>NC_141604.1:56865508-57485091 GCF_047967505.1 Dipteris shenzhenensis | reverse complement strand
AACTCAGAAGGTGGACGAGTTTGTCCAGAGCTTATGGCCTAAGGCTCATGTGTTAAAACCCGGGGAAAGTGAAAAGGATGACCTGGCATCCAGAAAAGGCCAAACTTATGCAAGATATACCATAAGGGATGGTATGCTAGTTAGAAATGGCAAGGTTGTAGTACCTGGTCAGAATGATCTCAGGCAGAGAGTCATTCGACAATGCCATGATAGCCCGTGTGCGGGACATCCAGGAGTCGAGAAGACCTATGATCTCGTGAAGCGAGATTTCTTTTGGCCAAAGATGAAAAAGCATATTCATGAATATGTGACACGGTGTTTCTCGTGTCAGGTAAGTAAGGCCGAGCGGGTGAAGCCACCCGGACTTTTACAACCCTTGGAAATACCACTAAGTAAGTGGGAGAGCATTTCCATGGATTTTATTGTAGGGCTACCTGCAACACAAGGAGGGTATAATTCTATCCTTGTGGTGGTTGATCGTCTAACCAAGATGGCTCACTTCATTCCGACTAGAGAGTCTATTAGTGCCCCGCAAGTGGCGGATTTGTTCATTAGACATATATTTCGTCTGCATGGATTACCTAGATCCATAGTGTCAGACAGAGATGTCAGATTTACCGGTCATTTCTGGACAGCGGTATTTGAGACACTGAGGACTGAGTTAGGAATGAGTAGTGGGGATCATCCTGAGACGGATGGTCAGACGGAGAGAGTCAACCAGACTTTAGAGGATATGCTGAGGGCATATGTGTCATTGAGGCAACATACATGGAACAAGTGGTTGCCATTGTTGGAGTTTGCCTACAATGATAGGAAGCATTCATCTACTGGGTTCAGTCCGTTTGAGCTGAACTATGGTTATAGACCAGCCAATCCGACTATAGTTGGAGTACCTCAGAAAGTGCCTAGTGCCGCGAACTTTGTAGTTCAGATGCGGGAGATGCTAGCACTTGCGAGAGCTAATATCCGCCAGGCTATGGATAGAGCCAAGGTGTATGCGGATGAAAATCGGTCTATAAGAGTATTTGAAGAAGGAGAAAAAGTTTTTCTCAGAATTCCTTCGCACTCGAAGTCGTTGACTTCAGGAGAGTGTGCTAAGTTATCACCTCGATACTGTGGGCCGTGGTTAATTCTAAAGAGAATAGGCAGTGTAGCCTATAAATTAGAATTGCCACAGGGGTGTAAGGTGCACCCGGTTTTTCATGTTTCGCGCTTAAAGAAATTTTTGCATACAGGTGACTCACTAATCGAAGGTGTGGTTTTGTTTCAGGAGATAGAGGATATTGCAAGGCGCAAACCAACAAGGATCCTGGACCGAGGAACAATGCAGATACGAAATCGGAAGATACCCACGGTGTTGGTTGCATGGCATGGTCAGCCTCTATCGGAAGCTACCTGGGAATCCGTATACCAGTTACGGAGAGCATTCCCAGATTTCATCATCGAGGACGCTGATGCTTGAAGAGGGAAGGAATGTTATGCTCTAGTCGAGATAGCATGACCTCGGATAGATCGGTGGGCATTTTCTCTTAGATGACCAACTTTTGTAATAGTTAATGTGCGTAATTAAATGGTCAAGAGAAGTAACTGCCAAGGTCCTAGGTGAGGGCGTAATGGCATTGACTAGGTAGTTCTAATAGGGCTAGGGCCTAGGTGCATCTAAATGTGCAAATTGCCAAGGGGCAATTGTTTTTAAAGGAACTCCAAGAGAGGGGTGAAAAAGGATGCATCTAAGTAAGGGCCTAAAATGCAGACATGTGGCCAGGAACTATCTAGGGAATTGTGGGTCTCAGGGATAAGGATGAAGGAATTAACGATGAGAAAATGGAACAATCACGCATCAGGTCCCTGAGAGTTGGCTGGGAGGAAAGAAAAGATAGCCATCGCCCGTGATCATTACCAGCGTCATAAAGAGAGAGTTAACCTGAGAGCAACGACGAGTAGTAAGAGACTGTTACATCTTATGTAATGGTTACTTTCAGATGTCAATTTAGTCTTCCACGGATGTTAATAGACCTTCTTCCCCCCCCCCCTTTGTCTGCCCCCCTACAGCTACATCTGCTCTACAGCCTAAACACAAATCACCCGTCTGTACACCCTATGTCTACTCCTACAGCTTCTGCTTGCACTCCTTCTGCTTCATGATTCATCCCTGCATTGGGGTTTGCTGAAGCACATTGTGAAACATCTGCACCACAGGATTTACGCCACGATTGAGAGGAGATTGTAAGCGTGCCTATCCGCCCTTGTGCGGAATTCAGAGGCTGTGCCAGCAGCTGGTGTACTTCCCTAAGGCAGCTATTGCATCCTACAAGGAGGCCTGAAAGTCGAGGCTGCTGTGAGCAGCCTTAATTGCCAAACAAAAAGGCCCAAGAAAGAGTCTGACATTGGATAATCTCGATAGCTTTATCAAGAGATTTTTTGGGTGATCTAGCATGATTTTGGCCCTTACTTTTTTGTAAATATGTTTGAAGAATTATAAGTTATGTTAATGACCATGTGGTCATATTGGATAAATAGATGCACGCTTACACAAATAGATACATAATATGCAAAACATGCACACTTACATAAATGGATACATAATATGGAAAAGATGTAGGAATAGGAAGTTCAAACTTTTAACGGTTAGCATGAGATTAAACTAGGATTCATATGCTTTAAAACCTATATCAATTTTTGCAACACTCTGGTAGCCTCAGCCTCAATAGTGTATTGCCTTGAGATGACAGCAAGTCGGATCTTTCGAATGTATTATAATCACAAGGTATTAAGAGGTTCATGTGCACTAACATTCCACTCTGAAATGGTATCCACAATGTGTTGATCCTTACAAAAAATTTCCACCAACCATTCTACATAAAAAGGCATGGATTCCATTCTATGAGCCTCTTTATGACCATATAGTCGTTGTAAGGCTGCAAGATTGGACAAGTGTAGATGTGCTCCTCAAGCCACACTCTCCAGAATAGAGGTCAGTAGCCACAAAACGAGCTGGAACTGCAACCTGCCCTGACCTCTACTTCGAAATCGCCCCCACCACCACCTTTCACATCCTTCCGATCCTTAACTCCACCCCAATGAAAGCAACTCTGGATTTCCACCCACGGCAGACACTGATCTTTTTTTACAGAACAGCAAGGGGCTTTTTTTTTCATGTGGGGAAGCATGTTTTTTCAGCTACAGGATGACAACCACAAGGCATTAAAAGGGGTGGAATGAGAAAAGCCATGGAAGATGCTTTCAAGGCTTGCCAATTGCGGATGCTTCCTCAGAGATTCAAGCACAAAGATGAAGGAATGCATCATGAAGTGATCAAAATGTTGGACTGGATAGCAGGTCAGTTTTGAAGGATAAAGAAGTGGAAAAGTGCGGTTAGAAACAGGGACCTTGGAGTTGAAGTCCTCACTTTCATGTCACCTATAGAAAATTAGTCTGTCCTTTGAGGGAGCATCGGTCCACTGAACAAGCAGGACAGGTTCACCCACAACTTGTGACTATAGACAGCCTTTAGCTACAATGCTGGCGCACTGATCCCCGCCTAAAGCTATATATATCTAGATGAATCCAGGAGCATGCGGCATGCCCAAAGTCATTCTCTAAAAACACAACATAGTGCAGTTTCAATCTCATGATAGTCACTCATACGGTTGAAAACCATAAACTCCATAGCAGGGACTAGCTACTATGACATCCCCACTGACATCATCAGCGCCCAACAGTGGGTGAAGACCATAGTATAAACACAAGTACTGAACCCGTGCTTTGCACGAGCAAAGATGCATGACCATCCTCAACCACTCCCCATCTGAAGATGGATGTTTGATTCGTAAATTTTGGCTAAGCCTTAACCCATGGCTTTGAGACCTTCCATCTCCTCCTTTCATTCCATTAACCTTCCATCTCCTCCTTCCTCCCGAAGGTGACCTTCCATCTCCTCCATTCCATTGGCCTTCTATCTCCTCCTTGCCCCTAAAGCTGCCTCTTGTTTTTCCACCTCCTCCCCAAAGCCTGCCTCTTGTCTTTCCACCTCCTCCCCCCTCTAAGCCTCCATCCAAGAGCTCCGTCTTTGTGACACGTGGCAGGCTCTTCTCCTCCAAGCTGCAACGTGTCCTCTCCTCTCTTTTTTTGCGTCCGTGGTTAATAGGTTAAAGATATGCTCTCACATACAAATCCACACGCCCACACATACTTTAGCATCCATTTATACAAAGTCTTCATACTGAGTGTCTGTCGGGACTCTAGAGGTGAAGGGCAGACTCAGCCATGACAAAGGCTAGCACAAGACTAATCAAAAAGCTATGATTTAAGGTAAGGCTACATATGGAAATCCTTGAGTGGGGACAAGGGGATCAGAATAAGGCTTTTGGTGACACCATCCATTGATTGGTTGCTCATCAACAAGATTAATGACCACGGACAAGAGACTCGCCTATGGTTTAAAGGCTCATTGCTACGCTCCCATAGCTTTGTTGAACACCCACTCACCTCAGCTGAAAACTAACCTAAGTTTACAATTGAGTCTGATTGCTGCCTCTGCCATAACTTCTTCAGACCCCCCACTCAGCTCTTCTTTTAGCGCTCTGAGTTCGCACCCACTTGGGTTGAAATGTTCTGTACAAATAAAGCTTTAAAAGCACTTTGCTAGATATACACTAAGACATCTGCCTCTGTGACTGGCCCAGACAAAAATGGTATTATTTCTAAGCAGTAGCCCTTTTCCCCTTAAAAGGCTATCCAGACCCTCAAGGAGATTTCCGAGATTATTGGCAATATATCAACTGAGATCACTCTTTGTCCGGTGTTCATGGGGATGTGTATTGTCATTTGTCACTTGTGCCATGATCATCTCCACGGCCCTGGCTTGGCTTAGGCAATCCTGGTTTGTCTTGCTTTGCAGCTCCTTATCAAGTTTTCAAAGGCCATGTCAAGTCAAACGTTTGTTGCTTCTATTGTGCTCAGGTTTTTCTAAGCTGGCCTGCAAGCACTAGGGACCACTTGTACATCATCTACTCTTCTAAAATCAGATATGCGGCTACTTCAAGCGGAGAAAAAACGGAGAAGTAACCATGCACTCAGCACAAGACTTTGCATTCAGTAGCACTAGGCTTCTCCATACAATTTATGGCAAGCAATTACAAGCCTGCCCTGCTAATCCAGCCCACAAAAACAAAATAATACCCTTGACTCCAACGCCAGTGCATGTGAGCAGTCACTAACTCCAGAATGGTACAGCTCTTTGCTGATGTTGAGAGGATGCCTGGCAGTATCCTTACATGAAACTGCAGCCCTAAGACCTTCACCCAAGATGAATAAGAAAGGCAATAACCTCCTTCCAAAAATGCAGCAGATGCTGCCACGTCAAAGCACCAGCCACAGAAAAAATCATTTTTTCCCTTGAGCCACCATGGCAGTATTGTGTTTCTCTTACTCTTGCAAGTTCAGGCAGCTGATTAGCCTCTGGGCAACCCTTGGCTGTACCTTATCCCACGTGTTTAGTTGCAACTCCTGTAGATAAAACCTTATATCAGAGACCAGAGGCAATCAATGAATACGGCCCTAAAGGAAAGAAACAAGAAGAGTCTGATCTGATTTTGCAAGGAATTAGCCTCTGGGCAACCCTTTGGCTGTCTTTTATCCCATGTGTATTGTTGTAATTCCCGTAGCATAAAACCCTATATCTGACACCAGAGGCAATCAATGAATAGAGCCCTAAAGGAAAGAAACAGGAAGAGTCTGATCTGAGCTGATTTCCATCCTAATCATATACCACAAATCATGAGCATCCTATCTGTGCCAGAATTTTGCACATACTTTTATCTCCCCCCTGCACATACTGTCATCTCCCCCCACCTTACATATACTGTCCTCTCCCTCCACCTTACATATTCCCAAAGCTGGCCTCCAAAAAGTCTCCACCCTGAATACCCTTTATAAAAAAACGGGGGGAGGGTTTGGGTTCACAAATAGCAATAAAAATCATTGCAGTAAACCCCCTAGCAAGAGTATCGGACTGGAGGTGCATTCAAGCTCAAACGCAACAATCTAAACCTCAGCATAAGCTAATTATTTAAAAAAGACACAAAGAACGGTTATATGGTGGCTTCCACCCTTCTCACAAGCCAGTATCCACAAAGGCCAAACAAGATGTGTATGCATCCTTCTGTCTTATCGTATCTCTTTCAGAAAAACCCACACCAATGTTCAAAATGAAGACATTGGGCCTCTACATTGAACTAGAAGAGAAGGGGGAGGGGGAGCGGGGGAATATTTGAGAGAAAGGTTACTCATCTTGTTGGAGTGAGCATATACCTGATCTGTGTCCGTGGGAAGGCCGGATTCCACAGGCAGAATACCAGCTTCAGCTTTCTCTTCCTGACGTCTCCTCAAGCCAAGATGCTCAATCAAATTTTCAATGGAGCCCAGTGAAACAAGGTCATTTGGAACCAGCTCCTGCACTAAAAATCCTAGGCGCCCATAAGCTTCAACATGAAGTCCTCTTTCAGCGTCCGTAGGTACCCTTCCAGCCCTAATGAGTCCCAATCCTGCAAGAATCAAGACAATGTCTGCCACTTGCTTTATTGTAGCATCCACGTTACGGATTCCAGACTCTAACGTGCTCTCCTTTAGACATGTTTCCATCCGCTGGGTCCGACCCTGTTTTTGTGCTAAGTTAAGAAAATCGGTTAAAGGAATCACTGATCCATCATAAGAAAGAGCATCGTGAGCAGGACCCTGCCTCCTAGGAGAAAGGGTATCATCCCCGGAATCCTTTATCGGTGAGCCAGCTTGAGGGATGCCATTCAGAGAAGGACCCTTGTTCTCTACAAATGGATCATCTCCGGATGAAACACGATTTCCATTCTCAAAGCTTACATCACGAGTGTTCCCTTCACAATCTTCTACAGACCTAGAATTGACAGACTCGTGATTTTCTGGCATAGAAGACTCGACGGAAAGCCTTGAAACTTCATCCCCTTCTATGAAAGGACCCGCATGGCCCATCATGGAAGAGCACAAAACAACAGGCGAATCTGCCCGCAATCCACATCCAACATTGGCAAGATGTACCAATAATCCTAATGTTCCCAAGTTCTTGAAGGAACATGCGGTCTACACAGAATACATGTTCCCAAGTTCTTAAAGGAACATGGGGCCTGCACAGGACACAGCTGTAATGGCATGGTGTAGTTGCCAAGCACCTGCAGCTATAGCACGGAGGTGGCTTCCAATTACACAAGGTTTGGCCTGAATCAGCGCAAAAACACGCGACCACAGAAATCAGAGCCTCTGCTTCCTGGATTTTCCTGAGGCTGCGCTCCTGAGAAGCTGAAAAGTCTTCACCGTCAGGTGCCCACTGTCAAGCTTGGATGAGGATCGCGGGCGCAGAGGAGCAATGAGAAGGGTCCGCGGAGGGAGGCAGGGAGGGAGGGAGGGAGGGCGACGAGATTCAAAAAGACGAAGCCAAATTTGAACGTTATTTTTTTTGCTGCTCAAACAAACTAACGACTTCAAAGTTACAAAATCCCCCTGATGCTTTGCTTTCGCCCTCCCTAATGTTTTGGAGCTTCCCTAGGTTTTCTTCTCCTCCACCCCTAGTATGTATGTCCCCAAAAATAAGGACTCCCTAGTATTATATCCAAGATCATTCCATGACATAAAATTTGCAATCCCTTCAACTTGCAAAGTTTCAAGACACAAAGGAGATTAAGAACCCTTAGCTACTTCTCAACAAATAAGATATTAAAAGTGTGACTCTTGAGAACTTTATTCACACCCCATGCAAGTGTAACCACGAGAGTGCCCACTTATTAATGCCTCTACCTTACAACTCTTTCATTTCCTTAGAGCATGATCATGTGCACCTGTTACTACTATTTTATAAGGGCTAGAATCCCCTCCAGACAAATTGTAGTTGATTTGAGGAGACACAAATCTAAATGAGAAGCACTAGGGCCATATTTAGGCTAGTTTCAAATACACGTCCCCAAAAGAATAGGCAATTATTAGTTGCACAAGTGCCATATCCACTTTCATAGGGGATCTCAATAGAGCAACCATAATAGCCCCTTCTTGTAAGCAATGGCTCCAATGGGAGTGTGGGTGCATAGCCCCTGCCTATCCTCATTAGTCGTAAATTAAGGGATTATGATCCACAAAAGGATCACTATGATCCACAAAAGTGTCATTATGATCCACATAAGGTTCTTCGCTTAGGCTAGTCATGATTGTTCTCTTGGAACACCCACCTCCCATTCCCACCCATCCTTTGCACATCCCCAATAAAAGACAAGAAGCATAAGGATTACATGATGTAAATTAATGAGTAATGTCCTGGTGGATACACTACCACTTGTAGTAGTAAATATGCATTTTGTTTACCTATCTTGTTGCACTAGCTTGTAGCTATGGGGTAGGTCCACCAACCTATCAATAAAGCTCTCCTCTTTGAGTTTTAAAACATCCTACCACATTGAAGACTCTTAGTGCCCAACCGTGTAGTTGCATGTCCAAAGGGCAATCAAGAGGTGTATATGAAAGACCCAGTTGGATAGCCATACATGGCCTTGCGGCCCATGTTTAGGCTCTACATGCATCAATGTATTGTCATCCCTCAAATGGCCATGTGTGGCCTCCCTTGACACATGTTTGTGCCAATGTATCAATGTTTCAGTGTGGCCTTCAAAGACTGGATCCCTCTATAACTCATGGGGGAAGTGAAGGCGAGTGCTAACACCAAGGAGGTGTTTAGAAGCTACGGGACATCTAAAGATGATGTGTAGCTGATCAAATATCAAGTTGTAATTAAGGAGTTATGCTATAGTGGTGAGGCACCCATAGGACCTTATGGGCTCATAATCGCAATCCTCCACCCATTCCTCCCCATTTTGCTTTTCTTGTTTTCAAGTTTCTACACTTTTTTTTTTTGTGTTTCTAAGGATTAAGGTAGATTGATGAGCATCCATGTGTTTTGACTTGGAAATTTTGGTGCCATCCATGATGACCGTGTGACAAATTTTCAGGCTTTGTTGTGTGTTTTGATGTGTTTGATGATATGGAGCTCATTAGTAGATTAGGCACTTCATTGTATCTATGATTTGGGGTTTTTCTATGTGTTATGGAGCATGAAGAATGTGGCATCTATGGATAGATGTTGTGGTTTGGGACTCTTATTGCACATGTACATGAAGATCAACTTTCAAGGCTTCTAGGTGAAAGATCTCAGCATGACCAATCGCATCTTCTCCATGGTTGACTCCTAGGTCTTTTAGAGTGGCCTTTCTCTCCAATTCAAAGCATCGATGTGTGTGCGTGCACGCGCACATGCACACATGCTTGAGCATGGATGCACTTACACACAAGCACAAAAATAATATTTGAGCATAGTTGTCATGCAAATGTTGCTATGATATTCAATCCTAGTGGTTAGAAGGGTGGGTCCAAGTAAGAATTTATATTGACTTTATAGCCATGATGGCCACCACTTGCTAGCTTTGAGATCAAGTCAAAAGCTTTGCTTTTTGCTTCCTATGGACTACCATCATCTGTACAAGCCATTAGTCACTACTTACCTAAAAACAAGGGCATGCCATCGAAAAAGCAATAGTTCAGCAAGATAGCCTTCCCAATCCACGTCATTGACGGAGCTGCTACATTGGGTAGCAATGGTAGAATATGCTTTCACACACCTACAAGTTGGGATTTTCATGTTCATCTCACAAATGGATCTTGGGTGTGGAGCAACTCTCTAAAACAATTGCAAAATCACATAAAGCAACTAGATCAAATAGGTAATAGTCATTCAACTATTTACAATCAAGCTTTTGAGGGTACAAACTTAATGGGTAGCTTATAGCATTCTTCAAGCTACTACTTATTGGAGAGGCATCAAAATGATTTGGTTTGATGCATTGTGTTGAGATATTGAGCTCCACTCGTGATATGCCAGGGTGACCGTTGTGCATTTATGTCATCGACTTGTTAGCTACAGATGCAGTTGGTACACCACCCACGAATAATAACTGGATGACAACTATCCTTATGTACTCTAGTTCGTGGCTCAGTTAGTATGCCACCTTAGTTAGCTGAGTTTGGTTTGAGACCCACATATAGGGTTCTTCTATTTCTTTGTACTAGAGTTCTTTTGGCTTTCACAACTAAGAAGAGGAAAACTGTTTTCAGCCTCCACCTTTGTGTGTATTCCCCCATTGTGTATGTGAGAAAGTCGCAAGTGAGCTTCCTTCCTTCTCTCCCACTATCTTCACATGGTATCAGAGCCTGGTTCATGGTAAGGAGCTCAAGAAAGCAAACCAAGTTCACGGTGTCCTGGTAAGAGGACCAGTGTTGCTTTCCTTTTTCGAGTTTGGGAGCGAATCTCTACAGGTAGCATAGGTGAAAAGTGCAAGAGTGCATTGTCTCAGATTGAGACGCCCTTCACGGTGTGGCGAGAGGGCAATATATGCTACGGGTACAGGCAAAGCCCTTGGTGACTTTATTTTTTTGATTCGAGGCCATTTCGGGCCCATTTTAGAGGCGGAAGTTCTCCACAAGCACTGAGAAAAAGGCCATGTTTTTGCTATGCGATCACTGCTCTATAGGTCGGTGAAAAGTTACCGCAGAAATTGCATCGTATGCCTATGCGCAGAGATATTAGGAGTTGCATAATCATCCTTGTTTCCTGTTGATGCAAAATCGTCACTAGGAAGTGACTGTGTGGTCAAATACCACTTTTGTCAGTTTTGCAGATTTGCCCATGTGAGGCAGAAGCTGTGTTTTTTTACAGTGACAGAATATTTTGCAGTGTTCTGTAATGGCGTCTGATTCTCTTTCATAGATTGTCACTGAAAAGCTTGATAAGAACAACTTCTAAGCATGGAAGTTTAGAATGACGAATTTCCTTATGGGAAAAGGCTATTGGGAGTTCATTACAGGAAATGAAGAAGAACCAGTTCTTCCTAATGTTCCCAATCAACAGGAAATGCAGGCATTTAAAGGATGGCATGAGACAGCCAGAAAAGTTATGTACTGGCTGTCTATCAGTATTTCAGATTCTATGATTGTGCATATTGAGGATGCAAGTACGCCAAAGGAGGCATGGGATACTTTGATAAAAATGTACAGCACAAATACGCAAGCCAGGAAAATGCAGCTCAAGCAGGAGTTGCACAATGTGCAGAGAGAAAATATGAGCATCAATGACTACCACATGAAGGTGAAGAAAATTGCAGATGCACTTGCTTCCATTGGGTCACCAGTGGAAGATGATGATCTAGTTTCTGTGACCTTGAATGGTTTAGGAAAGGATTATGCACATTTCCGGACATCCATTGCCGTCCGTGAAAAATTTCCTAATTTTGAGGAGTTGTTTGCTCTTCTAATTTCTGAAGAGCAGAGAAATGGTGGTGCATCTTCTTTAGGAGGAACTTCAGAAGAAACTGTCTTCTACTCAAATGCTGGAAGAGGTCGAGGCAAAGGTAGAGGAGGCCGATCTGGAGGCTGTGGTAGAAATCAGAATATGCAGCAAACTCAAGAAAACCAGTCCTTTGGAGAAGGACATGGTAACTCTAGAGGCAGGGGGAGCCAAAGAGGTCGTGGTAGATGGCAGAGAGGCCAAAATGCAAACAACAATGTTGAATGCTACTATTGTGGTAAAATGGGTCATATGGCTAAAGACTGCTACAAAAAGTAGAATGACATTATGAATGGAAAATTGCAGCAAGGCAATTATGCATCTTCTAGTAGATAGGGTGATGACAGAAATGAGCATCTATTTATGGTACAGCACATGACCAACTCTGTGACAAGTGCAGAAGAACGAAATGATGTGTGGTATGTTGACTCAGGTGCATCAAATCACATGACAGGTCATGCAGAATGGATGCAGGATGCAAGGAAAATGGAAAAACCAGGATTTGTGGAGACTGGTGATGATACTGCACATCCTATTTTGCAGATTGGTAAAATTCATTTGTCTATGCAGGATGGGAAAAAGAAATACATGTCTGATGTATTTCATGTCCCGAATATCACCAAGAACCTGGTTTCTGTTGGTCAAATGGTTGAGCAGGGCTTGCAGGTCAGATTTAATCCTCATGGATGCTTTGTTGAGGATATGAAAAATAACGGTCGCTTGATAGCAAAAGGAAAGAAGAAGGGCAGGATGTTTATGTTGGATGCGAACATGCCTGAATTGAGTACAGCAATGTTTGCACATGGGACCGATGTTGTTGCAAATATTGATATGTGGCATAAACGCATTGGTCATATTAATCTACAGTGACTTAAATCAATGCAGACCCAAAATATTATTGCAGGATTGCCTAAATTCAAGGTTACAGAAATGCATAAGGTATGTGAAGCCTGTCAATTTGGAAAACAGGCAAGGAAACCATTTCCTAGGCATGTTCAAGAGAGTAAGATGCCATTGGAATTAATCCACTCTGATGTGTAAACTACTAAAGCTGCATCTATTGGAGGCTGTCATTATTTTGTCACTTTTATTGATGACTACAGCAGAAAAGTTTGGGTGTATTTTATGAAAAAGAAAAGTGAAGTGTTTGGGCACTTCAAAGCTTTTAAAGCTATGGTTGAAAAAGAAACAGGCCTGCAAATAAAATGCCTAAGGTCAGATGGAGGGGGAGAGGACCTCTCAAATGAGTTTGCAAGGTTCCTCTAGGAGCATGGCATAAAGCAGCAATATTCATGCAGTCATACCCCATAGCAAAATGGACTTACAGAAAGGAAAAACAGGCATATTGGAGAGGTATCTCGGGCCATGCTAAATGAAAAAGTTCTACTAGATTATTCTTGGGCTAAAGCAGTTGCTACAGCAGTTTACATCATGAACAGGACTCCCATTGCAGCAATACATGGCATGATGCCAGAGGAGATGTATACTGGTAGGAAACCAGATATTTCTCATTGGAAAATTTTTGGTTGCATTGCCTATGTTCATGTACCAGATGAGTTGAGGTCCAAGTTGGATCCAAAAGCTGAGAAGTGCATCTTTATTGGTTATTCTCTGTAGCAGAAAGGGTATAGATGCTATAACCCTTCTACTCGTAAGTTTACAGTGAGCAGAGATGTTTTTTATGAGATGAGCAGCTGGTATAAACCAGTAAATGTGATGATTGATGTAGATGCACAAAATGGTAATGTTGCACAGAATTCACAGCAGCAATCACAAAATATTAGTGGACCTGTAGTGTCCTCTAGTAGTGGTTCACATACTTCGCCATGGACAGGCAGATTGAGATCATGAGAATCTCCTCAAAGCAATGCAGATAGTGGTACGCAGGTATCACGAAAAGGAAAAGAGAAGGTAGATCAGCCCATGTTTGATGTGAATGCAGGTCACTCTTATGTGGATGGTGAATCCAATGGCTCAGAACATAGCATTGATGATGAGTTGGGTATTCCTTCTGTTGTTACACCTAGAGTAAGGAAGACCAGGGATGTTTTGAGAGCATCTGGAAGTGAACCTATTTTGCGCAGGTCTACCAGAGCTAGATATCCTGTGGATAGGCTGAAATATGATGGATTTACAGCCATTCACTATGCCTATATGGTCAAAGTGATACAGGAACTAGAACCCACTTCTTTTGAGCAAGCCATGGGAAAAAAAAAAAGGGAGAAAGCCATGGATGAAGAAATGGATGCCTTGGAAGCAAATGCTACATGGGAATTGGCGTGTTTGCCTAAAGACAAGAATGCAGTTGGCTGTAAGTGGGTTTATAAGGTCAAACACAATACAAATGGTTCTGTGAACAGATACAAGGCAAGATTAGTTGTCAAGGGGTATGCGCAGACATATGGCATTGATTATGAAGAAACATTCAGTCCAATTGCAAGGATGGCAACCGTAAGAGCAGTCATTGCTATGGCTGCATCAAAGGGATGGTCTTTACATCAGATGGATGTAAAGAATGCCTTCTTGCATGGTGATTTGCAAGAAGAGGTCTTTATGGAGCAGCCACCAGGTTATGTTCATGCTGTTCATCCCGAGTTTGCTTGTAGGTTGAAGAAAGCCTTGTATGGCTTGAAGCAAGTACCTAGAGCATGGTCTGACAAGATAGGACAGTATCTTGTCACTATTGGCTTTCAGATTTCCAAGGCAGATTTCTCACTTTATGTGAGAAAAACAGAGAAAGGTATTATGATGCTTGTCATTTATGTTGATGATTTGATCATCACAGGTGATAGTGATGAAGATATCCTTCATGTGAAAATGCTATTGAAGCAGAAGTTTGAGATGAAGGATTTGGGAGAGCTGCGTTATTTCTTGGGCATTGAGGTGATTAGATCACCAAGTGGAATACAGCTCTTGCAGAGGCAGTATGGATTGGACATACTGTCCAAATATGGGATGACAGGCTGTAAGCCTATTTCAATTCCTTTGGAGTAGAATGTGAAGCTGAGCGCAGATGCAGGTGAGAGCTTTTGGAAGACCCTACTATGTATAGGCGCATAGTAGGAAGTTTGATTTATATGACTATTACCAGGCCAGATTTGAGCTATGTTGTTGGATTGGTAAGTCAGTTTATGCAGGCTCCAAGGAAACCGCATTTGGATGCGGCTAGATGCATACTCAAGTATGTGAAGTCCACATTGTAGTATGGACTATTTTATGAGGCTGGGGTTCAGATACAGTTGCATGGATACACTAATGCTGATTGGGCTGGTAGTATTTCTGATAGATGATCTACTAGTGGATATGTGTTCTCTTTTGGGAGTGCTGCAGTCACTTGGAGCAACAAGAAACAGCCTACAGTTGCCTTGTTGAGCACAGAGGCTGAGTACAGGGGTGCAGCAATGGCTGCATGTGAGTATCTTGGTTGCATAAGCTACTTTATGATATGCATCAGTCTACAGATGGGCCAGTTGTCATTTATTGTGACAACATGAGCAGTATACACTTAGCAAATAACCCAGTCTATCATGCTAGAACAAAGCACATTGAGGTGCATTATCACTATGTGCGGGAGAAGGTTTTACTAGGTCTTATTGATCTAGTTTATGTCAGCACAGAGGATCAGGTAGCTGACATATTCACGAAAGCATTGGGCACAGAGAAGCTGCGCAAGTTCAGAGACTGCAGGAATTGGGATTGAGCTCGAGGGGGAGTTTTGAGATATCGAGCTCCACTCGTGATATGCCAAGGTGACCGTTGTGCATTTATGTCACCGACTTGTTAGCTGCAGATGCGGTTGGTACACCGCCCACGAATAATAGCTGGATGACAGCTATCCTTATGTACTCCAGTTCGTGGCTCAGTTAGTATACCACCTTAGTTAGCTGAGTTTGGTTTGAGACCCACATATAGGGTTCTTCTATTTCTTTGTACTAAAGTTCTTTTGGCTTTCACAACTAAAAGAGGAAAACTGTTTTCAGCCTCCACCTTTGTGTGTATTCCCCCATTGTGTATGTGAGAAAGTCGCAAGTGAGCTTCCTTCCTTCTCTCCCACTATCTTCACACATTGTGCATAAATAAAGATTAATTATAGCTTAAGCTGAGGTTCCTTTGTTTTACTCCATGAAGTTAGACAAGGGTATGGAGTCCACACCAAAATTTTCCACCCAAGTTTTTATCTAAGGGTGTTTGATCAATGAATAGCTTGTTTTGGGTGCTTTTACATGCGTTAATTATGTCAAATTTGCTATATTTAACTTTACAATGCAAACTATAGCTATGATTGGTTGTATGGCATGTTCTATGACTACTATGAGTGGCTCTATTGCATGTTATATGTGCTAGACATCATTCATTATCACCTTTGTGCAGCTTTTGCAGATTGAGCAAGAGTTGAGAGCACTAGGGAACCCGCATGATGCTATGGCATTATATTGATCACATGATCATTTGATTAAATAATATAAGCAAGCAATATTTATGTCCATATGTGAAATGTGTCTATGTATGTGTGTGTATGTGCACCCACACGTGTATGTGCATGTCCATGTGTACGTACATATGCACCTATGTGTACACATGTGTGCACGCATGCACATGTATTTATGTGTGCATATATCTACACGTGTGATGGTGTGTATGTTTACACACACACTTGCATGTGTGTGTGTGTGCATGCACGCGTGCATGCCTACCTATGTGTGTGTGCGCGTGCACGTGCATGCATGCCCTACACACACACACACATGTGTGTGTGTGTGTGTAAGAAAAGACAACAAGCCCTTTTGCATAGTGAAAAGACAAAAGAGTCAGGGTAAAGGATAAAAAGAGAACATTATAGAATTAAGGAAGAGTTTGAGTACGTATGTAAAGCACATACAAAATTGCATAAAAAGTATATATGAGCTTTGATAAGAAATGACAGTAATGTTTTTGTAAAAAATATTTTTGCCAAAAAAAAAGGAGCTTTGTGAAGTCCTGATAAGCATCTCTTTTATTGAAGAGGAGAGTCTGTATACCTGCCACCATCCAACAAGAAAACATGGTAAGAACTAGCTTAACTTTAATTGGGAAGACAAGTGTCATAAATACCCCTCCCTTGTTATCAGGGTGACAACAATAAAACAGTAGCTTAAACACATACTTAAGCAGCTTGATGTGGACTTTAAAGGTAAAAAAAGGGGCCTAGAGAGAATTTGAAAAAAAGGAAAAAGGATTTAAAAAGTTACTTTTAAAAATTTAATAAAAATAATTGGGGGGAAATCAAGTGAAATTAGGGAAAGTTATAAAGAAGGAAGAGGAAAAAATAGGTAAGAAAATTGGAGAAAATGCAGGTGGGGGAGAGAGAGAGAGAGAGAGAGAGAGAGAGAGAGAGAGAGAGAGATTTAGAGCTTTAAGAAAGAAATTAGAAAACATTTAGGAGGAATCGAAAAAAATTAGGAGTGCTTGTGAGATAGAAGAAAAAGGAATTAGAAAAAATAGAAAAAGGAGAAATTAAGAAATGAAATTGATGCAAAAGAAAAAGGAGAATAGTAAGTGTGTGTGTGTGTACCCACCTTTGCCCCACTAGGATACAACACATTAGGTGAGATAGTAGGTCATCACCTAGTGTGAAGATCTACTGTCTACCCAAAAAGGACTAGTAATTTTTTAGAAGTGTCAAATAAGCAGTGGAAAAAGAGTAAGAGAAGTGCTTGAGTTAGACATGCGATTTTTGAGCAATGGGAGCTATTGGTTTTGCAAGTAACAAAGGGAAAAAAGAGTGTATATGATAGCCATAACAGGGATGGAGTGAGCTAATTTGGGAATTGTTTGGTGTGGAAGACTTCTTAGAAAGAAGAATAAACCAAAAGAAAGAGAAAATTGCTCGACGAGCAATGAAGTGAGTCAAAAGGCAACGCCATGATGACTTAAATGTAATAAGTGCAATCATCCAAAGATGCTTGGGATGAGGGAGAAGGAGCCGAAAGAGGATTGTTGAGAGCTTCTGATTGGAGCAAAACATCCCATGAAAAAATTCTGAAAGGAAAACATGATACAAGTTAGAGAAAGGAGTCAAGAAGCCAAAAAAGGCCTTAATGACTTAAGTGTGCTATGTGCAACCATCCAGAGTTGCAAGGGAAAGGACATGTGTGTGGAAGAAAAGACAACAACCCCTTTTGCATAGTGAAAAGACAAAAGAGTCAGGGTAAAGGATAGAAAGAGAACATTATAGAATTAAGGAAGAGTTTAAGTACGTACGTAAAGCACCTACGAAATTGCATAAAGCAAACAAAAAGGAGCTTGGTGAAGTCCTAATAAGCATCTCTTTTATTGAAGAGGAGAGTCTGCATACCTGCCACCATCCAACAAGAAAACATGGTAAGAACCAGCTTAACTTTAATTGGGAAGACAGGTGTCATATACACCCCTCCCTTATTATTAGGGTCACAATATAATAGTAGCTTAAACACAGACTTAAATAGCTCGATGTGGACTTTAAAGGTAAAAAAAGGGTCCTAGATAGAATTTAAAAAGAAGGAAAAAGGATTTAAAAAGTTAGTTTTAAACATTTAATAAAAATAATTAAGGGAAATCAAGTGCAATTAGGGAAAGTTATGGGGAAGGAAGAGGAAAAAATAGGGAAGAAAAATGGAGAAAATTGGTTAAAGATGCGGGGGGGGAGAGAGAGAGAGAGAGAGGAGAGAGAGAGAGAGAGAGAGAGAGAGAGAGAGAAATTTAGAGCTTTAAGAAAGAAATTGGAAACACTTTAGGAGGAATCATGAAAAATTAGGGAGTGTTTGTGAGATAGAAGGAAAAGGAATTTAAAAAAATAGGAAAAGGGGAAATTAAGAAATGAAATGGATACAAAAGAAAAAGGTGAATAGTAAGTGTGTGTGTGTGTGTGTATGTGTACCCACCTTTGCCCTAGTAGGATACAACACACTAGGTGAGATAGTAGGTCATCACCTAGTGTGATGACCTACTGTCTACCCAAAAAGGACTAGAAATGTTTTAGAAGTGTCAAATAAGTAGTGGAAAAAGAGTAAGAGAAGTGCTTGAGCCAGACATGCGATTTTGGAGCAATGGGAGCTATTGGTTTTGCAAGTAAACAGGGGAAAAAAGAGTATATATGATAGCCATAACAAGGATGGAGTGGGCTAATATGGGAATCCTTTGGTGTGGAAGACTTCTTAGAAAGAAGAATAAACCAAAAGAAAGAGAAAATTGCTCTATGAGCAATGAAGTGAGTCAAAAGGCAACGCCATGATGACTTAAATGTAATATGTGCAACCATCCAAAGATGCTTGGGATGAGGGAGAAGGAGCCGAAAGAGGGTTATTGAGAGCTTCTGATTGGAGCGAAACATCCCATGAAAATTTTTGAAAGGACAAGTTAGAGAAAGGAGTCAAGAAGCCAAAAAAGGCCTTAATGACTTAAGTGTGCTATGTGCAATTGTCCATAGTTGCAAGGGAAAGGACATGTGTGTGGAAGAAAAGACAACAACCCCTTTTGCATAGTAAAAAGACAAAAGAGTCAGGGTAAAGTATAGAAAGAGAACATTATAGAATTAAGGAAGAGTTTGAGTATGTACGTAAGTAAAGCACCTACGAAATTGCATAAAAAGTATATATGAGCTTATAAAATAGTAGCTTAAACACAGACTTAAACAGCTCGATGTGGACTTTAAAGGTAAATAAAGGGGCCTAGAGCGAATTTGGAAAAAAGGAAAAAGGATTTCAAAAGTTAGTTTTAAAAATTTAATAAAAATAATTAGGGGGAAATCAAGTAAAATTAGGGAAAGTTATGGGAAAGGAAGAGGAAAAAATAGGGAAGAAAATTGGGAAATTTGGTTAAAGATGTAGGGGGGGAAAGAGAGAGAGAGAGAGAGAGAGAGAGAGAGAGAAATTTAGAGCTTTAAGAAAGAAATTGGAAAAAGTTTAGAAGGAATCAGGAAAAATTAGGGAGTGTTTGTGAGATAGAAGGAAAAGAAATTAGAAAATTTAGAAAAAGGAAAAATTAAGAAATTAAATGGATGCAAAAGAAAAAGGAGAATAGTATGTATGTGTTTGTGATTTTACAACACCCCTTTGCATAGTGAAAAGACAAAAGAGCAAAGCTAGACAATGAAATAGGACTAATTGCATTAACGGAAAAGTTTGTACAAGTCGATGAATCCTTGTTTATAAAGGAAACTAGCAGTGGGCACTTTTGTAGAAATGACTTTGTGGAAACTGTATGGAAGTTGAGCTTAGATAAGTCTTGGCAAGCATCACTTTTATTGAAGAGGGGACTTTGCCTACCTGCCACCATCCAACAAGAAAAACGGTGAGAACCAGCTTTAACTTAAGTTGGGAAGACAGTTGTTCATAAACACCCCTCCCTTGTTATCAGAGTCACAATAAAAATTAACACTCTGCCATACACTTATCAAGCTTAATGTAAGACAAGAATAATTTAGGAAAGAGTTTAAGAGGTTACAGGGAGAGGAATACTAAAGCTTTGTAGAAGGGGAGTGGGTGAGAAGAGTGTGAAAGGGAAGGGGGAGGGGGTTTTTTTATTGGGGTAAGTGTTGCGGAGGAATAGTGGTGCTAGAAGGAATAGTTTTAAAACATCCAAAAAACTTGAGAGGGAAGTTAGTGGGGGAAATTGAGATAAATAATTTAACAAAAGGTAAGCTAACAAGGGCGGGGAAGAAAAAGGTATAGAGAGATTTATAGAGGGGGGAAATCATAGGGTAAAAGTAATTATATATAGAAACAAATTTTAACAATTTTTTTAAAAAGGGGCACATATGCATTTTGTTAGACAATAATATTGTAAGAGAAAAAGCATTTATAACTAAGAGAGGGGGGAATATAGCCCATACATATAGAGGGGGGAAGCGTAGGTAAGTTGGTAACTACAAAGAGAGGGGGGGGGAACCAATACATAGAGAGGGGGATAAAATAAATGAAAAAAGGTTTGGGGAGGGGGGTAGCTGATGAAGAACTTGAATGAAGGTACGTGACGTGTTGATGGGTTAACATGAGGAAGGAGCGCATGTATAGGCATAGTTTGTCGATTGCATGGGCATCGAAACCGATTAGTGGCGCATGGAGAAATGTAGCAAGAGTTGCAAGACTGCAAGTAGATCGTCTGATTGTGCTTTCTGAGGGCAACACAATAATCGAGGAGAAGGGGGCTTGGAGCAACAATACTGTCAGAGCAACCCAGATGGTGGAATTTCGGAAGGTACAGGAGGCTCAAGGGGCAACCAAACCAGTTCGCATGGGCTGAGTGCATGAGTCGATGGGCTTTAATGAGCATCGAGGCTTGAAGGAGCAGGAGGTGGGAGGCAACTAGTACGGGGGGCGTAGCATACACGGGCACGTAGTTAGAAGTTGTTTAAGCATGATAGGCAAGAGTGAGGCAAGTAGGAGGGCTAATATAGATGAGGGAGGCTAAGTCAGGGAAGGGGGGTCAGGAATGAGAGTGGGGGAAGGGGGAGTCGAGTATTGGGTTGGTTAGGGAGTAGTTTGGAGATAGTAGAAGTTGGAGGGGTTTGGGGGGGTGGTAAGGTTAGGTGGGTTAGGATAGAGATAATTGTGAAAAATTTAGAATAATTAAGCAAACTAAAATAAACTAAAAATTAGAGAAAAGATAAGAAAAAGAAAAGTTTTAAGATAATAAGAGAATAAGAAATAGATCTAAAAGGTATGAAAATATAAATAAATATAAAAAGTTGTGAATAAATTGAATAGATAAGGAAAGAAGGGAAAAGTGGTAAAACGGGTAGAGTGAGAGTTGGGGATGGGGGGGAGTTGGGTAAGCGAGTTTAGTCAAGAGATGGAGAGACTAGGGAGGGAGGTAGTTGCGGGGGGGGGGGGGAAATAATTAACAATGAAAAATTTTAAGTAGAAATGGAAATTTTGGGAAAATTAATGCAATTTTTTTATAAATTTAAAGGAAGATAGGAAAATATAGGTGGGGAGAAATAGAAAAAATAGGGGGGAGGAAATAAAGGATAAAAGTTAAAATTTTAAGAAAATTTAAGAAAAATAGGAAAAAATAAGAAAGAGAAAATAAGGAAAAATACCAAAAATAAGAAAATAAGAAGAAATAAAGGGGAAATTAACAAAAAACAAGAATAAATAAAGAAGAAAATAAGGGGTTTTTCTTTTTAAAGGGTTTTTCAAAAGGACTTTAAAGGGAAGAATAGTAATTTGCAAGGACAAAAGAGGGAATAAGGATAGTACGTGTGTGTGTGTGAGAGAGAGAGAAAGAGAGACTCTATAAAACCCCATTTCATAGTGAAATGAAAACAATTTTGGTAATAGAAACAAAATAGAAAACTACTATGAGATATTACAAAAAACCAAGAGGAGCACAATTTGCAAAAGACTTATAGAATGCATGACTGTACAGGCAAGTTTTGCTTTGATAAGTCATCACAAGCATCACTTTCATGAAGAGGGGAGTCTGCATACCTGCCACCATCCAATAAGAAAAATGATAAGAACCATATAAGATTCATATTTTAACTTAGTTGGGAAGACAGGTGTCATAAACACCCCTCCCTTGTTATCGAGATCACAATAAAAATGGTTGCTCACACTATAGACTTATAAAGCTAATCTTTGATATTATGCTTTAAGTGCAAAAATAATTGGGGTGAGTTTAAGGAAAAGTAAATAAATGGTTATGTAAGGTGGAAAAACTTAGTGTATTTAGGTATGTGGATGTGACAGAGGAGGAGGGGAGAAATTAAGGATTAGAGCAATAAACGTAATTTTAAGATTTAGAGCACAAGGGAAGGAGAAGTTGTAAGAAAGAGGAGCTTAAAGGAATTTAAAGGTATTTAAAGAAATATTTTAAAGAATATTAAAAAAGAGAAAAAATTTACAGAAATAATTTTAAAGAAGGAATTTCAAAGAAGGGAAATTTAGAAAAATTGGGAAGAATTATAGAAAGGATTTAAAGGAAGTAGGAAAAATACGAAGCAATATGGAGAATTAGAGAACAATTAGGGGGAAATAGGAAATTAGGATAAGAATTAAAGAAAAAAGGGGGGAAATTGGGAGAATAGCAAAAAAAAGAGGAAAAATCTAGAAAAAAAGGAAGAAATAGGAAGAAAATTTAGGAAACTAGGATAAAATAAAATAAATTAGGAAAAAAGGGGGGGAGAGGAAAATCAAAACGTAGGAAAAAATAGGGAGAGAGAGGAAAAATAGGGAGCGGAGAAGTTTGAGAGAGAGAGATTAGGGAGAGCACACATAGAGAAATATTTTAAAAATAAAATTAGACAAAATAGGGAGAAAAAATAATAGGAAAAATCTATTAAAAAATAGAGAAAGCAGGGAAATTTTAGGAAAAACTAGAAAATTTGGAAAATTTTAGGAGAATTTTTTTTAAAACTTAAAAACAAATTTTAGAGTAGGAAAAGAAGGGGAGGGGAAAGTTGAGAAAGGGTCTGAGGGAAATTAGAAGAAAGAGAGGGGAAGGGTAGAGAGTGTGGGAGGAAGTTTCATTTGAAGAGAGAGAGGGGGGAGAGGTAGTTTAAAAAGTTTTACCAAAGGGGAACAAGGCATGGAAAAAAGGAAGGAAAAGATTGTGTGTGTGTGTGTGTGTGTGTGCACGTGTGTTTGTGTGTGTGTGAGAGAGAGAGGGAGAGGGAGAGAGAGAGAGTGCACGCGCGTGTGTGTGGATCAGTGCCATTGAATATCTCCAAGCCAAAATGTAGCTTTACGAAATGGGCAGTATAATGACCCGCAACATAGTAAATAAGGAGGAGAAGTAAGGTGGTACGTGAGCAACAATGGAGAGGTAGGCAAGTGCCTAGGGTAGAGAAGTATGACAAGCAAAGAAAGGGGAGGAGAGATAAGACGCCTACATGCATGGAGAGTTTGCAAGACGAAATGGTTCGGGATCGAGTAAGAGGGGGAGGAGTGCAAGTAAATAGCCCATAGAGGGAGGAGTCTTCCTCCCCATCAAGAAGGTTGTAATCAATTGAGCGAGTGGGGGCGGTGGGTACAAGGTGGTAATGCATGAGAGGGCCTTCAAGTGGTTGTTTATGTGCATGGGAAGGGAAGGAAAAGGGGGGGGGGGGTCATTTGGTGGGTGTGGTTAAAAGGTGTGTGTAAGGAAGGTTTATGTATGAGAAGAGTTATGTGCATACACTGTCTATGTGTGTGTGCACGTGTGCACGTGCATAAGGTACAATAGATAGGGGTTAAAAATAAACATATACTGATGAAAAAGCCCATGAAATAAGCACAAGAAAAAAGAGGGAAAACCAGGGGGAGGGGGGGTCTAAATGTAGGCTATAGAGCCAAATTGCTTTACCTTTTACTCTTTGGAAAACCATGTGTAAGTGTGTGTGGGAGGGAGGTTTAAAGTATAGTTTCCATTTAGGAAAGATTAAAGAATTATGGTTACTACTTTTTTTTTGACATGGCATGCAAATTCGGTACTGTAGCTAGCATTCTAAACAAGCGTCCTTCTCTGACTCGTTTTCCTACTATAGCTAAAATCCTCTAGATTTGTCTTTGATAGTGCATTCATCTCCATCAAAGATGACTCGGTAGTTGTGTTCGATCATTTGACCTAGTGACAAGAGGTTCTTGCTGAGTTTCTGAACATAGAGTACATCTTTCACCAATCCTTTGGTACCAGTGAAATTGTCTATAGGGATAATGCATGTCCCTTGAACTGGATTAGGTGTATTATTTGCTGTGTAGATGACTTTCTTCTAACCTTCTAATGGTTTCATCTCTGTGAACCATTCCTGATGCTTTGTCATATGAGATGATGCATTGATGTCGATGTACAAAGGATGCTGATCTGCTTGGTCAACTTGATAGCTGAAATCCTCTTTTGAATTACAATCAGTGTCTAGATATACTGTATCAGTCTTCTACATTTCCTCATTTGCAAGAAACATCTTCCCATGTTCATTTGCATCATGACTGTGACTAGAATGTCCACCCTGATGATTTCCTCTTCCATGGAAATTCCCTTGATTGCTGTTGGATTGATTGCCTTAGTCATACTGCTTCTTGTGTCAATCACTTTCATAGGGTCCAAACTTATGACAGTAGTTGCACTAAATGTTTGACACATTGGTGGATGCATTCCCTTGTCCTTGGAATCTTCCTCGGTTGGAATGATTTCCGCCTTGCTGATGTTGATGTTGTTGAGGATGATGCTGATGTTGATTCTGACTTTGCTGATGATTTTGTTGCTGATGATGACCACTTCATTGGAATGATCTCCCTCTACCTCTGCCTCTGCCTCTGCTTCTATTTGAAGTTGTGAATGCCTGATCATTGGAATGACCTTTGCATGCATGAATGGCTTGAGTCCCGAGTTCTTCACTAAGTAAAACTGGCTGAAGTTCTTCCAGTGTCAAAATTTGACGTTGGATGGCAATACTTTGGACTAGATTCTCGTATCCCTCCCCTAGTCCATTTAGGATGATTTGAACCATTTCTGTTGGGTTCATGGTCTCCCCTGCTGCTACAAGTTGATTGTTGTAATCTTTGATCCTGAGTACGTAAGCATAACTGATTTCATTACTATTGCGAAAACTCTGGTTGATTTGGTTTCTTAGTGTGAGAATCCTGGAAGGCTGCGAACATATCCCATGCTTCTTTTGATGTCTTGACAGTGTTGAGCAGTCCTAGCATGACATCTTGCACATTCTGCTTGATCACATGATATGCATATTTGTCTTTCTTGTCCCATTTTGCCTGTGCTCGGGCAATGCAAAGATCTACCACAGGTGCAGAAACTATTAGCATAGCTAGAGATCCCGCTGTAGATCCCGTTGATGGTGTTGTGACAATAGGTGGAGGAGAGCTACTGCTAACTGGATCATCCAATGGTCTAGGTGTAGATCCATCGACATACTCCCATTTGTCTTAAAGTACAAGAATGGTCTCCATTCGATATTTCCATGTGCCATAATTCGAGTTGTCTAGCTTAGTAGATGGTTCCAGATTGAGCTTGCCAGTCATAGACATGGTGCAAGACATGTACTCAAAGTGTCATGAAAATCACTATCTGAATCAACTGCAAAAAACAATGACTATAGCAAGTGAAATCTGAACTGTCGATGAAGGTAGAACTGCAATATATAATCCAATCTAAATTACAAGGCTTGTGGCAAATGATGCCGCGAATAGCCAAGAGGCTTTACAAGGTTGGAATAAAGTGCACAATGCCGTGAAATAGCCAAATAGGCTTTACAATGATGGCATGTGTATGTGAAATCAAATCATGTGCTATCTATCCAACTGATCAATTCGTCAACACCTCTGAACACTCTAAAGTCTACTCAATGAGCTGATGAACATCAGGTTTCAGGTAATGTGATGATGTGAAACCATATGTGACCATAGGGACTGACTCCGAGTAGGTACTAGTCTAGAATTTTGGGCATGGCTTAGATTGGCAACTTGGAGAAATTCAAATCGTCTCTACTATGGTGATCTGTCTACTCTAATCTAGATCTAGATGAACCGTCTGATCGATGAAAAGAATAGCAAATGATTTCTTTTTCTTTGGTTCTTTTTATTTGCTAGGTCAGATGCATTGATGTAGAGGCTGATGTGCATGTAGGAGGTGGATTTGTCAGTGAGGCTCAAAAGTGAGTGATACTTATGCCAAAATGCATGCATGATGTGACAAGCATGTAGAGCATAAAAATTTGAGCGATATTCCTTTTTGGAGTGCCCTCAAATTCTTCTTGGATTAAGAGATATGAGATCATATGACTTGATCTATGTGGAGGGGCAAAAAGGAGTGCAAATGTGCTCAGTGATGATGTGGTACACATGCAGTGACTATGCCTGTGAAGAGGTGTGCCAGTGGAGCAGTGTGTTGGTAGAGGGGTCAGAGTGCCTTGCAGGGGACAATGCCACGTGGTAATGATGATGTGGCACTACTGATGATAGGGCACTGATGAGGTGTCACTTCACTGACCTAACAAAGGGTCAAGTTGACCTATCCAAGGGTCAAGTTGACCTAACTTGGGTTACATGTCAACCTTGATGAAGTGGCCCTACTGACTTAGTAATGATGATGTGGCAGGATGACAGCTGGCAGATGAGGTTGATGACATGGTCAAATGCTGATGTGTCGGTGATGACATGGTTGACCTAGCTAAGACACATGTCAAATAAGCTGACATGGCACAAGTGGGGCCACTGGGACTCGAGATGACATGGCAGATAAATGTTGAGGTGGCAACTAGACTGCCACGTGGAGGATAAGATCAAGCTAATGAGGGCCATGTGTCATTTTATGGGCATGCTGCATGGCAAATTGAGAGCCAACCCTTGGAGATCAGATTCACCAAAATATGATAGATTCTCATGGAATCTTTAAAGATTCCATCCTCCTAGGATTTTCATCATAAATTTTGTTTGAGTAGGGAGCCGAGGAGAGCACACGTGGGATGTAGAGGCTTGGGTTGGTGGTGTGCTGCTTTTGCAGGACCTCTTCCAGTGTTGAAGACTTTGGAGGAGGCATTGTCACAGTTGGTGCTTGGCTTTGGCATTGCAAGGTCCATCAGCATCAATTGAGAGTCGCCTTTGGTCATAGAAGGCAGTGCTATTGTGGCCACTGCATTGAAGATAAGCTGAGTGGAGAAGGCTTACTTTGTAGTTGCTATGGAGAGTGGATTGTGGCCTTGGCCGTGTAGCTATGGAGAGTTGACTGTGGAGAGAAGGTCGTACGTTTCTAGGAGCCACCAACGGGTGACTGGTTAATTCCATTATTCGTGTTGGAGAGTTGATGGCATTAACCAATGGGCGGCTAGTTAATTTTGTTGTTCGTGTTGGAGAGTTGATGGCATCATTTTCAGTGCTTGTAGTTGCTTATATGTGTCGCTTGGCTAGTCGGCCAAGTCGATTGCACGTTAGTCGCTTGAACTAGCTGTAGGCTATGGGCTGGAGTCTCATTGTAGGTGAAGGCGTAGCTGATCAACAAGTTGGCATTGACATTGATGGGCACTGCTCGCTATTGGAGCATCAAGTTGATGAAGATGGCACTTGCACATTGCATGTTGTAGGCTGTGACTATGCGTCGGTGGTCGCTATAGTGGAGGCCGGACTTGTAGCAGAGCGACTTGTGGGCAGTTGTGCTATTGGAGGCTTGGAGTTGTGGAGTTAGCTGCTTTGGAGGAGTTGATGCGTAGAGTGCTACTCTCAAAGGAGGTTATTTAGAGGCTCTCAAAGGAGTCTCATACTCTCCCTATCTGTGTCTCTCTCTCAATGTAGGATAGGCTCCTCTCTTCTCTAGAAAGCTCCCTCTCTCTCATAGAATGAAATATCTCTCATTAATACTCTCACAAAAAATATCTCATGAACCTTTTCAAGAGAAGAAACTCTCTTAATGAAATGAATCGAAAAGAATGGATAGAATTCTTTCAAACCAATGGAAATCTCTCATGGACGGAATTCTCTTACTAATGGATGGAAATTCTATCAACGAAAGTGAATGGAAGGAACTCAAGATCACTCAAAAGAACTCTCAATCAATCTCGATCTATCACTCTCTCTCATATGGATTGTAATGTCTCAGCGGAAGGCAAGGGAGCTCTGATACCATGATAAAATATGAAGAGGGGAGAGGAGAAGAGTGGAGATGAGGAGAGAGGGCATAGCTAGAGAGCACACTACAAATGACTAACTGTACACTAGATTTAGTTGAAAATGTAAAATATATACAAACCCATTTAGGGTTAGGGTCTAACCCTTTCCTTTATAGCACTCTATATGTGTTAGTGCTATGCACATGTAATCACATGATGTTGAGCATGGTCTCTCAACACCTTCCCTCAAGATCAACATCATGAAGTAGGCCTTCCCTCAAAATGATGATTCTAGGGAATTGAAGAAGGACTGAGCATTACATTCCATCAACACATGTTAAAGCTTTCTTGCTGAAGTCTCTATTGTATACTTTGGGGTTACTCATGTACTTTCAATTTTGCATCATTTGGGGCTATGCATGTACAACCCATGCATGCATCATTTGGGGTTGCTAATGTAGTTCCCATGCAAAGTAGCCTTTGTTGTTGCTTGTGTTTCCCATGAACCACAAGCATATGGCGAGGATTAGATTGTGCTTCACTGACTAGTGTTTTAAGTTAAAGAGAGAGGAATATGCTATTCTCCATGTTTTGGGGGAATGAATCATGGTTTGGGGCTCAAATCAAATGTGGTTGGGATGGAATGCCACATGGTTAGGTTTGGAATGTTGTGCATGTTTTGGGATACAAGTACATTTTGTATGCTTGCAATGCATACAAACTCTTTGTGTTGGAATACAAAGCATTCAATGTCCTGGAAATGGAATACAATGCATCAATGCTATGGGCTGCAATTGGCTGCAATTCAATGCATAGCATGCATACAATGTACTTCCCTTGCATACAATGATTTGGGGCTGCTCATATAATGATTTGGGGTTAGTCATGTGTTAGCATCATGTTTACTTCGTAGGCTGGAACCAAGCATGTAGTCAAGCATGTTTACTTCATAGGCTGGAACCAAGCATGCTTACTGAGTCCTTTGGGACTGCTCATGTACTTCCAATTTTGCATCATTTGGGGCTGCTCATGTACATGCTCATTTGGGGCTGCAATCTAATGTACAACATGCATACAATGTACTTCGCTTGCATACAATGATTGGGGGCTGCTAATGTAGTTCCCATGCTACATGGTTCACTGCTGCTAACGTTATTCCCATGCATCCCCAAATGAAGCCAATGGATGTGGTGTAGAGGACAATGCAAACAAGGCAAAAGAATCAAACCACAAAGCATATAATGCATTGGGAGTACGACTTGGCATTCCTATACCACCACCAAAGCACATGCATTTAAGAATGACAGCTCCCATAGATCATGGAAAAGGTATTGATGCTACGATTCTGTAAAATATTACATGCCTCTAGTTTAGATAACAATGGTTGAAGTAGATGTGGAGTGTTTCACCTCATGGTTTGAGGCTAGATTCACACAAACAGAGCATCCAAAGCCAGGGTCTCAAGTGCTCTATGTTCAGGCTGTAATATAGTACATAACATGCAGACAACTATATCATGCATGTAGTAATGCGATGAAAACTATATCCAAGATGCATGTAATGCAATGAGTCTTTGGTTGTGGCTGGAATGAATTATTCTCGGGGTTGGAATGTCACATGGTTGGGGCTATAATGCCATTTATGTAAAAGAATACAATGCATACCATGCCTACAAAGCATACAAGCATTTGGGGTTAGAATACATTGCATAGCATTACTCAAACAAACAAGAATTTGGGGTTGGAATGTGAAATGGTCGGGGTTGCAATGCCATTTATGTAAAAGAATATAATGCATACCATGCCCACAAAGCATACAAGCATTTGGGGTTGCATTACACTGCATAGCATTACTGAAACAATTTTCTTCGACACACTCACACTTATGTGCCATAACAAATTTTCACTCTTATGAATTATTCAAATTCCCTTGACACTTTAAAACCTTTTAATAGAAACATGTAGTCTCTTTCCCAGTACACATCCTATTGATAAACACTGATTTGTGAATCCATTAATTTATGGACAATATTAAATATCCCCTCCCTTATGCCTCAAGTTAAAAAAGAAGTATTAACCATAATTATCTTTAATCTTTCCTATATGGAAACTATACTTTAAAACCCCACCCACACACTTACACATGGTTTTCCAAAGAGTAAAGGTGAAGCAATTTGGCTCTATAGCCCACCTTTAAACCCCCCCTTTGTGTGTGTGTGTGTGTGTGTGCATGCATGCATGTATGTGTGCCCCCCCCTACACCCCCCTCCCACACCCCATGCCCCCCCCCTTGTGAGCATGCATAACCCCCGTCCCCCTTTCCTCATCCCCCCTTGTGCGCATGCGCCCCCCCCATCCCCCATTATGCCCCCCCAACCCCCCCCCCCTTGTGTGCATGTGCAACCCCCCTCCCCCTTCCCTCATCCCCCCTTGTGCGCATGCGCCCCCCCCATCATCCCCCATTGTCGCCCCCCCTCATCCCCCCTTGCGCCCATGCGCACAACCCCCACCCGCCCATCCCCCCCTTCCCTCATCTCACTCATGCACATGCGCCCCCCCAAACGCCCGCCCTTGTGTGCATGCGCAACCCCCCTCCCCCTTCCCTCATCCCCCCTTGTGCACATGCTCCCCCCTTGGCTTTCCAAGAGCACACAAAGAAGTCAACATCAGCAGGTACAATATACCAAGCTAGTTTTGGTTTGGTACCTTGCCTCAGCAACAGGATGTTGTAGGTGTTGGTACAAGTATCGGCAAACTTTGTACTTGGTTTTCTACATCAATGTACTTGGTGATATTCGGGACATGAAATACATCAGACAGGTATTTCTTTTTCCCATCCTGCATAGACAAAGGAATTTTACCGATCTGCACAATAGGATGTGCAGTACCATCACCAGTCTCCACAAATCCTAGTGTTTCCATTTTCCTTGCATCCTGCATCCATTCTGCATGGCTTGTCATGTGGTTTGATGCACCTGAGTCAACATACCACACATAATTGCTTTCTTCTGCCGTTGTCATAGAATTAGTCATGTGCTGCACCATAAACAAATGCTCATTTCTGTCATCACCCTATCTACTAGAGGATGCATAATTGCCTTGCTGCAATTTTCCATTCATGATGTCATTTTACTTTTTGTAGCAGTCTTTAGCCATATGACCCATTTTACCATAGTAGTAGCATTCAACATTGTTGTTTGCATTTTGGCCTCTCTGCCATCCACCCTGATGTCTTTGGCTCCCCCTACTTCTAAGGTTACCACGTCCTCCTCGATAGAACTAGTTTTCTTGAATTTGCTACATATTCTAATTTTTGCCATGGCCTCCAGACCGGCCTGCTCTACCTTTGCCTCTACCTCTTCCAGCATTTGAGTAGAAGACAGCTTCTTTTGAAGTTCCTCTTGAAGAAGATGCACCACCATTTCTCTACTCTTCAGAAATTAGAAGAGCAATCAACTCTCCAGAATCAGGAAAATTCTCACGGACGGCAATGGATGTCCAGAACTGTGCATAATCCTTTCCTAGACCATTCAAGGTCATAGAGACTAAATCATCATCTTCCACTTGCAACCCAATGGAAGCAAGTGCATCTGCAATCTTCTTCACCTTCATGTGGTAGTCATTGATGCCCATATTTTCTCTCTGCACATTATGTAGCTCTTGCTTGAGCTGCATTTTTATGGCTTGCATATTTGTGCTATACATTTTTGTCAAAGTATCCCATGCCTACTTCGGCGTGCTTGCAGCTTGAATATGCACAATCATAGAATCGGAAATACTGATAGATAGCCAGTACATAACTTTCTTGGCTTTCTCATGCCAGCCTTTAAATGCCTGCAACTCCTGTTGATTGGGAACATTGGGAATAACTGGTTCTTGTTCAGCTCTAATAATGAACTCCCAATAGCCTTTTCCCTTAAGGAAATTCGTCATTCTAAACTTCCATGCTAGGAAGTTGTTCTTGTCAAGCTTTTCAGTGACTATCTGTGAAAGAGCATCAGATGCCATTACAGAACACTACAAAAATATTCTATCACTGCAGAAAACACAACTTCTGCCTCACAAGGGCAAATCTACAAAACTGACAAAAGTGGTATTTGACCACATAGTCACTTCCTAGTGACAATTTTGCATCAACAGGCAATAAGAATGATTTTGTCACTCCCAATATCTCTACGCATAGGCATACGATGTAATTTCTACGGTAACTTTTCATTGACCTGCAGAAACTAAGCTCCTTACCACAAATCGAGCTCTGATACCATGTGAAGAGAGTGGGAGAGAAGGAAGGAGTCTCACTTATAGCTTTCTTGCATACACAATGGGGGAATACACACAAAGGTGGAGGCTGAAAATAGTTTTTCTCTTCTTAGTTGTGAAAGCCAAAAGAACTCCCTCTTCGTACAAAAGGAATAGATGAACCCTATATGTGGGTCTCAAACCAAACTCAGCTAACCTAGGTGGCATACTAACTGAGCCACTAACTAGAGTACATAAATATAGTTGTCATCCAGCTATTATTCATGGGCGGTGTACCAACTACATCTGCAGCTAACAAGTCGGTGACATAAATGCACAATGGTCACCCTGGCATATCACGAGTGGAGCTCGATATCTCAACAGTAGGGGATGGATAGAGAGTGGGGGGGGATTGCAACCCTCGCCTCCACATCCCCCCCCCTTGCGACATGTTGCATTTGAAACATGTGGGAGCAAGGGGGGGAGTAGAGGGTGGGGGTAGGAAACAAAGAGAGGTAGGGGGGGAAGCCACATTTGCATGCAAAATAGGAAATAAAGGGGAAAAAAAAAGGGGGGGGGGGAGACAAGATGCTTGAGGATTAGGGGGAGAGAGTAGAGTGCACAAGACCTATACAATATATCATAATGATCATAAACATGATTATATACATGAAAATTCATTAGAGTTTTTGGCTAGGGTTTGACCCTAATTCCTTATGGTATGGTGCAATTCACATCATCCTTAACACCCCCTCTAAAATTGGACTAGGTAAATAGAGGGGGAATGTTTAAGATCTTCTTCAGATGTTTTGGGCACATATGATAGAAACCAAAATTGAAAAACAAAGACTAAATGCATCATAGTATGTATATGTGTGATCACGCATACTGATTATGCAGTGGAAGTTTGTACAATGAGTACAACTTATTAGATCCATTCATTTTTCCCTCCTAAGTTGTAGACCATACTTTTCCTTTGGGAACAAAAGACCAGAGAATAGGCAAAAGGGATGAGGCAAGAATGCAAAAAAGAAAGAATTCTACTTGAATTAAAGACAGGTTGATCAAAAGATGAATGAGTTGAAGATCAAAATGCCATGAGCCATCATGGATTGTGCAAATTCTCTAGAGAAGAGGCATTCGAATATGAAGTTAGTCAATATAGATGTGAAGAAATGTAGTAGAGTAATCTGTATCATAGGGTGTAAGGTCATAAGTGATTGCATAGTCTACATGGAAAAAGTAATCCAGGTTCTATAAAAATTATGAACTTGTCATGAGCTAAAGATCATCTTTTGTGTGCATAGTTGAACATTTATCAACACATAGGATTTAGCATCAGTCATAGGCTCAAGGTAGAGCTAAAAGTATAAATGACTACTAGGAGCTTGAAATGCAACAAAAAATGCATAGATTATACACATGGCATATGAGGCGTAGAATGTTGATGTCAAGATAGGCCTAAAGTTCTAGATCTAACGACTAATTTGCATCAAGTATGGATTGTATACAATAGTCACAAGTGTATGTTGGAACACTAAGGTTCCCTGAGTTGCTTCATGGCCAAACCTGATAATGTCCATAATGTCCTCTTGCTTAAGAAATATCTAGTACTCAAAGGTGGTGGTAATCATTGGATCCAAGAGTGGTGCAATGAAATGTCATTGAGCTAGTTTTGTAATGTCTTGATGACTAATCTACTGATCTGTACTAGTAGTGGAAATTTAGTCATGGTCATATGCCCATGTGAGAAGTGAAAGCATCATTGATGGATGCTAGAGTAGAATCACTTGAGTAGATGAATGCACTAAGGCATGTATTTCCACATGTTACTAGAGATGTGAGAGCCTCATACTAATATTCACTTGATATAAATCTGCATGATCACTAGTGAGCTCCTACTAAGTATTCGTATCATTTGCATGATCACTAGTGAACTCCCACCAAGTATCAGTATCATCTAATGCTACACTAGATGGACTTGGATCCATGTACATTGATGGTTTTACATCACTAAAATATGTGTGTGCTAATGTAGAGGGGGTGCCTAGTGCTGAGGGCTTACCTACAAATGTGTATGATCAAATAACGGAGCTGATCCATATTAGCATACTAGCATATAATGTATCTATGCCTAATCAAATAGTGGAGGCTGATCCATACTAGCATAGAATGTATCTATGTTTAATCTTTGAAGAAGAAGGATGTTTGAATTGGTGCCATAAATCATACATACTCTTTAGTAATGAATAGTCAATGAGGTTCTCTTTCCACACTCACAGATCTCATCTTGAGTGATTGATTAGTATACAATCACTGTGATGTGAAGATATATGGCTCCATCCTAAAGGTGGCATGGTGACCTATGCTAGAGGCTTATTTGTGTACCAACAAGATTGTCTACCCATCTGAGAGGCCATTGTGGGGCTTATGCTACTAAGGCTATCATCTATAAACCAAGTCATGGTGGAAGAACTTGTATGCAAAAGGCTGTAATAAAATGATCACAAATACATGTAAATAATAGCTAAGAGGCTATACAAGGTGGATGTATGTGTGTAAGAACCAATGCAAAACATAGTCTTATATATGTGACTATACATCGGTTGCATGTGCATGAAAATGTGTATGCAATTGTCTTGAATGCGAGGAAGATCACTCTGTCAAGTGTCAAAAATCTTTGATGTGAGGAGTTGCCAGATTTCCAAGAGTAGCGAGTTCATGTCATGTGTATGAGTGTGTACACCGATGATAGATTTGAGGGGATTGATGCAAGTGGGAACTAATGGGTGATATAGGAATTGGATCATCTAGATTGGTCAATTTTAGTCTCTATAGTTATGCTAGTCTGGACTATACGTCAAAGGTAAAATTTTCCTCTAAAGCTATGCTAGTCTATAGCTATACTACACATCAGAGCATAAAATGTAGCAAAATATTTTTATCACCAACTTATATTAATGATAATACTACTCTAAGGGAGATGCAGCCTAAGTGTAAAGAGCTAAACTACATAAGCTAAACATGATTGTTAACATTGGGTATAGCTCATGATTGTTTAGCTCAGGTAAACATGATTGAGGCTTGTACTCATAAAGAGACTTGAAAGCTTGTTTAATTTGAAATGGACCTCCCTTTTATGGAAATGGATAAATACGTGCATATGCTTACCCATGTGTGGGATAATACCTTAATTTCATACGGTATCCTAGCGGTGCTACATACCTTTACTTCTATCTATGGGCTCATGGCACCACAACTCTCAACACCTCTCCTTGGTGCCATGATGCTTTGGCTGCTGCAAGGTGGTTAGATGTGATTTCATAAAGAAAAACCAATCACCTCCCCTTAATGCATACTTGCTACTTAAGGTGGTCAAGTGTGGTATTACAATATGATCAATACCTCTCCTAGGTCCCCTTATTGCATACTTGCTACTTAGGTGGTCAAGTGTGGTATTACAATATGATCAATACCTCTCCTAGGTCCTTACATAGCTACTCTTAGGTGGTCAGTTTTGATTGTGTTAATATGTTGGGACTTTTTTGATGTACTATAATTAGAGAGTTTTGGATACCATATCATGTTTAATTATTTGTTGAGACGGATTTATGACACTAGAAGCTTGTCTTTTATTTCTTTTTTTTTCATACATTTTATGTCTAATTGTGCTTATGGACATTGTCACAAAAGAATACCTTTTTAAAAAAGTGTTGATTATGTGTGCCATTGTTTTCTGGTTATCTTCTTCAACTACTTTCCTTAAGCAGTCTTCCATTTCTTTTGTCCAAAACTTCTTTTTGTTAAATTATTTACTAAAAGAGCATGGATACATGGATGCATTTGCATATTCAATAAGTAGTTGAATTATCATTGGTTTTCCCTCATGTTAATGTTCTCATCTTTTTAGTACCTTACATTCCACTTGTGATAGTATACTTCTATTTTGAAATTATAAGATTGAATTGACATTTTAAATACAAGGTATTATTTCTTGTTTGTTGACATTGGGTATAGCTCATGAAAAAGTCTATCTTGAAAGAAATATGCAGTAAGAGTTTTGGAATTTAACAATTCTCATTCTTTCTAATAGTACAGCTCATGTACAATGTTGCCATGAATCAATTCATATCTATTATAAGAAATAGTTGCTATTTCAAATAATATATCAATTACAATGCTACCATGAATTTGTTATTTTTACAACTATTACAATGCTACCATGAATGAGTTGGCCATTTCAATTGGTGTCTACCAAAAGAAACATGGTAGGTATGGCAATATTTAATGAAAGTGCAAATTATTTGCTGCTCTGATAGCAAATGTGTGATAGAAAATGCTAGAATAAGAAAACACAGCTTCAATTACATTCTGCCACGAATCATCAGTCGGCTCTTTCAATTAATATTAGTTAAAAGCAACAAGGTAGGCAGGACAATATCTACTTACAATATAAGTTTGTTATGCAAAAAAGAATTTGGAAAGTGCAAATGATTTGTTACTGTGACTACAAATGTATGATAGCAAATGCTTGAATAAGGAAACAACGCTTCAACTTAAGGAAACAAAGCTTCAACTATATACATCTACTATCCACTAGATGCAGTTAAAATTCATAGATTTTGCAATTGTAATTCTTTTTTGCATGTAAAACTGAATTTGAAATCTTCTTTCTTTGAAGATGAAGAACAAAACAATCTTTTTAAGAATATGTTCAAAGCAATATGTTTAACGATCTCATCTTTGTAAAAGATGAGAACAAAATTCTAGACTTCAATGTAACACCATAGTTCTTGGAAAATTTGCCTTAAGCATAAATATGAAAAGTTTAATGTTTTAAGAAGAAAAACTCTCACAGTATCTCAAAATCAGTACAGGCAATTTCATTAACAATGAAACGATTTTGAAAATGTGGAAAACATGTTCCATTCATGGATACATACAAAGGCAATGAAATTCTTTGTGTCTTTAAAATACCAAATAAAGAAGTTCTCAAGAGCCAATGCTGAGAATAATACATGAAGAGCTTCAAAACTACTTTTCAAGAGAACACTGATGAGTATGAAACTTTAAAAAGTCAAAGATTTCATGGGAATACACTCGATTTACAAGTCCAAAAGTGTTTCTTAAGAAAGCACATTCAACCTCCTTAGTGGAGCATAGAGATATATGATATTCTAGCATAAAATGAAATTTAAAGCATAAGTTGTTCAGCAGTAGCAAAAGAATAAATGAGAATCAAATTCTATGACTGAATGATAAAAGAATTATAATTTCTAATGCTAACAAATACATGTAAATGAGAGGCAAGTAAAATTCATCGACAAGAATAAACACAGGTACTAAAGAAATATTAGCAAAGTCCATATCTTGACGGAAAAAACATCACACAAGATAAGAGTAGAGGAGTGTGTGCAACCTAAGAGACTAACCTGCATTTGGAAAAATGAGGAGGTTGAAACATGCATCGAAGGAAATAGAAGATATGAAGAAACATGCATCGAAGGAAATCGAAGATACAAAATCTAGTATCATAAAATACGCTGCATCTGTCTGCAATATGATGAAGAAATTGGCATACACAATCAAGAATCTAAGTAGCCCTTTCATAGTTCTAACACATCACAACACCCCTTTTCTTCTCTGCTAGTCTTTCTTTGCATCCACGAGGCAGTTGGCCAAAAGAATAAGTGGCAAAAGTGCTTAGGTAGAAGCACTAACTACACATAGCTCATACGGCCACCTCGAAGATGCCAAAGTTAAGACCTACCTAACAACACATACTAACCTTATAGATTATACGTTAACATTAACCCAAAACAATAAAACAGACTAAAGTAAGATTAACAACATGGGAATCCCACTATATAGCCTTGCATTTTGGAATGTTATTGGAGGTGTAAGTGTTAGTGCATGGTTTGTCCACTATGTGGATGAGGTACTTGCTTGTTTGTTGGGGTTGTCAAGGTTGCTCCATATATGGTCTAAAGGAGTGTTTTAAGTTGTTTGTTCTTTGCAATTTAAGAAAATAGTCCATCATGGTTTGTAGATTTGAGAGGTATCTTTTCTAAAGTCACCACTACAACCTTGCTTTCAGTAAGGCGACATAATCACTACATGCTTGGATAAATATTATGGTAAAAATTTCCAAGAACTTATAATAGGGAAACGAAAGGTGTAAATTGGAAAGAAAGGGAAAGAGCAAAAAGCAAAGAAGGTGAATGAATATGGGAAAACATAAATGAGTGAAAAGAGAGGAGAGAAAAGAGAAGATAGAGGGGATGGACCTTTAAATGTGAGTGGAGAGTTGGCCATTTTTGCAAGATTCTAATTTAAATAAGATCATATGCTTTTAATAAAGCTGGTGTCATACAAGCTAAATGCCAAAAAAATTCACTACCCCTTCATGGAAGGCCAAAAACTTAGTCCACCATAACGCCGCTGTCGAAGAAGGTCCAAGAAGAAGTGGCTGCCTACAGTGGTGTCTCCGCATTAACTTTCAGCAGTGGTTAGTGGCTCATTCGTTCTTTCACCGCATTGACCACAAATTCCCATGTGCTGACAGTGAATCTACGATTTTCATCAATTAGCAGATTATCAGTGAACCACCACCAACAATAGGGAAATGCTAGGCCACCATTGGAGTTAGTGAAAGGACAGACTGCACTGTGAATGGTTGGTTAGGTACAAGGCATGAAAGAATTGGTGGATTAACCAATTCCCCGTGCTTGGTAATCTATTGATGAAACCTTTTCCCCCATTGATGCCTTTACATGCACAGAAGTCCACGAAAAGATTTGTATGGAGTGGTATTATTGACACATCTTCATGTCAATAAATCGTCATCCAGCACTCCGAGCCAGGTCTCCTTCTCGCGAAGGCTACTCACAAAGAGACAAAACCTAAACCTAAAACTCATTAGAATGGCCTAAAATACCACTAATCTTAATATTAACACCCATTAGCATAATCATTCTAAACTATGTAGTATGAGCCATCATAAACACACCATCCCATGACATAAACACGTCATCCCATGTAAGATGGAGTTATTAAGGTATTGAAGGCTAGGGATTTGCCACGATTGTTTCTGGGAGGGAACCAGTGCTAGGAAAAAACCTTTTTTGGAACCAATAAAAAAACCTTCTACTCTTATATTCAACCTGGATTTTTAAACCTTGGCTGGTTCTCAAAGACTTCAATTTTTTAAACCGATAATTTCAAGCTTAGTTCAAAATTTGGCCCTTATATTAAAGACTATACATTTTACATCCCATATCTAATGCTTTCATTATAAAGCAAATAATAATTGTATTAGCATTTAAGCTTTAATAATGCATTTTAAATATGCATTGATGTTCATTGTTTATTTGGAACAATCGTATGTTGACCTTGAAGGTTTGTACGTGTTCTTTGCATGATTCCTAAAGAGAAGATCCAAATTTTCAAAGTAAATATTATTACAAGACATATGAAGCTATAGCATTCAAAATAAAAAATATAAAAGGACTTGAAATCATCTACTTACCTAGCTTGAATAGTACAAGACTATCCTTGCCATCCATGAACGATAGCTATAAATATTGCATACCAACACAAGTTTCAGTATACAATTGTTATAACTTCAACAATAAATATTTTTACAAGTTATAATGCAATGCATACATAATTCACTTCTTACAAACAATCTAAATTATTGTTTGTTGGCCTCAAACTTTTTTGTACAAGTGCTAATCATGGAATTTGGGAAGTATCATTATCCATCTTTGTGTGTGTGTGTGTGTGTGTGTGTGAGAGAGAGAGAGAGAGAGAGAGAGAGAGAGAGAGAGAGAGAGAGAGATCCACACATTAATACAACAACAAACACTTAGCAAAGCACATCATGAAAAACAAAAATTCAAGCAATTGCACGTTCATTATTCCATCCTCTAAGGTCCCAATGTAAAATATGCGCATACATAAGTATGAAAAGAAGAACAAGAAAAAAAAGGTTGTACAGAATAAGATGGACTTATGGTATAAAATGCGGCATCATAAAATATGATCTTTCTATAGGATCCTTAATTACAACAAGCTAAGGATCCAAGACTTTTGTCATCATTGGCCATATATGTTTAGAATTTTTTGGGATAAATGAAACAAACATACACACATAGACAAAAACCACAGGTCCAAATAATCATACTATAATTTTGTGTATGAACAAAAACCCCCCCCACACACACACACACACACACACACACACACACACACTTACGTCAGTTTGGGTCGGCAAACTTATCTTTGCTAGACCATGATGTTTTTTCCTCATTATATACATCTGATAGAGAATTGATTCCAAGTCTCTTCCTAATCGAACATGGCTATACATCACTGACAAGTTATATATGTTAAGACAAATTTTTGTGGCCCATATTTGACCTACATTTGCAACTATATGGACTAAAAACAAGCCTTTGATTGGACCTTATCAAGCATTGTTTTCAAAACTATAGGTCACCAGTAAGAGCTAGTGATGAAGGTCGAATTCATATAGCATGAAATGTTTATCTATAATAAAAATTGAAAGCAACAAATGGAGCCTCATGATACATGTACTATTACTTAATGGCCATAAGAATGCTCGTGGGGGTGCATAATTTTCATCCAAAAAAAATTGCATGGGATTCATAGTATGACTCATGATAGGTGTACATAATTATATACTCACATGAATCGATATATACACTAGAAGGTGAACCGACTTGGTACGTTCAACCATGGAAAAATACACAAAATTTATAAAGCATACTATAAGGGACTTTACATGGTAATGCTCACTTGGATACATAGCGACGTTTGAAGACTTACCGACTAGGTTGGCCTGGGCACCTGAATGGCTATTTAAATGCACCATGGAAACTCAAACTACATTCAACTAGCCACTCTCACTATTCAATTCACCTCCTTAGCCATTGCAGCCTCCCTTTCGGGATCGATACAGCCACCTCCCATGAGATTCATGTTGAGCTACCACTTGAAATTTTCGACTTATCTGGGATATCGCTTGAGCTTGCATGCGACATGATTGTACTCAGTCTCCTCCTTCACAACTATCAAGCACGTCTCTATAGTATCAAGCATGATCTATACAGTATCAAGCTTAGTGTAGGTAATAAGTTCTGAACATACAATGATCTTTTCTTATATTCGGTCTCGACGTGATAACTGCTTCTTTTTAGCCAACTGGCGATCAATTATATTTATGGCCCATATTAATAACTGCATGATAGCATACCGATTGGATGCGCACATTTATATGAGAGTTGCACCAACGACCAACACTCTGATTACGTCTCAGAATTACCGAACTTGCCGGCACCTTGTTTGCCTACGTCAAGATCACTAGCTACTTGAATACATGAGGCTTGAGAACACACAGTGAGTGAGTTTGAGAGCACAGTTCGGCTACCAAAATCTTTGATGTGCAGAGGTACTACGTGGCTCTCCATACTTCAAAGAAAGTAGGCTTCAAGGTTGTAGAATCACGAGGAGTGCACATCCACAGACGGTAGCTAGCAGTCAACCTATTATAGATTATCATAGCATGGTTAATCAACACTACAGTTGATTAGATGAGGTACTTTAGTGACTTCCACTGGTGACCCAATAGAAGCAAGTGCATCTGCAATCTTCTTCACCTTCATGTGGTAGTCATTGATGCTCATATTTCAACCAATGACTGTCATTACTAGTTGGACTTTGATGGTGCTTTATAAGGGCTAGTTGGTGATCAGAATTGATACGTTGACAACAAGTGATCAGAGGGCTTGTTATACGACTGTTTGGAATTTGCTGGTCGGACAAGATTAGAAGAATATGGTTCAACTTCAAAGAAGGTGGTATTTTTATACGTCATTTTGATGGATTATTGTTGATATATATATATATTTTTGTTCTATCTTATCACTCTATAAAGGATTGGATATGGAACACCATGACTATGGAATTAAGCGCATCATATTTTTCTAGGTGTGTGATAAGAAATGTGAATGACTTAGACAAGTCTTTTTACCTTGGTTATATGGGAAGGTAGGGCAACAAATACCTTAGTATAAAAAGTCATTTTGGAATGGGAAACTATGGATTCCACATAGGGGTGTAACCCTATATTATGATGATTATAGTAATTTTTGGTGTATTGACCAATGGACCATTTTTGTCGTGAATGAGGGTACCTTACAAATTATGATGAGAATTCTCTCATGACCCCATACTAGGGAATTTGCATAATGGCAGTTCAGGAGAGTGTAACTCATGGAGTATCTAGATACCTGTGACTCAAACATTGGGGTGCCACACGATGCACCACCATCCAAGGTGAGTGGAGCTCCTTCAATATCATTTGGTATTTATAATTGAGAAAAATTACATGATTTTTTAAACTTTCTTTGTAGAGATTATCTTATCACAGATTGTCTTGATTGATAAGTTTAAGATGGATAATGTTTGTCTTGAAATTGCACCCACACACACACACACACATGCACGCACGCATGCATGCACACGCACGTACAAAGAGAGAGAGAGAGAGAGAGAGAGAGAGAGAGAGAGAGAGAGAGAGAGAGAGAGAGAGAGAGAGAGAGAGAGAGAGAGAGAGAGTATTCAATATGCAAGCTTGTTATGATCTTCATAAACCTACACAAGCATAAGAAAACAAGTTAGTAACAAGATTGAAATATATTAGTATATCTAAGTAGACACATGTAATTTGATTGATAAGATTATTAGAAAGTAGTTTACCCCTTTTGAGCCTAATCAATTGGCCCGTGAAGATCTTCATTATCATTTAGCTTACGTAAAGATAGACATATAATTAATTATAAGGATTAAGCTGTCAAAATGATTAAACAAAATATTTCACATACACTAATAGAAAGATACAAAATGTTTCACATATACTAATAGAAAGATACAAGCAAAAAAGTAAAAAATAAATAGTTGAAGTTACCTTGTAGTGTCTCCATAGATATGTCACCTCAATTGATATATGCATCAAAGCATCCACAACATTGCAATAGGGCAATTCTAGCCAATCTCAATAACATGGGATACTTAACATGCATTGTTGCATTTCTTCCAATGGCAACCCATGTATCTAACAAGCTCCATGCCTTCCATTCATGAGGAGCTTGTAATTTAAAGTGTTGATACTCTCGCTTAGCTTGGATATTGTTAACCAAATCCTCAAAAACCTCACCATTAGTCGCTCTCTTATTCTCACCATAAAATGATTCTAGCTTTTGGATTTCCAAATTGCCATAATCTCTAAATCCCAACCCAGGTGGAAAGCAGAGGTGCCAAAGCCTTAAAGCAACCTAAAATATCATTATCATAAAATCTTTCTTTCAAGTTTTGAATAATAGAGAAAGGAATTTTTTTCTGAAATGCAATGGAACTCTCTAAATCACATCCATCAATCTCCCTATCCAATTTAATGGACCTATACATATTACCCTGAATTGATAAACGAAGGGCATAGAGTTGGTCGACAATCTATCGGTCCAAAATCAGGAATGGTAGGGAAACCCATGCGATCATCAGCTGAAGCGTTCATATCAACTTCACGCTCATGAATAAAATCTTTTTCTATTGCTTCTATTTCCACTTAAACACAACTCATTACAAATGAAACATTGACATAATTGTGTTGAAAAGTTTTGCTTAGAAATGCAAGTATGGCTAATATATCCGCCATAAAATGAAGACAATAGATGAATTCAAAGTTGGAAATCTTTTCAAAAAGAGTTGCATTCTCAGTCCTTGTAAACACTAGTAATGGCTCTAGTGATTCACAAACCTTTTGAACCACTTGGTGCCTACTTAGCCACCAAACTTTGTGAATGTGACTCATATGAAGTAAAACTTTCCTGCGCACATATTTTTAAAGCACTTTTTGAAATAAATGCATTTATTGAACTCATGCACTCATCAATATATTGTGCCATGCTTGATTGTTTCACTGCATCTACAACACATAAACTTGCTCTGTGTGCAATGCAATGTATCGATGTCATATATGGATTATGCTTTCTCAATAAAGTCGCTAATCCTTTATGTTTTCCGATCATCATTGCAGCACCATCAGAGCCAAAAAGCAAATCTTTTTTCAAATATCAAGGACATATTTCGATAATAGTTGCTCAAATGCAATATAAAGTGCAGACGCTATACCATTATCAATTTCCAATAGGCCTAAAAAGATTGTAACAGGTACACAATCCTCTAAGAAGGACACATACACAATGAGATGCTATGTCATTGCGATGTCTGTAGATTCATAAAAAAGGAGATTGTTGTATTCTTTTAACATGGTCTATAAGCATAGACTCACTAATGTAATGCACATGGCACATGATTTATCATTAGGATACATCTCAATAGTTAATGAAGGGCATTTAACAAATAAAAGTAACTTTAAGACCGATGGATATTTATGGAAAGGAAGATCTTCCTTTGTAACATGGTAGGGTGCTGCAAAAAGATTAACGATTGCAAGATATACTTTATCTTTGTTCTTACTCAAACACTGAATAGTTTCAACCTTCTCCTTTCCATATGAAAACAACGCCAATCTATGAGATTTGGAATTTGCATGATCAAATAGGGCACTACTTTGAATGCTGCAAGATCCTAACTTTCCAAAGTCTCTCTTGCTATCTTTGTCTTGCTTGCAGAATTTGCAAAACATTCGGCCTAGGTCCCTATCAAAATAAGCCCAATCAAAGATCTTGGTCCACCCCTCATTCCAATCCTTCCTAGCTTCTCTCCTGTGGGTAGCCTCATCCAGTCCAAGGCTCTCATCTATCTTTGCCTTCTCTAAATTTTCTATCTCGATTAGTTCATTCACAATTAGAGTTGATACGTGTTTATTTGTCTTTCTCTTTTTATTAGAATTTAAACATGAATCCTTTTTAGTAAATCCCCGCATATTGAATAATGTCGATTGCACAAAACCTGACATGGAGCACTATTCCTTCATAAAAGAAATAACGAAGTATTAAAAAGAAATCCTTAATGCTCATCGCTTCAATAAATCAATAAAGTTAAAAACTTTAACAAAGTATTAAAAAATGCCTAAATCATTTAAAAAATGTAATCACCTTTCTTTTTTCTAGTTAAATGCTTACTGTTCTGATGGCCAATATATTTAAGACTATGTACCATGGCTATCTTGAATCTACTCTAAAGTAGCTCAAAAGAGATTGGTCAATGTTTATATCACGCTCATGGCTAAACTCCTTGAAACAAAGACATAATGAATTATGAAACAAGATTGAACCACCTACCTTGAACTTTAAATTACAAATTGGCATGCATATCTTCTACTTTAAGAAATCAAATAGTTGCAAAGTTAAAACGACTCTGCATTGTGTAAAGGCATTGTTCAAGATACCTAATGATGTGCCACTATGAGAAAGGAAATAAAATCAAGGAAGGCTAAACTTGCAATCATAGTTTGTGTTAATTAAAAAGCTTCTACAATGCCAGACGATGCACTTGACGATTCAAGACTTCTTGAATTACGCCGAAGGGTTGGGCGTGACATATTGAACCTTCTACCATTTCCAATGAACGGCTAGCCATTAGCAATCGATGCTCCATAGAAAGATGCTGATCATCTCAACGAATGCAGAAGCCTTTGACATTACATCCTAGCGAGATTATTCTGCCTAGACTTTGTAGATCCCGATTCACAAACCACATCTGGATTTGCGATTCGCAATGAGCATAATAGAAGAGAAATGGGGCATTTACACTATAGGAAATGGCACCTTGGAGTACCAAAATCTACAAAATTGTGGTAGACATGCAAGGGCAGAGGGACTCGAGAGGTCTGAGCCTCAACTCACCACATCCGGTTGCGAGGAATCGGAATCAATCGCAGGATTTAACATGGGCATCTGCCAATTAGTGGGCACTGGCAACCCGTTTTGAACCCATTTATGTTTCTTAACACCATTGATTGGTGCCGCTGTTGGATTGTCCTGAAGATAATTGTCAACTCTTATTGCCGTTTCTATATGTATACATGAAGGTGGAAACTGGACTTCAAGGGTGTCAACAATCACTGGTATTTGAACCCCCTCTTCTTCAGCTCTTTCTTGTCGCTAGATGCATTTCTTCCTCTCCACAGCTTTGCCTCTTGCCCTCCCTCAATTCTCCTGTTAGCAAGGTATCCTTGGACTCTATGTTGATAGTTGGACAGCGATCATCTAATTGCACGGGTAGAACTGGGGATGGACCGATGGAGTCTAGACTATGGCGATGTGCAAGCAACAGAATCCACCTCCCTTCTCTGTCATGTCCCTTGCTCTGGCCAGGCGACTAGCAGGCTGAAGGCGATTAGGCTCTAGTACATTGTAGTAGCTCGAGCCTCGAATGATTGCATGAGTGGCTAGTAACATAATTCATATTGCCAGGAAGAAGAGTCAAGACTATCTATGATTCTATGGGTCCCTTTGTCCTCCACGACTTTGGAGATCCCATGGATTGGGACGTCCGCCTCAGCGTCTCCCTTGCCTCTGCTAGAACCACCTACCACTACTCCTACACCATGGATGCCTTCGCTTCTCTCTTTTGGCTTTAGGCTCCCATGTGGTTCGCTACCGAATTTAAAGCGAGGAGGGAGGCCAATAGGTTGCAGCCAGTAGTTTCAAGTGATTGTGGGCCGAATGGACTCTGGAGTGTAGTGCAATTGAAAAACTCTTGACACTATGTCTGGACTCTCGAGTCGCAACTCACAATGATGCGTGTGAAAGTTAAACCTCAAAGTGAAAGTACTTGGAGTCTTGAGTCCTTTGAACTTCGAAGTTCGTTTGAGCTGATGAGTTCATGATTGTCAATGCTTCTTGATATGGATTCTGTTGCCTGCAAACTTTGGCTCCCTTGAAAGTTGGGAACTTGGGAACTTGGGGGCCGGGGATTCCTTTGAAGATTGATTGGCCAGGCTCAGGAATCACAACTGAAGTCTGAGTGCTCACAAGCAAAGCTGATAGCAATTTGCAACTAGTAGGCAATGGGCATAGAGCTGCGAGCATTGAGCAAAGATGTGACAGCAAGAGTAGAGTTGAGAAAAGGGAAGGCGGCAAAACTTGCCATTAGATTTTTTGGAAAAGAGACCTAAACTACAAGAGACTTGAACCACAGATCTAATGAGCGATCAAGGGTGATGATTGATCCATTTGATCAAGGGTTCTCATGCAAGCCACATGTGTCGTGGACCAATTTGTTTAAAATTATATCAATAACATATGAAAATAATAATATAACCTTTAGTTTTTAAAGTCCTTAGGTAACATTAACTGGTATTCCAAAGATACCTTATTAATCTAGCCTTGATTTTCAAAATATATCTTTTAAAAACCCTTAAAATCAAGATTGCCATAAAATTTTATTCTTTTAAATAACCTTCTTCTCATCAATTAAGAAGGTTTTTTGGCTTGCCCCCTGGGGTTGCTTTAGAGCGATGATGCAATTTAGGCAAAGGAGAAAGTGGTTGTCTCTCTCTCTCTCTCTCTCTCCCCCCTTCTTTATCACCTCAAGTCTTCCTACACACCATCTCCACCTTTTCTCCCTCCCCCCCAACAGCCCCCTCCCTCCCCTCCCTGCCCTCTCTCTCTCTCTCTCTCTCTCTCTCTCCCTTTTATCTCGTGTAGTCTTCCTCCACAGAATTTTCAGTGGACTCCTTTTTGTTTGCTTTTTTAAATCTTGGGTAGGCCTTATGAATGATTAAATGGGCACGTCCCCAATGTTATCTAATGGTCCATCGACCTTCTCTCCTCTCTTTCACTCATTGACCTTTCCCCATATTCCTTCACCTTCACTTCCTTTTTCTTTTTTCCTTTGCTTCGACTTTACACCCATCCTTTCCCTTTTACAAGTTCTGAGAAATATTTATGAAGTACTTTACACTTAACTTATAATGTCACTCCAAAAGCAAGGCCTTCACCTTGTTTCTAACACTGGCGGGAACGCAGAGGACTGTGTCTACTGTGTCTCTTCATCTTGACAGTGGATGGTTATGGCAGGCAGAGATGGGAAGCGGTTGGCGAGAGCTGTCTTTTCACAAACGTGATAGATAGTCATGCTGAGAACGGGAAGAGTGTCTAGTTCCCTGTGACGAAGCAACGCTTCCGTACAATCTTGTAAATGCTACTTGTTATATACAAACCTGACACATGGAAAGTGCACGGGCCTAAATATACGGAAGGAAGTCCTGGAACAGGTGCACGTACCTCGCATTCCGGCACATCTCGCTACCTATGCTTCTATTCTTAAGCTGTATAGAAATGCAAAATCCCTGTTTGATGGCAGGCGAGTCCATGCTGATATCCTGAAAAGTGGTGATGAGGGTGATGTACCTCTAGGAAACCGCCTCGTGCAGATGTATGGAAATTGCGGTTGCCTTGAGGATGCGAGAGGAGTGTTTGACAGGATGTGTGAGCGCAATGTGGTCTCATGGACTTCAATGATTGCAGCATATTGTCAGCATGAGGAAGGAAAAGAAGCACTTCTTCTATTTCAGCAAATGCAGAGTAGAGGGATGAAACCAAATCGAGTCACATTCCTGAGCGTCCTTCCTGCATGTGCCAGCCAAGAAACCCTCGATGCAGCCAGGCAGGTGCACAATCTTATTGTGAATAGAGGAGTCGAGTCCACTGTTGTTTTGGGCACTGCTCTTATTAATATGTATGGCAAGTTTGGAAGCTTCAAGGATGCACGGTGGATGTTTGACAAAATGATTGATCGGAACGTAATCTCCTGGAATGCCATGATTGGAGCATATGCTCAGCATGGGAAGGGCAAGGAGGCCCTTGAACTTTTTCAATTTATGATGAACGGAGGTGTGAAACCAAGCAAGGTCACGTTTATAAGCAGTCTTCATGCTTGTGCCAGCCAGCTGACTCTAGCTCAAGGTAAGTGGATGCATGCTTACCTATCAAACTGCAAGTTTGAGTCTGATATTGCTGTGGCAACTGCTCTTGTCTACATGTATGGGAAATGTGACAGCCTGGAGGATGCGCAGGAGGTATTTGACAATATGCCTGTCCGGGGTGTGGTCACTTGGAGTGCAATCATTGCAGCATATGCTCGGCAGGGGCAAGGGAAGGAGGCCCTTAATCTTTTTCAAAAAATGGAGAAGGAAGGAGTGGTGCCCAACAAAATTACTTTTGTGAGTGGCCTTGATGCGTGTGCCAGCCAGGTAGCTATCCTTGAGGGCAAAAGGATGCATTCCTATATCATGCGTTTTGGATTTGATTCAGATGTCATTGTTGGGAGTGCCCTTGTTAACACGTATGGTAAGTGTGGTAACTTGTGGGATGCACAAAAGGTTTTTGAAACAATGCCCAAGAAGAATGCAGTCTCATGGACGACCCTAATTGCAGCATATGCACAACATGGGACAGCCAAAATTGTTCTTCAACTCTTCCGACGGATGCAGCTAGAAGGTGTTATCCCAGATGAAGTCACCTTCTCTAATGTTCTATCGGCTTGTAGCCATGCAGGTCTGGTGGATGAGGGATGTCGATACTTTCAATCAATGCGTCGAGATTATGGCATTCCACCAACAGTGCAGCATTATAACTGCATGATTGACCTTCTTGGCCGAGCAGGGAGATTGGATGAATGCGAAAAGCTGCTTAATGACATGCCATTTCCACCCACTGCTGCATCATTGATGTCATTGCTTGGTGCTTGCAGAATGCATTCTGATGCAGAGCGAGGACAGATTGCGGCAAAATGTGTTTCCTTTCTGGAACCAGAAAACTCTGCACCATATGTGCTGCTATCCAACATCTATGCTTCCAGTGGAAGGTGGGAAGAGGCCGCAAAGGTGAGGAAGGTTATGAAGGACAAGGGTCTAGTCCCATCATTGGGCACCGATGAGGTCGGTGGGGCTGTCATAGTAGCCAGTCCGAGCTATCGAGATAGAATTTGTGGTTTTTAACCTTGTGAGCGATTGCCATAAGATTGAAACTGCACCATATGTTGTGTTTTCAGAGGATGAGTTTGGGCATGCTATTGGTTTCATCTAGATATATAAAGGTCTGAAGGAGCAACCAGGCTGCCTTTCAATTGAGGTCGATAGTAAGGTACACGAGTTTTCGCAACTGATGAGGCACACTTAGAAGGACCAGATATATGCTGAGTTGTGGGATGCTAAGCTGTCAATTAAGGAGGCAGGATATTTGCCATGATACAAGTAAGGTATTGCAGACTGGAGACGAGGAGGGACGACCATTATTGCTTAGCGGCCACAGTGAGAGGCTAGCCATTGCTTTTGGGCTTATCAGCATTCTAGAGGAGAAGCTGTTTACTTTACCAAAAACCTCCATCTGTGATCAGACTGTCACTCTGCTACCAAGTTCTTTTCTAAGTCAGAGACTCCCAGTGTTTACTGTAGTTATCGGTGATATAATGCTAGACAAAACCTTAAGCTCGTGGTGGTCACATGGTGCCAATTCTGATGTGTTAGCTCTGCTTTGATCCCTTCCATAGACGACTGACATGTTGAGTTAAAGATACTCCAGTGGCACGGGTCTCGACCATTCCCAGAATGGGGTTTCTCTGCCTAAAGACAAGGAAATGACATCCAGAGTTGTTCTGTTCAGCAAAGGTTTTACTGAATGGTGGTGGGTCTAATCCTATTGCAAGTCAGCCCAGTTGATCAAAAGTAGACAATCGCTTGTGAGTCCGGTATGAAACTGCTTGTAATAAACAGGAAAGTGCAAGTTTGGGCATGTTATTGGTTTCATCTAGATGTATAAAGGTCTCAAGGAGCAGCCAGGCTGCCTTTCAATTGAGGTCGATAGTAAGGTACACGAGTTTTCGCAAATGATGAGTCCACTTTGATATATGCGGAGTTGTGGGATGCTAAGCTGTCAATTAAGGAGGCAGGACATGTGCCATGATACAAGTAAGGTATTGCAGAATGGAGACGAGGAGGGGAGACTGTTATTGCTTAGTGGCCAGAGTGAGAGGCTAGCCATTGCTTTTGGGCTTATCAGCATTCTAGAGGAGAACCTGTTTACTTTACCAAAAACCTCCATCTGTGATCAGATTGTGACTCTGCTTCCAAGTTCTTTTCCAAGGCAAAGACTCCCAATGTTTACGTGTAGTTATTGGTGATATAATGCTAGACAAAACCTTAATATCGTGGTGGTCACATGGCGTCAATTTTAATGTGTTAGCGCTGCTTCGATCCCTTCCATAGACGACTGACATGTTGAGTTAAAGATACTCCAGTTGCACGTGTCATGACCATTCCCAGAATGGGGTTTCTCTTCCTAAAGACAAGGAGATGACATACAGAGTTATTTTGTTCAGCGAAGGTTTTACTGAATGTTGGTGGGTCTAATCCTATTGCAAGTCAGCCCAGTCGATCAAAAGTAGATAATTGCTTGTGAGTCAGGTATGAAACTGCTTGTAATAAACAGGAAAGTGGAAGTACTTCAATTACAATGCTGATATTCATGTTCATTACTCTTCTGTATTCTTTCTAAAGGTTCGGTACTAGTGGGAATCATATGTGACTAATTTAACTTTTTCATCATGTAAATTGAATGTTGATGTTAACTTGTTTATGGAAAAAGTTTTCAAAACGACACGTGCCACTCCCTTTATTGGAGAGGAACACATGCATACACGCCTTTACTAGAAAGTGATATAGTATGTTACACGTGGTGGTCTATAAAATAGTGAACAACCACACTAGTTCTTGTGCACCACTGCCGTGTTGGCTTATAATGGCCACCGTACTTCCCCACAATGAGAGCTTTAAGCCGCTTGACTCCATCCTCCAAAATCATCACTCCACGGCCCACTTAACACTAGATGATGGCATGCAAAAGCATGCTTCAACACCCGATTAAACCCCACATTAAAATATCTAGCTGCTTCTAGATAATGCCACGTGGCCGTGCACCACATGGCCCACCATGAAACCACTCCCCCTCCCCCCCTCCCTTCACCCCCGCCCACACCCAACTAATTAATTAATACGTCCATTTGCTCATGGGGGGGTCATATTCAAAGACAAATTTTGTGAGGAAATGGCATTTTTTTTAAATAGACACACGATTATAATATTTCTGAGTAAACACCCTACCAATACATGGTAGCATGGTAGCTCACTAATAAAGATAGGTGATTTGCTACATGCATAGAGAATCTATTCTTCAAAACAATGAAAATCTTGGTGCACCAAGTTGTATCATCCACATGGTACATATGCGCAAAGGATAAACAAGAGGGAGAGTGCTTCAGATCAAAGATGCAAGACACAAACATAAAAAAACTCTTGCAATCAAAAGTTGGTTATCATGACTTTGTGACCTCTACACATCTACATTGAAGAAGGACCTATCTACCATGGTGAGACAATTGGGCACCCCGTGCTTTTTCATGACATTCTCAGTAGATGAGAAACTATGGCAACCATTGCTGGAGTGCCTTTAGAATTTGTGTGAAACTACATCACAACAAGAAACAGATAACCCCTCATCTACCATCCAAAACATAATTTGCTCATATTCTGCCACCATATCATGCGCCAGAAAAGTTATGTACTGGCTGTCTCTCACCCCTTTTTCCCCTCTACGCTCCCACATTCCCTCCCCCCACCCCCCTCAACCTGTCACATTTGTGCATATTCAGGATGCTACTACATGCATAGATTTCAAGTCCTTACATACTTGCTTAGGGTGGATGATTTAGTTATTGGCTATGTTGTTGACTTCTTCTTTGTTATGGAATTACAAAATAGGGTGAGCCGGCATGATCATGGCTTGCTTTGGGTCAAAGACACATGAACCTATGGTGTATCTTCAAATGATAGCATAACCGAATATGTTAATCAATATATCACAATCAAAATCTCACAACTATAGAATGCACACAAGGATATGCAAAGCCATAAACATTGAAAAATGTGTAGGAAAAGAAACAAACTTTGTAGGTTTGTCTTCCTTCGGCCTCCTATGCATAGCACACAAATTTTGATGCTCATAAGGAGCCCACAAGCAATAGTAACTTCAAGCACAACTTGAAACACATATCATCATCCCTCTTGCAAAAAACCACATTACTACTTGATCTTGATAGTTTCTTCCATGAAATTGGACTATCAAAAGAAGGGTACATAATGGCATTATGAGCTAGCACATTGCTCTACCCAACATTGTCATAGCTTTGGGGAGCTAACATAGACATTTTGTTTGTCTTGAATCCACATGGGGCAGCATCTTATTGCAATTTGTACATCAAAAATTTTGACAAAGCCACCAACAAAGTAGTGAAGGTGACAATGAAATTTTTTAATGCATGAACATCCTTGCAAACGAGTGCATTCAATGAGTTGGCAATGCAATTTTGAACACACAACACATTAGTGCCTAGCAAGTTGTGTACTTATCATTGTCATTGCCTCTCACAAGCACCACAAGGGAATTTATATACATCAACATAAACCCTCCTAACAAACTATTTGTTTCTCAAATGGCACTTACAGATGCAAACGAAGGATCTTTTAAGCACTAACATATTCTTTGATGACGTTATCAGCACATATCCTCGGCAACATTTGCTTAGATTCCTTTGCCAATGCGTACACAATAACTTGGGATGGATTATGAGACATGGAGGTGCATGCATGTACTCTTTCAAGATCCTCAAAGTTGAGCGGAGGATTTCTGTTCTGCGTATTCAACACCATAACAAGACCGTCATACTTTGGTGGGAGAATCCGTATGCACCTTCGTGCTAGATTCTCGCTGGTGATGGTGATGCCAATCGCAGTCATCTGATCGCGCAGATTCTTCACCCTGGTGATAAACTTCTATGCTGTTTCAGACTCAAACAGTTTCTCATTCGCGAGTTCAGTCTCCAGATTTTGAATCCACATCTGATTCGTGGTCTCGTACTAATTTTTCAAGACCGTCCATACCTCCTCCGCTGTGGTGACATGTTGAATTAACGCCATCACAAAATCACTTACACTGCAAATAATAGAACACAGCGCATCTGCATTTCTTCTTGTCCATGCGAGAATCTCATCCGCAGTTGGTACTATCTGTTGCGCTGCATTGGCTGGATTCGGTCTCGCAACCGGCTTCATGTCCACCCCAGTAGTAGTATCCCAAAGCTCGTATGTGCTTAGGATGGCCTTCATCTTGAACTTCCAGAGTGGATAGTTAGTGCCGTCCAACTTTCCGCTTTGGCCGAACGGTGGGATTCGCAGTCTTGTGGGTTGGGCCATCTTTGACAATCTACTCGCAAACAAAAACACACTACCAAATGTTCTTGCTAGAGCCCAAGCTCTGATACCATGTAAGAAAACAATACAACGTCTGTTCTCAACAGATAACAGGATCTCATATGCAAGAGAGAAAAGCAGATAATATGGAGAATAAAAAATTTGATTACTGTAAAACTGATACAACAGATGGTGCTGCCTCCCAGCCGTGTGCTCCTATGTGAGAAGCTTCGAGGGCATGCTGGAAATAGTAGAGGATGGAGGTTGGATGCTAAGGAATCAGGGTTGCTGTAGCCAGTGATGAATATGGGCTTCACGGGCTAGCTCTTATGGGCTAGCTCTTATATAGCCACCAGTCGTAGTCGGTTAGACCCAATTGGGAGACCGACCCAGTTCGCCCAAAACGGTCGACTAGAGGTCGGTCCCGAAATAGGCCACCGACCACACGATAGAACCGTGGCGCAAAATAGAGCAACTCACCTACGGTTTTTGTTTGGCCCAGAGCTATGCGAGATCATTTGGGGCTCCAAACGGGCCTCGCAACCCGAGAGTGGACTGCCCTGGGAAATGCTCCATCTACCCTCAGTGCGGTCAGTCATGGGATGCCTTTTTGCACTTGCATGTAGCCTAGTCGGTAGTGTGCCAACTCTATCCGAAGCCGTCCAGCCATCAGGCCACACATGGCTCCCATCTGGTGTCCAAACCAGGACCTACCGGATAACGGAGCTACTCAAATGCCTTCTCCTCATATGGGGGGCTTACAAGTAAAGTTAGCTAGTTCTCGCGTAGTTACACGAGAGTGGAGCATTGATATCTAACAAGTAGCACCTGATGTTAGCTTGTAGAGCTGACCCATGTTGGTGTGAATGAGCAAAGCTTCCTCAACAAAGCTGCTGTTTCTATGAATGAGCAAAGTGACAACTGCAATCCATGGGGTTATCCACCGTCACTCAGGTGGAAGAGTTGAAGATACTCATTTGATCAAATGCAAGCCAATGGCATTGAGCCAAACATGATCACATTGGTATGTAGTTTAGATGCGTGTGCTAAATTATATGTTGCCTACAACTTGATCACAAAAGCATAAGAGCAGGCAGACATGTCTTCACTATGATCACAAAAGTCGATCAGGAGAAGCATGATAGAAAGCTTGTTTTGGCTAACAAGGTGGACTCATCGCCATAGGCAAGCTTTTGCTTGGATTGTTTGACTGCCACAACCATAAGGAAGACTCCTTTGATTGACTCATCATCATAGCTAGAATGGAGCACTACTTGGATTGATTGATTGCCATAGCCAGAAGGAGCACTAGAAGGAGACCAGCCTACAGGATCACATGACAACACTTTATGGAACTATTCAACATAGTTGATACCTCAGATTTGCCAATGCTTGCCGAGATGGAACGTGAATGATTTGTGTTGGAAGAACTCACGTATCCAAACACAAGGCAAGAGACTAAATATAATGGCAAGAGAGAGCCAAGAAAAAGGGCTCGTGATAGCTCGGGTCTACCAACTAGTGAGAGAAAAACCACTCTTGCCTGATAGCATTTCATAAGCAAACCAAGGGATACAAATGCATGAAGGCAGATTCGATGGAGCGGTAGAAGCTCTATGTACCTTCTCAAAACCCCTTGTGGATTTTCTCTCTCTTGTAGTTGCCAATCTCAATGGGATTAACACTTTGGTGGAGCACTAGAATTTTTTTATAGCCATGTTCAAAAAAGCACATATAATCTAAAAAAGCCTAAAAGCCAAAAGTGGAATCTACCCATCCAAAAATAGAGCTTAGGAATTTCAAAAATATCCCCCAAAAGTTGAATAATCACAAAACTTCACCCAATTGGATCCTTAAGCACTGTCTGTAGGAAAGCTAGTGCTAACAAAGTACTGTAATACATGTATTAAGTTTGGGCATGTTCACTCATACTGTTGGTTCAATGGCAAAAATTGCCAAGTGTCAGCAAACTAGGTGACAAGTAATACTCGGCCCCACTATATGGTAAGCCACCATGTCTTGAGCAGAAGAACAAAGATAAGAATGGTAAAGAGAAAATAGACCCATCAAAGTTCAAATGATTTTGTTGTGGAGAAATGCATCTATGTTCTGATTGTCCAATTTGGGCTTGAACATTTGAAGTTTCTCAAAACTAGAATGGAAAGGAAAGAAGTGGATCTGGAATGCCAAGTAGTTGTAGCCGAGCTACCAAATGCAATTGATGACCAAGTGGTTACTAGGCCAAAAGGTTCAGTGCAACTTATGCAAACACAGGTTCCTCAGATAAGGGTATTAATTGGAAGGCTCAAAAGGAGTTTGTTGCTAAAATTGCGATGGATTTAAAGGATATAGCACCAATAGTGGAGATGCTTGATGAGAAGTCTCAACCATTTATTATCAAGCAAGGAGAATCCTCAAAATCAAAGGCAAGTGCATCAGATTCAAGCACTTCAGTAGATCTATCACAAAGCTAGCCCGAGCATGGGAAATATTCAAGAATATGCAAATCAATCTAACATTTGCTGAGTTGATGCAGATAGCTCTGTATTGTTTGGACTTCTTGTGTTATATTATAATATCATCATCATTTGTTTGGACTTCTTCACTCAGTGGATTAAAGAATCATCCGAGAGACCAAAAGAGGTGGATTATTTAGCCACTATACCTATCATTAACACTCCTGTAGTCAATGAAGAAGTATAGTGATCACCATCAAAGTCAAGAAACAAACTATACTAGGTGTAATAGCAGATGGTGGTTTTGAAAGAAACATTACTTCTAAAGAAATTTCTAAGACATTGAAGTGCAAGTCCTTTAAACCATCTCCCTTCCAAGTGTCTATGGTAGATCAATGACCAGTTGACCCAAAAGGTATGCTACAAGATGTTGTTATCTCTATTGGTGGTACTTATTATATAGTTTGTTTTATTGCAATTGCCATGGAGCAACATGCCTATCTAAATCTATTGGGACGACCTTGGCTTAAAAGTGCAAAAGTACTCCATGATTGGGTTTCATAAGAAATGATTATTAAAATCGACAACCAATATGTATACATTCCTACAAGTACTTGAAAGATTCTAAGCAGTTGTCAGCCTAAGGATTGGAAGTCACAAATTCATTTCCTCTAGATGTCGAATCACGCCGACTGATGTAATTACAAATACTTCCTAAGGGTGAAATTGGTATCTTCCAAGTTTGTAGACATCAAGTAAGAATTAAAGGCCAGGAAAATTGCTAAGCAAAAAGATCTGTTTTGGAGTAACTTCACTGAAGACATTGAAGGGGAATGAGAGCTAGCTGAGATACCAATAACCATTATATGACTTGGTATTGAACAATTGGCGCCAAAACCAGCACAAGAACTTAATATCTAAATAGAATAAAAACCTGCAATGGTGGTGATAACTGCCAATGTCTCTTCCAAGCAACTAAAGGTTATTAAAGAATTGTTCCTCAGGTACAAGGATGTTTTTACCTAAAATTACATTGACCTACGAGGAGTCCCTCCCAAGTTATGTCACCATAGAACACTATTGGTGCGAGATGCTAAACCAATTCACCAACAAAGGTATAGGATGATCCAAATATGCCAAGCAGTTAAAAGCCAAGTTGAATCAACTTTTGCATGTTGCTTTCATTTATGCTATTTATTGCAATGATTGGTTATTTCCCATTGTGGTAGTACCTCAAAAAAATGGTAAACTTTAAGTGCATGTGGATTATCAAAAATTGAATGCACAATTGTTCTTGTTTGCAATAGCTTTCGCTGATGGAATCTTGGATCAAGTTGTAAGACATGAGATGTATTAATTTATGGATGGTTATAGTAGTTATAATTAGATTACTGTAGCTCCAAAGGATCAATCTAAAATTACATTTATTATAGAATGGGGTGCCTATGCAACCTAAGTGATGCCCTTTGGGTTAAGAAATGCTCCATCAACCTTCTAGAAGTTTATGGTAGAAACTTTCCATAACTATCTCATTGAATTTGTCCCATTTACTTGGATGATTTTTGTGTTTATTCCTCAGATAAAGATCATCTCTATTGTTTGGAAAAGGTATTAGGCAAGCACAATATTTCACTCAACCTGGCTAAAAGTGTATTCCATGTTCGAGTGGGAATATTGCTTGGTCATGTTATTTCTCAAGATGGTATACGCATTGAGCCAAGTAAAGTTTTTGTTATACAACAAATGCTACAGCCTGACAGTCTAGCTCAACTGCGTTCTTTTTGTGGGCTTTATCAGCTTCTATGGATTCTTTATTAAAGACTTTGCCAAGATTACAACTCCGTTATATGAGTTGACAAAGAAAGATGCTAAGTTTGAATGGACCACCTAGCTGTCTATGGTGTTCCATGACTTAAAAAGTCAAGTAGCGGGTGGCGACACCCATCTTGAGGAAACCAAGATGGGATGTTATTTTCCATTTGCATGTGGATGATTTTGGTTATGCACTAGGCATTATCTTGGCTCAACCAGATGGTCAGTTGGATTACTCGGTGTAGTATGCCAGTCAGTCCCACTGAGTCCAAATATAGTACCGCCTAGTGAGAAGCTTTGGGTATGATATTCAGTGTGTAGAAACTAAGACAATATCTACTCAGTAACCCCTTCATGTTTTATGTGGATCACTAGGCATTACTTTATCTGATCGATAAGACCATTATTCAAGGATGCCTCTTGTGTTGGATGCTTCTTCTTCAAGAGTTCAATTTTAAGATTATTCATAAGCCCGCCGTGAAAACTCATGTAAGAGCTGATTGTTTATCTAGACTACCTACCCTGAGTTACTACTAAACTTCAAATGCTGGAACTCTTTGTAGTTAATAACTACTGTGAGCATGAATATGCCCAATTGATGCATTATTTGTCTAAGGGTACATTTCTTGACACAATGCCTTATGACAAGTGTAAATAATTAGCCTTGAAGGCTTGGAAGTACACTTTAATTGGTGGACACCTTTATCATCAATGTGCTTATGGTGTTCTTTGTCGCTAGGTTATGCCATACGAGTGAGCAATAGTTTTACAACAAGCTCACGTGTGTCCTTCAGGAGGAAATTTCCAAGGAGAGCTAGCTGTAAGGAAAATGTTGTAGTCACAGTTATGGTGGAAAATCTTGTTAAAGGATGCTCAGACTAAGTGTATGTAGTATGATGTTTGCCAGCGTATTGGACAATTATTACCAAATCATTCTATACTCACCCTTGGGAAGGATTCCAAAGATGGGGTTTGGATTTTGTTGGCCCCTTCAAACCTGCCAGGTTTACACACTTCACAGAACAAATACATCATTGTGGCTACTGACTATGCTACTAAGTGGGTTGAAGCTAAGGCACTCCGAGATAATTCAGCTTGGAACACTACCAAGTTTATCTTTGAAAAAATCATTTGTAGATATATATATCTTTTTAGTGATCAAGGTTCACATTTTCTCAATGACGTTGTGCAGTTGTTCGAGACTGAATTCAAAATTGTGCATACAATTTCGACCACTTACCATGCTCATGGAAATGGTGAAGTGGAGACAATGAATAAGACACTCAAGCTTATTCTCACTAAAATAGTGCAATCATCTAAGAGTGATTGGGGTACTAAACTTCATTCAGCACTTTGGGCTTACCAAATTGCTTACAAAGTCACTACGAATCTAACTCCCTTCCATATGGCCTTTGGTTTAGAAGTGGTGGTTTCCTTAGAATTTATTGTTCCTAGTCTTCATGTAGCATCTTCATGTAGCAACCAAGCATGACTTAGACGAATCAGAGGAAATCAAGGGGAGATTGCATGAGCTAAGCCACCTGGATGATTTACACGTCCGAGTAGTCTAGTCATAGTAGGTGATACAGCGTAGGAGAAAAGCATGGCATGATAGGCATATTGTGCCTATGCATTTGGAAAAGGGTGTACTTGCACTATTTTATAGTGTCAAGTTGGGACCTCTTAAAACTAATTTCAAACAATGTTCCCTATTGGTTAACTAAAGTCTTTCATAATGGGATAGTATAGCTTGAAGATCTACAAGGGAATGTATTTCCCAAGTTGTAGAATGGGATCAAAGTGAAGCCTTACCAAGTAGCAGGTTTCTCGGTCAAGCAGAAGTTGGATGCAAGTTACTCTATTGATAATGCCTTGGTGAATTTTTATGCCAACACGAGTGTCAGTTTTAGCTGTTTATCAACAATGGAAGGGATATATTGCATGAAAACACGTGGCAGTTTACATGTTATGGGAGCATTAATTCAGGATGATCATATCCAAGAAGGGGGTGCTCCACTTGATCATGCAACCATTCAAGTGATAGGACAATCAATTTTAGTTCATGGTTTACACTTAACTTTGGATTTCCATCGTCTTTGTCATTTGCTATTGCAATCTTTTATAGCCTTCTTGCCTCCATCGTCTCCAACAACTCTTTTGTGTTCTTCATCCCCACTATTTTCCCATCCTTTGTGCCATCTTTAAAGAAGACACGATGAAAGCATAATGGAAAAGAGAGATTTATTCATGAATAGAGGTTGCCTTAAGTAGGCAAGTGATACAATGCAAGTGCCCAAGAGAGAGCATCTCCAGATCTAATCTCTGCATTGATTTCTCAATCAGGTCCATGATTATCTCAATCACACCTACTTAGAACCTTCTACCACCTAACCCAACCACACACACACCATGTGATTACACACAAGCACACATACACTCTCATAAGAGGTGTTCACATACTAACATATAGGCCTTGTAACCCTTGGTATAAACCCATTACCTCAATTTGTCCCAACAATCCCCCCCACAAATTGATGACCTCACCCTAGCAGTAGTACATGGGAAGCTTCATGGCTTTCTCACATCTAGTAACAACACTCATAACCCCAACCTGTGACTCACTCTGGTTATGGCTTTTAGTTTACAATTGGGAGAATGAACAATGACTATGCATGGGAAGTTCCCATAGTTCTAACAAGGTAAAATTGACACATAGAACTAACAATCATTTAAGGGGGACATCCACGGCACAGAACTCTTATTGACTCCACGCACAAAACAACTCAAAAGACAAATGTGTCATCACCCTCATCAAGGTTGGCTTGGGTGGTGAGAGCAGTAATCTCCTCCAGTTCTTGTTCTTTTTCTAATTCTTCCACAAGATTTGCCAAGATTTTTTTCTTAGTGTAGCACTCCTTTTTGAAATGACCAAGCTTACCTAAGAAATTGCACTTCATCTTGCTCTGGTTTGCAGATCCTTTGAAGTTGTTCTTGACTAGATATGCTTCACTTTCTTTGTAGTTGTAGCCATTCCTTTGCTTGATCTTTCTTTATTCTTCCAAGAGAGATGCCTCTATATCTACTAAATTGGATTCCAGTAGATTAGTAATAGTAGTCACAATGGTACCATACTCATCAGTAGACTCTTAAGCAATATAGCAGTCATAATATCATCATCAAGGTTAAATTTGATGCTTGATAGTTGAGTCAATATACTTTTCATGGAGTTTAGGTGAGAGGATACTGACTCTCCCTTGTCGATTTTTAGGTCAAAGAACTTAATGAGTGACTATACTTGGAACATTTCCCTTGTGCTCCAAAGACAGTCTCAAGGTGCTCCCATGTAGCATGTGCAGTTTCACATCCATCAATGTGATGAATGAAAGACTCACTCAAGTCTAGTGCAATTATAGCCAATGCCTTTTCATATCTAAGTAATCATAATGCTTCTCCCTCCCTAGTGGTTGGCTTCTTCTCTTTCCCATTAGCAATGTTCCAAATCCCCTTTTTCATGAGGAAAAATTTGAGCTTTGTTTGCCATGTGTGGAATCCCTCACCCTCAAACTTGTCTATTTTTGTTTTAGTAGCCATAGGGAAGGTCCTACCAAACATGGCAGTGTCTAATCCCTTTACAATGTCTTAGAAATAACCATCACCATACCAATAAGCATAGGGAAGGTCCTACCAAACATGGCAGTTTCAATCCCTTTACAAAGCCTTAGAAAGAACCATCACCATACCAATAAGAATAGGGAAGGTCCTACCAATAATGAAAGTGTCTAATCCCTTTACAAAGCCCTATAATAAACCATCACCATACAAGTTCAAATTGCAAGCAAGGAAATCCAAGAATCACCTCAAGTAGGCAAGTGATACAATGGATGTGCCCAAGAGAGACCGTCTCCAAATCCACTAATCCCTCCACTGATTTCGCAATCAGGTCCATGATTATCTCAGTCACACCTACGTAGAACCTTACTACAACCTAACCCAACCACACACACACACCATGTGGTGACTGGTCACACACAAGCACACATACACTCTCATAAGAGGTGTTCACACACTAACACATAGACCTTGTAACCCTTGGTATAAATCCATTACATCAATTTGTCCCAATAATCCTCACCTTTCTTCACCATCTTTGCAATGTTTTTTGTTATGGAGGAGCACAGAGAATGCATAGATCACTCGAAGAGGTGCAAAGCACTTCCAGTGTATCACCTTCGCATCCCATTGAGGACTTCAACAATGATATTATCAAGGGAATATTGAGGAGCAACAAGCTCCTAAAGTTTTCCCATTTGCTGTGAAAGAAGGTGTGGGATGAAGCATTGGTGGAGGAGATATTGGACTCCTACGACACTGAGGACCACAATATAAATATATATGATGTCCATGTTCATCTAAGCACGACATTCCCAAATGAAGCTTTTTGGATGAAGGACGAACCCGGGATAGTTAGCCTCTGCTCAGCGGTGTGATGCCTACTTTGACAAAGATAGCTATTCCAATTTGCAAGGTTCCTTGATTCTTTAGGCATTTGATGAGGGCCTTTAGATGGTATGCAATTTTTATCAGAGTTCATTGGCCTAACTAAAAGTGTGGGTTGTGTGCCATGAAAATATGCGGCTTGATTGGTGGCAGCTCTAGAGGACAACCTTGCAGTGGAGAGGCAGTGGAATGGTTTTCAAATTTTGAGAAGGCACTGGAGTCCAGCTGAAGGTGATTAGCAAGGGGCAAACCCACTACAAGCTCGATCCCCATCTCTGTATGCTACATCACAATCTTACAACTGGCCAAGTATAGTGGCCGAATACCATCCCAAAACGTGCTAGAGTGGGTCATCAAGAGCTAAGGATGAAGAGCAGCACTCGGATAAATAGGGCTCTAAGGAGTAGGATGACTACACTGGCCAAGGGAATGTGTGTGCACGCACACACACACACCCCCACGCATGCATGTGAACACACATGCATGCACACACATACACGCACATGCACACACACACACAAGCATATGCACACACATGCGCACACGCGCGCGCACACACACACACACACAGAGAAAATGACGGTGTTAAAGGTTATTAGGGGAATGCAGCATCTAGCCTTAAGGGGTTACAACTATTCAGATAAAGAGGTCCCTTTTGGTAGTCAAGAGAAAGAAGCATGTCTTTGCTTGCAGGAGAGAGAATTATGCTTCCTTAAATGCCATGGGCCATGGCCCATCTTCACCCACTATGTCACTCGCCCACCATTGATCATGTCCTCTCAATTTTTACAATTTAATTCCTTCCCACTAAAATGCCATCCATTCACAAGCAAGAAGTGAGCCAAAGATTGGCAATGCATATTACGAGTAGCATGAAGGTGACAAGCAATGGCATGATGATAGAGACTAGCATGAGCATCAATTGTGAGCAGGCCATTGGGGAAAAACTGTGAGCAATTCCTAGATTTACTATCGTAATTTCGTCGCTCCTACATTGCAATCCATCAATAAACTTTTTATCTTTGGATTTTAAAAGGTTTTTTAACCAAAATTTTGAGGAATTTTGCTTACAGTGTTTGTAATATAAGCACAACCTCGAGGAGTAGTCTCGGAGTAGTGAACCATTCAGCCTTATTGCAAGCGCATGTGTACCCTTCCTTCTATCGTTTCTCAATATTTGGGAGCATTTGCAACCAAGAATCGAGCAAGAATCCTTCCTCTACATATGGATATATGCTTGCATTGTGTTTAGGTCCTTCTCCAAACATCGATGAACTTGAACACTATTACTGATGGGTCACAAAGTTCTCTAATTTTCTACTAGATGTCTTTGGAGAAGCTAGAGATTGAGTGCCCTTACTAACATTCCCTTGAATGGATGGCATGCATGAGGTGGAGTGGCGACCAACTTGCATGCTCGCCAAGTACTAGGTGTCCAACATGGTAGGAGGGTGCAAGGTGCTAGGATCTCGATGGATATGGAATGGTGCGACGCGAAGCTAGAGAGCTAAAACTGAAGAAGCTTGCATGCAACTAATCTAAGAGAAAATGAACGTAGAGAGCATTAAGAAGATTGAGAAGATTGAGAAAACAACAGTCGTTTATTCAGATGGAAGAAGAGACTACATCTTGATAAGTTGGAATCAACTCACAACATCGAGCCATTATGTAAGCTTGAGAGTTCAATCAGGCCGAGATTTACTCCACCGAGATATCAGAGTTAGAGGAGAGCAATCCTCCTTAAATCATGCATTCTAACACATGTCCTTAAATCATGCATTCTCTCCACCATGCATTCTAACACATGCACTCAACTCACTTAACCTCCCTTTCTCCTATAACCCATGCATGGTTTAATTCTCTAACAAAAACACCATTGGTGTGATGCTAAGCTTAAATTTTCTGATTGCAAGCAGAAAAAATATTGTAATCAGAGGCAAGAAGAGCAAGAGTATTGGGGAGGAGGGTTAAGAGTACTGGCAAGGGGGAGGGAAGTTGGGAAGAGGGGCGGGGGGCACTTCCTAGACACGACATTAATTCTTGCCCATAACTTCCTATGTGAATCGTTTATTAGGAAAGAGATACCATGTGGTAGCCAAAGGGGAGAGTAAGTACCATGTGGTATCCAAAGGGGAGAGTAAGTCTAAATTTGAGTGTTTGTGTGCGTATGTCTCCTAATTTTGAGTGTTTGTGTGTATGTGTGCATGCACACATGCATGCGTGTGTCCGTGTGTGTGAGGGGAAGAAAATTTGTTTGTGTATGAGTGAGAGAGAGAGAGAGAGAGAGAGAGAGAGAGAGAGAGAGAGAGAAAGAGAGAGAATGTGTGTGGGGTGGGGGGGGGCAAGGGGGTGAGTAAATTGAGTATAGAGCCAAGTGAAGTGATGCCTCTCAGTGGAGGCGGTCTTGAAACTTGAATTTCTATTTCTTGAAATCAAAGACATATTAAGACCCCACCTTGAGACCCAACGGAGTGCATCTCTAGCCCGTCGTAGACTGGTCATGTTACTCGTTTGCGTTTAAGTAGGAAAATTGTTGAGAGGCCAAACCGTCCGACGAGAACAAGTGGATAGCATGGATGCTGACGATGGAGGGTGGGTGGGTGCGTGTGGAGGGGAGGAGGTGGCCACAAAATGCCACGTGGGGAGGAGGGCTGAAAGCCACAAATAATAGTTACGGGAATGCATGGCCACACGCTTTAGATCGATCTTGTTTCCAGAATGCGCCGACTTGGGCGGCACTAATTAATAATCACCCACCCGCCTTCGGCATTGTCGCTCTGAACACTCCGCTCCTCGTCCCTTCCTCCGGGGCGGCTCTACCTTCACCTCTTGAATATCGATACCTCCACGCGCCTGCCGCCCTGACTGTCCACCATCACCCATGGGTTGCACTTCTTCTACGCCCTCGGATCAGCGCCAAGCACCTCTCACCGAGGGGTTCCCTCACGCCTTCAGAAGCATATCGATGCCCACTCACGCTCACGGTCACTTCCAGGTTGCTGACGACTTTAAGCTGGTTGCGGTTTCTTCGAGCAAGTATGGAATAATGAAGCTACCCAATACTGGAGAGGAGCTCCACATCTTGGGAACGGATTCAACTTCCAAAACGTGGCTGGAAGGCACTAGCATAGTCGAAGATTTGAAACCAGGCTTAGAGAAGCACTTCAACACAGCAGGCGGACCACAGGTTGTCGGAATGCTTAGCACCGGGAGGAAAAGCTCTGTCCAAACGCCGGATCAGATGAATGAAGGCGCTGATCCTCGCATCAACAGGACCTCGCCTTCTTATAGTAAACGTACTACTGCTGCCGAAAAGTTTGCACCGCCCGAAGGCAATAATTCGATGCGGCAGGGCCCCAATCAGCATGGGCGCGAAGGCAAGGAAAATGAAAAGCCGTATGCTAACAGAAAGGTCACTAACGTTTTTTCCAAGGAATGCCAAGGTGGTAGGAGTGCAGAATCATCGACGGGGAAGGTCGCTAGCGGGAAATCTTCCCTGCTAAGTAGATTTTTCAAGAAGAGCGCAAGTTGTGCGGCTTCTCAGAAGGCTCCGTCTCAGACTCCGGCGAGTGCTCCACTGGGTGCTCCAGCTTCGAGCTCCATCCGTTCCTTCGAGCGAGGTGATTCACTCTTCGATGATGCTTTCCTTGCTTCCTATGAGAAAGCCTTGAAAAATCTCAGCCTGGAAGACTGGATTGTGGTCGAGTCACATAACAAGGTGCCCCGAGTCGGCTTCGTCGCTTCTGATTCAGAGGCCCGGGACGCAGAGACGAAGAATTCCGAAGATGCATTCCATCCGCAAGGAAGAGAAGCGACAGATAACTTCTCTTCTTTCGGAGAACGCAGCAGCATGGCGGGGATCAAGAAGAAAGAGGACCCACTCGACAGGTACGAGAAAATTTGCCCTCCAGGCGGTGAGAAGGGGGTTGTGCTTTACACTACAAGCTTGCGGGGAATAAGGAAGACGTTCGAGGATTGCAACAGCCTGAGGGCAGTGCTACAAAGCTTCTGCCTTTACATTGACGAGAGGGATGTGTCGATGCATCAGGACTTCAGAAAGGAGCTAAGGGAGCTGATGGGGAAACCAGTGGCGGTGCCGAGGCTATTCATAAGGGGCAGGTATATCGGGGGGGCAGAGGAGGCCCTCGAGCTGCATGAAGGAGAGCAGCTGGCGGAATTGTTGGGGGGGATGCCCAAGGACAAAGCTGTGGGGAAGGTGTGTGACGGCTGCGGGGGAGCTCGTTTTGTACCCTGCTTGCGGTGCAGCGGAAGTTGCAAAGTTGTGAACGCTGCAAACCAGGTGGACAGATGCCCGGATTGCAATGAGAACGGCTTGATGAAGTGCCCAATTTGCCGCTAGCTCATTCTGTCTCTAGAGAGTTAGAGAGCTTCTTTCTCCTTCAATCAGTGTTGCTTGCTTTGTTCAAATGCCTCTCGAAAAGTATATTCCCCGCTTTGGGACGATAATGTTCTAATGCTCTTGAGAACAATGAGGATACTATGTGCCCCCCTACAAGTATACTTCTTGAACATGGTCTACTCTAGTTGGTCGTGGAGTTGTTTTCATTCTAATTCACACGAATTAACCCTACTTAAGAATTCCCAATGAATTTGCAAATCCCAATTAGACCAGGATACTCGTTAATTTGAGCACCTAGACGATAGACATACAAGAGATACTATACATACAAAATCTCAAACCTCTCCTATAGTGCAATAAATCCTTTGAAAGGATAAAGAGAAGTCAACTATGTGCTTGAGAAATCAAGCCAAGGCTTGTATACTCACAAGCATGAATTCTACTTGCCAAGCGAAGCTATTGTTGGTGTACCGTAGACGGAGTTCCACCTTATTATTCTCTCTTCCATATGTGGATATTTGGAGAGAAACCTCAATGCATTCATGGAGTTTAAGCTCCTTCCCCTTCACTCTATGCAGATCCCCATACTCTCTTCTTCCCCTTTCAAATTTAGGCTACCACTTATTCCATCTCCCCTTAGATGAAGCTATTGTTTGTGTACTTTAGGAGGAGTCCCACCTAATTATTCCCTCTCCCATATGTGGATATTTGGAGAGAGATCTCACTCCTCGTATTGCGTTCATTGGGTTTGAGCTTCCCCCCTATCACTCTGTGCACATCCCCACTACTCTCCTCCCCCTTTCAAATTCAAGCCCCACTTATACCACCTTCTCTTAGTTTACTTGTGTTCTTGCCCTCATCCTTTTCATCCCTTTTCTCTTGTTTATAACTGATACCTTCCAAGTAATGGAATTTTTCTTCTTTTTCTTTTAAAGAGTAGGGAACATTAGAACCAGTGCCTAATGGTTGTTGATAAAATATGTATGCAAGTAAGAATATATAAACTAGTTATATAAGCCACCAATACAAATCTTGATGTATTTATAAAGTTGAAAGATGTATAGTACACTCCATATTGCTCACTAGCATGTGCATACATGCTTAACTTGCACCAATATATGGATGGAGAGAGAGAGAGAGAGAGAGAGAGAGAGAGAGAGAGCATGTGCACACAACACACTCATGTGCATGCGTACACACATGCATGGGCAAATGTCAAATTCACATATCTTATTGGTCCTTAAAAGTGGTAAACACATATCTTATTGGTCCCTTCCAAACCTTGAAGTGGAAGAGTTAAGGAAAAGTTCTCTAGGTGCCTTTCTTCAATTAAGGCATGTAAGAGATTTTTTATTCACATAATCACAAACCTGTTGACCATGGTTAATGTTTGCAAATGACACTTTTATGTATCCATGAGCATAGTATCATGTTTGCAGCTGACTTTTATGTATCCCCCATAAGCATAGCATCATGTATGCATTATTTGCAATGGAGAGACCCTAAGCAACTCATTATTGTTAGTACTTCAACCATTTTTGTTACTGTCAATAGTAGGTGATTTACTATTCGTAATATGGTCAGTCTAAAGGCAAAATCATATAATAGTTCTAATGAGTCTTGCATTAGGGGATATTTGGACTCAAATTTTCCAAAAGTTTCTCCACACACCCAAACACTTCCCAAACTATCCCCATTCACCCACAACCTTTGTTCGCATGAAAAGGGCTCTCTTGTGTGGTAGAATCCCAATGAACCCCTTCCTCTCTTCCTCTTTGCTTGCTCCCATTCTTTCTCCCATGGTGAAGCACTCAGTGATTTTTGCATTATGGTACCTCATTTGTCCATTCTTGTGTGTGTTTGTGTTTTGAGAGAGGAGGCAATGTTGACCTGTGGGAGGGAGAGAGATTGAGAGACTAAGGGAGGGGTGTGAGGTAGAGAGAGTGAGAGACTAGGACAGGTGTAAGACTGGGGAGGAGAGAGAGAGAGAGAGAGAGAGGGCTTTTCATCTTAAAATATTCCTTATGACTTCTTGGTTTTTTTGTTGTAGACATATTTCTTTCCACCATAGTCAAAAGACAACCCTTGGAGAGTCTCACAGGAACATATCAAGCTTTCATTGGGGAGTTATGTTCTCAGAGTGTTGCATTGCCTCCTAAGCAAAGTCTAATATTTGTCATATATATAATGGAGATATAATGCATGCACCAAGTACTTTGTGCATATGGAAGCCTTCGTCAGCTTCCTTTTCCTAACTTTTATAGTCCAGAATGACCTCTTCCAAATCCATTCACTCTAGATGCATTTATGACGAAGATGAAGTATGATATTCAACCATCACTGAAATTTCCTTTCAATTCAAACTTTGTGGGTGTGAATTGGTTCATGCTCTCCATTGTATTTATCTATTGCTGTAAACCAGTTTCAATCCACAAAACAAAGGCCATATGGGTATGCAAAGACTTGCTAGGAGAAGAACATGTGGATATACAAAGGCTTGCTAGAAAATTTAGTAACAAGGTATCAAGTCATGCGTGGAATTCATTATAATGAGAGATGCTTATAGGCATTGGAAAAACAATCATGGCACATGAATTCCTATGGATTGTGATGTAGAGGACATACATATGCCAAATGGTGAAATCCAATGTCTTTATTTTACACAATAATTGGAGCTTGAAGCTCATTCGAGAATATGTTGCTATCACCTTTGATGGTTTAGATTTTTTATTTACAGTGAATGGAAAGATAGTAAGAAGGCAACTTGAAGCAACATCAGTTTTTTATCCTTGTACTTTGGCCATTCATACTTTGATTGGATAAATTTAATAGGTTTTGACTGGTGACATCACTTGTGAAGTAAAACCTGGCAATTTTTTAATTCCATGCAAATTGAGTCTATGTTGTTTTTCATTCTATTTGAAATAATGATTACTTTTGGAAAAGTGTCTCATGGCAAAATACTCTCAAGTTTTTAAGTATCTAATCATGGTGATAATTTTGATTTTTTGGGTCTGTATTTTATTGCCCAATATTTTAACAATTGACTATAGAGATATCTAAGTTTCTAAATAGACTCAAATTATTACCCAAAAAAGAAAGAAATTGTACAAACATTTCCTTTGACTTTTTAAGAGTTTTTGAATGAGTCAAGACTATATATGAAAGCCTAAGAGTAAGTAATGTAGCCTTTATTGCATTCATCACTGACACACAAAATCCTCAACCCATCCCATACTGATTTCCACAGACCTCCAATTTGCACACACCCTAAAGTACACCACAATTTCGTGGCTTCTACTCCTCTTGTGAGCAAAGAGGAGTTATGTGGGATTTTTTATTACAAGATACATGTGATCAAGACAATGTAGAAGCAAAACGATATTTTCAACAATATCATAGATTACATGGGTGATTACATTAGCTAGTACTTTATTTGGTGATACATTCACAGAGTATAGTGGTGCCTTATAATATCCTCTTACAGTGTCACAAGAGTGATCCAAATTTAGATATAGGTTGCACAAAATATGCAAAGTCCTAGGTCCGAGAAATTATAGGAAAATATCAAAGGAGAAGAAAAAATATATTCGAAGGGGGTCTAAAGGTCTAAAGAATTAGCATATTGGATCGGCATTTTATAGATGGAAGGCAGCTCTTCACCTAGATTGATACAAAGATGTGTCAGCTATGCTTATAGCAGAGTAGATAGGGACTTAGAAGAAAATATCAATGTGGTTGTCGAAGCCCACCCTGCTGTAGCATGGTGCAACAAAACTTCAAAGAAAGGGAAAGACATTGTAGAGGTGGAGGAATCGATAGGGTTAGAGCTAACCATGGTCTCTCAAGAGCAATCAAGAACATCTTCCATGGGACCATCCACCATGGGAGAAGAGCAACCAAGACCATCAAAGAAATTGGAATCCCCTAGAGAGGAAGAAGGGGACAGTACGAAAGAAGAAGACATGACAAAAGAGTTCCTATTTTGCTGACCCTTTTGTATGATATTATCCAAGATAGGGAATATTTTTTTTAAATCAACATTCGGTATATCATGAAGTTGAGGGGAAGATGAAGTACTATCAGCATTCTCTACTTGGGAAAGTAAAATCAATTTGGACTTTCAAAATGAAGGGTTTGAGTGCTACATGGATTTGGCACTTGCCAACTCTCTTAAGCATCCAACTCTGATGATAAGGTAAGAAATGCGTGACTCTAGTCATGCATCACTATGAAAGAGGTATAGTTTCATGACACCCAAGAAGCTCTAGAATGGAGAGGCAAGTAAGACATGGAAGAATGCAAATTGGTGCAGAGGCCTCTCCATCTCCAACGTCTATGGGTATTGATGAGAGTAAAAGCTCCATTGTTGTCACCTTAATGCTTAGACGAACCTTATGTTCATTGCCTAGCTACTTGGAGGTAGCTTTGTCTTCATCATTTTGTTGCTCAGGGTAGCCTTACCTTCTTACTCTATTTGTCATCGCCTTTGTCATCATCATGGAGGCACCCTAAGGGCATTTGTGGATGGGAACACTTGGCTAGTGGGGAGGTACCTGCAGACCTTGGTGTTGCCCATCCTAGTTCCTACATCTTTGTTATTGCCTTTGTCTAAAAAAGTATCAAAAGAAGAAGAAATAGGTAGGTGTTGGATGAGGTGTCAGGAGATGAGGTGTATGTGTAGTCAAGGACCAAGTCAATAATCCATGTATTAGGTGGACTAGCCTGGGCTACTTGGCTAGTGCATAATTGGTACTTAATCAACAAAGGTGGGGTCCAAGCTTGCAATGTGCTTGGCCTTATGTACTTGCAATTGTGAATCATAATAATGCCAAGCAAGTCAATTCTTGATTCTCCTCAAGCATAGTTAGTGCCTTAGTCACTAAAGTGTGGGAATGTTTCCTATTCTTTTCTTTAAACCAATGTACTCTGACAAAAACCGAAGAAAGGCCAAATTTTTGCATCCATGGTCTTATTGATCAAATACCCTTAGGAGGTAGAGTAGTTCCCCGATTGAAAACAGTGTTACAATGTTTTTTGGTAGGCATTGGGGGGTTTTTTTAAATCAAAGGGAAACAAAAAACCTATTGTACAATGTGCTAGTAATCATAACATACTTTCCTCCTCAAAGCCAAAATACATTATCATGATGTAGGCAGCTACTTCAGGATCCCAAAATTCCTCGCAAGGTAGCTCCATGGGCTTTCAAAGGTGATTTTGTCTTAACATAGATTGCATCTTCATGAACTTCATGGATGATGAGTTGTGACACGAGGGAAAGCCTTTTACAATGAATTAGGGGCTGATCAGAACTAGAAGCCATAGAAGCCACAATAAGCAAGATCAAATCTACAATTGCAGGAGGAGGAAAAGGAATAAGCTACGATGGTATGAGCAAGGATGGAGATTTAAAAAATAGAAATAAGGACTATAAGGTCACAAGAGAGCTAAAAATAGTTGAGAAAGCGAATTGCAATGAGGTTTAGGCTTTCTTTTCTTCCTGCATGGCCAAACGGCGAATTGCAATGAGGTTTAGGCTTTCTTTTCTTCCTGCATGGCCAAACGGATCATGACAAATGGTGCATGTGATGCTTTGGGATAAGAAAATTGCATATCATCTCTATGATATCCTTTAGTTATGGATTGATTTGGACCACTTAGCTGATGTAGAGAATTCCCATGCAAACTGTCTAACCATTGGGACTTAATAGGCCACTGCTTGATATGGCTTGACTCAACTTCCGTTAAAGAGCTTGGGAATCACTTGGCCCTATAAATTTTCCAATTGTACATATCCAATTGTTGTAGACTTCATTAAGCCGATAGGATTCAATCCATTCCTCTTTAGATTGGGTTTGAGAGGTCCCAACTTCATATGGTACAATAGAACAACCATTCCCTTCTCCAAGTTATTTGGAACAATGTGCCGGCATATCATGCAAAGCTTACCTATGCATTGAATAAACTATTGTGACCAACCTACTCAAATTTTCAATTCATCTAGCTCTGTGAGTTGCTATAGGCCCTTTTTGATAGCATCCTATTCTCCAAGCTGATGCTGGGTGGGTATTCAGGGACTTGGAAAATAAGAAATTCTAAAGGAACCCACAGCTTACAGACCAAATGCCATGTGCAATGGAGTCAAGTTTGTGGTCACCTTGTAAGCCATACAATACCCCATAATGCAACATGCAACATGGCATCCCAATCGTGATGATGTGTGCTGAACATTTTTGTAACAATAGAACTTGAGTACCTTCTTGTTCGACTCGGCTTGGCCATTGCATTGAGGATAATAAGTGGTTTCCACTTGGTATATGACCATGAACTCAATCATTTAAAAGTGAAGACCTCATTGATAAAATGCATTTCTTGGTCACATTGGACAACCATGTTTGCAAATAATGTATTCATATATGAACTTTGATGTACAAGCCAACTTGTCTCTTAATGCCTCAACTTCTACCCACGTAGTTGTCTAATCTATGGCAACAATAATGTTATTTTATGTGTACTGAGTAACATTCTTGAAAGGACCAACATAATCCAAGCCCCACCATTGACATGCTTCCCAGGGTTGACTCAATTGGAGAGGCATATGATGTTGTGGTAGCAAGAAACCCATACTTTGTCATACATCACATTCTAAGAAACGAGCATGAGCATCAGAACAAGGTACTCCACCACAATCATACTTGCAAGACCTTTCAAACCATGAGTTCTTGATTGAAATGTCCTCCAATGAGCCTAGTATCTACCTCATTAGCATAGTTTCTCATTCATGATGAAGGACCCAATGACACAGGGCCCCATTTTGTCCCTTGTGATATAGTTTCCCTCTAATTAAACTATATTTTTAAGCTTTTAAAGCTAACTTCTTGTGCTTGCCTTGGGGAATATGCTCAAGAAACATGTATTACAATTGATATTGAAGCATCTCATCATACTCAATTTTAGAAAAATTCACAGCAAATAGTTGAGCATCTAGGAGCTTGGTTATAGCACCTTAAGTCTGATCCCTCCAAGGCACAAAGAGACATGAGAAATAGTTTGTACTTGCATGTGACTTCTTGGTTTTTTGAATGATTTTGAAGTTGAATTGTTGCAACAATAGGTCCCAACTCACTAGCCAGTCTTGGAATACTGTTTTGTTAATCAAATACTATAAAGCCTAGTGATCAACATAGAAAACAAAACGATTACCAACCAAATATTTTCTTTTTGGACATTATAAACCATCCTAAGAGATTCTTTCTCGATAGTACTATATTTGTGCTCGGGTGGTGCCATAAGTCAATTGTCATATACACTAGGTAACCCACTCTAACAACTAGTTTTGCTAAAATGATGTCAGTGGCATACCCTAATGCATCAACATGGATATGAAAGATAACATCTCACCAAGGTTGCCTCATAATTGACATCTTGGTTTATCATTTTTTAAGAGCATGAAAAGCTAATGATAACTCCTCATTTCTCTCTTGAATCTATTGTCTTTCTTGGTAAGCTCATAAAGAGGTGTTGGAGTTTTGGCAAAGTCTTCTAAAAACCTCCTATAAAACCTAATTAACCCAATAAATGATTTGAGTTCTCTCAGATTCTCAAGTTCTAGCATCCACTTGATTGTTTGGGTCTTACTTGGCTCGATTCTAATACCCTCCTTGGAAATAACATGGCTAAGTAATATACCAATCTGACACAAAAGACATACTTGTCCACATTCAAGGAGATCCTTGCCTACTGATACCTAGCAAATACTTTTTCTAGGCAAGCGAAATGAACAGAGATTTCCTAGTATGCAAAAAAAACATTGAGATAAATAAAAATGAACTCAGTTAAATAGTCTCTGAAGGTTTCAATCTTGAATCTTTGAAATATTGACGGTGCATTTTGCAAACCAAATGGCATAGCTTTGTAGAAATAGATGCCCCACTTGGTAAGTAATGAATTCTTCTACTGGTCCTTGGGTGCCAATGAAATTTGATTATACCCACTATACCCATCCATGAAAGAGTGCATCTCATGTCCTACAACTTGGTTCGATATGCCATCAGTGAAGGAATTGGAAATGGATCCAGTGTTGTTGGAGCATTACAATTTTGGACGTCAATGCACACTCAAAGATTCCCCTTCTTTTAAGGCACCACCATCATTGGAACAACTAGTCACTCTAATCAATTGCATAATGAAGCTTGCTCATATCAATTGGTCAAGCTTTGGCCTTAACCTATTTGGAATAACTTGGATTCATCTTGTACCTTTGTTTGTTAAACTAGTTTGGCATTAGATATTAACAGAATTTAATGTTGGAAAATCTCTAGTGGCACACCCCATAAATTTATGTAGCTCCAAGAAAATACATCTTTTACTGCATAATAGAACTCTTGACAGCATGGTGTTGATCATCAACAACATGTATACTTACCAAGATGGTGCATGGTTTTTTTATGGTTCCCAAGTTGACTATTTTCTAATTTCCCGAGTCCATTTTGATATTTTCTATTCTTGTCAAGTTTGCAATTATTTTGTATTATCCTTGGTCTCTTGGTTGATTACTGTTGCATATTCCCTAGTGCAATAACAAATAGTGGAGGTCTGTGGCACAGTCAATCCCAAATTGGAGCGAATTCTATGTTCTAACATAATTCTCTTCTTATATGGATGTAGGTAACATTCCTCAACATTGGAATACGCTTCACCTTGGTCACCAAACGAGAACAATGATATTCCTAGCCTAGAATTGTAACTTCTATTATGCTCACTAGAATAAAACATATTTTGGTATCAAAGATGTAATATTTGCATCAACTTTTTATCTATTTAGGATACCAGTTGCAGAACGACTACCTATTACATCCTAACACACACACATATTCTACTTCCATTTTTTAATGAGGAAAATAGATAGTGTATTTTGCCTGGTATTAGTTCTAGCTCCCATATCAAATATCATTCCGTGATCTGTTGCTCACCTCTATCCCTACTATCATTATCACCATCTTTAGTGATTTTCCTTGTTATACTTTTGTCCTCTATCTCCAGTGCTCCTCCATCTCCAATTTTCCCCCCCTTTTTTTACTTAGAAACTGCAATACTTCTAATGTATACTTTGACTCTTACCTAAATAGAACCTCCAAGTAGGCCCAAGACCAAAAGGACCTTGGGTAGCAATAAGGGCATGAAGAGACCTTGCATTTAAGAGCAAGATAGTCTCAACCACAACCATAGCCATAGCCTCAATGGCCTCCTACTAAGCAGGCCACACAACTCCCTCTTCTTAAGATGTTCAAGTCTGAGAAGGAGTGGATGCATTATTTTCATTGATGAAACATGGATGTTGTACAATTAGTTACATGACAATAGGCATTTTCTTAGCAATGATGTTGGCATGGCCCTTTGGACATTGCACCACATTGTCAAGCATTACTTCCCTCCACAAATGATGTGTTACAATTGCAAAAAATATAAAGATAGTGAGCAATAGCTAACTACTCACTACTTAGCCCAAGATACCTCAACCAAGTGCATATCAATAATTTGCAAGTGGAGCTTGATGCTTTGAGGGTGAGCTTCATGTCCATGATCGAGGCTCATGAGAAGATGTAGGCGAGACATGCAACTCTCACAAATTAGCTCTAGGAGACTAGGGTGCCTTGGAGACTACCGAAGCCAAGCTCATGGTGGAGACATAGAAGCATGTCAAGTCAAAGCAAAAATAATGTGTGACTTTGATTCAAGTTGAGTTGAAATGTCTACGCATACACCTTTCGATGAATTTATCAAGTTGCAAGTAGAGAACGTGTAGAGAATACCTCTCTCTAGGAAAAGGTGGACACCTTGGAGAAAATTCAAGAATTGATGAGACCAGATTGGATATCTTGGAGCAAATCCACGCGTTGATGAGGCAATTGTCTATTCGGGTTGAGAATCTGACTAAGTTGTCATGCCGACGTGGCTCAGACAACCAAGATGATAGAGTTGGATAAGGAGGCCCACTTCTTTGTAGCCTCCTCTAATTTTTTCACATGGCCACATCTACCAAGACAATCGGTTCCAAGACTACAACCCCAAAACACCAAGTCAACAAGCACTAAGCAAGTAGGTACCTAGCCCACAATGACAATAGTACCCAACTCTAATGATGGGCCTATAGCCTTGGTGTTGTTACTATTGGAGCTTGAGCCTCACCACTTCCCAATTGTGCCTAGGCCCTTGTTCCTTCCATCAAGTTCCTCCTCTGCAAGAGTATGGGTTGACATTGCCATGCAGACTTCTCTCTGGCCTCACCTCCTTGTAGCCAAGCCACTTCCCCTTGCCGAGGATGTTTTGCTTGAAGCCCTTTTCTCCCCAATAAATATTTTGCGACTATTCCCAGCAAGGAGGAAATTTTGAGTTTCATGTCGTAGTATGGACCTAGCCCTAGTAGCGCCTAATGAAGAAGCTTCAACCTCTCCCCTCTTGTCCACTCCCTCTCTCCCTCTCCTACTCCCCCCTCACTCCCTCCCTCTCCCCACATGTGGCACATGTTACATGTCGGGGTTCTCCCCCCATGTGGGGCACGCCACATGTGGGTATTCTTTTTCGGATAGATTTTTTATTTTGCAAAACTTTTGTTGATTTTCAAAACAAACTTTTTTTAAAAATATATAGAGTTTTTTAGGGACGAAATTCTGGGGAAATTTTAAAAATAAATAAAAACTTTTGAAAGTTTTCAAATTTTTTGGTTTTGGAAAAAAATTATAATATACATCACAATTTTGCTCTTTTTTGGGTGAATTTTGTAATTTGCAAAACTTTTGTTGATTTAAAAAAAAAACATTTTAATTAGAAAAGCAAAATTTTGGGGAATCTTTTTAAATTAAAATTTTTGTTTTTTTTTGCATTTTTGGGTTTTTTAAAACAAAATTTATAATAGATATCAGATTTTATATATATATATGTATGTATGTATGTATGTATGTATGTATATAACAAAAGTTATCTCCTCTACGTGCATTTGTTGCATTCACTTGGATTCCCCAGTGACAATATAGGGGGACAAGCCCCCGCCTTTATCATAAAGTTGGTTGAAATAAGGGGCCATGCAATTGTAATTGAAAAAGCCTACACTTAAATGATGTATATGTTGTACACCATCTCTCCAAGAGAACAAGTCATCTTGATATACTTAGGACTTTCATCCAAAACTATGTGGTGTGGACCAAAGTGTAACTATTTGGTTAATCATAGAAGGTATTCTTGTAAGCTTATCCAATATTTGGTAATTTAACTAAATTTTGGTTTTCAAAGTTTGCTAGAAAAACTACCAATGGTTACTCTATGCATTGTGTGTGTGTAAAGTTTCAAACCAACATTGCAATATTTGTTTTGAGGTAGATGGAAAAAAAGCCATGGGACTATGATATTTAAAAAAATTGGACTTGTATTTAGTCCAGTTTTGGAATTGGACTTTATACAAGTCCAAAATTTTTGAATTTAATGTTCATAACATCATAGCCCTAACAAAATTTCTCTGTACCATGATTAAATTTATGGGGATACTTAAACTTTAAAAGCACCTTTTGCACACAAATTCATGGAGTGCACCCAATTATATCTCACCAAATGGTGAGCTCTCTCACACCATACAATAAAAGATAGCACTTCTACATACATAAATAAGGCTCATGCATGTGAACCATATGTCTTACCATGTGTCACGATGCTAGACACTCCACTCTACCTTAGGATAAAACATAACAAATCCACTGTTCTTCTAATACTTTGATTTTGTACTTTCAATAGGAATGGTGATTGCACCCAGTTGAGGTCTTTGTGGGCATTAATGTCCTTTATTGTTGGCCTCTGCCAATGGCACCAAGTGATAGGGACCCAATTGGGCCCTATGTTTTGCAAGATTCAACTGATATGTCCAGGTCTTCTATGACTCCTCTGCCTCGAACCACCCATCTCCCTTTGTCAATAGTTGCCAATCCCCAAATGCTAGAGGTTCCCTATTGCAACAGCTCATCAGCACTCTCCCCCAGTCCTAGCCACCCAATTTTGAAGCTAGACTCCTTTGCTCCACATCCATGAAGACACGACCTATTTTGAGCTGAGGTGAAACGTTGCCGCTTAGTCGATTTGATTGCCCAATCTAAGTTCCCAAATGATTAAATACCACTGTATCACTAAGCATCCAAGCAATCGCAACTCTGTGAGTGACACGGACAAACTGGAAAGAGTCTCAATAGATTATCTGTTTCGATCAATGCTTGGTTTTCATGAATGGTATCAATGCATACTATTGATCTAGCATTGATCAAGGTAGAGATAGGCTTGTGCCTTGACCTGAGGCAAGTGTGTGAGTATTGTTGCACCAACACCTTGTTCTACAAGCATGTCTTTACAACTTTAATTGTTTATAATGAGCGTTGATGATAGTAAAACATCAACTTTGAGATTTATTGTGCAAGCATAATTTGTGTGGATAGTAGCAACAATTGGTCAATTGTGGGATAAATGGTCAGACAAGTGAATCGAAGATGCTTTTTGGGTTTGGTTTTAGTTGATCGGTGAATGTTACAAGTGTGCATGTCAGTATGAGGCATCTACTTTGATGATCATCATGAGGCTTGATAGGAAGGTGAGCACACTTGTAAGGGTAGAGTGAAGTGGGAACTCTTATAAGGGCAGAATGAAGGCCTTGGCAATCAAAGATGGTCTTGAAAAGGCGAACACTCTTGTAGGGGCTGAGTGAAGGATTTACAATCTACTAGGAAAGTAGATGTGGAAATGGAAATCTTTCAAGAGTTCATTAGGCTTGTTGATGGTCATGATGTATGAAAGTATATTTAGGAACTTATAGAATTGACCCAAGCATGGGAAAGTTACACATCCATGCCTAAGGGGGAATGTGAACGGTAACAAAAGATCAAAGTCATGTGACTATTGCAATGTGTGTAATATGATGTGGCATGTATAATATGTAATAGAAGGGATACCTGCCCATTCTTGAATTAGGAGATAACATCTTGATTTATGTGGAAAATGGGGCCAAGTGTCTTTGATGGTAAAAGAATGGTCACATATTATGAATTACATTATTACCTTGCTTATGGCGTACCTTAAAACCCTACTATCGAATCTAAATATGTCCTTCATATGAAAATGTTTCACTCTACACCCTCATTGGAGGGATCTTGCAGATATGGCATGGATCTTTATGTATTCACCAAAGAGCCTATATCAGTGGGGGTTTAAAAATGCTTTCCAACAAAAAATGATAGTTTTTCACCTTTTTCCCGTCCAAATACACACTTCTCCAGTCTTTCCACTCCTATACTCCACTAAAAGAGCTCCAAGTTAAGCTTGAGACAATGTGCAATGGGTAAATGATGAGAGAAAGCAAGTGATGTAAAATTATACCTTGAACTCCTCGGCAGTAGCACCAAAGATGTGGTCTCAATGGTGACTCAAGTGTCGTAGGGATCTTGAAGGAATGCCAATGGATCCCAAGCCCTTGTGAGAGCAATGCAAAGCATGATCCATCTGCATCACTCAAGCAGCTCCCAGATTGTTGCAATGTGTTTCCATGAGAGAAAGAAGGAAAGGGGAGAGGGGAGAAGAGAGGGAGAATGAGAGAAGAGAGGGGAGAGGGGAGGGAGAAGGAGGAGGGAAGGAGAGAGTGAAGGGGGATGGAGTGGCAAACACAAGGGCACTACAAGGGAAACAAGAGAACACCCAAAGACACTCTTGAAAGAGAAGAGGGAGCTTGTATTCCAAACTTGTGCATACAACAATGAAGACCAAATTCAACCATTTGGTCTTTTATACAAGTCACCTTTTGAAGGGAGGGCCAAACCTTTTCCTTTTTGCACTCTCCCTTTCTTTACATTCACAAGGCTCTTGGGCCCATAGGGTGCCAAGGCATCTTCTCTATCCTTTCATTCCCTCTCTCTATTGCAACTCGTGTTGTTACGCCTCTCTATGTATCAAAAATAGCACTTGTGTTAACCATATAAGAGCACTTGGGACAATCCTGTCATTAGGAGGAGCTCCTACCAGGATGTTTGAGTCAATCCTGGCATTAGAAGGTGCTCCTAACCAGGTCCCAAATAGCGCTTGTGTTAACCTCACTCATCCGAGTCCTCAGCCATTTGAGGCTCAAAACCTAGAGTGGCGAGGTTGATCTTGAGCCATTTGGGGCTCAAAACCCATAAAGCTTGTAATTGTACTCCCTCTATGGCTGCGACCGTTGAAGTAAATCATGAAGCCTAATCACCTCTAATCACTCATTACCATGCATTCTGCACGTCTGTACTTTGTGGCTCTTAACATAAACTGTGTGATCTGAATAACTCCATGCTGGAGGTGGTCTGGTGCTTTGTGGAAGAGGCTTACTCATGTATTAGTGAGAGTGTGTCCCCCCATGAGAACACTATAAAAGAGATGCCACTATGGGGCTTACGCTAAACGATCAAAACCATGTCATGTGAGAACTGTGTATGCCAAAGATCAAGCCTATAGCATGATGGAAAACTTATGTGGCTCTCTTTCTCTCTCTCTCTCACCCTCTTTCCTTTTGTTTCTGTCGAGAGCACTCTCAACTAGTATCAAAGCTTGGGTGATCTATCTGACGCTTGTGGGTGGTCTAGCTGAGCTTGGGAGGTCATTATGTATCCATACAACTATGTGGGTGGTATTTGCAACTTCCCAGGAGGACAGAGCAAGCTTGTGGGTGCTTGTTTGAGCTAACCAGGTGGTATTTGAACCTTGTGGAAGCCTGTTGGTGGTTTTGAAAGTCTATGGAGTGGTTTTTCCAAGCTTTGAGTGGGTTTTGAAGTTAAAAAAATGAAATTTTGTGTGGTTTTGGAGCCTATGGTGAATTTTTTGCCTGGGTGAGCCGATTTCTCACAAGATAACCTTCTGGGTGTGACCATTAGCTAGATGTGGAATCTGTACAAGATAACCTTGTGGGTGTGATCATTAGCTAGATGTGGAATTTGTTGAGCATTGTGAAGGTTCTTTGAAGCAAAAAGGGCGATTTGAGGCTCATCTTGTGAATCTTGTGTCCCTTGCTACTATGAAATCAATTCATGAGCTCATTATTATGTCCTCCACTTCCAAAGCAATTCCAAGCTTCCATTTAGCTTTTAGCCAGCCTGAAAGAAGGAGTAGAAGCAGAAAAAACTAATTGGAGCAAGAATTATGAAGTTTGGATCCCTTCCTACATTTTGAATGCTTGTGATTCGGACCCACTTGCACAGACCACCATTCCTAGATCTGTGTGTTTCGATGGATCGGGGATGGGCCAAAACTGCTATCTGTTGCAAAGTCATAGTCTACTCATTTACTATTGTGAAATAAACTGACTCTACAAGATGAAGTCTAATAGTAGACTTTGCTAATGCATCCAACTCATTCCAATCATCCTTAGACATTACTTTCTTAGCTGCAATCCCTTCCAAGGGCTCAATCTTGTTCTTTTGATTAAGCACATCCCTTATCTTTTATTTCCACAGATAAAAGTTTGTCCCATCAAACTTTTTAATGCTTAAAAACTCCTTTCAAAACATGGAAGAGGATGCCATGATGCAAAGAAAGCAAAATCCCAAATGCTAGTACCTGCAAGAGAGAACTTATCCTGCACTACCGCCATGCTATAGCATCTACTTTCTTGCTTTTGATAGATGTAGCAAGCAGCCACATTTTGATAAATACAAAGACAATTTGCTACTTAAAACTCAAGTTCTATTGAAAAGGCAACTGTATTAGAGGGGTGGTTAGCCCCTAAGAAAGAACCGAGTAATACATATCCAAGATTTATTATTATTATTTTGGGAAAAAAAAAGTAATTTATATTAACTTGAGAAAACTTTGTACATCATTAGAGTTCATCCAAAATAGGTGAGCTAACCTCACATAAGCTTACTCTGTTACAAAAAGTACTAGTAATAACAACAACAAAAAAGTAGATTCCTTCCAAGATTTATTATTATTATTTTGGGAAAAAAAAGTAATAGCATATATCCAAGATTTGCTACTATACAAAAAAATGGAGTAGCTGAATTTCCAAGAGATCAAGTCCAAGTTCTCTGAAGAACTTTATATTTATGCAAGGCTTCCAGGATAGTGGCTCGACACAGAGCACAGTGGGAGCCATAAGCAATGTACTTTGTAAACTATGGGTCCTTATAATATTGAAGACCTTCCTATAGTTCTTCATGCAATCGATCCATCTTCCAAATGACAATCTTGAGTCGATGTTGTGGAACACTAAGTTCCTCCTCCAATCGGTCAATCTCGTGTACGATAATCTCAGGTTACCGAGGGACCCATTGCAAAATGGCTTCATCTTTTGTAGGATAGGCTAAAGAACCTGGTTGCTACTGTGGCTTTCCCCTTCGTTGTTCCTTCACTGGTTTTTATTGAAGAGCATGCAATTGGTTTGTATTGAAGAGCATGCAACTTTCAATGATCTTTCTACAACATCACTTGGCTCACTTTGGAAATGTTTATAATATTGGATCACTTCGATCACTTTGGAGCTTTGTACAACATCACTTCGACCACTTTGGAAATATCTATAATATTGGATATATATAGACATCATCATAGCAGCATCCATCATCAGAGTGAAATCTCTTCCCCTCTCATTAGCATTATCCAACCACTTTATTTCAAATATTCAACTTAGTTTAATCAAAATCTTTCATCTCACATTATGGTCCTTGGCCTATCAAAGGACACTATCTAGTTACATAGTTGAGAAAGCATCACCTAATTCACTTTGGGAATATTTTAGTATTGGTGGATATATATAGACGTATAGATATATGTAGATATTCAAAATATTTCTTCTGACATTAAAGGACACTATCTACACTCAGAGCATTCTCTTGCCATACTATGTGCTATTAATCATCATAGCGACATCTCTTCCTCTCTCATTAGCATTACCCAACCACTTTATTTTAAATCTTCAACTTAGTTTAATCGAAATATTTCATCTCACATTATGGTCCTTGGCCTGTCAAAGAACACTATCTAGTCAATGGATGAGAAATCATCACTTCAATCAATTTGGAAATATTTTAATATTGAAGATATACATGTTAGATATCAATGCTCCACTCCCATGTAACTATGCAGGAACCAGCTAACTCTACTTGTAAGCCCCCCATATGAGAAGAAGGCATTTGAGTAGCTCGGTTATCTGGTAGGTCATGCTTTGGACACCAGATGGGGGCCATGTGTGGCCTGATGGCTGGACGACTTCAGATAGAGTTGCACACCGCCAACTAGGCTACATGCAAGTGCGGGAAGGCATCCCTTGACTGACCACACTGAGGGTAGACGGAGCATTTCCCGAGGGTTGCGGGGCCCGTTTGGAGCCTCAGATGGATCTCGGATGGTTGTGGGCCGAACGGAGACTGTAGGTTAGTTGCTCTATTTTGCGCACCGGCTCTATCGTATGGTCAGTGGCCTATTTCGAGACCGACCTCCAGTCGACCGTTTTGGGCGGACTGGGTCGGTTACCCAATTGAGCCTAACCAACTACGATTGGTGGCTATATAAGAGCAAGCCCGTGAAGCCCATTTCATCACTGGCTATAGCAACCTTGATTCCTTAGCATTCAGCCTCCGTCTTCTACTATTTCCAGCACGCCATCGAAGCTTCTTTCACAGGAGCGCACAGCTGGGAGGTAGCGCCATCTATTGTATCAGTTCTATAGTAATCAAATTTTTGATTCTCCATACTATCTTGTTTTCTCTCTTGCTTACGAGATCCTGTTATCTGTTGAGCACAGACGTTGTATTATTTTCTTACAATACATACATACATACATACATACATACATACATACATACATACATACATATATATATATATATATATATATATATATATAAATGCTCTTACATTGTCACATATAGGTGATGTGGGAGGCATCTTCACCAGTGGGGTGGCGACGATGATGCAAATTGCTATCTACACCTATGGCATTACCAGTCATGGTGGAGCGGGTGACAGTGACTCCAGTGTCCACTGCAACAGTTATTCTAGGAGGTACTCTGGTGGTGGGAGGCTCCCTTACGCAGCGATGGATGGAGCAGCTTCAACAGCGAAGAGGGTGTCAGTAGCAGAAGTGTTAATGATGATCTCGGAGTCTACGGGTGTCTCCAGTGTCATCTACGAGGCAACCTATGAATGTGCAGCTATAGTTTTGTTCGATTTGCTCGTGTGGATAGCTGCACATATTGGTGTGGGGGGAGAGTTTGTGAGAGTGTCCAGCTTATAGGCGGAAGTCACGCAGTTGCACATGGAAAATGAGTCTCTGTGAGGTCAGTAGAAGTAGGTGCGGCAAGTGGAGACAAGATGACAGTCCTTGAAGCCATGATTTAAGTGGCAGAAGCGCATTTGGAGGCCTCACAATAGCTACATGTGGAGTATGTGTTGAGCGTTGAGCACGAGTTGCTACATCAACATACTACCGATGCGCTAGCAGAGTATTTGTGAGCTTTTTCAAGGAATGTGAGTGTTAACATGGAGCAAATGGGCTCGCTCCTGGAAACTCTTTAGGGTGATGTGTGGGCGAAATGGGACAGACAAGTGGCGAGATGGAGTGCGACCGTTGTTTCGCAGACCTGTCGAGAGCTGGTTCTACACGAACGACAACCCAAGACAGATAGAGATGCAGGAGCTAGTGCGGTGGGCTCCGCAACAGGTCGGTAGGTGCCGACTAGGGGGTCTAGTACTTCTTCTAGTGGTGGTGGTGGTGTAGATAAGGGAAAAGGAGTGGTTGCAGAGTCTGTGCAAATTAAAGAGGATTGGCAAGCCAAATATGAAGAGCTGGAAGAAGGCATTGTGGAAGCCATTCTTCGCAACAGCAAAAGAATAGATGCATTGACGTGGCAAAGGCATTCAATTTGTCTGTGGTTGGAATTGTGCACCCATTCTTTCAGTCTATCACTACCTCCTCGCCCTCTTTGGTGGAAAGAGGCGGATAACTTTCTGGGGAAGTATTATAAAAAGCACACGCCTTTTTCAAGGTTGCCAGATCCCCCTTCCTATGAGCCGATGGTGATTCAAAGACCTACAATGGCACAAGAATGGCGGCAGCACAGCAATTACTACCGGGTACATGGATAGATGAAGTACTACCCACAAAATAGCAGGGAGTGGATCATAGATCCAAGCTGCATCCATTACAATGGTTGATGGATCTGGAGCAGGATCAAAGATTGAAGATGTTTATGTGGAAGAGGCAGTTAGAGACGACTGCACTACTGATTCGAGTGGAGCGATGACACAGTTTAGCTTCCTATGGCTTTATACATCCTGCATTGCATAGCAGGTTCTTTTTTCTCCTATTGTCGCCGTTTCTGCTGCGAAGCTCTGTCAGATTCCTCTCACAAAATCTCTTGATCTCTTGCTGTCCCTACTCTACTGGTCTGATCTCTCTTCGCCCGGGCTCTTTGGACCAAGTCCTTCTCCGACAGGGCGAACAAAGGGATCCTGACACAAAATGAAACATTTGCGAGTACTCGTGCCTCCTCCTTCTGTCAACATTACCTTGAAGAGAAGCACTTCCGCTCCAGCCCAATGCAGAGTAAAAGAAACCAAGGCTTCTACTAGCCACGAGCTTCTGCACCATAACCTTTACTGGCCGAACAACGCCCACACTTCATCCCACAATAGAGGCACCTCCAGCCGCAACGACAAGCTCTACTACAGACCTCCGAGGTGGAAGCTGTTCTTGAGGAAACAGAGGGTGAATGAACCACTTCAGCACTTCTACAGAACGCAGCAAGGCTTTCAACAGCAGGAACCAAGCCTCTGTCGTCATCATCGTCTCCAACGTTGCCTCCACACTGAGCTTGACAGCCAGCGATCTCCTGGGATCAACCGCTCCTACAAGCTCCTCCCTACAAACAGCCGCGGTAGTGCTCCTCCGAAGGCTCCTGTGCGACTAGCAGCTTCTCAACGACTGACAGAATCGGGCCTCCAGCAGCTCTCTGACTCCACAAGCAGCCCTAGCCATTCTACCCACAGGCGCACTCCCCTGCTCCACAACAAATACAGTTCTCCAAAGTCTCTTGCTAAAACGTGAGAAAGCGGCCAACGGACGGAATCACCTTCTCCTCCAAGGAACCCAAGGAAAAAATGACACGTGGTAGATAGGAGGTTGACTCAGATAAGGATAGATTTTTTGAACTACGCTTGGGTTAGTTTACAAAGTGACACGTGGCAGATAAGCTTAAGTCAACATTGACCTTGATTAGATAAAAACGACCATGGTTAAGTCTGTTGCCTTGGGTTAGCTAAGCTGAAGTTAAAAGACTGCCACATGGCATAGGGCCACCTAAGCACATAGCCCCTGCCAAGCACAGTTTGGAGTGCTGCATATGAATAGACTGTGCCACATCATCATCAAGGCCTCTTCCTCAAAAACTTCGACAAGTCGTAACTTGCAATCCAAGAGGAATTTGCACACTCTCCAAAAAGGAAAAGTGATCGTCTTTTCGAGCTCTACGCGCCTGTCAGATCAGAATCATTGTATGCAATTAGACACTGCCAATATTGAATGAATTCAATTGGTAAGACCTTTGCAACCATTGGAAAAGCAAAGCATGAATGCAAACATCGATGTAAAAAGCAAGCCAAAAGCACAAGTGCATGAGATGACCATAGTAGGAAGCATGGCATCCACACACAAAGCACCAAGGCACATGGAAGAACAAAGCATCATGCATCAAGCTACGTCATGCGAAGAAGCAAACGCCATCGACATGAAGCATTGAAAAGCAAAAACCTTGCCAACCTTGCCTATGTTTTGTAAATCAAACCTGACCACCTGAGAGTAGCTATGAAAGCACCCAGGGGAGGTATTGACATGTAAAAGCCACACTTGACCACCTTAAGTAGCAATGCATGCACTAAGGGGAGGTGATGGAATGTAACTCACATCTAACCACCTTGCAGTAGCCAAAGGATCATGGCACCAAGGGGAGGTGTTGAGATATGGTGCCATGAGCACATAGATTAAAGGGCTAAGGTATGGTATAGGAAAGAATTAAAGTAGCCACCCTAAGATGTGGACTACATGATGTGGAGATGTGGATTGAGGATATCCACAAGGAGAGATGTGGATGAGAGGATCCCACATGGGTTGACTATTCAAAGGGCACTCTCTTTATAAGAGGCCTATCATGTATTGTTGTGTATACACACACACATTGCAAGAGATATAGATTTGCTATTTCCCTCTCATGTCTTATTCAGTGTGCTTTGAGCCTCCATAGTTCTTATGCTCATCTAGTCACACTAGGCTTAGTGGCGATCATATGTTTTCTCTTTGTCACTTATGCGCCCAGTCAGTACGACTGGCTTCTACCATACATGTGATAATCTTACAACAAGTTTTGTTGGAGCTTTTGGCCAAGCCATTTGCTCTGGGGTAGTATGGCGTTGACTTCCTATGAATGATCATAAACTCACTTGTCAGGATTGCTATGGTTTTGTTGAGGAAGTGAGTTCCTCGGTCGCTGACTAACTCCAATAGGCATCCAAACCACGTGATGACTTGTTCATATAAGAACTTGGCGGTGGATCTTGCATCAACCTTTATCGTGGCTCTTCCTTCTACCCACTTGGTGAAGTAGTCGGTGGCTAGGATGATGTATCGAGCCCTGGTCCCCTTAGCTGCTAGGCTTATGGGACCAATGAAATCAATGCCCCACTTCTCGAAGGGTTGGTCAGCACGAGGATCCCAATTAGGGGCATCATGTCTACCCTGTGTGCGATTTGGATGCGCTGATAGGGGTCACATCGTTTGACAAATTCGGCCATGTCCCCAAAGAGCATTGGCCACTAGAGACTAGCTTGCAGCACTTTACGTACTGTAACCTCAGCGGCGGCAAAATGGCCTCCTACGATTCCTAAGTGGGCTTCTTCAAGCACCTCGATGTATTTGTGTTCGCATACGCATCTTCACAATATGCCATCCTTACCCATGCGGTAGAGTTGGCGTGCTATCAGTAGCTAATATGGCGTTGCGTTCTTAATGAGTTTACAGGTTCTATCCTTCTTTAGGTCCTAGCCTTGGGTAGTCCATTGGCCAAGTAGTGGCCAATTTCGGCGGCCCATTCTGGAATAACATCGAGGAAGAAGAGGGAAGCGTCGGGGAGATCATCTTCTACTCTCATGGGAGCTTCGCCGTTTGGGATCCTCGATAGGTGGTCGGCTAGAACGTGGGTCTTGCCTTTGCACACAGCGACTGTAAAGTCAAATTCTAGTAGGATCAGCATCCACCTAGTGATGCATCCCGTCATGCAGGGTTTGTTGACCAAGTACAATAGTGCTTGATGGTCCACGAAGAAGACAAACTTGTTAGCTAACAAATAGTGCCTGAACTTCTTTACTGCATAGACCATGGCGAGACCCTCTCTCTCAGTGGTGGTGTAGTTAACTTTGGCCTCATTTAGTTGATGGCTCGTAAAGTATACCAGGTAATCCAAATTATGCTCCCCGGGCTGAGCTAACACACATCCAATGGCAAAGTTAGAGGCATCAATGTGGACGTGGAATACTAAATTCGAGTCGGGAGACCTCAATACTGGGGCGGTGGCTAGAGCTAGCTTGAGGGTTTCAAAGGATGTTTGGCATTCTTCAGTCCACTCAAAGGACACTAGTAGTTTGTATAATGGGCGGGCTATGTTGGCATAGAACAAAATAAATCTCCGGTAATAGCCCATATGGCCAGTAATTCATTGGACTCCCTTAGCATTGGGGGGGGGGCGGTAACTCCAAAATGAGTTTGATTTGTTGTGGTCTGTAGAGATTCCGATCTGGGACACTATGTGACCCAGGATCCATGTTTGAGACAAAATTGGCACTTAAGGGGGTTGAGGGATATGCAGTATAAGCTGCACTTCTCGAGGACGAGCCTGAGATACTTCAGGTGATCATCCCATTTCGAGTTCACATAGATATCATCCAAGAAGAATTCCACAATGTCCCTCATGTATTCCTTGAATGCCATGATTGTCATACGTTGGAAAGTAGCTGGGGTATTGGTTAAACCAAATATCATAACCCTGGCTACATATACTCCACATTCAGTTGCGAAGGTGGTCTTATGTTGATCTTGGGGGGTGATCGAGACTTGGTTGTAACACGAAAATCCATCTAGGAAGCTATAAGCTTCCTTTCTGCCTACCCTTTCTAGAACATGTTTTGTAAATGGCAAGGGGTAGTGGTCATGTCTCATGGCCACGTTAACCTTCTTCAGATCCACACATACTTTGATTTTTCCATTCTTCTTCAGGACTATCACAATGGGTGATACCCAGTCTATATGCTCGATCTCATAGATGAATCCTGCATCTATGAGTTTCTTCCCTCTCTATGAGTGCATATTTAGGATTCATAGGATAGGGGTGTTGCCGTATTGGTCTGGCATCATCCATCATGGGGATTGTATGCTCCACTACTGTGGTAGGTACTCCTTTCATGTCGATGTACTTTTAGGCCATGCAATCCTTATATTCCCATAGGAGAGCTATTAAGGCATTCTCCTCACTAGGAGTGAGGTCATCGATGACAAATATGGGTTGTGGGTCCTGGCCTTCTAGGGCTAAGTTTACTTCGTTGACTAGGGCCAGTCCATCATATCCTTGAGAAAAACCATCCTCTCAGGATCTTTTGGCCTATTGGTATAAGATCTTGCAATCCTAAACAATATAGGCCTTGTAGTGGGTTGGCACTGGGCTGGCACCTGTCGTAGGTTTTCTTTATCCTCAATCTCCTTCTCATTTTCTATCGGGGCAGTGGACTTTTTGGCCTTAGCCTTGCCCTTGGATGCAGGGGATTTGTGACTTGAAGGGGGCTCTTCCCTTGTACTTATAGAGCCAACGGGGGTGGTTACCTTACTCACCCTGTTTCCCTAGTTAGAGGAACTTGTGGTGGGCGGTCATGGTGCCTATGTAGGTCAGCCAGTGAATATATGATTTTACCCTTATTGTTCCCTTGCTTACCTCTCATGGATTGAGCATATTGAACATCCTTAGGGGAGCCACTAGGGTCAGACCCTCGAGCTCTGGGGTGGTGATCTAAAACCCTGCTCTTTCTGGGACATCTATGTTAGCTAAGATGTGCATCCTAGACCTTATCTAGACCTTACCCTTATCTACTCTTTCTCGACCTTAATGTTTATGCCAGTTAGTACTCCTAGAGGTTCTGCGATTCCTCCATCGACTAGCTTTACCACCAAATGGGTTTGCTCGAGTGCGGGTTTTCCCCATTTTTCCCAAAATTCCTTGGTGCAGACCCTCACTCCTGCTTCCCCATCCAGGATGGCTTCCACCTTTTGGTTTTGGTAGACTATGGGGATTGAGGCATTCGTGTCATCGCCCTCGAAATACTGACCTAGCTTTCTGATGGGAATCTTGGGTAGGTTCTGCCCCTTATCTAGCATTGATTGGATGGGCCTAGGGTTGGCAGGGGCTAGAGGTAGGAATGGCCTGTTCATCCAATTGGACAGACAGATCACACCATAGGATGGGATTTCCTCTTAGTAGAGACATGATCAGCATTTTCACCTCTATCGATAGGAAGGCAACCAGCCCGGCACTATCGTAGGGTTTTGGTGAAGCTTCTTCCTCCATGGACAACATGTCATCGAAGCCGTATAGGTCTCCTTTATCTTGGAGGTTATGCAGCACTGGGTCTTCTTGGAACATCTTTTGCATCAGATCCGGAGCTTCCGACTGCTCCAAGCTAAGGCGTTCCTCTTCCTCCACTCTTTCTCGGACCTTGAGCGATTTTGCTCCTCGATGCCCCATCAAGTGGACTGGATTGATAGTATCTAACCCCCTACTGGCCTTTAGTCAATGCTTGAACTTATCTTGGCAATCACGCACCACATTTTGGGCATCCTTTATGCATTGCTTTTCTAAGACTGTGGGTCAAGGTAAGTCTCTTTATAGGTGGGTGCCAGTGCTAGGCCCTGAGGCTGCACGGGTTTGTTTACTTTTAGAATCGAGGGTACCTCAGGGTCACCTTTGATGGAAGACTGTTTGGAGGCAGAGGAGGTGGCAAGGGTAGCTGTCTCCTCATTAGAATCATACTAGATGAGCACCTGATCGGGACTGTCACCTACTCGAATGGCCTTCTTGGAATGACTTAGAGGCTGTAGAGGAATCTCGAGACTGGGAAATAGGGATACCTTACCCTTCTTGGTGAGCTTCCTCATGGCCTTGCCTAGTGCCTTGGCCTGCATCCTTGTAATGACTTGTAGTGGCACTGTGGCCACATGGCCTTGCTCAATGCTAAGTAGATTGAGGCTGGTGCTCTTTGTCAGGGTGAGTGGAGTGGTTGGTCTTCTTGCGGGACAGTCCTGAAATAGATTATTTATGCCACATCCTGTGCACAAGGGAGTGGGGTTGGTTGCAGTTGGGGCGGTGGGCGTAGGATCCCTGTATGGATAGTCCTTCAAGAAGTGTGGGCCTTGGCATTTGAAATAGGACACTGACGGGTTTGAAGTGCCTCAAGAGGGGCATTCACTTGCTCTATGGGGACCTTGGTAGCTATAACATTGGAGCGGGGCCCTCCAAACAATTGAGTTTAGATCTCTCACCCTTGCATTTATGGGGGTAGTCTGGAATACGAGGACTTGTTGATCCTCTGGCAGGGGGTAGTGAACTAGGGCTCCACTCCCCTCCTTGTAAGGGTAATAATAATGAGGTCCATGATCAGGGTCCGTTTCCTCCTAGTCGTTGGGCAACTCTTCAACCAACACTTGATTGACTGGGGTGATGCGAGGTAGTAGGGGTTGTGGACCTAGTATGGGTGGTGGCAGTGGAACTGGCTGTGTATGATATTGGGTAGAGCTAGCTACAGGGCCACCTAATGAGATAGGGGGGTTGGGTAGGGCTATGAGGGCCAATGGGGGTCGCATTGGATACATGGGTTGGGGAAGGGATCTATGAAATTGACATTGAGAGGTATCATGGTTTCCCCACCTATGGCAATGTGCATAGTAGAGTGCCGGCCTTGCCCTTAGGCACAGGCACTCATTGAAGGGGTGGTTGCCATTGTATACCCCACACCAGACATTGTCTCTTCGTGGAAAAAAGTGGGGGTTGCTTGGCACCTCTTTGGAGGTTCTTGCTCTCCATTCCTGACCTAGCTACTCCAAATTGGAGGCTAGCTCACTCACATCCAAGCTTTTAGGCTCGTTAGCCTCCTTCTTGCTTGATTCTACACTTGAGGACCTAACCAATGGGGCTTCTTTGGATGGGGCCGAGGCTTTATCCAAATCCACTTTGTCCATCATATTGTTAGATATCAATGCTCCACTCTCGTGTAACTATGCAGGAACCAGCTAACTCTACTTGTAAGCCCCCCATATGAGGAGAAGGCATTTGAGTAGCTCGGTTATCTAGTAGGTCCTGGTTTGGACACCAGATGGGGGCCATGTGTGGCCTGATGGCTGGACGACTTCAGATAGAGTTGGCACACCGCCAACTAGGCTACATGCAAGTGCGGGAAGGCATCCCTTGACTAACTGCACTGAGGGTAAACGGAGCATTTTCGGGGCAGCCCACCACTCTCGAGTTGCGGGGCCTGTTTGGAGCCTCAGATGATCTTGGATGGGCCGAACAGTGACCGTAGGTTAGTTGCTCTGTTTTGCGCACCGGTTCTTTCGTATGGTCGGTGGCCTATTTTGAGACTGACCCCCAGTCGACCGTTTTGGGTGGACTAAGTCGGTCACCCAATTGAGCCTAACCGACTATGACTGGTGGCTATAAGAGCAAGCCTGTGAAGCCCATTTCATCACTGGCTATAGCAACCCTGATTCCTTAGCATCCAACCTCCATCTTCAACTGTTTCCAGCATGCCATCGAAGCTTCTTTCATAGGAGCGCACGGTTGGGAGGCAACGCCATCTATTGTATCAGTTCTACAATAATCAAATTTTTGATTCTCCATACTATCTTGTTTTCTCTCTTGCGTACGAGATCCTCTTAGCTGTTGAGCACAGACATTGTATTATTTTCTTACATGGTATCAGAGCCTGGACTCTAGCAAGAGGATTTGGTAGTGTGTTTCTGTTTGCGAGTAGATTGTCAGAATGGCCCAGCCTGCAAGACTGTGAATCCCACCATTCGGCAAAAGCAAAAAGTTGGACGGCTCTAACCATCCACTCTAGAAGTTCAAGATGAAGACCATCCTAAGTGCATACGAGCTTTGGGACATTGCTATTGGGGTGGATGTGAGGCTAGTTATGAGACCGGATCCAGCCAATGTAGGACAACAAATAGTACCAACTATGGATGAGATTCTCGCGTGGACAAGAAGAAATGCAGATGCGCTGTGTTCTATTGTCTGCAGTGTTAGTGATTCTGTCATGATGTTAATTCAACATGTCACCACAACAGAGGAGGCATGGACGGTCTTGAAAAATCAGTATGGACGAATTAGACGTGGATTTAGAATTTGGAGACTCAACTCGCGAACGAGAAGTTGTTTGAGTCTAAAGTGGCAGAGAAGTTCATCACCAGGGTAAAGAATCTGTGCAATCCAGATGACTACGATTGGCATCACCATCATCAGCGAGAATCTAGCACGAAGGTGCATACAGATTCTCCCAGCAAAGTATGACGGTCTTGTTACGGCACTGAATACGTAGAACAGAAATCCGCCCCTCAACTTTGAGGATTTCAGCACGATGCTTCTAGAGGAGGAGATGCGTCAAAAGATGAGGACTAGAGAAGATTCGGCTTTCTGGACCGGATCAAAGAAAGGTAAGGGTAAGGACTCTGGTAAGCCATCTTCTTCTAATGATAAAAAGAGAAAGAAGAAGATCAAGTGCTTCTATTGCAACAAGGCAGGGCACAACCAGAATGAGTGCCAAAAGAAGATTGCAGATGAGAAGAACGGAGTAAAGAAAGAGTCCAGCAATAGCACGTGGGCAGTACCAGTAGAGCTATTCATCGCAATTGAGGAGATTTGCACGGAGTCAGTTCATGTACCTGTAGATGAATCGTGGATCATTGATAGTGGTGCATCACGCCACATGACTAGTCGAAAGGATTGGTATACCTCGTTACAGCTGGTAGGGAATGACATCCCAGTAGCAGTCGGCAATGATGCAAAATGTCCAGGAAAAGGAAAAGGTACGATTGCTCTCAAGTCAGATGGAGTTGTAAAACAATTGTCCGATGTTCTTTATGTGCCAGATATCAAGAGGAACTTGTTGTCCATTTCTGTGATCGCAGATCGGGACCTCAAAGTAAAATTCGATAAGAATGGTGCACAGATCCTGGATCTCGTCAAGGGAAGGTCGTTGGTAAAGTTACACGGCGCAACAACATTTACGAACTCTCAGCTTTCAGTGCTCGAGTGGATGTGAAGAACACTAAGCTATGGAATGAGAGGTTTGGTCATCTAAACCTTAGTTCTTTGAAGGAGATGCATAAAAGTGGAATGACTGCAGACCTACCAGAAATTTCAGATCTGCCCAATGTATGTGAAGCTTGCATGATGGGCAAGTAGCATCGGCAGCCCTTTCCTAAAGAGGCCAGCAAAGCAAAGGCTCCTCTAGAGCTCCGTCACAAGGACCTCTGTGGAAAGATGGAGACGGAAGCTTTGGGTGGTTCCTACTACTTCATGATGCTGATCGACGACTACAGTAGAAGGATATGGATATACTTCTTGAAGACTAAAGACGAGGCTTTAGTAGGTTCAAGGAATGGCATGTAATGGTCAAGAAAGAAATGGGGAAGAAGGTGAAGAAGTTGAGATTAGACAGAGGTGGAGAGTTCACATCAACTGAATTCAAAAGTTACTGCAAAAGTCATAGAATCAAGAGGCAGAAACCCCCACCACATACATCACAGCAAAATGGAGTAGCAGAACGCAAAGTGTGCACCATCTACAAAATGGGCCGGAGTATGATGAAAGGGAAAGATTTGCTAAAGGCTTTCTGGGCTAAAGCATGTAATACTGCAATTTACATCCTGAATCGTAGCTACACAAAAGCTGTGAATAGGATGACTCCACTGCAAGCCTTTTCTGGTAAGAAACCTTCAGTTGCACATTTCAGAGTTTTTGGATGTGACTATTTTGTGCATGTCCCTGATGCTACCAGGACCAAATGGGAACCAAAGAGTCGAAAGTGTATTTTCATGGGCTACAGTGAGGCGAAGGGTTACTGTCCCTATAACCATGCTACCAAGAAGGTAATTGTAAGTTGCGATGTGGTCTTCTCAAAATAGCCGCATCAATTGGAGGAGGATGCTTCCTTCCCTGACAACCAAGACCAGGATATCCATCCAGTACCACCACCAACAGCAGACTAAACTCCCCCAACAGTGCTTGGGAGGATTCAAGACAAAGAAGATGAAGAAGAGCCTACAGAACCACAATGGCAACGGCCATTCCTGAAGTGGGTAAAGCAGCTTTTGGATGGCAAAGAGCCTCCAGCCATTGAGGAGGAACCATCCGAACACCGCCGGTCCAAGAGATTAGAGGAGCAAAGAAGGGCGCAGGAATATTTGGTCAACTATGCTTTGATGACAGAAGTGATCCATGTTGATGAACCCAAGTGTCTTGAAGAGGCACAGGGTGATGATATGTTGATGGAGGCTATGCAGTTGGAGTATGGCTCCATAATGAAGAGCAACACTTGGGACCTTGTGGATCGACCACCAAAACGCAAGGTAATCAGAACCAAGTGGGTGTACAAGACCAAGTACAAGTCCGACGGCACGTTGGATAAGTACAAGGCTCAGCTCATGGCAAAAGGATTTGCACAGGTACATGGTTTTGATTATCAAGATACTTTTGCTCCCATAGCTCAACTAACCACAATTCGTAGTGTTTTGGCTTTAGCTGCCCAGGGAAGTTGGCCCGTGTTTCAGATGGATGTGAAATCTGCCTTTTTGAATGGAGATCTCAAGGAGGAGGTATACATGGAACAACCACTAGGTTTTGAGATCCCCGGTTCAGAAGGTAAAGTCTGAAAACTGAAGAAGGCACTTTATGAGCTGAAACAGGCCCCACGAGCATGGTACCAGTGAATTGATGCCTACTTTCTGCAAAACGGTTTCAGGAGGAGCCTATCTGATGCAAATTTGTATATCTTCAAAGAAGGAGGCATGTGTATGATCGTGGTCCTTTATGTGGATGACCTTGTTATAACAAGGAACCATGAAGAGAAGATCTCGCAGACGAAGCATTTGCTAGGTTTAAAATGATAGACCTCAGACTGATGCATTTCTGTTTGGGGATTGAAGTTTGGTAGAAGCTGAAACAGATCTTCATTTCACAACTGAAGTATGCTGGAGAGATACTGAAGGCATTTGGCATGGCTAAGTGCAAGACAGTTGGTACCCCTATGGAGGTTGACGCGAAGCACTCAAACGAGGATTCATCACCACTGGTGGACAAAGCGAAGTACAGAAGGCTTGTGGGTAGCTTGATTTACCTGTGAAACACAGAGCCGGACATCAGTTTTGCAACTGGTGTACTAAGCAGGTTTTCCAATAAGCCCCGAGAGAACCATTGGAGGGCAGGGATGCAGGTGCTGAAATACATCAAAGGCACACTTGATTATGGCATCACCTATACCAAGGGCAACATCTTGACCAGATTCTGTGACTCGGATTGGGTAGGAGACATGGACAGCAGGAGATCAGTGACAGGGTACTGTTTCTCACTTGGATCTAGAGTTGTGTCATGGGTCAGTAAGAAGCAACCCACAGTTGCTCTTTCTTCTACCGAGGCTGAGTGCAAATTTGCATGCTTTGCTTCTCGCGAGGCAGTGTGGTTGAGGAGGATTTTGGCGGACATGGGTGGAGTGCAGAACAAGCCTACATAGTTATCATGTGACAATCAGAGTTGCATGGCGATTGCAAAGAACCCGGTGTTCCACGCTCGCACAAAACACATTGAGATTCAATATCACTTTGTACGTGAGCTCATCATGGATGGAGAGGTCGACTTGGTGTACTGTCCGACTACAGAGAATACTGCGGACATCTTCACGAAGGCTCTTGGAAGAGAATTGCTGGAGAGGCATCTTCATCGACTTGGCATTGGGCCGAAAAAGTAAGTTCACTTGTGGGTGGACATTGAGGGGGGGTGTTAGATATCAATGCTCCACTCTCGTGTAACTACACGGGAACCAGCTAACTCTACTTGTAAGCCCCCCATATGAGGAGAAGGCATTTGAGTAGCTCGGTTATCCGGTAGGTCCTGGTTTGGACACCAGATGGGGGCCATGTGTGGCTTGATGGCTGGACGGCTTCAGATAGAGTTGGCACACCACCAACTAGGCTATATGCAAGTATACGGGAAGGCATCCCTTGACTGACCACACTGAGGGTAGATGGAGCATTTCCCGGAGCAGCCTACTCTCGAGCTACGGGGCCCGTTTGGAGCTTCAGATGATCTCGGATGGCTCTGGGCCGAACGGTGATCATAGGTTAGTTGCTCTATTTTGCGCACCGGTTCTATCGTATGGTCGGTGGCCTATTTCAGGACCGACCCCCAGTCGACCGTTTTGGGCAGACTGGGTCGGTCACCCAATTGAGCCTAACCCACTACGACTGGTGGCTATATAAGAGCAAGCCCGTGAAGCGCATTTCATCACTGGCTACAGCAACCCTGATTCCTTAGCATCCAGCCTCCGTCTTCTACTATTTCCAGCATGCCATCGAAGCTTCTTTCACAGGAGCGCATGGTTGGGAGGCAGTGCCATCTATTGTATTAGTCCTACAGTAATCAAATTTTTGATTCTCCATACTATCTTGTTTTCACTCTTGCATACAAGATCCTGTTATCTATTGAGCACAGACATTGTATTATTTTCTTACACATATTGTCACATATACGGATGGCCATTTTGTTGCATAGATCAAAGGAGGTGGGGTTCATCACCATGAGATGGTCGTGCAGCTTTGGGTATGCTTACCCAATAAGGAAGCATGGTAACAATCTCTCATCTCTCATTCGCTCATAGGGTTCACTGTGGGCATTGAGGTGCTTTTAATACTCGCAATGTAATCCCTCAGGGATTCTTTGTTGTTTTGTTTTACCCCATATAGCTGGTTGATTGGGCTCCATTTATGGCCGCTGGGAGCAAATCCCACAATAAAAGCCTTTTTCAATGTCTCCTGGTTGATCTTTTCCAATGGGGTGAGAGCCCTATACCATTGACCAACTTTGCCGTCGAGGCTAAGGCCGAATGCATTGGCCATTTTAAGGTCACCTAGTGCACCAAGGGCTTCACAAATCTGCTCGAACCTTTCCACGTGAGAGGCCGGGTCTTCTTCTCTAAGGAACTTGGTCATCCGCTTGGAAATGACTATGGATGACTTCTTGAGGGATTTGCCATCCCTGCAGGGAACACTGGGGTGGGTGGTGGTGGTGTTTCCCCCCTTCCTAGGGCGTTCACTAAAATATGCATTGCCTCATCAGTCAACACCGTTTGAGTAGCTAATGGAGGTGGTGTTGCTGTGGGCCTGATGGGTCGTAGGGCTGGCCTTAGGCCTACTAGCCCAGGTGGTGGTGTCCATGTAATTGTTGGTGTCGGCATTGGGACAGAAGTACCCATTCCTATGTTCATTGGTGCAACTGGTATAGATGGGAAGGGACGGACTCCCAAAGGTGGTGGGTCCTAGAGCATGGTGACATTGGTTCCATGCCGTGGGCGATAGGGTGGAGACTGCGGTGCCCCGAAGTTGATGCAGGCTAGTGGGGCTAGGGTTGTTAGAGGGTCATAAGGAATTCCACCTTGGAAGTTCCTAGTATCCCCTAGACTTGGGCCATGTCGGCAGAGTTCCCTCATCCCATGGATCTTCCTCGTCCATGTTCTCCCACTGTGGGGGTATGGAATAAGCAAAAAAACCTGAATCGGTGAAAGTAGTTTATGTCCCAGTTTGTGGCTCGGGAATTGTATGTTGCTGGCCTTCCCTTCCTACAGTCATGCTGGCAAAGGGGTTCTCCATGTCCATCGACTCTATTCTTCCTAAGCGGCCGAACATGTTAGAGAATGTACCTCTAAGCTTGGATGCAATCGAAGGTGTAGGAGAGTTGGGAGAGGCTACACTCGTGAAGGGGGGCTTCTGATGCCCTTGGACCTGTGGGGACTTGCAACACTCCTTCAAGACTCTCTGTTTCATCTGAACTAGATGGAGTTTCTGGACGGGGTCCTACGAATGAGTGGAGGCTCAGAATCGAGCTTTTGGGCCCCCAACTAGGACGGAGGGTGGGCTGAGTGTAGCTCGAAGCACTTTCTTTTGGCACTGGACCCTTTGGCAAAATCCTTCCGGACCTCAAGTGGATGTGGGATGCCTCTAGCTGGGGACACCCAAGTTGAATTGAAGTTTTGGAATTTTGTGTTAATTCCTTAGCTACCCCAGAGGTATCGAACCATCGACGAGATAAATCTATAGCACCAGTTGGTGGGCTATGGGTATAGCAACGGGCGGTGTATGATTTTGGCGACGGGTGGTGGCATAACCTTTCAGCGACGATCGACAAAAGAAGGAAATAGCACTGATTGGTGTGATGGATGTATCGCAATGATCGGTGAGAAATTAATTGCCACGTGGTCGATGCGATCGGTTAGAAGGGATATGCCCACGGGCGTAGGGATACGGTATGACACCGATCAGCGGGATACTATAGTAATGATGGGGGGGTGAGCGAACAACACCGGACAGCGGGATTGCACAGTGATGGACGGTGCAATGGAGTAACGTGATGGCAGAGGGGAACGATTATGACTACAGATGGAGGGGTGGGTTCACCGCACCGACGGTGAGATAGTAAGATAGCAACGGTCGGCTAGGAACCACTATAGCACCGGTCAACGACTTGTCAGTTGGTGCAGAAGTAACTCTGACACGCATTAACTCCAGGTGATGGTATAAACCGTAGTTAGAGGTTAGGTTAGTGAGGAAGCATTATGGCATCGGGTCAATGCAAGTTGATCGGCAACATCTGGATAATGCGTCGGTCGGCGGGCAAACTACTCGGTGTGATACGCTATGGCACCGACTCGATGGGATAGTCACATAGTTTTACCAATTGAAATTTTGTGATTTATGAGGATTTTGCAGTTTCTATTCCTAATTTTTTGTGATGGGGGGGCGCTACACTACCTATTCTACCTACTCCATGAAAAAAAACTAGAAAACAAACACTTTCTGAAAATCAAAATGCCAAAACTCAGAAAAGGGAAGTTCTAGAACATGGAACTACTTCAAAACTTGACAAAAATCCTTAGTTTTGTTGTTTTCTGAGGTGATTAGACCACAAACACACCTTAGCAACCAAACCTACTAAGTTCCTATCAACTTGAAATGCCAAAAAGCATCCAAAACAAGCTTCCCAAGCTCACAAATGGCATTCCTACATGAAAAAATAGATTTTCATCCTCTCTCTCTCTCTCTCTCTCTCTCTCTCTCTCTCTCTCTCTCTCTCTCTCTCTCTCTTTCCACCTCTCTTCTCTCCTATAACTCCACTAACAAGCTCCAAGGTAAGCTTGAAAACTTGTGCAATGGGAATATAACGAAGGGAGACAAGTGCAAATGCAAAAGCATACCTTTTCTCCCTGGCAACGGCACCAAAAATGTGGTGGCTCCCAGCGGTGACACGTGTCGTGGGGTAGTTGAAGATATGCCAACAGAGCTTCCACTCCCAGCTACTCCTTGTGGGAGCAATGCATAGCATGAGCCATCCACAAGTGTCACTAAAGCAGTCTTTGCAATGTGGTTTCATGCAAGAAAGAGGGAAGGGGAAGAGGGGAGGGGAGAGGGAGAAGGAGGGAGAAGGGAGGAGGAGGAAGAGAAGAAGGAGAAGGGAGTGAAGGGGGATAGAGTGACAACCACAAAGGCACTATAATGGAAACAACAGAACACCCAACACACTCTCTTGGAAGAGAAGAGGGAGCTTGTATTCAAACTTGTGCAAGCAACAATGAAGACCAAAGTCAAACATTTGGCCTTTTATACAAGTCACCTTTTGAAGGGAGGGCCAACCCTTTTCCTTTTTAGCACTCTCCCTCACTTTACAATCATGGGCTCTTGGGCTCGTAGGGTGCCAAGGCATATTGCTATTCTTACCGACTATCCCTACTAGCAGAAATAGTGCTTGTGTTAACCATATTAAAGCACTTGGGACAAACCTGCTGGTATTAGGAGGTGGTCCTAATCGGTTCCCAAATAGCATTGTGTTAGCCTCACCACTCCTAGGCTTGGGTGATTTGGGGCTCAAACTCCCTGAGCACCCTCACACCTTCACCTATTTGTGGTCATGCATGATGCATGAGACTCAAACTTGGAGTAGCGAGGCTCAGCTTCGTCGAGACACTCAATGGTAACCCTGTCTTGGGATGATATTTGGGGAACAAACTCCCTGAGTTTGAGTTGTACTCCTTTCATGGCTATTTTTGTTGGCATCGCTATTTCCTGTGCATGTGGAGCTAAAAAGTGCAAGGCGCATGCACTCTTTGTGACCTCGAAGTGTGCATCTCCTTGTTCCTACACCTCCTTGTTCTGGGCAAGGGCAGCTGGAACATACAGCTTGTGCACGTTGCCTAGAATCTTTGGATCCTTGGACTTTGGAGCGGGCTTTGGGTATTTGGGGATCAAACTCCTTGAGTTTGAGCAATACTACTTCTGTGTGCACATTGCTTGTAATCATTGACCTTGGTGTATTTGGGTATCAAACTCCCTTGAGCTTGTCCATTGAAGTAGATCATTTGGCTTGGTCACCTTTACTCATTGATTACCCTGCATTTGGCGGTTGTACTCTGTGGATGTTAACATTTGACCATATGGCCAAATCTTTATGTTGATAGCAAGAATCCTAATTAGTTTATTTCTCACACAAGTTCTGGCCACAAGAAAACTTTTTTCACATTTGTTTAGACCTTGTGGCCAAAACTTTGTGACTTGTGTATCGACAAAAACAAGAACCTAAATAAGGTTTGACCATATGGCTAAATCTCTCGATCTCCTGGTCTCATGATCTCCGGCATAGTCACTGTCACAGTATCCATGCAACCGTGGATGACTTCCTCTGTATTCTATCCCAAACTGTCTTGTACCTCTGATGTATCTCAAGACTCTTTTGGCTGCATTCCAGTGAGACTATTTTGGATTTGCCATAAACTGTGCTAGTGAGCTTACTGCATAACAAATATCTGGCCGTGTGATTGTCAGATATATAAGAGATCCAATGAGTTGCCTATAGTATCTGTCATTGACTGTAGGCTTTTCTGAATCTTTAGTAAGTTTCAAACTCTGTTCCATGGGAGTGGCTGCAATCTTGCAATCTGCCATATGAAACTTCTTCAGGAGACTGTCAACATACTTGAGCTGACTCATGAATGTGCTATCTGAATCTCTCCAGAACTCAATTCCAAGACAATAGTGCATAAGTCCAAGATCTTTCATGTCGAACTCTGCAGATAAGTCTTGTTTTAGTTTTCTGATGAAGCTATCCTTGCTTCCTGTCACAATTAGATCATCTACGTACAAAAGTGCAATAGTAATATCTTCCCCTTGAACTTTGTAGTAGAGAGTATGATCTGCATTGGACTTCATGTATCCCAGATCAGCAAAATACTTGTCAATTCTGCTGTACCAACTTCTGGGTGCTTGTTTTAAGCCATAGAGACTTTTCTTGAGATGGCAAACCTTGTTCTCCTTTCCTGGTTCAACATAACCGGCTGGTTGTTGCATGTAGACTTCCTCGTCTAGATAACCATTGAGAAATGCATTCTTGACATCGAGCTGATACACATTCCATTTACTGAGTGTCGCTAGTGATATCAAGAACCGGATGGAATCCATCTTTGCTACTGGAGCATAAGTCTCATCATAATCTTGGCCATATTGTTGTGCAAATCCTTTTGCAACTAATCTGGCTTTGTATCTCTGAATACTACCATCTGGATTGTACTTCACTTTGTATACCCATTTGTTGGCTATGGCCTTCTTTCCTGGTGGAAGGTCGCATAATTCCCAAGTGTTATTTTTATACAAAGCATCCATTTCTTCATTCATAGCAGTTTGCCATTCGGGCTTGTCTACTGCGTCTTCGAAGTACACTGGCTCTTCTGTAGCCATGATGGTAGTCATAAGAGCATAGTTGGTGGTTTCCACTTGAATTGCTTTGCCTTTCTGAGCATATGTCAATCTGGCTGGTGGTCTGCTTTCCCTAGTAGACCGTCTGAGCTGCTGTGGCGCTGCTTGGGGTGTTGCTGGCAATTCTTGCTCTTCTTCATCAACCTGTTCTGTAGATGACTGTGAAGTCGATGCTTCTATCTCCTGTGTAGGTGAGGTTTTCCATTCTGATTCCTCATCGAAGATTACATCTCTGGAGATAATGACTTTGCGGTTGATGGGATCATACAATTTGTATGCTTTGCTTTCTTCACTGTAGCCAACCATGATGCATTTGCGTGACTTCGCATCCAATTTCCTGCGATGATCATCATGTATGTGGGCATATGCTATGCAACCAAATATGCGGAGATGCCCAATGCGTGGCTTGTGTCCAGTGAATGCTTCATAAGGAGTCATACCTTGTATCGGTTCGGTAGGAAGCCGATTAAGCAAGTAGTTAGCTGTAGCTATTGCTTCTGCCCAATACTGATTCGGAAGATTCTTTTCACTAAGCATTGCTCTAGCACTGTCTGCTAAAGTCCCATTCTTCCTTTCAGCTCTTGCATTTTGCTGAGGAGTATCTGCACATGTGAATTGTCTTCAAATGCCATGATTTTTGCAAAAGTTCATGAATGCTGAAGACATGTATTCACCTCCTCTGTCTGATCTCATGACCTTGATCTTTCTGCCTGTTTGGTTTTCTACCATGGCTTTGAATTCTTGAAATCTGGCAAACACTTCATATTTCTCTTTCAGAAAGTAGACCCAACAATATCTGCTGTAGTCGTCGATGAAGGTCAAGTAATAAAGTGAACCATTGATGCTGCGGGTCTGGGCATAACCCCATACATCTGTATCAAATCAAGAATACCTCGTGCACGAGAGGTACTTCTGACAAAGTTGGTTCGCTTTTGTTTGCCGAAGCAGCATGCTTCACAAACTTTTCCAAGAAACTGTAGCTTCAAAATCCCAATTGCCATATTCTGATTCTTGAGATCTAACAAGTACTTGAAGTTGACATGACCATATCTCTTGTGCCATTTTGCAGATAGTGGCATCTGTTGCATTTGAGCTGACATGGCATGCTTATCTGGTACTGTAGCTAGCATCCTGTATAAGCGTCCTTCCTTGACACCTTTTGCTACTAGCTGACCTCTTTTGGATTTGTCTCTGATAGTGCATTCATCACCGTCGAAGATGACTTTGTAGTTGTGTTCCGTCATTTGACCTACTGACAAAAGATTCTTGCTGAGCTTCGGAACATAGAGCACATCTTTGACTAATCCTTTTGTACCAGTGAAATTGTTCATAGGGATAACACCTGTCCCTTGAACTGGATTCGGTGATTGTTTGCTGTGTAGATGACATTCTTTTGACCTTCTAATGGCTTCATTTCTGTGAACCATTCCTGGTGATTTGTCATATGAGATGATGCACCGCTGTCGATGTACCAAGGATCCTGTTCCACTTGGTCGACTTGATAGCTGAAATCCTCTTTGGGATTGAAATCAGTGTCTAGGTGCATTGTATCAGTCTGATGCAATTCCTCACTTGCAAGAAACATATTTCCATGTTCATTTGCAAAATGACTGTGACTAGAATGTCCACCACGATGATTTCCTCTTCCTCAGGAATTCCCTCGATTACTGCTGGGGATTGACCGCCTTGGTCGTACTGCTTCTTGTGGCAATCTCTTTCATAGTGTCCAAACTTGTGACAGTAGTTGCATTGGATGTTTGACACATTGGTGGATGCATTCCCTCATCCTTGGAATCTTCCTCGGTTGGAATGATTTCCTCTTTGCTGATTTTGATGTTGCTGAGGATGATGCTGATGCTGATGTTGATGCTGATTCTGACTTTGATTTTGTTGATGATGACCACTTTTCTGATATGATCTACCTCTGTTTCTGCCTTTGCCTCTGCTTCTGTCTGAAGCTGTGAATGCCTGATCATTAGAATGACCTTTACGTGCTTGAATGGCCTGAGTCCTGAGTTCTTCACCAAGTAGAACTGACTGAAGTTCTTCCAGTGTTGGAATTTGCCGTTGGATGGCAATACTCTGGACTAGATTCTCATATCCTTCTCCTAGTCCATTCAGGATTACTTGAACCATTTCTGCGGGATTCATAGTCTCTCCTGCTGCTGCAAGTTGATTGTTGTAGTCTTTGATGCGGAGTACATAAGCATGACCGGTTTCACTGCTGTTGCGGAAACTCTGGTTGATCTGGTTTCTCAGGGTGAGAATCCTGGATGTGTTCTTGGACTTGTAGAGAGCTGCGAACATATCCCATGCTTCTTTTGATGTCTTAACTGTGTTGAGCTGTCCTAGCATGACATCTTGCACATTCTGCTTGATCAGGTGATAGGCATACTTGTCTTTCTTATCCCATTCTGCTTGAGCTCGGGCAATGGCAGGATCTGCTACTGGTGCGGAAACTATTTGTGTAGATGTAGATCCCGTTGTAGATTCCGTTGCTGGTGCTGTGACAACAGATGGAGTAGAGCTACTGGTGGCTGGATCGGCCAGTGGTCTAGGTATAGATCCATCGACATACTCCCATTTGTCCTGAAGCACAAGAATGGTCTCCATTCGGTATTTCCATGTACCGTAATTGGAGTTGTCTAACTTAGCAGATGCCTCCAGATTGAGGTTGCTAGTCGACATGGTGCAAACAATGTACTCAAAAAATGTCCTGGAAAACTCTGTATGAATCAACTGCAAATACACTGAAGATGCCAAGTGAAATCTCTGTACCGTCGGTGAAGATAGAACTGCAGTATATAAGATCTGATCTGTGTTACAAGGCTTGTGGCAATGATGCCGGGAATAGCCAAGAGGCTTTACAAGGCTAAAAAATGATGTGCACGATGCCGTGAGATAGCCAAATAGGCTTTACAATGGTGGCATGTGTGTGTGAGATCAAGTGCTATCTGCCCACTGAACCAATCTGCAATGCCTCTGTACTCTGAAGTCTGCTCACTGAACTGATGAACGTAAGGTTTCAGGTAATGTAATGATGTGAAATCGGATGTGAGTGTATGGACTGACTCCGAGTAGGTACTAGTCGGGAATTTCGGGCATGGCTTAGATTGGCAACTTGGGGAATTCAAAGCGTCCCCTCTATGGCGATCTAGTCTACTCTGATCTAGATCTAAACCAACCGTCGATCGATGAAAGAGCAGCAAATAATTCCTTTTCTTTTGTTCTTTTTAAGTGCTGGGTCAGATGCGTCGATGTAGAGGCAAATGTGCGTTAAGGAAGTGGTTTTGTCGGCGAGGCTCAAATGTGAGTGTAACTTGCGCTGAAATGTGCACGTGATGTGACGAGCACGTAGAGCACAAAAAAACGAGCGACTTTCCTTTTTGGAGCACCCTCAAATTCTTCCTGGATCAAGAGATATGACTTGATCTAGGTGGAGGGGCAAAAGGAGTGCAAATGGTGCTCAATGATGATGTGTCACTGTGAGTCACATGCAATGATGATGTGGCACTGTGCTTAGAAAGAGGTGTGCCAGTGAAGCTCTGTGCTGAGGTGGCAGGAGTGTGCACATGCAGTGTGTGAACAGTGTGCCTGGCAAGGGACTGTGCTTGCAGGGGTCAGTGCTGAGGTGGCACTGTTGATGTGGCAGAGATGATGTGGCAGTGATGACGTGGCTTGGTGATGTGGCCTGGTGATGTGGCTTGGTGACGTGGCCTGATGACGTGGCTTGATGACGTGGCCTGGTGATGTGGCCTGATGATGTGGCTGTCGGTGCTGACGTGGCACTTGGAGATAAGGTTGCCACGTGGCACACTGGAGACCTAGCCTACGTGCTATCTTATCTTGCCATGTGTCGCTTGGAGAAGCTCACGGAATCTGCTGAGATGCCGACGGAATCTTGAAGATTCCGTCGTTGTTTTCGTTGGAGAGGCCGATTGGAGCTCTGAGCAGTTGCAGAAGATGGGTTGCGACTGGAGCCTTCGGAGTTGGCGGTTTTCGTCCGTGGCGAAGCTACTTGGTCGTTGCCATTTGCTGAGTTGGTGGCGCAGCTATTGGAGCCGTGGCGGAGCTACAGCTCATGGCTGTTGGAGTAGAGCGGCTGTGAATCGCGAGAGCGTTGAGAAGCGCTATGGAAGCCCGTTGGTGGAAAAGGGAGCCACCACTCTTTGTTGCACAGGAGCCGATTGGGCATGCTTGTATGTAGGGCGCTGCTCGTTGTAGGGGTTTGCTGAGCTAGACGTTCATGGATGACTGCCGTTGATGAGCCAGTTGGGAGCCTATGTTGTTGTAGTAGCGGAGCTTGCTGCAAAGCGCTACTACACAGATGGAGCCAGGAGCCAGGAGCCGCACGTAGGAGGTGGCGAAGATGGTAGGAGTCGATGAGCCTTTGTGCTTAGTGCTTGTCGCAGCAGGTAGTCGATTAGGTCCTTTGCACAACTACTTAGCTTCCGCTTCGATGGCCATCACAGTGCAGAGCGTCAGTGCAATGGCAATCGATTCTCCTCCCCTCCTCAAGCCCGACGCTACAATTTTGTCAGAAATGGAGGAGGAAGACCTTTATACTCGAATGAAGACCCTTGAGCGGCAGCTTGAGTTCCTTGATATACAGGAAGGATGAGCGAAAGAATCTAAAACGGGAGCTTCTACGTGCCCAAGAGGAGGTGAAGCGCATTCAGTCTGTCCCTCTCGTCATCGGACAATTCATGGAAATGGTCGATCAAAGCAATGGGATCGTGGGCTCGACGACTAGCTCCAATTACTACGTTAGAATCCTGAGCACCATTGACAGGAAGCAATTCTTCACCCACAACCAGAAATTTGTGACCTCAAAGAACCATAGCACGTCACAAAGCTCAGAGCCTTGTCAACTCGAGGAGAACCTCACAGAATGAATCTCTCTCAACTCAAAAGTAAACAAGACAGAGAAGGTTGAACCTTAGTCTCTGAGAAACTGAAATGAACCTCTCAAGCATGAACCTCGTAACAGAATGGAACATGAATAGAATTCAACGGAAACTCTCTCAAAGAACTCAAGAATCTCTCTCTCCATAGACGGAAATTCTTCTCAATGAGAAGGAAATTTCTCTCTTTCAATGAACGGAAATCCTTCACTCAACGGAAGTGAATGGAATGAAAGACTACCTCTCAATCTCTCAATCTCACACTCTCAAGAATCTCAATGTCTCAGCGGAAGACAAGGAAGCTCTGATACCATGACAAAATATGAAGAGGGGAGAGGAGAAGAGTGGAGATGAGGAGAGAGGGCACAGCTAGAGAGCACACCACAAATGACTAACTGTACACTAGAATTAGTTGAAAAAATAGAATATATACAAACCCTTTTAGGGTTAGGGTTAGGGGATCTAACCCTTTCCTTTATAGCACTCTATAAGGTTAGTGCTATGCACATATGATCACGTGATGGTGCTATGCACACATGATCACATGATGTTGAGCGTGAACTCTCAACACGTCTCCCCACAGAATGAATAGACATTACATGTCAGACTATTGTAAACAAATATGAAGAAGAAAATATATGGACGATGTTTGCCTTGCAACATTTGTAGTAGTAGAGTACTACAACAAAGACAAAATCAAAAAAAGAAAAAGGCCAAGAATCATAAGATTTGTAAAATTCAACATAATTACAATTATTATTGTGAGCAGTTATTATTGTACGATCCCTTCAAAAATGATGAGAATCATGAATTATCGATACATGGATCTTGGAAAGAAGCTTATAATTCTTGATATGAAACTATTGTATAGAAAAATTCTTTGTATACATGAGATGAAGACACTAATCAACCAACACAAATGAATGAGGACCAGCATGTCGATAACGATGATGTTGCAACATGAGCAAAAATATTGACCTGTGACAACATGAATTCCCCAAATACGACATCGCATTAAACATGAGAAACTAATATTAAAAACCATTGAATGATACATTCATCATTCCTATTAAAAAACAAATACTCATGCAAAATGATGAGTACTTCAAAATGATTCAATCTCTCAACTTTGAACAGAGAACTATTTGATGATGTCATGATACGAAAAAGAATTGAACCATCTGAAAAATACACTTGCTCCTAATAGATGGAGCTAGTATAGGAAAAACATATCTTCTGCTGCTCATAGTACATGGTTTGTTGTGGTTTTACAACCAGACAATCCCAAATGTAGATTATGAATTGTTGCATGTGTTAATGTTAGCTTACACAGGAAACATAGCCTACAACATAAATGGAATCACTATTTACTCTACATTGCAAACCAAAAACCTAACCTCCATATGCAAACCTTTAAAATAAATCACACAGACTACTTTGGAAAATGTTGATGTCATCTATTGTGGAGATTTGTATTGAGACAAACCAGTATGAGACAGTTGGGTATTCAAACCAGAGAAAGAGTTACTGCAAATACTAGCAAACACATGCTAGCTAACAAAATCATGATGCTATGAATTGAAAAAAACAACCACCAATTCATAAAGTCCCTCAAATCTTTTAGAAACTGCACACACACTTTTAAATAAATATAGTATATCAATCATCAAAGGTGCTTCTGTGAACCACCACACGATCATACTTTCCCCCACATTGAATATAACATTAAAGTAATTGATATATTTAATAGTAACAGGCGAGATTTCATCTAAAGTATTAAAAAACCCTAAAGCAACATATGGACTAAGAAAAACCATACAAATTAAAGAAGGAATGCTAGTTAAGCTATGTTTGAGAAACATTAATCAACTAGATGGATTAGTAAAGAGTGCAGGTGTTTTTCATGGACATGTCTACATGTGAAAATGATGATATCGTATGGATTCAATTTCGAAACCCACAAATAGGAAATGAAACACACACACTTGGGTTGACCACAACCAATTTGAATACCCCATTATGTTTTGGTTGTGGGGTGGATCATCTCTATAATGAAAAGGACTCCTAGACCGGCTCTGGACCCAAAAGACAATATTTACTTGCTAAGTATTAAAAGGGGCCAAGTATCCTCAATATCATTGAATGTGATCACGAGGACCCAGGCTAAAGCCATAAGTAAGGCGCTTCGTAAGTAGGCCAATAGGGAGAGTACGGACGCATCACAGTCTAAGGGAAAGTGTCAAGAAAATGCAATTAAAGTGGGAAGATTCAGATTGAGTCATTATCCAAAGTGGCTTGGATGAAGAGACTGCAACAGTCTCCACCTCGACATCATCAAGACCTGACTGATCAAACATGGAACCCATTTCACCATGGTCTAAGGTAAGAGGCAATGCTAGTGAGACACAGCCACATGAAGATAGGATTCAAGCCTAGTGGACCAAAATGAATACCTCAATCCAGCCACCACGAAGCAATGCCTGGCTAAGGCACATTGGTTACTTCCTAATTGTTAGGAGAGATTTGAACAACGGCTTAAGACTCTTAAGAATATGGACACCATTCACCCCAATCATCAAGTGCCAAAGGGAGCTATGAGGTCCCTTCCTGCCTTGAATAAGGTGGATGAGATTGCTACAAATAGCAATTCGTCAGGGAAGTCTCTACTATGACACAAGATGTTTGAAGACGACCTGACTTGGCCTCAAGGTGTAAATGATGAACCAACATCTTTTTATGGGTTTGAAGAACCACAGTCTAAGGGTAGAGAGCCAATTGGTCAACCATGGGATGTGGCTAGGCTGGCCATGTTCTTGTCCACAAAGATAAAGATGCCCATAAAAGCCCTACTAAAAGGAAATCCCATCCTTTGAAGAGATCTGTCTGATTGGATGAATGGGTAGATGGTCAACCCAAAAGATGTGGACACCAGTGCTGTCAAGCCCCACATGAAGAGCCAAATGTGCTAAAGATACTGGTCATCAATAAGCTAGTCTAGTACTTTGAGAGCCCCACATGAAGAGCCAAATGTGCTAAAGATACTTTAATCAATAAGTCGGTCTAGTACTTTGAGAGCGATAACACAAACACCGTAATTCTGATTTTCTACCAAAACAAGAAGGCCACAACTATCTTGGATGGTGGAGTGAATGTCAGCATCATGAAGAAGTGCTGGGAAAAATGGGGAAAACCTGAGATGGGAAGCACCAATCTAATTGTGAAATTAGGCAATGGTGTGACATCCCAACTAGTGTGGGTCCTAAGGGACATAAAGATTAAAACCTTTGGTTTGACCTCCTGAGTTTGGTTTGTGATGATGGATTTCCATGGGTAGCCAGATGGCTATGATGTCATCCTAGGCAGACCTTTCATGCGTGTTGTAGGCTTAGTACATGACTTGGTATCTAATTGGGTTTATCTGTGCAAGGGCGAGAAAATGTGAGGGTCGACCTACAAACTTGGAAGGTACACCCCATGGTCGGCAATCTATTTGCGGTTGAGCTAGATTCATATGACTCAAAGAACCACCCCCATAAATGTGCTCCAAGCCTATGATGAAAAAGATAAAGGTGAGGACTGCCGGGACAAGCACTGGTATGCTCCATTATCCAATCTCGAGTTCTCCCAAAATTGCATGCATGTCTTGAAAACTATAGATGTAGTAAAAAAGATTAGAACCAAGATGGTGGCTAGATACTAAGGGGCAGGGCATGATAGTACCCCTTAATATGATAAATGTCTTGAGATCCCCCCACAGAAGATCAAGGCGTAAGGAAAGTCAAAATAGACCTTCAACACATCAGGAGTTCTCATCACACTTGGGAGCCAAATTGAATAGACTAAAGGCCCCCCTAGGTTCCATTAAAGTAGAGGAGGCTCCCCCTATAGAGATGCTTCCTATAGAGGATAAACCACTCGACAAAACCAAGGCCTCAAAAGCCAAGGACACTAAGACACCTTGCAAGGGAAAGCAAATTGTTCCCAAAGTCATAGAAGATGATTGAGATGAGGAAGAGATTGACCTATGTCAAGTCCCTAAACACTTTAAAGCTTACATGGTACAGGACCATAGGATACTACTAGAACAGGCTAAGATAAACCCAAAATATGCGATGATCATTCGAGAGGAAATACATAAGTAGATCACCGCAAGGTTCATTTATGAGATCAAGCATACATATTAGGTTTCACCCATCATTATAGTGCTACAAAAGAATGGCAAGGTTAGAGTATGCGTTGATCTCAAGAAGGTAAATGCCACGACCTATAAGGACCATTACCCCCATTGTCCTTTCATGCTATGTATTTTCTTGTATAGGGGAAAGAGCCAAAGGACTTCCTTGATCGGACAATTCTTAGAATATGGCGAGTGGCCAGAGGCCACAATCCATGCTTCATGAACTTTCTGATCAAAAATTCTAACTCTAGCTTTGTCCCCCATTCTAGGGGCCAGAGGGAGGGTTCACAAGCCTAACCATGGCTCTAAAGAGATGGCTTCCGTGGAGTTTTGTCAGTTTTGGGTGGGTTAATTGCAAGGAGTTTGTATCTTGTCTTTGAAAATGCATCGATTGGATGACTGAGATGTAATCTTAGCTGACCTCAGCACTTTACTTTCTTATAAACAAATTTGAGCGTATTCTTCAAAATTGGCTATATTTGTACGTTGTGGATGGAATACTTCACTTGTGGTTCACCATCCAAGAAATTTAAAGTATGCATGAATGATACAATCTACAATCAGTCATTGAGCATGCCTCTTGATATGTTCGTTTTGCCATTCTGGATAAAAAGATTAAGAGTCCTTATTCATCATGTTGTACATTTGACTCTTGAGCAACCCAAACTCCTCTTCCATATTGCAATATATCTTCTAAACATCTCTGTAGTTCCTACATCCTGATCAATGCTCATGCTCTTGATGATTCCCAAACTGAATTGCTAAAAATACACTAGATAGCATCTTTAAACATATTAGCAACATTGATTTCACAAAGGTATGTGCATCTCTCAAAATTGCAATTTCTCTAGTACTAAGTGCAAGTACAAAAGGACATGCCTCAATACACCTATAGAGAGATTCAAGTTCTTTTATGATCTGCTTTTGTTAAATGCAATCATATGTTGCAAATCTACCACCAATCATTTGCTACTCTAGCAAATCCCAATTTGATGATTCTGATTCATTCCTTTCCTTCTATAAACAAATGGCTGGCCTAAAATGGCCTTTGATATAATTCTAGGAGAGTTCCCAACTGCCACAACAAGGTCAAAAACATCAAGGCACTCATTGCTTTGATCCATGGTGTGAACATCACAGGGTACCTGGAGCCAACTGCCTAGCAGCAATGAACAACAATGGCTAGAGTGGAGCCTGGGGAGCTCAGAGGGACAAATTAGAGAGCATAATAATAACAATAAGAAGAAGAAGTATAAGGCAATCCATGCAAAAAAAAAAGAGGATGAAAGAGAGGAAATAAGAGGTGGAAGATCATCTCTATTGTACGATTGGTGGCTCTTCTATATCAAAAATTGCATCTGCTTGCCTCAATAATCACCATCATTCTTCTTGGGTTGTCAAGTCGCCATCAAATCAGGAAAATGGCCCGAAACTCTAAAACCTTGAGATGGCAAAGAGAAGATCACTCATTGTCAACATCAACTGAGCGTCTTGCAGGCCTTCCACATTCAAAGTGGCTCCCTCATAGCTTCCATAAATATCCCAAGGGGTAATAAGCCCAAAAAAATCACGGTTCTTGCTTCCTCACTTACTTTGCTATATTCCTATTTGTTTTGTACCATAGAGGTTAATTAACCTATGTTTGTCCATGGATTAATTGATTTATTTAGGTTAATTAATTTATTTTAAGCTATGTCTAAGAAGAGTGCACATTCTTTAAGAGGGTAGGATTTGAACCCTACAATGTTATCAATACCCACTTTATAGCATTCCAATGCGCTTGTCTTGGATTTGCCATAAATTGTCCGAGTGTACTTGCAGCATAACTTATATCTGATCTAGTATCATGACCCATTAACATAAGACCTCCCACTAGATTAGCATAAGGATAATGTTTCATCTGTTGCCACTCATCATTGTCACATGGACACTGCTCTTTTGATAACTTAGTGTACCTGGAAGCAGTTACCATCGGTGTCAATTGTGGTTTTGCATCCACCAGACTAAATTTTTTCAAAAGATCACTAATATACTTTGATTGTGAAAGATGCAACCATCCATTCTTTCGATCCCTTTGATTTGCAAACCCAAGCAAGAACTAATTTCTCCTAGATCTTGCATCTTGAAAACTTTAGATATGTTCCTTTTTTCTTCACCAAGATATTCCAAATTATTAGAGACAAATATGATATCATCCACCATAAAGTGCAATTGTGATGAAAGATCCATCAGCACGTTTCACATATATATTAGCATCAGCTATGCTTGGTAGAAAACTTGCAAAACTAAGAAATCATTGATCTTTTGGTGCCAAGAGCGTGATGCCTGTTTTAATCCATATAATGCTTTTCTTAAATGGCAAACCATCGACTCTTTACCTTTTACCTAAAAACCAAGTGGTTAGTCCATATACATCTCTTCCTTGAGATCTCCATTTAGGAATGTTGTCTTAACATCCATCTGATGTATTTTAAAATCAAATTGATTTGCAAATGCCAACAATACACGAAATTTTGTAAGTCAAACCACTAGTGAAAAAGTCTCTTCATAATCAATTCAGGAGTTTGTGAGAAACCCTTTGCAATTAATCTTGCTTTAAACTTGTCAAAAGAGCCATCAGCTTTAAGTTTAGTACAACATGACTATCATGAAAAGATTGTGACATCTGTGATTTATTAAAACCACATTGCGACTTATGATAATATTTTGAGAAGAAATATCCAATCCTTTAGGATTAGATGCATATCCAAAAATATAGCCTTTGTGGCAACAAGATTTACCTTTATACAATGTTCTTTTGGAATATGAACATAAGCACAACAACTAAATATGCGAAGATGATCAACATTTGGCTTGATTCCTATCCAAATTTCAATAGGTGTTTTACCCCAGAGTGAGGAAGTAGAAATATAGTCTTGCACATAAATTATTGTTGCCACAGCCTCTGCCCAAAATTCATTTCCTAACCTTGCATGAATTAGCATACATCTAGTACCATTCATAACAGTACAATGTTTGTGCTCAATAGCACCATTTTGTTGAGAAGAATACAGGACAGTAAATTCTTGAACATTTCCAGTCTCTTGACAGAATTGATTAAAAACATGGGATTTAAATTCACCGCCATTATCAGTTCCAACGTTGGTTTTTCATAACCATGTTGGGCATCCATAATTGAAATAAGATGAAACTTTATAGGAGTCTAATACATGATGGCATAAATATTTCAGCTAGGTGTTATTGCATTTGAAATCGAGTAGCATATCATTTTATGATAACTAACAATTTTTGTACCACACTGCAAGCTGAAACATTTTTTATGGGGTAAGGTCAAACTCATGGCTCTATATCTCATAATGTACCAACAATTGGTATTACTTTGAGTTACATCGTACCCAAGCACCATGCCAAATCTTATCCCATAAATAGGTCTATAAATGCCTTTTTATTTTACAAATCCCCGTCATGCACACCACAACACGTGAGGGTCACCAACGTTGGTTTTTCATAACCATGTGTAGCATCGATGGTCAAAAGAAGACAACTTTGTAGGAATCTACTAGATTATGGCTAGGCTCTATTGCATTTGGAGTAGCATAGCATATTGTTTTAGGCTAGATAACCCTTTCTTTACCGCACTGCGATATATCTCATAATGGATTGAGACTTGGTATGATTCTCATTAATCTTATACCAAAGAACCGTATCAAATCTTGTCCCATAAATAGGTATATACATGCCTTTTTATTTTAAAGAACCTTGTCGCACACACTGGAACACGTGTGGGTCACCAACATTGGTTTAATAACCATGTTGGACATTGATGGTTGAAAGAAGATGAAACTTGGTATGACTCTAATTATGATGGTATATATATTTTGAGTAGGTTTTTATTTCATTTCAAGTAGCGTAGCATAATGGTTTATGGTAGACAGTCCTTTTTTTGCTAGACTGTAGACTGAAATATTTTTGATAAGGTAAGTTCGAATCCATTTCTCTATATCTCATAATGGAGTGAGGATTGTATGACTCTCAATAAAAGTTTACATCAGCCCCATACCAAATACTAACCCATAAATAGGTCTATACATGTCTTTTTATATTACAAATCCCTGTCATGCACACTACAACATGTATGGGTCACCTACGTTGGTTTTTCATAACCATGTTCGGCATCGATGGTCAAAAGAAGACAAAGATTTGTAGAAATCTAGTACATGATGGCATAAAGATTATGGCTAGGCTTTATTGCATTTTGAGTAGCGTAGCATATTGTTTTAGGGTAGAGAACCCTTTCTTTGTCACACTGCAATGAGAAATATTTATATAGTAGGGTAAGGTCAAATTCATGGCTGTGTATGTTGTAGTAAACTGAGACTTGAAATGCTTCTCATTCATAATATACCAAAGAACTATATCAGGACAAAAGAAGAAGTGAACTTGTCGTTCCTTACATCAATTGCAATGCCCATATGGTGGTAAAAACTCCGCATTGAATAAGTGAGTGATACCTTAATCATCATTGCAGTTGATGGAAGGATCTGGGCAATACTGGGCTTTGCTCTTGGGCTATCCTAGGGTACGTATTATACCCTCAACCTTCACTGAGTAGGGAGTTTCGCTTCACATTCAATCGGTCCTGAAATAAGATGGATTGCTATATACTACAATCTTTCGTTAATCGCGCAATCTTCATAGGACTCCCATTAGCATAAGACATAGTAGGACGAATCCATATAATACCGTATGCAGTTTTAAAACAATCGTGAGGATGCAACGATGTCTACTTTCATCATAGCGCTTAAGCAACGCTCCCTCCCAGTTGTTAGAATACACAGTCTCTCTTCTCTAATCTATCTACCTCTAGAGACCAGAATAAATTGTTGAAGTATATGGACTTCTATAACTCCTATCAAGAAGACTATGAGTATATATACTGCCATCCACTGAGTTTTCAGAAACTATATGTGTATTCCACGACTCCACTTCTTCATCATGGGAAAGGCGTTGCTGTGGGTGTCTGCATTCCTAAGCTCAGTGAGTGGCACGCTTACCTATGATGACTCCATCAATTCTCACACTCGTAAGTCGTATATTCTCCAGGTGCAATGATCTCCAAACTGGACTCCTCCCGTTTCTTCAATGTCTCATAGCTTGTGGAAAACAACGCTACTGTAGCTCAACTTACTTCAGCCACTGTGTAGTTAGAGCCTTACTATCTCGTTTTTTAGTGGATGCATTGGATGCTCCTATTGCAAGGCTTTTGAGGAGGCATACCCTGCATTTCAACGTCTTAGTACAACCCCTAATGAATTCATGGTGGCTTCATCCCAAACCCACTCACAGTGTGTATCCCTGCCACGAAATCTCCATTTCGGCTCGATTGTTGCAGGTCTTAAATTGCAATACTACCCCTGGGGACAGTGATTAAGGACTACTTGATGGTATAATTTTGAAGGTATATCCAAGTTTTGCTAATGAAAATTCTCCCCTCTAACTTTCTCACGAAATTCTATTTGTTTTATCTAGTAATCCTAGTGTGATCAACCATATCTATTCTGATAGTAGGACGTATTTACATTGGGGTACAACATGGTTGAGTCCCATCCTTAAAAAATTACTCCATATCCCCTTAAGGAAAATCCTCTTAATTTTCCAAATATATGGTTGTGGTAATAGAGATACATTTCCATATGTCTTACAATAATGGTAAATATTAAAAATGGATGTACGATTCCACATTAAATATATTCAATCAATCCATGGATTGGTAGACATCTAAAATTCATATATTAAACCCCTCTATATGTTGGGTTTTCATATTGTTCATCATATCCGGCATTTTGAGAAATGAATGATCTATTTCACAATAGTTTATATGGGAAAACCTCATATCCAATAGGTACTCCCTTATACCTCCCCCAATGGACTGGGATGTGTGTGTGTTTGTATGTGTGTGTGTGTGTGTGTGTGTGTGTGTGTGTGTGTGTGTGTGTGTCCCACCTACCATAAACCCGCAGGTCCAACACACAATCCAAGTGAAGGCAATAGACCGCCCATCACTTAGGATTGGGTCGGACTGCTACCCCACAAACACAACCATATGATCAATGGAGTTTTGGATTTTAGAGATGTACATACCCAACCACTTCCTCAATTTTTGTCAGTTTAGATCGCATCCTGGGAAATCTTGCTATAGGAAAGTTCTTATTATTTTTCTACTCTTCCCTCCTTTGAATCCATTCTTTTTAAAGTTCTATATTAGTTCCTTAATTTGAACAAAGGCATTGGAATCCTCTTTTTCAGTGTACAATATGGGCATTACTTGGGAAAGAATCACCTTTTCAAAAAATGATAAAGGTCTATTGCTTCGTGCTCAGATAAACTTACACACTGGGTAGTCAAGGGATTTAGTTTTATCATATTTGTTAGTGCACTGTTGACCCATTGGCCATGTTATAGTATTCCCATCCTCTTTAGTGAATTTATCCACTGTGGTATCTTTAATTTCCAAGAATTGGAGGGGGTAGATCCAAAGTGGGTCCATTTATATACCCTCATGTAGCGTGAGGAACTCCTTAGGGGAACCAATATTGATCAGTAATATGTCGTCCATATATCTAAAGGGGTATCCAAATCTCAACAGTCTATCCCAATCTTTGTTCTTCCATAACTTCTTAATAAAATTGAACTCAAACCAATGTAGATATGAGTTACACCACAAGCGTGAACATGAAAATCCCATGGGTATAGCTGAGACCTGTTTGAATATATGGTCTGCCAATCTCAAGTGCATGTTTTCTAATAGCCATATGTTGAGCTTAGTACACTCTTGTTGAGACCATGATGTCAAGGTTTTGCTTCTCCTATTGCTCCATGAAGCTTTTTTCCTTTTCCAATTTACATTTAGATATCGTTTCTTCTTACTTTCATACGCCATATAGATGATTTTAGATAGTATTTCTTTCAATCCATACTTGCATCCCAAAGGGATGTTTTTGTAGCATTTTCCAATATCAGCTGTGAATACTGAGTATATATGCTTTGGTAAATTCAGCCTAACTTCGTAGATGGAATTGACAAGCCAACAAGCATTGACCTCAACATTGGCTTCAGATCTTATTTTTTCTTGGAGCTCTCTTTACGTTTCCATGATGGGATCTAAGGATGCTTGTAATGCAAAAGTGATTAATGATGCCAGTTCCGAGAAAACACAAAGGTGGGCATTAGTAATCCATCTGAAAGTATTTTCATGGGCTTTGAATGTAGCCATAAGATACAATAGAGAATGAGAGTTAAAAGTAATGTTCAAGTGAAAGTTTGAAATATTTGTGACCAGTCAGCGGTCTAGGATGTGTGGGTCTTCCACCCGTTTAAAATCTGTGCTGGACAACCTCTGTAATGCTTGCTCCAAAATAAACTTCTTACAAATATAGCCTAGAGTCAAGGCTGATTTATCTATAGAAGTGATGAGTAGGGATGTGGTTTGCCTCCTGATTTCCTTAACAATATTAGTAGTATCCATGGGATCCTCTTTTTTTTGAATTAATAGTTTCTTTCTTGTGGTTAATCTATGTAAGTAAGCTCTACAAAACAATCTTAGATCATCCTCCACCTGCTCCATACATTCAATTAATAGTGGATTCAGTGTAGATAACTGGTTCCAAATTATAATTAATGCATCCAAATTCCCCTCAATACTAAGATGTTTTCTAGGGATGTCTCCCAAACCTTTCTTGATATATTCCTTTAATGGATTCACCTTTATGATATCATTATCACCCATTCTTTATTAATAAACTTGTTGAAGGAGCTCATTTCACAATAGCATATAATCTCAGATCCACATCCCTGAATGTCAACCTGGGTTTACAGAGAATAGATGCTAAGTTATCTGAGAATTTCCAAGCTATGCTAGTCTCTCTTAGAGTGTCAATCACATCGCATAGGCCATACTGGTCTAGAAACTCAATAAATAATTTCTTAATTGAAAACATTTCAAGTAATGGGTTATCAAATAATGCATGAATGAAGAGATTAGAATTCCTTTTCTTAGTCAATAAAGTTTTCCTACTATGTGATAACATCAACATACATCTTGTACAGTCTTCACATACCTGTCACCAATCAATCTTTGTCATCATAAAGTAGATGTCGAATAGGAAGGTTCTTACTTTTTGTATCTGTGTATGACATGGTCTTACCACCTCTCAAGATCTTCGATGGTCATACCTGTGAATCCGGACTATCCAAATGAACTAAACCTTCTGAAGGGGGTTGCCATTCAATCATCTTACTAGAGTATTGACCCCTTGGTGAGTAATAGGGGGTGCGTCCACATCCTCTCGTATATCCGATGCATCTTGCTACCCTTCCTCTTGCTCTGGAACCATAAGCTCTGGGCAAGTAAAGTGTCAGGGGATTGTAGCATAAGCTCCCCATAAGACATCACTCCTAGAGAAGGTTGGGGAAGTAATGGAGCGAGTGGATTCTTCTCCAAATTCTTTACGGCTATTAAGACTAGCTCCCTCATATAGTGAAATGTGAGGGATGCCTTGCAGAAAATTACCATATCACTAGCCTTCATACATCAAAGAATCACAGAGTATCAGTATTGCATTACTCATGATTAGTATTAAGTTTGATAAATCCATGGACAAAAACCTTAAAATACTTGCCTTCATAAACAAAAGGAAAGAATGGAAAGCTGCCTTTAGTGGCCTGTTTGGAAAAAATGTTGGCAAATTATGTAACATGTACCAAATCCCATGATCAAACCATAACAGTTGAGCTCTGCATTCAATCTTTTCCTCCAAGCATCTGCATTTTATATAAGGGCGGCCCACATTGAAGATGTCATTCAAATACTTAGGCGTCCTCCTCTCTGTCTCTGAAATGCAGCTCTTACACCTCCCAAAAATGCCCACTGGGGAGGGGCACCTGCCTATAGCAAACACTGACATCAGACATAAATTGGATAGGGGATGGTTGTGTGTGATGCTGATATTTAAGTTATGTGCTTGCCTTTTTGCTTCTACTTTTAGTGTCTTTGATGTCTCCACAAGATCAGCTAAAAATAGCCACATATTTGGTGCAAAAGGTGCTAATAAATTCATGTCATGCATTTCCCAAACTTTATTATCATAAGCCAACAGTTCAACTTCTAATACCCGTGGGGGGAAGAAGGGATTGGTGTATGTGTGTATAGAACTCTTCTTTGGTGTCACTGTTGTAGACATAATCTGATTTGAGAATATCGTCTCTTGGATATCTTCTGAAAGCCCTTCCATATCACAGAAGCTCTAGTGTGCAATACTGGATGAAGATCCCTCTGGTAGAGAAAAGCACTTCAAACCCAAACTTTCAGGGGACAAAGGCCCATTAGGTGGGGGAATATTTGAATACACAAAAAGGTTCCTCATTGTCTTAGGGGACTTTTCAGCAAACTCCAACAATGCAACATTATCTTCCTCCATTAATTGATCCAAAGACAAAGACAACTGATTAATAATCTCCAGAATTTTATCTGTGTTTCCCTTTCCGATTACCAGAATTTTGCACCAATCATTGATGGAAAGTTGCATTACCAGTAACTTATTTGTCTCAGGGTGTTCCTTTATTTCCTGCATATCCAGGGCTATAATCCTTTCATGGACTCTTTTATGTAGAATTGTCATTATGGCCTGGCATCCAAGTGATGGGGTAGGCAACGGGTCCACATATCCAAGGGCAATCAAATCTTTATGTCACAAAGAGGTCTATTATTCAAAGCCAAGCATAACCATTAGTCCTGAGATTTTTCTTATCCCAAAATGGCTACACTAGTGTGTGTTCATCCTATAACTCTACTTATTCTCACTTCATCATATCCAAAAACATTGAAACAATTAGAGTCCTTCATCTCATTCCATTAGGGAGCTCTTTCTTTTGCATTCAAATGATAGTATAAGTATCTCAAATCAGATATTCACACCTATCTAAGTATGACAAATACCAGTAATTTACAACCCAAATCCTTTTTTTTCAAATTTCTAAATGTACTGAAAGTATGTATAACAAAACTGTCATTGCAGAAAATAAATTCCTAGTAACTCAAACAAAACCATATCCTTAGGAAGGTATACAACAATTATCCCAAATCTAGCTTCCCTTCCTCTAAATCCATCATATAAACAGATATAGAACTATGTAATCAAGGGACTCGTATTAATTCCAAAATCCTGCATCATGGGGGCTGTGCAGTTTTTTCAAAAGGATACCCATAGCTATTATGAGTTCATATAAAAATGGGGTTACTGATCAAAAAGATGGAACTAGAGGCTGCATGCAAATGTAAAATGAGTGTTATAGGATATATGTAAAAGTGTTCCTCTTGCTCCAATAGTAGTAACTGCTCCACTGCAATATTCAAAAGTATTCGATTGCAAATCTAGATGAGCAGCGTGCCAACTCACCTGCATCCATTCACACAAAAGGTAAGTTGAAACAATAACCTCTTAACTGTGGGATTGCAAGCTTCAATGCTAGCACGCAGTTGTCATCCATGTCACACATCCCAATTTGCCATATTTAACTTGATAGCAGTTATAATTTTAGTAATGTAAGGTATAAGGAGAAATCAAATTCTATTCATTCATATTATATATAAAGCAAAGGGGCCAACTCAAGAACATCCATATGTTCCCCCCAAGTCATCAATCCTGCATAGTGGTTAATACTTCTTATTCAAAGATTAATACATTCGTAAATGTTGCAGAAACTACTTGTTATATTCCTAACCATCAGCAGAATATCAATGGTTTACAACCTATACTCTAGTCCTCCAATGTACTAGATCTTTACGAAAAAATAAAAGGTGAAATTAGGAATTGTTTTTATGGGTAAAACATAGTTCCCATAGTATAAACTATTCCTCATTCAACCAACACTGCCAATCTCTTAATTGCTCATCTCTAGCAGAAAATTCGCAAAACAGTGTACCCATATGCTCTTCCCAGTTACACTTCATGGAAATATCTATATTAGCATAGTACCTTGCAAGCTTAAACCTTGGTCATATCTGACTACTCGTCGTTGATAGACCATATTCTATCATTTCTCTATACCATCGATCGTCGTGACCTTTCTAATAGATACAAACAATAAGAAATATGGACTAGCGCTCATTATACTCTGTCACTGTGTTCTTCAACTCCTCTGGGAGTCTCGTAATCCATCTTCACAGCTTTTTATAGTATTCAAACCTCTTGTTTTCATTGGAATCCGCACAACTTGTATATCATTGGCTTCTATATTCCGTCGTGGTATGACAAGTGTTCTCAAAACTGACGCATATTGTTATACGTAGGAAATGTAAAATGTGATACGTAAAAATGAACGTCCCTTGGATCTTCATCCCACGTAGATGAAACACAGAGACTTCGCTATTGATACTAGGAGTATCGTTGTGTTCCAAAAAGCATAATATAAATGCATTTTGGCAAAAAAAACGAGTTTCTCCTGGATCTATAACTCACGTATTTGAGATCTAGTGGAACTCAGAGATATTGCTAACGATACCGGAAGTATCATCGAGATCTAGAGAAGAAGTTGAACGTGCTAGGATAGAAGAAGAAGTGAACTTGTCGTTCCTTACATCAACTGCAATGCCCATATGGTGGTAAAAACTCCGCGTTAAATAAGCGAGTGACACCTTAATCATCGTTGCGGTTGATGGAAGGATCTGGGCAATACTAGGCTTTGCTCTTCGGCTATCCTAGGGTACGTAGTATACCCTCAACCTTCACTAAGAAGGGAGTTTCGCTTCATATTCAATCGGTCCTAAAATAAGATGGATTGCTATATACTACGATCTTTCGTTGATCGTGCAATCTTCATAGGACTCCCATTAGCGTAAGATATAGTAGGACGAATCCATATAATACCGTATGCAGTTTTAAAACAGTCATGAGGATGCAACGATGTATGCTTTCGTCATAGCACTTAAGCAACGCTCCCTCCCAGCTGTTAGAATACACAGTCTCTCTTCTCTAATCTATGTACCTCTAGAGGCCAGAGCGAAATGATGGAAGTATATGGACTTCTATAACTCCTATCAAGAAGACTATGAGTATCTATACTGCCGTCCACTGACTTTTCAGGAACTATATGTGTATTCCACGACTCCAGTTCTTCATCGTGGGAAAGACGTTGCTATGGGTGTTCACATTCCTAACCTCAGCGAGTGGCACGCTTACCTGTGATGACTCCATCAATTCTCACACTCGTAAGTCGTATATTCTCCAGGTGCAATGATCTCCAAACCGGACTCCTCCCGTTTCTTCAGTGTCTCATAGCTTGTGGAACACAACGCTACTCTAGCTCAACTTACTTCAACCACTGTGTAGTTAGAGTCTTACTATCTCGTTTTTCGAAGGATGCATTGGATGCTCCTATTGCAAGGCCTTTGGGGAGGCGTACCCTACGTTTCAATGTCTTGGTACAACCCCTAATGAATTCATGGCAGCTTCATCCCAGACCCACTGGCAGTGCATATCCCGGGCAAGAAATCTCCATTTTTCCTCGATTGTTTTGGGTCTTAAATTGCAATACTACGCCCATGGTTAGTCGCCGTGGGTAGAGGGTAATATGGCCTAGAGCCACTTATTTCCCCATTTCCGTGGACAGTAATTATGGACTGCTTGATGGTCTAATTTTGAAGGTATATCCAAATGCCCTCTATTTCATGTAAATAGTCAAGTTTTGCTAATGAAAATTCTCCCCTCCAACTTCCTCACGAAATTCTATTTGTTTTATCTAGTAATCCTATCGCGATCAACCATATCTATTCCAGTAGTAGGACGTATTTACATTGGGGTACAACATGGTTGAGTGCCATCCTTAAAAAATTGCTCCATATCCCCTTAAGGAAAATCCTCTTAATTTTCCAAATATATGGGTGTGGTAATAAAGATACATTTCCATATATCTTAGAATAATGAGTAGCATGACCCATCTACGACGAGTTATAGACCCGCTTTGCCCCTAAGGGTTTGCCAGACACCTATAGATCTGCACCACAATTGCACCTCCTTCCTGCCTTGGATCCGCCTTTTGTTAGGCCACATGGACCTCTGTATAGTCTGCTCCAAGCATCCGCACCAAGCTGTACACATGCTGACAACATCGTGGTCTTTCTCAGTCTCTTTACGCAGCCTGTTGTTGTCCATCTTGGTGCCAGGTACTCATTTCTTGTGTTGCACACATGGCTACCCATGTGCTGCCCATGTGGTAGTCCCCTTGCTCTGCTGTGAGGTGCTTGCCCATGTGGCAACCCCCTCTCTTTCTTTTTCCCTCGGGGCATGCTGCCCACAAAGGCATCCAATCAAATGCTCATGTGGTAGCCCTGGCCCTAGGTCCACCTCCCCCATGCTCTCCTCATTTGGGAGCTTACAGATGGGGAGGTGACCTGCCCATTGCCAACATAAATGTATTCCCAATAGGGCTGAATACAACTCAAAGAATAAGTACTGTATGGAGGGATGAACCCTCACTGTAGATAAGCAAAAGAGGGATGCTTTGATGCAGACCCTAATGCTGCTGCTGCTGTCCAAAATGAAGGGGCCTGGAAGATGTCCTATAGATGCCAAGGATTGAACCAGATTCGCTGCTCCTAATCCTAGCCTGACCTCAGCTGCAAAATACTACTGTTGGCTGCACTCTTCAACCCTGGAAGTGAATGACGAAAGAGGCCAAGGCGGCTACCTTTTATAGGCTCCCTTGGGCCTTAGAAATGACCGACCAAGGTAGGCAACCCCCTGGCCAAATCTGTCCCGAGCAAGCTGGTCGGACTGCATCTGCTCCAATCACCCATTGCCACGTTGCTGATGTGGCTATTGTGCACTAATGTGGTGCTGTTTGTATGATTGTGTGTCGTTGACTACCTATGCGATAGCCGACTTGGCTACCTATGTGGTAGCTAATGTGGTTGCTTGCATGGCAATGTGTGCTGGCTGTAGCCAGCATGGCCACGGGCTCTACAGATGCTTCCATCACTCTTTGTCTCTCTCCTTCCTCACTGCTTCCATCACTCTCTCCTTTCCTCACTGCTTCCATCACTCTCTCCTTCTCTCTTTCTCTCTACATCTCCCACTCTTTCAAGGCACACCCACAGATCACTGCATCCAAAGGGCCACCCTCGTGTTGCATGCATTCAAAATAGGCTGAGAGAGAGAGAGAGAGAGAGAGAGAGAGAGAGAGAGGCTTTCAATGCATTCCAAGAGAGACAAATTTCATGAAGGCAGCTCCTCAAGCACACATAATATTTTGCACGATAATATTTTGCAAACAGCTCTCTCTCGCAACTACCACAGGCTTTAGAGATGCAAGCATAGGTCATTGCATTTGGAGGGATGCCTTCATGCTGAATGCTTTCAAAACAATCCAGTGCTTGCTTACCTTGACCTTGTCAATGCATTCCAAGAGAGAACATTCTGAGCTGGAAGCTCCTTAAGCACACGCTTGGCATACATGTCCAAAAGATCATTGCTAAAGACCATGGGCTTGGTCCTATTGTGCTGTTCCTGTGAGATCAATGCATTCCAAGACATGAAAATTCCGAGAAGGGACCTGCGCACTGAGGGGGGGAGAGAGAGAGAGAGAGAGCACGACATTTGCCATACATGTCCAGAAGAGCAATGCCCAGCACAGTATTATACCACAGCCCTCATGTTGCATAAGTTCAAAAATAGTCTAGTGCTTGCTCACCCTATCTCTGTTATACGTATCCTGTAATGTATACATGTCCATAAGAGCAGCACAATATGATATCATAGCTCTCATGCTGCATGCGTCCATTGCTTGCTCACCTTGGCCCTATTATGTGTATCCTGCGAGATCAATGCATTCCAAGAGAGAACATCCGAGAAGGGCGAGATTTCCAAGACACGATGCCCTAATCTTAAAATGCAAGCAAAAGCTTGCTGACCCAAATAAAATGAACATACTATGGATCAATATGAAACAAATATCCCCATGAATCTATACAAAAAAAAATAACCCTCCTGAAATGAATATACTATACATCTCACTCTTGACTCCATACAAAACAAATATATTGGCTTCAACTCTATACAAAATGAATTTCCTCCAAAGTCTACACAAAATGAATATATTGGCTCCTGAATCTATACAAAATGAATATACTCCCTAGTCTATACAAAGCATATACAAAATCCATACACTCGTGGGGTGAATATACTCCTACACCTCTGCTATAAACAACCACTTGTGACATCCATGGTCTAGTAGGCCCATATGTACAATGTGACCTTAAGAGGAAAGCAGACCATGTCAAGAAGTAGAAGCTGCAACACACCATTAACAAAACAACAATGCAATGTTATTCAACCCTCAAATGCATACAGAGAAAGACTACTCATGGCAAAGGGACACAGAAGACAAACGCTGTATTTGCCTACGACCATGCAGTACTGGTTCTTCATCTGCAAGACCATCTATACAGTATAAGTGACTTGAATTTTTGCTTTGCCACAATTACTTTCTTGCACTTCTATCTATAATTCACCAATGCCCTGTTGCAAGGCATTTTTGCCAAAGATCCTGTTGACCTGATAGTCGCCCCCATGTTGCATTTGTTCACCCTCTCCCTATGCCTGTTTTAGCCCTGATCTCTAGCCCATGGTCTACTCCTACCAATCGCCTATCAGCTCCACCCTTCTACCTACTATTTTATATCTGTACCAATGCTACATCTTGCCCTAGATCTATCGTACTAGCCTCATACATGCTGCTATAGACACCTGTCATGAAGGCAACTACAAATCCATGCATTTCTGGGCTGTACCAGCTCTTCCAATCCATCCAATCTCAACTTGACTACTCCAGGATGTCCACACAGTCTTGCACAGGCCTCCATTCTCTATCAACATGTTCCAAGCTCCAGATCTTGCCCAGAACTACTGTGAACAATTCCACCTTGTCACATGTTTGCTCCATACAGAATCTCTCCACCAAGAGCTCCACTCATGGCCGAGTAAGTCTATGATTGTGCTACCCATGGGACAGCCCCATATTCCTTTTCTTGATTGCTTGTATGCTGCCCACCTGGCAGCCTAGATGTTGCCAATGTGGTAACCCCCTCTTCTTTGTATTCCCTCTGAGTTTGCTACCCACATGATAGCTGCCGATAAGCTGCCCATGTGGTAGCCCTAACCCTAGGTCCACCTCCCCCATGCTCTCCTCATATGGAGGCTTACAGATGGGGAGGAATTTCCCAACACCCCCACTTACCGACACATCTCATTCCTATCCCAACTCATCGATGAAGATGCTCAAGCAGTGCCCATGTTGTAGCCCCTTGGAACAATGCAGTGTCTATATTACTTCCTGCTCTTTCAACTAGTGGCTCCTACTCCAGCAGGTCCGGTCTCATGTAAGCAAACCAACTTGGTACACAGGTCCATCTTTGGTAGGACCCGATGGCACCACATCCTTCAATCACGTACCCACCTTTGAACTTCAGCACTCTAGGCACCGGCATCCTCCAAATGTCCCCTTCTTAAAAGGATAACTGCTTGAGTTTCTCCAAACACCATGCTCTCAGGGTCTGTCAAGTCCGCAACTAAACAACATACTCGAGAAATCAAATCCCAAGCATAAATCCAGATTACCTAGACCATGAGCTTGCACTGAGCTCCTAGCTTCCATGTGTAGCCCCCTCCTACGTCAAGGAATCTATCTATCTCTAAATCCACAGGTTCTGGCAAAGAATCCTCCTCTACATCAGCCATACCAGCTAGCACCTGGATGACTCCAAGCACTCATCAATATCCTTCACTTTCACAAAAGTTTTCGACTCCTCATCCAACCACATCTCAAGGTTAAACATCCTCACCAAGACACCAAGGTCTTGGTTTCAGAATTGCTTTCTTGCACTTCTATCTATAATTCACCAATGACTTGCTGAGCATTTCTGCCCCAAATCTTGTTGACCTTGCTTCTTCAATTCACTATCTATCCAAAAGTACATCTGTGGGCAAACACATATGCTTCAAAAGCTTTGATATGGAGGACGAAGGCAGACAGATACCTCTTGGTGACCTCAGCCTCAAGAAAGAAGCTCCTAAGAATGGGCAGCGCCTAATTTTTTATGTGTTCTAACATGAGAATTGTCAAGGTCCCGCAAAACACTCCTGCAAGAAATGACTTGAGATGATGAAGGGCCAAAAATGGATGCAAAGGGTGGCCACGGGACTTTCTATATTGCATTTCAAATCAATATAGCGCAATCCCTATGGGCACTCCAACTGGGCAAGAGGTGAACAAATGTGCTAGACTGATGAATCCGGTGGCTTCAGAAAACATTGCCACCACACTCAAAGTTCCGGGCCCTCTGTGGCCTGTGAAGTAAAGCCAATCATCTCTCAGATCTAAGTACTTCAAACCCTTGTGGCCACTTGGGTTCTAAACATAGAGATCCAACTTCATATGGAGGCTGGTGAGAGCATGGCCGACGCCAGATGCTGAAGCAGTGGTAAATTGTTGAGAGCATGGTCGGGGCCACATGCTTAAGAAGTGGTAAATGCCCAACAACTTAGGTGTTTGCCATCCAACAACTCCTTGCAACCGGCCATCTTGAAGTCCATCCATGCGTAGCCTCTCACGATGCTTCCCTACCTCTACAGATCTAGAAATTGGATCCCTGGCCAAAAAGGACTCTTTCGGTGGTAGATGAATTACAAAGCCCTTTCTCTCCATCACTCTTTCACTCAATTCCAAAGTTCACTCACTTCGAAATGGTAGATGAATTATCTCTCCCTCCACAAAGAATCACTCACAATTTAGCAAAGGTTCAACAACACTCGACACATCGGTTGAAAACTTGCTCATCCGCGCCTTCGGTTGCAAACTTGCAGCTTGCTCAAGTGCAAAACATAGAAAAATCTATGAAGTACCTGATCATTCGTGGAGGTTGGCTGCAGGTTTTTGATGATCGGCAAGTTGTCAATACGTTCGTTGATCGGAAAGACTGTTCCTAGACTTCTCTAATCATAGATTATATAGGCATGTAACTCCCACATTCAATATCTCCAAAGCTTCCTACGCAGGCATGCTTTGGGAGGGTATGCAAAAATACCCAAAAAATTTAGATTCAAAAAAGCTCTCTAATCATTGGCCATCACTACAAAATACACCCCACAAAGCAACATCTTTCCTGTAGAGAAACATCCCGAATGGCGAGGGAGCCTCAGGGAGCCTCTTTCACATTACACATAGAAATTACAACCGATTCCATAAAAGAACACGGAGTTGTGCAAGGTCAGAGAAATAAAGACAAACTAAGAAGCCCGATGTAGCGATGACGACCCACATTGTAATGCTTGGGATGGCTGTCCATACTCTGGAGCCTAGCCTGACTGGAGGAGCAAGTCTAAGGAGCCTGAGCACACGGGTGCTTGGAGGATTTAAATGAGCAAAAAGGCTGAAGAGATGACTAGCAAACACAGGGAAGTGCAAGAGTTGACAGGCAGGGGAGAGGAGGATTCAAATTTCACACACTGGAGTATAATTGCCTGGGGAAGAGCAGTGCTCAGCAGATGCACCCCGCTTGCATCCTAGCTACACGACATGTGGCAATCTTTTGCCTCCCTCCACACGACACGTGGCTTATTAGAACCTCCCTCCCTCCTTAATATATAGTAAGATGGTAAATATAAATATATACCCATCCTATTAAAAATGGATGTACCATTCCATATTGAATATATTCAATCAATCCATGGATTGGTAGACATCTAAAATTCATATATTAAACCCCTCTATATGCTGGGTTATCATATTGTTCATCATATCCGGCATTTTGAGAAATGAATGATCTATTTCACAATAGTTTATATGGGAAAACCTCATATCTGATAGGTATTCCCTTACACCTCCCCCAATGGACTAGGATGTGTGTGTATGTATGTGTGTGTGTGTGTGTGTGTGTGTGTGTGTTTAGATTTAATAGTCCCATCAATAATGAGCCATACAATTAATTCCACCATTTGGATAAAAAGTTATATTGAGACAAGTACAAAAATATTTACGACATCTAACTTGGGACTTGCAAAAATTTGAGAGTTTACAAAAATTCTAACAAAATTGATAATTTATAATCATATTGAGTTTAAAATAGGAAGACAAGATTGAAAAAGGGTGTCGAATCCATCAGGCAATCCAAATTCCAAGGTCAGGGTCAATGATCACAAGGACAAGCCAATCAAACCGTGAATAACGCAAGAGCCATATAATAAATGAGCAAAGAATCCATGAAAGGAGTATGAGGGATGAAAGCCACAAGCATACTTAGTGTGCTATCTGCCAAGTAAACTCTAGGGGAGAGCCGATGGAAAAATCAATCAACAAGCTGAAGACGGAGCTTGGGCTTTGTAAGCTAAGGAGAGGCGCTTGAGCAATGCCTAGAACTCGTAAAAGTTTTGAATTTGTAGTAGATAACTACCCGTAAAAGTTGATCAATAGTGCCTACATGAAAGTAGATAGGGGAGCATAGATCTGACCGTAGCACAGACTTGTAATCATGAAGCAGTACAATGCTAGCGCAAGCAAAGGGACAAAGATATGAATCAGTTGTAGAGCTTATGGAAAACATCAAAGGAAGACGAAGCCATGGAGACGAGAGGACAAGGGGACTACAACCAAGAGTCAAGCACATCTGAGTACATGAATAAATAAAAACTTCATGAAAACATTGTATAGTATATCAAAACAATGGTTGAGACAAGGTGGCTCAAGAAAAGAAAAGGGACTAAGACTAGTAGACGGAAGGCGTTAGTGGAGGGATGCACAGGGTGATGAATAGATATATGGGGACCAAGGGAGCAGTGTGTAACGGTGGCAGTTATAGCGGCCAAGGGGAGGGTTTGTATAGGGTAAGGGGTAGGGTAAGGTAGGGAATAGGGTTAAAGGTGATAAGTTAACTTAGGGGGTAGTTTAAGGGGGTTTACTTAAGTTAATTACGACAGGGTTGGTTAGGTTAGGGGTTAGCTAAGTGAGTGTTTACAATTAATATAAAAAAAGGAGGGATTTAAAAGGGAAGATAATTCAAGAGAGTTATGATCTTGTGGGTGGGGGGGTTTAATTAAAAAATTTTAAGAAAAAAAGGGGTGTGAAAGCAAAGATAGGGTGGTGGGGGTAGGGGAAAAAAGGGGTGGTGGGGTTAGGGGAAAAAAGGGGTTGATAATAAGACATAATTTTCTGAGGATAAAAGGAAACAAATAAAGTATGCGAATGTGTAAGAAAAAAAATTGACTTAGAATATAATTGAGGGGGTAGGAAGTTCTTCAATTATTTATACATTATATATATATATATATCATGCCAATAAATAAATAGAGAGATGATAGCTGTACAAAGGTTGAGGGTTTGTGGGGTTGAGGGTAGAATGGGTTAAGAAATTAATTAATAATTACACTTTTAGAATGGGCTAAGAAATTAAATAAAACGGGATTATTTTATTAAAATTATAGGGGATAAAAGGGCGGAGGGAGGGTGGGGGGGGGAAGCAAGTAAATGGGACAATGAAAGTGTGTGAGTATGTGTGTGTGTGTGTTTTAACCTATCAAACATCTATCCCATTACACTATCGGACTAGTTTTCAATGTCAAAGTAAATCAATTACAAACATCTACTATTTCCCTTTTCAAACAACTAGTGAGCATAGTCCATTAATAACCAACCCCAATACTTCATAAGTGAGAATAATCCATATCATACCATTCCTCTTAACAAGGTGTCAAAGTGGGAGTCAATTATTATACTCACATTTATATCAGTACATTGCAAAAAGTACAATGATACTGATGATTAGTCTCCAATAAAGAGTTCAATTATATTTAACAATACTTGGAGAAAATCCGTTGTAGAGTGTTTCTCCAAGTTGCCAACACCGTGTCTTCATGCATTCAATTTTCTAATGCAAACCTGATGGAGAGGTATGCCAACTCACCTGCATCCATCCACAAACATAGCACGTTAAAACATGTACACTATGAATTGTGGGACTGCAGGCTTCAATACCAGCACACAGTTGTTATCCGTGTCACTTGATCTAGATTAGCATAATCAAATCTAGGCATTTTACTATTCAATAGTAATCAGAGGTGGGCAATTAAAGATATGAAGAAATGCATATAAAATGTTAGTGAAATCCAATTAATAAGTGGGAATCTCAAGTAAAGCATAAATTTGGGTATTCTAACCAAGTCTTTTGATCAAATCTCAACCAATCATGATGTTGCATCATGTTAGGCATGTACACAAGAACTCCAAAAAAATGATGGATATAAACCTTGTTAGATATCAATGCTCCACTCTCGTGTAACTATGTGGGAACCAGCTAACTCTACTTGTAATCCCCCCATATGAGGAGAAGGCATTTGAGTAGCTCGGTTATCCGATAGGTCCTGGTTTAAACACCAGATGGGGGCCATGTGTGGCCTGATAGCTGGACGGCTTTAGATAGAGTTGGCACACCACCAACTAGGCTACATGCAAGTGCGGGAAGGCATCCCTTGACTGACCGCACTAAGGGTAGACGGAGCATTTCTCGGGGCAACCCACTCTTGGGTTGCGGGGCCCATTTGGAGCCTCATATGATCCCGGATGGCTCTAGGCCGAACGAAAACCGTAGGTAAGTTGCTCTGTTTTGTGCACCAGTTCTATCGTATGGTCGGTGGCCTATTTCGGGATCGACCCCCAGTCGATCGTTTTGGGTGAATTGGGTCAGTCACCCAATTGAGCCTAATCGACTACGACGCATGCCATCGAAGCTTCTTTCACAGGAGCGCACGGTTGGGAGGCAGCGCCATCTATTGTATCAGTTCTACAGTAATCAAATTTTTGATTCTCCATACTATCTTGTTTTCTCTCTTGCATACGAGATCCTGTTATCTGTTGAGCACAAACGTATTATTTTCTTATATGGTATCAGAGCCTGGACTCTAGCAAGAAGATTTGGTAGTGTGTTTCTGTTTGCGAGCTGATTGTGAGAGATGGCCCGGCCCGCAAGACTACGAATCCCATCGTTCGGCGAAAGATTAAAGTTGGACCGCTTTAACTATCCACTCTGGAAGTTCAAGATGAAGACCATCCTAAGTGCATACGAGCTTTAGGACACTGCTACTGGGGTGGACGTGAGGCCCGTTGCGAGACTGGATCCAACCAATGCAGGGCAACAGATAGTACCAACTACGGATGAGATTCTCGCATGAACAAAAAGAAATGCAGATGCGCTGTGTTCTATTGTCTGCAGTGTTAGTGATTCCATCATGGCATTAATTCAACATGTTACCACAGCGAAGGAGGCATGGACGGTCTTGAAAAATCAGTACGAGACCATGAATCAGATGTGGATTCAGAATCTAGAGACTCAACTCGCAAACGAGAAGTCTGAGTCTGAAGTGGCAGAGAAGTTCATCACCAGGGTGAAGAATCTGCGCGATCAGATGACTGCGATTGGCATCACCATCAGCAACGAGAATCTAGCACGAAGGCGCATACGGATTCTCCCACCAAAGTACGACGGTCTTGTTATGGCGCTGAATACGAAGAACAAAAATCCACCCCTCAACTTTGAGGATTTCAGCGCGACGCTTCTGGAGGAGGAGATGCGTCAAAAGACGAGGACTAGAGAAGATTCGGCTTTCTGGACTGGATCAAAGAAAGGTAAGGGTAAGGACTCTAGTAACCCATCTTCTTCTGATGATAAAAAGAGAACGAAGAAGATCAAGTGCTTCTATTGCAACAAGGCAGGGCACAAGCAGAATGAGTGCCGAAAGAAGATTCCAGATGAGAAGAACGGAGTAAAGAAAGAGTCTAGCAACAGCGCGCAGGCGATACCAGTAGAGTTGTTCGTCGTAATTGAGGAGATTTGCACGGAGGCAGTTCATGTACCTGTGGATGACATTAACAGTGGTGCATCGTGCCACATGACCAGTCGAAAGGATTGGTATACCTCTCTACAGCCGGTAGGGAATGACATCCTGGTAGCAGTCGGCAATGATGCAAAATGTCCAGCAAAAGGAAAAGGTACGATTGCTCTTAAGTCAGATGGAGTTGTAAAACAGTTGTCCAATGTTCTTTATGTGCCAGATATCAAGAGGAACTTGTTGTCCATTTCCGTGATCACGGATCGGGACCTCAAAGTTCAATTCGATAAGAATGGTGCACAGATTCTAGATCTTCAAGGGAAGGTCGTTGGTAAAGGTACATGGCGCAACAACATTTACGAACTCTCAGCTTTCAGTGCCCGAGCAGATGTGAAGAACATCAAGCTGTGGCATGAGAGGTTTGGTCATCTAAACCTTGGTTCTTTGAAGGAGATGCATAAAAGTGGAATGATTGTAGACCTACCAGAAATTTCAGATCTACCCGATGTATGTGAAGCTTGCATGATGGGCAAGCAGCATTGCCATCCCTTTCCTAAAGAGGCTAGCAGGGCAAAGGCTCCTCTAGAGCTTGTTCACACGGACCTCTGCGGAAAGATGGAGACGGAAGCTTTGGGTAGTTCCTACTACTTCATGACACTGATCCAGTAGAAGGACATGGATATACTTCCGGAAGACTAAAGACGAGGCTTTTAGTAGGTATTTGCCAAAGGCTTTCTGGGCTGAAGCATGTAACACTACAGTTTACATCCTGAATCGTAGCTACACGAAGGCTATGAACGGGATGACTCCACTGCAAGCCTTTTCTAGTAAGAAACCTTCAGCTTCACATTTTAGAGTTTTTGGATGTGACTGTTTTGTGCATGTCCCTAATGCTACCAGGACCAAATGGGAACCGAAGAGCCGGAAGTGTATTTTCTTGGGCTACAGTGAAGAGGCGAAGGGTTACCGTCTCTATAATCATGTTACCAAGAAGGTAATTGTAAGTCGCGATGTGGTCTTCTCAGAACAGCCGCATCAATTGGAGGAGGATGCTTCCTTCCCAGACAACTAAGACCAAGATATCCATCCAGTACCACCACCAGTAGCAGACCGAACTCCCCCAATGGTGCTTGGGAGGATTCAAGACAAAGAAGATGAAGAAGAGCCTGCAGAACCACAATGGCAACGGCCATTCCTGAAGTGGGTAAAGTAGCTTTTGGATGGCAGAGAACCTCCAACCATTGAGGAGGAACCATCTGAACACCACCGGTCCAAGAGATTAGAGGAGCAAAGAAGGGCGCAGGAACACTTGGTCAACTATGCTTTGATGATAGAAGTGATCCGTGCTGATGAACCCAAGTGTCTTGAAGAGGCACAGGGTGATGATAGGTGGATGGAGGCTATGCGGTCGGAGTATGGCTCCATAATGAAGAACAACACTTGGGACCTTGTGGATCGACCACCAAAACGCAAGGTAATCGGAACCAAGTGGGTGTACAAGACCAAGTATAAGTCCGATGGCACATTGGATGAGTACAAGGCTCGGCTCGTGGCAAAAGGATTTGCATAGGTACATGGTTTTGATTATCAAGATACTTTTGCTCCCACAGCTCGACTAACCACAATTCGTAGTGTTTTGGCTTTAGCTGCCCAGGGAAGTTGGCCCGTGTTTCAGATGGATGTGAAATCTGCCTTTCTGAATGGAGATCTCAAGGAGGAGGTATACATGGAACAACCACCAGGTTTTGAGATCCCCGGTTTAGAAGGTAAAGTCTGCAAACTGAAGAAGGCACTTTACAGGCTGAAACAAGCCCCACGAGCGTGGTACCAGTGAATTGATGCCTACTTTCTGCAAAACAGGTTCAGGAGGAGCCCATTTGATGCAAATTTGTATATCTTCAGAGAAGGAGGTAGGTGTATGATCGTGGTCCTTTATGTGGATGACCTTGTCATAACAGGGAACCATGAAGAGAAGATCTTGCAGACGAAGCATTCCCTAGGAAGAGAGTTTGAAATGACAGACCTCGGACTGATGCATTTCTGTTTGGGGATTGAAGTTTGGCAGGAGCCGAAATAGATCTTCATCTCACAGCTGAAGTATGCTGGAGAGATACTGAAGGCATTTGGCATGGCTGAGTGCAAGACAGTTGGTACCCCTATGGAGGTTGACGCGAAGCTCTTAAACGAGGATTCATCACCACTGGTGGATGAAGCGAAGTACGTAAGGCTTGTGGGCAGCTTGATTTACATGTGCAACACACGGCCAGACATCATTTTTGCGACTGTGTACTAAGCAGGTTTTCCAATAAGCCCCGGGAGAACCATTGGAGGGCAGGGATCCGGGTGCTGAAATACATCAAAGGCACACTTTATTATGGCATCACCTATACCAAGGGCAACATCTTGACCGGATTCTGTGACTCGGATTGGGCAGGAGACGTGGACAGCAGGAGATCAGTGACAGGGTACTGTTTCTCACTTGGATCTGGAGTTGTGTCATGGGTTAGCAAGAAGAAACCCACAATTGCTCTTTCTTCTACCAAGGCCGAGTACAAATCTGCATGCTTTGCTTCTTGCGAGGCAGTGTGGTTGAGGAGGATTTTGGGGGACATGGGTGCAGTGCAGAACAAGCCTACACAGTTATCATGTGACAATCAGAGTTGCATGGTGATTGCAAAGAACCCGATGTTCCACGCTCGCACAAAACACATTGCGATTCAATATCACTTTGTACGCGAGCTCATCATGGATGGAGAGGTCGACTTGGTGTACTGTCCGACTACAGAGAATGCTGCGGACATCTTCACGAAAGCTCCTAAAAGAGACTTGCTGGAGAGGCATCTTCATCGACTTGGCATTGGGCCGAAAAAGTAAGTTCACTTGCGGGTGGACATTGAGGGGGGGTGTTAGATATCAATGCTCCACTCTCGTGTAACTACGCGGGAACCAATTAACTCTACTTGTAAGCCCCCCATATGAGGAGAAGGCATTTGAGTAGCTCGATTATCCAATAGGTCCTGGTTTGGACACCAGATGGGGGCTCACCGCATTAAGGGTAGACGGAGCATTTCCCAGGGTAGCACTCTTGGGTTATGGGGCCGGTTTGGAGCCTCAGATGATCTCGGATGATCACTATTTTCGCACCGGTTCTATCGTTTGGTCGGTGGCCTATTTCAGGACCGACCCCCAGTCGACCGTTTTGGGCGGACTAGGTCTAATTGAGCCTAACCGACTATGACTGGTGGCTATATAAGAGCAAGCCCGTGAAGCCCATTTCATCACTGGCTACAGCAACCCTGATTCCTTAGCATCCAGCCTCCATCTTCTACTATTTCCAGCATGCCATCGAAGCTTCTTTCATAGGAGCACACGGTTGGGAGGCAGCGCCATCTATTGTATCAGTTCTACAGTAATCAAATTTTTGATTCTCCATACTATCTTGTTTTCTCTCTTGCATACGAGATCTTGTTATCTGTTGAGCACAGACATTGTATTATTTTCTTACAAGTCGTTTGATCAAATCTCAACCAATCATGATGTTGCATCATGTTAGGCCTGTACACAAGAACCCCAAAAAAATGATGGATATAGACCTACATAAAGATCAAAGGGTAGAAAATATATATTTTGAGTCAACATATATACTTGTTACCATACAAGTTCACTTGACATATAATCACAATGGCCACATTGGTTAGAGACAAATAATCAAAGTCAAGACTTCTACATATAGCCCCAGATCATAGACTTCACAATGTGCAAATAGACCATAGGCTAATCTAAAACAATGACCGTATATTGATGCAATAAAATTTCCAAGGCCCAGTATATTAATCAATCCCAGGGCATCTATAAGTAGAAAGTTTCCCAAAGTAGCTACAGTGTGCGAGCTACATATGTGATGAAATCTGAAGAGCCATTCTCGCAAACTAGTGGCACTTTGCACGTAAGCAGGAAAACTAGTGGCACTTTGCACGTAAGGGACTTCTCCCTAGAGTCTCAAGTCACTAGATTTCCTTTCGTCAATTCTCTCCCATAACCCGAGTTGCAAAACCGCTTCAGAATGGGTATACTTCGAACAATATAATGCACAACTACGTATATTTTCCTCATCGAAGGGCTACTATGGTAGAAAGAACTGCAAACAAAGAGTCTAGCTCTAAGGTGGAAATTTGCCATGCTAGCAACGAGTGTAGCTAGCATCTCGCAAAGTCATCAGTCAAGCTAAACCACGTCCATAATTCGTAGATATTCGGTTGTTTGCAGTAGATCCTACGTTAAGGGTGGTGCCAAGAATTTGATGTGAAGTATGGAGGAGCAGTGAAGCTAACTATTATGGATGCTTCACAGTATCTCGTCCTCGATGTAGAGAGACAAGTATTCGATTCTGCTGGGAAGCCGGAGTCCCAATCTACAGAGGAGGACTGTAGCTTTCCTTTTACATGGATTTTTTGAGTTTTCCCAAGATGTTTCCTACTATTCCTTCTGTGAATATGCGTACCAGATAGTCGTATTTACTATCCCTGGAGCCCGAAGAGTTCTGAAGCCTTATGTTAGGCTAGAGAGAGTTGCCATCTCTGGTATATTTGCCTAGTTGACTAGAGCTGATACTCCTGATCGTTCATCTAAAAGCAACTCTATGTCTCTTTTTCGTTCTCACGTCAAGAACGAGTGGCTGGTGATAGCGAGACAGAACCAATATGTGGCCAAATGCAAGAATTGAAGGGAGCGAAAGGTGTGATGACTCACAACCAGCTATCCATAACAATAAGAGTAAAAACTTATGCAGAAAATATATCCTAAAACTTGCTTCTAGACTGGAAGCAAGCATTTCAAGCCTAAAAACTTGACTATTCTTTGGGAAGTGATTGTGAACTATCTCGAACTAGTGTTATCACGTCACATATCTCTAAAGTAGCTACGAAAGTCCACAGGCAAAACGAAACCAAAATAGAGTAGGTGCCACACCTAGGATGGGCTCCATTGTTTACTGACCACGGTTCATAACCAGCATCTTGTGATGCTCTAGCTCTTTTGTTGTGGAGCTTGATATATTGAGAAGCAAGTCACTGAAGTTGGCAGCTTTGTTAGTCGTTGGACCTTGTAAAGGTCATGCCAGATCTGGGTATGTCATTGGAGCTTAGTTAGTGATTGGAGCTCCTAAAGTGTATTCGCTTCAAGGGCAGAGGTTGGAAGGGAAGTGCTCCTGCAATTTCTTCCAAGACAAAAGAAGGGGGAAAAGAAACATGCACGTGGTCACTTCCTTCACTATCCCCAAGTCCCAATTTTTGTCCCACCAAAACTGTGGGGTGAGATGTACTCTCCAATGCCTTTAACACTCAGTCCCTCTCCATTTCATGCCATTATGAATGAAGTATGGTACAATACATTCCTGACAGCCATTTATAATCGCCCGGTCTTTGGAGGAAGTCCAATATCTTCTATCTCAATTAAAATCACCAATCCATTACTACCTCAAGTAGGTCTTCAAGATAGGTGAAGGCATGATCTTCAAGATAGGTCCTTCCATGACCATTCCTTACAAAGGCTCCCATCACACAACTATAGGACTCTAATGATTATCATTGTAATCATAGCTCTTTGGATTCTTCTTTATACATATCTATATCAAGTCTAAGTATTCCCCAAGTCTAATATCATATCTGGCACTTACTAAGTCACCAAAATCTGAGTTATGGTGGGTCGAGCACTAACCAATAGCCATTCCAAGGAATCTCAAATCCTATATAACACATATATAATTATGGTCATCCCATAAAGTTATAGATTTCAATCAAGTCTATGAAAGTACAGCAAGGTGCAAGATATCGATTAGTAGCCACATTCTTTCCCCAGGTTTTCAAAGTACCCATGAGGAAAAGGTCCACAATGTTCTCATGGACAATCAAAGTGCTAACAATCCCAAGGGGACTTTTGTGTGTGTGTGTGTGTGTGTGTGTGTGTGTGTGTGAGAAAGGGACTAAAAAAATAAATCAATGAAATTTTTTAAAAGCCTAAATTGGCATCCAGATGAGGGCGCCAGCGCCCTCTTATGGATGCCATTTTGGGCTTTAAAAAAATCACAACTTTTGCTATAAATATCCAAATTTAGTCATGTTGGTATCAAAACGACCGGAACACATAAAATGAGCACATTTGTCTTGTTAGTTTCATGAAATTCTGTCTCTAGTGTGATTCGATGCATGCTAGCTCTCCTCTAGAAGCCCTTTTGGGCTAAAAATTTATCCAAAATGGTGGGAAAAAAAGATAAATACCATGGTGAGAGAGAGAGAGAGAGAGAGAGAGAGAGAGTATTAGAACCTCATGTGGATGAAATTGGGAAGCTATAAAAATGAAATGCAGGGCATTTGTGTTTACCGATTTTGTACCATATAAGCTTGTGTGTGTGTGTGTGTGTGTGTGTGTGTGTGTGTGAATTTTCACTAAAAAAAAGTGTGTGTGTGAGTGAGTGAGTGAGTGAGTGAGTGAGAGAGAGAGAGAGAGAGAGAGAGAGAGAGAGAGAACAGTGCATGCATGAGAGAGGGGAAAGAGAGAGATGTGACAGAGTTAGACATAGACGGATATAGAGGGTTGCAATGAGGACAAGGAGGACGAAGAGAGAAAAGCGACAAAAAAGAATATTGTGTGTGTGTGTGTGTAAGAGAGAGAGAGAGAGAGAGAGAGAGAGAGAGAGAGAGAGAGAGGGATGTCATAAGTGGAATAGGTGGAACAAAACATGCTGGTTGCCAAAAAAAACGCGCTCAAAAAACTTGCTTCTTGCCCGTCCCCAAGTTCTTTGTACTTAAATATCTGAGGACCAATGCTGGCTCTCCTTCATTTTTTCGTCGATTTCTCTGTGTCAAGGTCAAACTCACAAAACAGCCTCCAACAATGATGAAAACCCATATACATACTCCTGCAACAAGGGCAAAATGAATTAAATGTCCAGATCATCTACCAAGAGTTGGAATGCATGCAATGGAGGTATGCTTCCACTTATTATGCTACCGAATCCAAGTGTATAGCATGGGATATTTTCTGGACTTGGAGAGACAGGCGATCGAGCTGGCATTTGTGGTGCTTTTGAGTTCCTTATACCGTAATCTCCAATACAACTTTTTTTCCTTAAAAACATTTAAAGGCTAGACCAAAATTCGGATTGGTGTAAGATAATCGGTTGGTTTAGGAAGATGAGACTGATATTCAATGAAGATCCTTGTTTGGCTAAGTCCTCTCTTTTTTTCAGCAAATAAAATCATGCTTGCAATGCCAACCAACAAAGGGTGAAATGGTTGTCTTTACTCCACTTTGACATACTTACTCCACTTTGGCATACTTACTCTGCTCATTCAAATTTGCAAATCTTCTCAGCTCCCCACAATGCTATGATACTAAAGACCACAACTGTTGGATGGCAGGTTACTATTTAACTAGATTCCACTACATGATTCCAATTGTGAATACTCAAGTCCTTGAAGATTATTGTGCAAAGCTATTTAGATTGAGGGTGCGACACGATAAAATTTACCCCATCCTCACAAGAAACAATCTTGTCAGTTGGGGAGCCTGGTATATCAACCGCAAATTCATCTTCCAGAGCAATGACTATATCTTCCTTGTCAAGGATGCCCATCTCCAAATCCCTCTGAAACTGAGAGGATAGGGAACCTTAGCCGAATCAACCTTCTCTGAGGTTTTGAGGAGGTGAATCCCACTGTGTTACAACATCTTTGTCGAGGAAGGTGAGAGGGAAATAGATGGCCTTAGCGAAAGCAATCCTGCGGTGGGGCACTTGAGCTACGAAAGGCGTGAGCGCCTTGCCTCTGAAAGCCCGAAAGCTCGAGTGAATCTTTTACCTCTTCTAAGTAACTCTCGTGCGTCTCAATACATTATGAACACTTTCGCCTGGCTCCTTAAAACATGATGAGACGAGAATCTTGAACACGAGAGCCCGATCCCACTACTTAGATCTTGTCAATAGAAATGTTAGCCTCTACTAAGGCTTTTTTGTAAACCTCTGAGGATGGGCTACGCTAGCTCTTTGAAAACATCCCGCTTCATAAATCCTCTCATTTCTTTTTCATTCATGAAACACTCGATATTCAAAGGAGCCTCGAGATTGGCACTAAGCACCTTCTTCATCTTTTCACAGGCGGCATGAAGCCTCTGACATGCTCTGGCATTCGAAGGCACATCAATCTTGTAACTCCTTAAACTTCTCACAGAAATGCTGGAATATGACTACATCAAAGTCCCTGCGTGCCCCAAAACTTTCAGTTGTCCTGTTTTGAAAGCAACAACGCACACCTGCATAGAGGAATGCCCAACGTCCACAAAAGCAACATTGATCGGATCATTTTCAGGTAAATCGGTGTTAAAAATCCCATAGGCAAGAGCAGTCGCAGTGGTTTCATGCATCAAGCAAAGGGGTCGGAGACCAGCAATGGTAGTAGCATCCAAGTAAGCTCTGTGCTGCATCTCGGTGACAAAGACTAGAATTCCACTCAATAATCTCTGCAACCCAAGTAGTGCCCTCGCCTTCCACCATGCTATCTCCTCACGTTATAGACAATTGACGACCCGTGGGTTCTACGAGCAATTGATTCACACTATAGAAGGAATCGCCAACTAGAATTCATCTATAAAATTGGGGAAACCATCTTAAACTGGATGCCATTATGCAGAGATCTGCCTTTGATTTGGTGTCATTACGTATCTGATTGGAGACTTGGATAGATAGATTTGGAACCGGCATGAAGTAGAACAACAGAGATGCCAGCTGGATATTGAAGAGGATTCAGGTCGTTGACGAAGAAAGCTTAAAAGCAAGATCAACAGCTTTTAGATCAATCTTAATCAACGGCTTAGAATCTTACACATGGTTCAAGCAGAGCTCACAAAACCAAAACGTCCCTTTATGCTGATAATAAGGTGTACTTTTTACGAAAGGCATCCTGGAAGTAGCTTTTAAAGCCCTTAAAGCCAAGGTATAGGTCCTCTCTCTCTCTCTCTCTCTCTCTCTAGTCTTCTTTAAGGGAGTCTTGGGAAGAGTCAAGTAAAGACGTTTTATTAGCAATAATGCTGCAAGCGAGGCTAGCCAAGGGAGCTAATCTTGACGCCAATCACCAAAAGAGTAAGCATACAAAAAGTAAGGTCGAGTGGCCATAGGGTCAAATCAGAGAGGCAGGTGATAGCGCGAAGCGGAGTGTTGGCGTCACGTCGAAAAAGAGAAGGGGGAATGGGGGAGAAAATAAAGATCATATGTGTTAAAACTTGTAAGCAAAGAAAGAAGTGTGTGTCTGTGTGTGTGAAATAAATTTACTGAGATGTCTGAATCTCATTGCTTGCTTTTGTGTTTTGTGGACCTGACCCCTCTTATTTTCTTATTTTTCTACTCATTTAAGTCTAGAAGAGAGGTGTTGCAAAGGAATTTCATTAATTTAAAATTTTAAGTAGCACTTGACTCATGCATGAGATAACAATCCCCATTTGTTGATTTCAATCATGATTAATAGGATTACTCTATTTATGTTAACAAAAGCTTCATCAACCATAAATTTCGTCCAATGTGTGTAATGCATAGATCAAGATACCACCACATCACGTAATGTACATAAAAAGAATATTGGACTGGGTAAGAGGTCATCTTTTCAGGCTAGCTCAATAGTGGTTGGAGTTGTGTTGTAAGACCTCTAGTTTTTAACCCTCTTATGGTAGGGTTAGTATCATGATTGAGCCTTCCTTTGCTCCCGATCCCTCCCTTGGTTGGTGGCAATGGCTCTCTCTTTTACAATGGAGAAGAAACCTTGACTGGGGTAGAGGTCATCTTTTCATGCGAGCTCACTAGTGGTTGGAGTTGTGTTGTAAGACCTCTAAACAAGCGAGTACAACTACTCATGAGCACTGCCTTAGGCTCTGCTAAATGCAAATGTTCATGAAGATGAATGGATGATTACTTTGCAGCACCTGCGATGGAAACCAGTGTGTAGAACCATTGAAAAGCTTGAGTGTTATATACAACCGCTTGTAAATGCAAAGCGATGTGCAAACTATGTATGTGCATACGTGTGTGTGGCTGTGTGAGTGAAAAAAAAAGAGCACACGATGTGCTTCACAGCGTTGCCTTCATTATTTCAAAAAATTTAGCTTTTATGGGGCATTGGAGACGTCAATAGAGGAGGATAATGCTGATGAGTAGGGGAGAGAGAGAGAGAGAGAGAGAGAGAGAGAGAGAGAGAGAGAGAGAGAGAGAGAGAGAGAGAGACGATGAGTTCATTGGGGGAAGAGATAAAGAGATTCCTCAAGAAACTAGAATAGGAAACTATAATAGAAACTAGCATGGGATGTTCAAAATCTATAGGTGGCCTGACCTATTCGCTCCTGCACTAAAATTCAATTAATTAATTTGTCTCTTCATTACATGATCGCAATTAACCTAAGGTAATTGATAAGCAATTATCACCTGTAGGTAAGCTGTCAATATCACCTTTTTCTAAGTGGAAGGTGAGTTATCAATATCAACTTTTCCTGACTGGAGGGTGAGCTGTCAATATCAACTTTTCTTGAGTGGAGGGTGAGCACTATTGGAGAATCTTTGTACAAAATGGACAAGATATAAAGGTGAAGGTCTTACCCGGGACTACGCGCAGTGTCTAATCACCAAAATATTGGTACATAGTCATGATGAAGGTCTTATCCAATGAGGATAGTGTCTAATCATCATGACTAGGAGAGGTTAGTGGAACACCAAGCCCATTGGATGTGGGAAGAAGCAAAGCACCATTGTGATCTTGCCAGTATGAAGCACCTTCGCGAGATAGCATATCAAGGAGGGCATTGGCACTACCCTTTTTCCATTCGACCACAAAATCATACATAGTGAAAAACTCATGCCATCTTGCAAGGCAGCCACGGCCAATCTGTTTGTCAATCTGTCGTGTACAAAATGTTTTGAAGTTTTGATTGTCGGTTCGTACAATGAAGTCTCGGTTTAGAATGAAGAATTCTAATTTCTGGATGGCTCGCTTAACTGCAAGGATCTCGTTGTCAATGGAATGGTAATTCAACTCGGCACCTTGAAAAGTTCCAAAACAGAAAGCACAGAGGATTTCGTGGTGGGTAGGTGTGCGTTCGAGCAAGACAACACCCCAAAAATTGTCTGAAGCATCTGTTTTGATAATTAAGATACCAGTGGCAGAAGGAATGTTGAGTGCTGGTAATATTTGTATCTTTTCTTTGATCTGACGGACTGCTTGAGATTGGGCTTCACCCCAAGGAGGACCATCTTTCCATAAGCAGAGTTGGAGATTGAACCAGTCTTTTGCAAGCTACTCGTAAAAAGGAGCAATATGATTAAGGCATCTGAGAAACCTTTGCATCTGGATTCGATCATGAATTTCATCAGGGAAAGCAGCAAGGGCTTTCAGAACATGTTCTTGCATTTGGATGGCCCCTTTGTGGATGTGCACACCAAGGAATTCGATAGTCTCCTGACCCAGCATTATTTTCTTGGCGGAGAGTGCTAAGCCTTTGGACTTTAATAAATCATATACAATCTTAAGATGCTACAAATGGGAATGTACATATTTACTATACGTGAGAATGTCGTATATATAGATGAGACAAAAGGAGTGGTAAGGACTAAAGACTGAATCCATAAAATTTTGGAATTCTACCGGGGCTATTTTAAGCCCAAACGGGAGAACGTTCCATTCATAAAATCCTTGGGGTACCACAAACCCCGTTTTATGACGGTCTTCAAGGAGAAGGCCTACTTGCCAGAATCCAGTTTTCAAATCAAATTTCGAGAAGATAGTCGAGCCAGATATCTTTTGCATAAGATACTCCTTGTTGGGGATGGGGTAAGAAATAGAAAGCAGGCATTTATTGAGCAGCTTATAATTGATCACTAACTGCTTTTTACCTCTCTTCTGCTCAAAATGCTTATTGACATAGAATGCAGCTGCAGCCCATTCAGAGCGAGAGTTAGAAATGAGGCCCATCTCTAGAAGTTCGTGAATCTCCTGATTACATAGGATTCGATCTTGCTATGTAAATCCATACGGACTCTCCTTAAATGCCTTTGAGCCTTCACAAAGAGGGAGAGACACTTGGTGCTAGAATATGTGTTTGAAAGCAAGAGGGGACTCACTGCTGCAATCCTGGATGAAACATTCTTACATTTGTTGGAGTGAAGACAAGAGATGCAAAGTATGCGTACAGGTGCGCAAACTCTTATGTTCATTAGCCTGAAGAAGGCCAGTGATATAATCATCTAATTCTTTGCTGTCGAGTGGTCTTTGGGCATCCTCATATGGTTGCAGACTGAATTTATCAATAGCAGGAAGTGGAGAGGCTTCAGGGGTAGGAGCAAACTCTGGAGGTGGCTCTTCGAAGGAAGAGGCACACTAATGGACAATTGTTAGATCCTTCTCAAGAGGTTTGAGGACTTGCTTTAGCTTTTCTCGGGCAGGAATGTGGACAAGAGAGCCCTCAATTATTAGAACCATTTCAGTTGTAGAAAATCCAAATGGGATATGGCGATTGAGGAAGTCATTGCCAATTACCAAATCAACTCCCTGTGATTCGAGTTGATAGAAATCAATAGTGGTTGGCTGGTCAACAAGAGAAATGGCAATCTGGGAAGCAAACCTTTTGCAGGCAACTAAGCCTCCACCCATTGTCGAGCCTTTCATCTGATCATGAGCCTCTAGTGTTTGCCAAGCCTTTGATTTGAACATACAGACGAAGAGCTGTAGACAGATACGGGTCATTCAAGGACATTTTGAAGTTTGGATAGACAACGGTATACACAGGTTCTTTGTTTAGACTGCCATGCACTAAACCTACACGGGCATCCTTGAGGTTCAAGTGATGAGTATCTACCAAACTGGCCGTACACGTAGCATTTACACCAAGACGAAAGAGTGGCTCTATTGCAAGCACAAAACAACCATAATGGATATACTGGTAACCTGAATGTACAAAAGAGTCGATTTCTTGAGGAGTGAAGAGGGGAAGGTAAACTCTGGAAGATCCTTCCCAGCTTCTTCTCGTGTTTCCATTGCAGGCATTCCTAATGATAAGCGTGAAGGTACTTCAGAAGCCGAGTTGCCCCCTGGCAAAGCTGAGGCAATTTAGGATTGGGTTGCTTCAATTGCTGCTTCGCGATTCCCTGCAGATGCAAGTCTCCAATATCGGAGATCTACAACAGTCAACCACCAGCCTCAGTCACATTCAAATTATGACAGCATTACTGCATTCAAACAAACCCATCCGATGCTCATGCTGCGACCCATGGAATGGCCAAAGTCCTCAGGTTTTCAGGCCACTTCTGAAGATGGTTCTCTTAAGTCAATCCATGCTCCATACGCTCTAACTGCACATAATGATGACAACATGCCAGTAGAGCAGTAGCAACTCAATTAGTGCAATTCGCACAATCTTGCTACTCAAGCATGTCTGGATGCCTACCATGATGCACTCTACGACCTTCAACTAGCTGTTGGTAAGCTCGACCGAAATATTCATATTGTGCTAAATGAATTGCAACATCTTCAGCGTGGTCATGCCTCCTCTTCCCAGCAGTCTGTATATACTTCTTTTCCACCTTCCCTACCTCCTTCCTCTGCTAGCCCCATCAATGACTCTTTTCGACTGACGGATGCTCCTAGCTTTATGTTTGTCCCTGTTCTGCCTGAGTCAGTAGAACTAGTTGATTCTCCCTTCGTACTAGTTGATCCTCCTCTCAAAACTACTGAATGCACTGATACAAATCATCCAATCTATTGAGCCTTCAGTATTGATAGAGATGAACGAGAGGAAGAGTTAGGAGAAATTCCTTTTGTATTTACCGACTTTCCTCCTCCTCTTCCACTGTCTCCACCTCCATCTCCACCACCGTTGCCTCTGTCGCCACCACCATCTCCTCCTCCCTCGCCAAGCTCCCCAGTTAGTCACTTCCTCCTCTTCCTCTATACCTTTTCATAGAGTTTTGTATATGAACCAAGGTGTCAAGGCAGAGCCCATGGATGAAGATCCATTGCCCTTTGCACCTGACCAACCGACGCAACAGTCACAGCAGTAGCAGCCATGGCACGACAGACGAACAGCATTCCACGATGCACCCGGATCTCAGTTTATGCGAGCTGAGTTTCAAACACACTTCACCGACGACGACCTGAGCAAGATGATCTTCAACGGCGCCTCCAACATAAATCCTTTTCAGGCTACATCCTCAACATCAACGCCATCTCCCCTCAGGCCATGAAAGATATCCTGAAGATTTTCTACGGCCATATGATGTCCCTAGTAACTATCTACCGGTGGAATCCACGTGATGCTGCAGTGGAGACTACCAAAGGGTTTACTGGAGTTATTGCCAACTGATGGGAATTCCTGTCTGCTGAGTCCAAAGAGCAAATCTTTGCCAGTGTGGATGGTAACCACTAGCCGAATGCTCCAAATGCTCTTATTGCCGCCATCTCCAACCAATTCCTTCCAACGTTCACAAATGATCGTGCTCAAGCTTCAAACGAATTCTCCACCCTGAAGCTCTGTTATCTTTTCCAGTTGAAGGCCTATAATGCCCATGTGCAACAACTTGTTTATCGTGTGGGCATTTTTGCAAATACTTCTGCAAAGCGGCATTACCTGTACAGTCTACCCCACAGACTGGGTGAAGCGGTGATGACCCTCATCGAGGCTCATACCAAAATTATCAACATTGATAATATGCCTACTGAGGTACATAAAACCGTTGCTAATTTTACTTTTGCTAATTTATTCCAAATGGTGCAAGTATATATCTGCCGCTAGTGTACATAATGCACCCTCAGGAAAAAATTAAAAAAGATTGGCATTGCTTCTCCTGCAATCTGCGAGCAGTTTGTAGACCATCAAAATTTTTGTCCTCCCTCTACATCATCCGACAGATATTCTCATCATCCTTGCCACTCCAAGCATCGGCATCCCAAATGTGCATGCGGCTCCTCGACTTTTTCCCAAGCTTCGCAAGTTTCGCTAGCGCCGCCGCTATCCAAGGAGTCCACAATGCTTCCTTCGCAAACGCCGAACTAGTAACAATAGATCTTCTTCTTCAGGATGTTTTATTTGCGAGAAGAAGGGTCACTTTGCCTGTGATTTCAAAGAGCAATCTCGCAACTTGCAACAATGGCAATTGAAAGGATTCTTTGCCATGGTCAATCATCCTAACCAATGGGAAGTAGTCTCGCAAGGGAGCTCCAACAAATCCCTCCTTGAATGTTCTGAGTTCGACACTCAGCAGTGCTTACATTGCCAGCTCCATGATTCATACGACTATTCCCAAGATTATCTTCACTCTATCAGATCTAACGAAGATGATCCCAACATTTACAGTTTCATAAATTATCCTCAGTGGCGAGGCCCCATCCGTGTTGACATCGAAATATCCTCTAGTAGTTCTGGCAATTCTGATGACACCCCGGAAGAGCCACCTCTTCTTGAAGTCTACGCCCTTGCGATAGGTCATAGCTCCAACCGAGGTCGTGCTCATGGTCGTAGTTTTCACCGCAGTTTCCATACTCGCGACTTTGAGACCTCTGAAGAACTCTATGATTCTTCCCTAGCTCCTCCTCCTATACATCAACATCCTCCTACAAACCAGTATTCAAGCCCCTCTGCTTTCCAACCTCTACACCATGTTCATGAATCATCTCCTAGTTCTCTACCTCCTCCTTTCTAGAAAGTTTCCATTAATACCCTCTCTGCTCCTGCACCCCCGTACCAACCATCGACTAGCTCTGTCCCTCAGCGACCCATATGCTTTGATCAGTTTGAAAGTTTAGACTTCAGTATAGATGGCCTCCGAGTGCATCTCAAGATGATTACCGACAGTTGTGCAAAGCTCCAATCATCCATTGACTCATTGGATTGCAAGGTCAGTGAACAGCTTACTCAGTGTAAATTATATTCTCCTCTTTCTGCTGATGCTCGACCATCAACGAGTGTACTTTCCCTCCAATATTTCTTCCAACAGCTAGCTCCGCCAATCCGCAACCCCATGAAGACCTAGCTAATCCGTGTACAGCTAATCCATGAAGACCTAGCTAATCCGTGTTGCTCCATATTTCCTTATCGCCCCGGCTCAGGTTTCAATATTTGTAAATATCGTGCCCTGCCTCCTCACTGGTCTTCTTCAGGCTGATGAACAAAAGAGTGTGCACTCGTACGCATACTTTGCATCTCTTGTCTTCGCTCCAACAAATGCAAGAACGTTTCATCTAGGACTGCAGCAGTGAGTCCCCTCTTGCTTTCAAACACATATTCCAGCACCAAGTGTCTCTCCCTCTTCATGAAGGCTTGAAGGCATTTAAGGAGAGTCCGTATGGATTTATGCAACAAGATCGAATCTAGGAGATTCACGAACTTCTAAAGATGGGCCTCATTTCTAACTCTCGCTCTGAATGGGCTACAGCTGCATTCTATGTCAATAAGCATTTTGAGCAGAAGAGAGGTAAAAAGCGTTTAGTGATCAATTATAAGCCGCTCAATAAATGTCTGCTTTCTATTTCTTACCCCATCCCCAACAAGGAGTATCTTATGTAGAAGATATCCGGCTCGACTATCTTCTCGAAATTTGATTTGAAAGCTGGATTCTGGCAAGTAGGCCTTCTCCCTGAAGACCGTCATAAAACGGGGTTTGTGGTACCCCAAGGATTTTATGAATGGAACGTTCTCCCGTTTGGCCTTAAAACAGCCCCAGTAGAATTCCAAAATTTTATGGATTCAATCTTCAATCCTTACCACTCCTTTTGTCTCGTCTATATAGACCACATTCTCGTGTATAGTAAGGATGTACATTCCCATTTGTAGCATCTTAATATTGTATATGATTTATTAAAGTCCAAAGGCTTAGCACTCTCCGCCAAGAAAATAATGATGGGTCAGGAGACTATCGAATTCCTTGGTGTGCACATCCACAAGGAGCCATCCAAATGCAGGAACATGTTCTGAAAGCCCTTGCTGCTTTCCCTGATGAAATTCGTGATTGAACCTAGCTGCAAAGGTTCTCAGATGCCTTAATCATATTGCTCCTTTTTACGAGTAGCTTGCAAAAGACCGGTTCAATCTCCAACTCTGCTTACGGAAAGAATGGTCCTCCTTGGGGTGAAGCCCAATCTCAAGCAGTCCGTCAGATCAAAGAGAAGATACAAAGATTACCAGCACTCAACATTCCTTCTGCCACTGGTATCTTAATTATCGAAATAGATGCTTCCGACAATTTTTGGGGTGCTGTCTTGCTCAAACGCACACCTACCCACCACGAAATCCTCTGTGCTTTCCGTTCTGGAACTTTTCAAGGTGCCGACTTGAATTACCATTCCATTGAGAAGGAGATCCTTGCAGTTAAGCGAGCCATCCAGAAATTAGAACTCTTCATTCTAAACCGAGAGTTCATTGTACGAACCGACAATCAGAACTTCAAAACATTTTGTACATGACGGATTGACAAACAGATTGGCCGTGGCCGCCTTGCAAGATGGCAGGAGTTTTTCACTATGTATGATTTTGTGGTCAAATGGAAAAAGGGTAGCGCCAATGCCCTCCTCGATATGCTATCTCGCAAAGGTGCTTCATACTGGCAAGATCGCAATGGTGGTTTACTTCTTCCCACATGCAATGGGCCCGGTGTTCCACTAACCCCTCCTAGTCATGATGATTAGACACTATCCTCATCGGCGGATAAGACCTTCATCATGACTATGTACCAATATTCCAGTGATTAGACACTGCCCATAGTCCCAGGTAAGACCTTCACCTTTATGTCTTGTCCATTTTGTACAAAGATTCTCCAATAGTGCTCACAGCTCACCCTCCACTCAGGAAAAGCTGATATAGATAGCTCACCCTCCACTCGGGAAAAGCTGATATTGACAGCTCACCTTCCACTCAGAAAAAGGTGATATTGATAGCTCACCTATAGGTGATATTGACAGCTACTCAGAAGCCATTCACTTCTTCCTATATAAGAGCTTCTTTGGCTCATTCTCAGGCAGAGTCTGCCTTCAAGCTCTTGTATCCTCCAGCTTTGAGCAATATACTTTCGCTCTTCAAAGCATCCTTGCCTTGAATTTCCTTTTGTTCTTTCAGTCTTACTTTGTCTTCCGCATCCCTCTCTCATTTCCTCCGTTCACGATCTCTTACGTCTTGTTCTTCGCTCTCACTTGGTCTTCCCCTTTATTACACACTTCTCCTCCTACTGACTTCCCCGTATACGTTTGCTTCATCCACGCCTCTTTTCGACCGACGCATGCTCCTAGCACCACATCCCATTTGGATTTTCTACAACTAAAATGGTTCTAATAATTGAGGGCTCTCTTGTCCACATTCCTGCCCGAGAAAGGTTGAAGCAAGTCCTCAAACCTCATGACGAGGATCCAACAATTGTCCATGAGTGTGCCTCTCCCTTCGAAGAGCCACCTCCAGAGTTTGCTCCTACCCCTAAAGCCTCTCCACTTCCTACTATTGATGAATTCAGTCCGCAACCATATGAGGATGCCCAAAGACCACTCGACAGCAAAGAATGAGATGATTATATCACTGGTCTTCTTCAGGCTGATGAACAGAAGAGTTTTCGCACCCGTACGCATACTTTGCATCTCTTGTCTTCGCTCCAACAAATGCAAGAACGTTTCATCTAGGACTGCAACAGTGAATCCCCTCTTGCTTTCAAACACATATTCCAGCACCAAGTGTCTCTCCCTCTTCGTGAAGGCTCGAAGGCGTTTAAGGAGAGTCTGTATGGATTTACGCAGCAAGATCGAATCCTGTGTAATCAGGATATTCACGAACTTCTGGAGATGGGCCTCATTTCTAACTCTTGCTCTGAATGCACTGCAGCTGCATTCTATGTCAATAAGCATTCTGAGCAAAAGAGAGGTAAAAAGCAGTTAGTGATCAATTATAAGCCGCTCAATAAATGCCTACTTTCTATTTCTTACCCCATCCCCAACAAGGAGTATCTTATGCAGAAGATATCCGGCTCAACTATCTTCTCAAAATTTGATTTGAAAGCTAGATTCTGGCAAGTAGGCCTTCTCCCTGAAGACCGTCATAAAACGGGGTTTGTGGTACCCCAAGCATTTTATGAATGGAACGTTCTCCCGTTCGGGCTTAAAACAGCCCCGGTAGAATTCCAAAAATTTATGGATTCAGTCTTCAATCCTTACCACTCCTTTTGTCTTGTCTATATAGACGACATTCTCATGTATAGTAAGGATGTACATTCTCATTTGCAGCATCTTAAGATTCTATATGATTCATTAAAGTCCAAAGGCTTAGCACTCTCCGCCAAGAAAATAATGCTAGGTCAGGAGACTATCGAATTCCTTGGTGTGCACATCCACAAAGGGGCCATCCAAATGCATGAACATATTTTGAAAGCCCTTGCTACTTTCCCCGATGAAATTCGTGATCGAACCCAGCTGCAAAGGTTTCTCGGATGCCTTAATCATATTGCTCTTTTTTACGAGCAGCTTCCAAAAGACCGGTTCAATCTCCAACTCTACTTACGAAAATATGGACCTCCTTGGAGTGAAGCCCAATCTCAAGTAGTCCGTCAGATCAAAGAGAAGATACAAAGATTACCAACACTCAACATTCCTTCTGCCACTGGTATCTTAATTATCGAAACAAATGCTTCATACAATTTTTGGGGTGCTGTCTTGCTCGAACGCACACCTACCCACCACGAAATCCTCTGTGCTTTCCGTTCTGGAACTTTTTCCATTGAGAAGGAGATCCTTGCAGTTAAGCGAGCCATCCAGAAATTAGAACTCTTCATTCTAAACCGAGAGTTCATTGTACGAACTGACAATCAGAACTTCAAAACATTTTGTACACGACGGATTGACAAACAGATTGGCCGTGGCCGCCTTGCAAGATGGCAGGAGTTTTTCACTATGTATGATTTTGTGGTCGAATGGAAAAAGGGTAGCGCCAATGCCCTCCCCGATATGCTATCTCAAGAAGGTGCTTCATACTGGCAAGATCGTACTTCTTCCCACATCCCAATGGGCGCGATGTTCCACTAACCTCTCCTAGTCATGATGATTAGACACTATCCTCATCGGATAAGACCTTCATCATGACTATGTACCAATATTCCAATGATTAGACACTACCTGTAGTCCCGGGTAAGACCTTCACCTTTATGTCTTGTCCATTTTGTACAAAGATTCTCTAATAGTGCTCACAGCTCACCCTCCACTCAGGAAATGTTGATATTGACAGCTCACCCTCCACTTAAGAAAAGCTGATATTTATAGCTCACCTACAGGTGATATTGATAGCTACTCAGAAGCCATTCACTTCTTCCTATATAAGAGCTTCTTTGGCTCATTCTCAGGCAGAGTCTGCCTTCGAGCTCTTGCATCCTCCAGCTTTGAGCAATATACTTTCGCACTTCAAAGCATCCTTGCCTTCAGTTTCCTTTTGTTCTTTCCGTCTTCCTTTGTCTTCCGCATACCTCTCTCGTTTCCTCCGTTCACGATCTCTTACGTCTTGTTCTTCGCTCCCGACTGGTCTTCCCCTTTGTTATGCACTTCTCCTCCTACCGACTTCCCCGTTTACGTTTGCTTCATCCACACCTCTTCGCCAGATTTTGTGTTCTCCCTTTCCCTCGGCATCGTTCTCGATTCCCGTTCCTACTCTGTCTAAACACTATCTTGTTCTCGTCTACGTTCTCTTTACTCTTCTGCTGCTTGAATTGTCCCTGTCTCTCATCTTGTTCTCATCTACGTTCTCTTCACTCTTCCGCTGCTCGGATTGTCCCTGTCTCCTTTTGGTATCAGAGCCTTGTCAAGTTTGTGTGTAAGTTTTAAGAGGCGCTACTTGTGCTCCCCGTTGAAGGCCAGTAGGAGCCGTGTTGTGGTTGAGCCTACCTGCGTGAGAAATTGCAGCATAACTTCCCAAGGTCCTAACTATCATGGCCAGCATAATCTGTTCCCTTTCCGCCCGTATCTCTGCTCCTCGCTCCTCCTCTGCTTCCACTAAAATTACTGAAAGTAAGGCTGCTTGGAATTTGCCTCTGATTGATCCCAAGGAGGTTTATAAGTTTTTAGCTTTCCAATTCAAGGCTCTCAAGCATGTTAAGATTTATGAGGTGTATATCAACGTTGCTGATGAAGGATCTTCCGGAGTTTACCTTCCCCTCTTCACTCCTCAAGAAATCGACTCTTTTGTACATTCAGGTTACCAGTATATCCATTATGGTTGTTTTGTACTTGCAATAGAGCCACTCTTTCATCTTGGTATAAATGCTACGTGTATGGCCAGTTTGGTAGATACTCGTCACTGGAACCTCAAGGGTGCCCGTATAGGTTTAGTGCATGGCAGTCTAAACAAAGAACCTGTGTATACCGTTGTCTATCCGAACTTCAAAATATCCTTGAATGACCCGTATCTGTCTACAGCTCTTCGTCTGTATGTTCAGATCAAAGGCTTGTCCATGAAGCCAAAATCTGAACATTGTGCCATCCATGTAAGGCCTGTAAATTACCTCGTCTCGACTATAAACCCTATTCCGCGTCATGTCCATCCTGAGACTGAGTGTATCCTGTATGGGAAAAACAACGCTGAAATTACGTGTTTTTCACTTCCTATGCCTGAAGAATGGGAAATGGACTCCTTCCGTCGCTCACTCGCTTCCTCTGTCATCGTCTCCTCCACTCTTCCTCGCTCGCTTCCCCCTCCATCGCCACCTCTCTCTCCCTCTCTTTCGGAGAGCCCATCTCCCACAATCCTTATTGTCACATACTCCTCACTGGGCTCCAGTATCTTCTGTTTCAGCTATGGTGCACCACATCTTGCCTACCTTACATATCATGTCATATCAAATCTTGACCAAAGGAATCACATTTGAGCAAGTTGAGGAGATGGCGATGGCGATGGCAGTGGAGGAGCTTGAGCTCGAGCTTGAGCAGGAGTAGGAGACAAGCTATGGCGTTGAGCATGGTAGAGCTTAGCTCAATGCTTGAAGCTCCTTCCTCCCTCTTCTCTCCCGCTCCCGCTCCCTCTCCTTTTCCCTCTCCCTCCCCTTCCTTCCTCTCCTCTCCCTCTCCCTCCCCTTCCTCCCTCTACCTACCTCCCCCCCCCTCGCTCAACGCCTCGCTCACCCATCTAGATCCCTCGGCTTCTGGAGATTTTTGATTAATCACTGACGTTTGGAGACTTCTAATTAATCGTGCCACCCCACCTTATGTTAATCGACGTTAATTTTTGTCCCGCTCCCCCCTGCATATTAATATCGACTTATTAATTAATAGGTAGTTTTTTCTCTCTTGGGGGGCCTATCCCTATTTGGAGGAGACTCTTTTTTGCAAAACTCTCCCTAGACTGCTGCCTTGCTGGGCAGTACTAAAAAAGATGGTTTTTTGACACGTTGGAGTTTGGAGGAGAGGAGCTTACCAAATATTGCCACGTGTCAACAGCAACTCGTTCCTCCGATCTCGTCTTGGTTATCCGCAAGCCCACGACTACAAGGCAAGCACACACAACTGACGCAAGGTGACCGATGGGCAGCAGCAAAGAAGCAAAGGCGTTGCTCAGGATAGTGTAGGATTTCTTCTGCGGGAATTGATCTGCGTGAGCGTGATTCATTTTCATGAGGTAATAATCGAAGCATTGTTGGTGAACATTGGAGGGATTGTTGTGGTTGTCAATACTCGGGTGACAGATTGCTCCATTGCATACTCCCCCTTCGACTTTGATTACCCTTTTTCCCTGCGCTGTGAAATTATGAAGATGTCCAGGACATTCAATCCTACTCGGGTTCAATCCTACTCAAAATGCACTGCCCTTCTGACAAAGCCTGCAAGCGTTATTTCCGAGTGCCCACTTGTCAGATGGCAACATCACTGGATTTCGTCAGACGGCTATGGTGGTCAGTTCAAATCTGCTAGACAATTTTATTGGTTCTGCAGATGGCACCGTGAGACAAGCATTCCGATCACATGGAGCTACTTCCAGACAGGGCACGGTAAGGGAGATCACAATGGTGCAGGTGCTTGCATGAAGCATGCTTTGCGTCGATACCAGCTAGATCATAGTGCCGATCGCTTCAAGGATGCACATGATGTGGTGCGATGGTGCCTTATCCACTAGTGCTGTCTCCTCGTTTCAATCGCGTGATGATAGGGTGGTGAGCCGGTATTTTTGGTGCGTGGACATTGGGAGTCTTGATCGGTCTAGGCTATTGATTAACCTGGTGCATGTAATTGCGTTTTCCGATCTGTTATGTTCTATGCTTCCAACGACTTAGCCAGTAGCGTTAAACTTAGCCGTATAGCGTTAAAGTGTCGCTGCACTTTCTTTTAGCTAAAGCAAGCCCAGATGATTCTACGGGCAGATCAATAGAGAACCATCTAATGGAAACGGCAGGTATGCAGGAACTAATCAACGAACTATGGAGGGAGGGCTCAAGCTAGAAACAGAAAGTGTAGTTAAAGACCACCAGATCGAACGTCGGCAGCAGGAAAGGGAATGTATTGGAAAGGACAATACATTCACCAGGAGAGAGAGTGATCCTATCGGACTGGATTCTTCACCGATTGAAAGAACACGTACCAAGTTAGAAAGTATGCCAATTAGACGGGACCAATAGGACCAGATTCTTCACCATTGGAATACAATGACAATGATCAGACTCTTTACAGAGAAAGATATCATAGACCAGTGCGAACAGAGACATCCATGCCTGAAATTGATGCATTCTAACAGAAGTGTTGAAAGCTTGCATTTTAGTGAAGATGTAAGGTATTTTTCAGGCTCTGATTCAGCCTCATGTGATGGGTCTTAGACTGATTTTGATTTTCCAGCACCATCAGAGGCTGTTCATGTGGAAGAACTGCCAGAAATACTTCCTGCGCTTCTGCAGCTTGAAGGATCTCACCTTAAGGAGAACCAGAATAATGCCCCTGTGGGTTCCCTACTAGTGCAGTTAAATGTACAGAACTTGCCTGCCTAGAAGACGAATTGTCTCCTCTCACAATTGAGTTGAGACAAGTCATGTGCAACATGGAAGGAGACAAAGCCTCGACAAAGAAATCACGTAAGGCAAATTAGTGAGCCAAGGTCGAGCCTGAGCTCATGCTCTAAGAAGGGGCCCCAGGAGGTCTAGAACTCGAAAACCTACAACAAGGTTAGGACTAAGTTGTGAAGCTACCATGGCAAGCACTCCACGTGGACCCTTTCAATGATTCATGCAGATATCCTTACCAATGTGATCACCGTCGTTGCTTCAGGTTAGCCTAACAGACACCATTGACAAGCCCAGGCTTCCTCCAGTCTAGCCCTTTGTGCCAAGTTCTCAGTTTTTAACAGTTAAGTATTGGAGTTCGAGCCTTACCCAATCAATAAATTGGTCGATCTAACACCAAGAGTGATGAAGACCCCACCATCTCGAATATCCCAAGGGGTGAAAGCAACAAATGGACAGCAACAAGCATGTACGTTGAGAAACTCATTGGCAACAAGAGCAAATCCTATCATCATAAGGGGGTTTTGGGTTTTATAGGATTACTTTTTTGGAATATGCTTTAGGTTTGTAAAGCCAAATTACAGAGGCGATAAAGGGCACATTCCCTAGTCCCTTTGCATCGTTTGGTATAACATCATTCATACCCTTATGGCTACCTAGGCCAGGATCCGAGGACGGCTAAGTTTTCCAGAGCAACATTCATAAGGGAGTGGGATCATGGATTGTTTTTTCCACGCACTCTTTGCTCGGGCCCCTTCTTGGGGCATGCACTTGGGTTCGAGCTTGTCTCACTAACTCAGTTGTTGTCCCAAATCCTTATAGGATTTCTTTGTCATGCAAGATTGTCTTGGTAGATCCATATTTCAAACTGGTTTCAGCATTGATTATAAGGTTTCATAGGAGTTCATCGTATTCATTATAATCTTGGTTATACTTAATGGAAGTCACGTTTTTTGCCCTGCAAGGAAATGGTTTGGAATCTAGCCTTATTGATTTAAACTACTTGCCTTGCCACATGTAGAAAGAGTTTTTTTGCTACCTTCTTTGCAGCTACTTGTCTGAAGCCAAGTAGAATAGCTCTATGGTCTTTCTTCATTACGCTTGCACTATGTTTTGCTTAGGCAAAATTCACACACAACAAATATAGTAGTTTCTTTCCTCACATTCTCCCAAGGAAATGAACTGCATGTCTTAGTTTCATTGAAATACTTTTTGAGGCAAACTTTTCCCTTTACACTTGGGAATGTGAGCCTATGTTATTGAAAGACATAATTTGAGGTATCTTGCCATGACTTTGAATTTTGCACGTACCTCTTTTGGTGTCGTACCCTTCAATGCTTATGTCAAGGAGTGATTTATCACATACACAACTATTGCCACCAATGTTGCTTTGTCAAATTATATGTCTACAACATTCATTCAGTTCTTTGTTTTTCTTTTCTGCAACATCCTTGCTTCCATAGCAATAAACCACCTCATGATTCCCTTTCGCTTAGAAAAAGTCCACAAAATCTTGTGAGAGACATTGACTCCCATTGTCACTCCTCAACATTTTGGCTTTCTTCATGTCTATGCTTGTACCATCTCCTTTAAGAATTTACACTCTTCATATGTTTCATACCTTTTTGCATGACAAAGATTTACACACTTCTAACATGGTATTTAATGTAATTTAGAAAATATTTGCTTGCCTTAACTGCCTCTGTTTTTTACTTGGATGCTTGTTCATTTATTGATCTTGTCTAGAGCATGAAGCATATTGCCAACCTTAATTTAGATTATGTTCAACATTTAAACCTTAGCGGACATGCAAATTCTTTGAATTTGCGTCCAAGTGGTGATCAACTGTTCAACTACATCGTTTTATCTTACACGGGTGCAGAAGCCCCAACAGCTAATCTTAGATTTTTTATCTTTAGAACAACAAAAATTCTAAATTTGTATGATTGGACTTATTCTAGTCTTACAAAGGTATATTTTTCTATCACCTTAGCGGACATGCAAATTCTTTGAATTTTCGTCCAAGTGATGATCAACTGTTCAACTACATCGTTTTATCTTACGCGAGTGCAAAAGCCCCAACAGCTAATCTTAGATTTTTGATCTTTAGAACAACAAAAATTCTAAATTTGTATGATTGGACTTATTCTAGTCTTACAAAGGTATATTTTTCTATTACCTTCGCGGACATGCAAATTCTTTGAATTTTCGTCCAAGTGGTGATCAGCATCAACTACATCGTTTTATCTTACACGGGTGCAGAAGCCCCAACAGCTAATCTTAGATTTTTTATCTTTAGAACAACAAAAATTCTAAATTTGTATGATTGGACTTATTCTAATCTTAGAAAGGTATATTTTCTATCACCTTAGCGGACATGCAAATTCTTTGAATTTTCGTCCAAGTGGTGATCAGCTATTCAACTACATCGTTTTTTCTTACGCGGGTGCAGAAGCCCCAACGGCTAATCTTAGATTTTTAATCTTTAGAACAACAAAAATTCTAAATTTGTATGATTGGACTTATTCTAGTCTTACAACGGTATATGTTCAACATTTAAAACCTTCAAAATATATAAATCACAGCACATCATTTTGTGAACTTCATTACTAGTTTGTGGCACCCATTCATAACAAACAAGCTATTAATTGCCTTACTGTTTCAGCATTACACAAAAGTTAACAGCGCATCCTTGAAAGCTTGTAAGCATGCAGGAGTAATGATCCTCCATGAGCACATTGATGCTTATGAGCTACCTTGGATGTCAAAACCCCTCCCACTTTATCAGCTTGCATGTGCATCAGAAGATTATCAATGCTTGTAAGCAAGACGCAACTCAAATAATTCAAAAGTGGTCATGTAATGATGTGCAGTTCGAATTTCACTCATGAAGCCCAGAGTTACAAGATCAGCAAAACATAAACTCACATTGCTGCTCGGGAATACACCACCTTGAATGGCAACCATTAATAGCAATTTGTACCATTTGATGATTTGAGTCTTAACCGCAATCATTTATTTTTACTAAAGCACCTCCACTCAAACAGCTGTATCAAGGCCCACATGAAAACTGCGCATGACAATCAGCTTTCAACACACAAAAATGGTCACAAAGGCCTTAAGTATCACACCGACGAATACACCACCTTGAATTGCAACCATTAATAGCAATTTGTACCATTTGATGATTTGAGTCTTAACCGCAATCATTTATTTTTACTAAAGCACCTCCACTCAAACAGCTGTATCAAGGCCCACATGAAAACTGTGCGTGACAATCAGCTTTCAAAACAGAAAAATGGTCACAAAGGCCTTACGTATCACACCGACGAGTGTTGCCACTCTCTGAAAAATAGGATTGTTTGGACCAAGCCTGCATTGGCAACATGGGGTAAGAAAGCAGCAGCCCAAATTGGGTAATAAGGACCTGGGACCTTCAACAATGTCAAAAATATTCCCATCACAACCAGAGGCCAAGGCACTTTTGCATCCTGTCATTCAACAATCAAAAGAAATCATTAGAAACACAATACAAAGAAAGGTGCAACGGGAGGGGGAGAAAGTGTTCTATGCAACACCATGGCATCAATTTTCAAAATGAATACCTGATTCTCTTTTAAAACTTCAAGAGCAGTTTTCCCGATAGTTCTTGCAACCAGAATTCCTGCGAAGATGCCAAGCGGGATAAAGAGATCCTTTTTCACTGATAAAGTATAAACGATTTCACCCAAACTTGACAAAACCAGAACTGGAATCGCAAGCCACTTGGCAGCTTTCCAAGAAAGGTCTAGGACACGCTGGATAAATCGAGTACAGGCCTTATCCCATGGGAAAATCCTAACAGCTTCAGGAGAAAGGCCCCACACGTGTGACATCCTTTCCTGAAAATCCTTCAGAGCCAAGCTTCCAGGAGTACTCGAACCATCTTCATTTGCTTTAGCTTGAGGGGAGCTCTTTTTTTTGCAAGAACATTTGGCTGTAAATTGAAAGGATTGTCCGCCCTACCCACAAAAGTACCAGTGAACTTGATGATTCCACTACTTATCCAAGCAAAAATTCCCATTAGATGCTGCTCTTGTAGTTTTTATGCGCAAGCCAATGTACAAAGTAGAGAAAAAAACACCCATGTCCTGATGATTCTTAAAAATATAAAATCTCAGACCAATTGTGATCTTATTCATGAATAAGCAAGGCGCAGTTTAGACATGCTTGATGTCCCAGGCAAACCGTTTAGATCACTGTGTCCACAGACATGCACCCGTCACAAGTTTTTCTAGGCTTAAAATATTGAGAAGACACCATATATTCACTATTTCTCTTGGTTCTTGCAAATTAATTACCCGTTCCAAAAGGGCTATAAGACTTGAATTCAAATATAAAATATTCCTAGCTAAAAGCTTGATGATCAAAGTTTGAGGGGTAAAACCTGCAATAAGACTGCCATTCGCATAACTTGATTGTTTAAAATGTTTGGGGCTGCAGATAATCCATCTGAAACAGATTAAGAAAAAAAAATAACATTGGTACTTTTTCTGTTTTCTGAAACTGAGCTTTATAAAACTGCATCAAGGATGATAAAGCACAGCCGCAAAATTTCACTAGTCAAGCAAACTTTGCAGTGATAATACCAGTTTGAAATAGAATACTAAGATTTGACAAAAAATGAAAGAGAGACATTCAAAATGTTTTGTTTATAGGGGTAGCTTGCATTTTTCGTATCCTTCAATGTGCTGCAAAATAAAGACTAAAACAGACTTCAAAGGCCATGCTGCCCGGCTATTCACATATTTCAGGAGAAATTACTCAGAATAAGTTATTTATGAAAGGCAACTCTAAATTCTGATCCATGAGGGCTCATCTTTGCCAACGGTGACAATGCAACTAGCTACAAAATATTACTCTACCTATCAAGGAGTTGTTCAAGAGGAGGCTATATCTACTAGTTCTCTTTCTGCCTTAATAATCAGAGAAGCATACTAAGCCAAACAACGATAATCAAAGCACTAAAGGATGCCCAACACGGATTGGACCTACTGTAGATCAGCACAGTTCAAGCTACCTAAGTTTGAGTCATCCTTGCTGTAGCCCAGAGACCTAGAGTCATCCACATTGACAGCCTATTCTATTTCAACGAGGAAACCCAAAGCTGCTCACAGATACAGGAGACATGGACCACCCTTAGCCAAGAAGGTGCTCTGATGGTATGGACACTGGGCTACATTGCATCACACTGGATACCTTCATAGGCGTTGCTATGAAGGCCAAGCAGAGAGAGCAACATCTCCAAGCACATTACGCTGACCTCAATTTATCAAAGACTACACTTCAGGGTTGTGTCTTGGAATTTACCCTCGGAGCTCGAGAAGCTCCAGAAGGACCTTGTTGTTCAGGTGGTTGCTGCTCAATGGTAATTTGTAAGATTGGGATATAGTCTTATAGTCTAGTCTTGTGAGGTATATATATTATTTTTTGAAGGAGATTGAAACAGCTGCCAACTAGATGATATAATCGATAATATTTTTGGAATGTGAACCTCGCAGATTCTCAGTCCCTCCTTTGAAGCGAGTGTCTGCATCTCTGATTCTCGTCCATAATAAGCAGGAATGTCAATACTATGTTTTGGAAAGTTTTCTGCTCTGTATGTTGAGGTAGAGAGCGGGCTGCAACCTTTGGGCAACCTGGAGGCAGTTGTTTGGATCACATCGGATGCTTGTGATGGCCTTGAATTTTGGGACACACCCTGTCCAGCAGCTTGCACGGACCCACCCTGTTGCTCTTCCTACCTGTCCAATTGCTTGATCCACAGTCTCTGCCTTAGAGCTGCTACCCACCGGCTCATGAGACTAGGGATCCTTGTTTTGGGGTGCCTCCTTGGGTTCATCAGACTCTGCCTCTTCATCAGTGCCACCGATGGCTGCTCTTGTGTAGAGCCCGGCTAGACTCCTGCTGCTTCATGGCCGGACCCTATTCTCCTTCCACATTGGATGATGAGACTAGTTCTTTCCCTGTAGTGGTAGCTGCCCGAGGTTGGGACGATGCTGATGCATCGGGTATCTCTTGCCACAGGACCTGGGCCAAGAAAAGTCTGTGCTTAGGGATGCACAGGCGGGCACCAGGCTTGTAGTGCGCTTTGCCCCATGCACAAGCCTAGAGTTGGTTGATGAAATTTGTGTCGAAATTTTCCCTCTAGTCCACTTCATGTAGATTCTATATGTGGCAACAGCCTTGGCAACTATGTTCTTGGGCACATTGCCCATGCTCTTCGTCAAGCTGGATGTAATCCAATAAGAAGCAAGTCGGTCGGCAGACTGACTCGTCCAGGGGGGGGTGCATAGTAATGTCCCTAGAAGTAAGTGTCGCAGTGATTGGCATCATGGAATGGAGTGGAATCTGATGAAGATGGCAGTAGAAAAACTTGCTTGATAAAATCCTTGCAGACAACAATAGTGTGTCCTTTGACAAGGAGAGAGTGATCAGTCTCATTGAAGCTGCTAAGAATGTCTTCGACCTCTAAAACATTGAAGCAATCGATCAAGGAAGCTGCACAAAGGCCATGAGCTTATTTTTCTTAAGCATGGACTGGCTCATTGGAGTCCATTGACCATGGTGGACAGAGATTTTGGCAAGGAGAAGGCAATGCAAAGGCACCTACTCATTGTCATTTTCCTCTCGTCAATCCCAACGGTCATCCTGGGTTGGCTATAATCCCCTGGATTATGTCTCATGAGAGCTCTTTAGCTAGTGGATTTTTATTACTAACATCATAACCTACACGGGATAAATCTATTTCCTCAGTACAATAGAACAAACTTGACTGCTTATTTTGAGATAAATTGTCAGAAGGAATAATAATATTGACCCTTAAGATGTTACTTGGAATCTGATGATTCAGTTTCAATGGTTTGTAAGCTTAGTCCCATAGATATGCCCCTATATAACAACTGGAAAGATCCAGGATCCTCCAACCTTCCCTGGGTGGCAATTCACATGCCACTTTAGAAAACTTGGAGAAAAGGATAGAACTGATTATATTCAGGGCTGCCAGAATGCCATACTCCGAACATACATGCAGCGATCAAAATCAGAATGCTGTGATGAAACCAAGCAGAGGGCACTGTTACTCTCATGTCAATTTTGCCTCTCTATTGACTCCCACCTCCTCTAAGGTCCTGCACAACCAATGGTGCTCATTATTGCTGTCTTTCAATAGCTGGCATAGGTGCACCTTTGAAACTGTATGACTATTGTAAGTCAAAGGGGGGTACTTGGACAGACTACCACTTGTCTGGCACGGTGCTAGCTCACTGCCCTGTCATTGTGAACTGGCTGACTAGACACCAATGAGCTGTCTTCTTTGATAGCAGTTGGAAGCCACTGCTCTTTCAGAGCTGGACAGCCTGGTTTCATTGATTGCTTAAGAGTTGGCCCTGCTGTAAGGAGCCTGTAAAGTGTCAGCCAATTTTTTATGAGATGCATGCTCCTTATTTTTTTTGACCTGCAGCTTGCCTCCAACCAGTTTATTCCAATCCTCTTAGCTGGCTACTATTATGTCCTGGAGATGTAGAACTAATCCTCAAGTGTTCCTGCTCTAAAAGCATAACAATTTCTTCCATTGGCCACCCTTGGTAACCTTGCTCTCCTCTACAATTATAACTAGTTCCCAAGTTCCTTTGTATATCAGCTTGCAGGAACTTCTGCTCTTGAGCATTTGAACAAGTATGCCTCTGATGACGATTCCTAGCTAGTTTAAGGGTCATGTCTTGCTACGTCAAAAGGAATACAACACATATAACTTGGATGCACAAACCTTAACTCCAAGGGCCCAAAGAAAAAGCATCAGAAAAAATCAAAATGCATAAAGATCCAGCGTTTCACAGAATTAGCCCAACAAGGGCAAGAGTTGTAAATCAGAAGCAATATCAACATAGACGTCTTGTCTACACACCAAGAGAAATAAAAAACATTATGCCTTATAAGAGCTCCGTCCAGCCCCTAAAAATCCAGCTTAAGTTTACTCAAATATCAGCTCTCCCTCAATAGGTTTCTCCAAAGCTCATGTACCATTGGTAACAGGGCTTCAAAAAATACCTCCACCACTCTGGAGTCTGGATAAAATACCTCCACCACTCTGGAGTCTGGATATCTGCATCACCCTACAATAAACATTGGTTTCTAGGGTATGAAAGTTCCAAGATGCCACAAAGATAAGGTGGACCTGGATTCCATAACTAAAAGAGTGTTTTAAAAAATGGCATAGTCTCAAGATAAAGTAAAAATAGCACTAGTATTTGCTAAGAGTTAACTGCTATAAGAAAGATTTTAAAAGTGAAGACAAAACTATTCAAGTGCTTAAATTTACAAAGGGATGCGTTGTCTTTTGTAGTGACAGAACTATAACTAATAGAGCAGCAAACTACGACTTGTCATTTTTTGTAGCAATTGAGCTCAAAATTGTCAATTTCCAACATGATAAGAGAACTTAGACTCCTAGACTTTGATTTGAATAGAAACTTTTAAAATCCTTTCTCTATGGCTTTTAATAGACATGAAAACTTTAAAGAGTAAGTCAAAATTTTGTGGCCCAAAAGCAACTCCTTAGTGGAAAGGATTCTTGTAACTGTGAGAATAACATCTCCCAATGAATTTAGAAGGTTTCTACTTATACCTGAATAATCCATCTGTCCTAAGGTTTCATAAGCAATCACAGACTGATTCCAAATGCTTCTATGGCACGTGTGCTCGTAAATGCTTTGGCTTAATTTTCAAATTTTAAATTAAGTATGATTGCCAAAATGTATGCAAAACGTTTTCTTTCTTGTCAAATAGTATGACTAGGCTCTAGCATTTGAGGATAAAACCCAGCACATGGATTACATCCGTTAGTGGCCCACAAATACAAAAGTACCGAAGGAAAATGACCAGCCTACCCAACCACTCGAGTCTGAGACAAAACAAATGCATTACCGACCCATGGCTAATGTGAATGTGAATGGAATGTCTATAGTGCCTCGGGTGTGGGCATATGGCATAATAGAGAGAAATCATATACAAGACAACAATTGAAGGAAGGCGTTTCTCAAACAAGAAGGAGACTCCAATTCAGCAAGGTGCTGTAATTTCAGTTAACAGTTTGTGTTGTACACAGCTCAAAGTTCATCAGGTCATTCTCAGGTGCTTGCAATGGCTTCTTGCGTGCTAGTAGAAAATTGGATAGGACTAGCTATCCTATCTGGAAGGTGAAGCTACGTGGTCATTTGGTTGCAAGGATCATATGGGAGATAGTGAAGGAACAGAGGTGAAGCCAAGGATGTGATGGATCCAATGACAAAAGTTGTGACACCACCAAATCCGATAGCAATGTGAGATTGGACACAGAGTAGGTGCGGTGATACCCCAAAACAGCAGAGGCCCAAAAGATCTTAAAGGATCTTTATGAGACAAATAACATATCACCCATCCTTTCCCTCCATAATCCGTGGTTCACTTTGAGGAGGACAGATGGGGACCAGTTAGCTACAATTAGTCACAAAGTCGACACAAGTCAGCTAGCCATGCTTGTTCTAATGGTCTCTCCCTACGAGCTTCATCATAACAGTTCCCTCTCGTGTGACAAGGCGGGCCGTAACGCAATGACTGCAAAAAGCAGAAAGCATCAAAAGAAGGAGGAGAAAACCCAACAAAGAGTCAAAGCTAGATTTAGCAAACATTGCAGAAGAGGAGCTCTTTCTAGTCATAGAGCACTACTCAGCTCATGAATTGAGTGAAGACAATGACGGCTGCTATGCGGCATCTCAAGTCACATGTCCAACACAAGAATTGATTCAAGGTGCAGTAGCCTACACATCCGGAGTCATCGGCGACTGTTGGAGATATAGGAAATGCTCAGCCAAAATGATTGGGAGCATTCCATTAACCACAGTCTCAAGAGAGAAATGTTTAAGATCTACACAATAATCTACTTTTTGGTAGTCAAATAACAGAGAACAAGATGAAGGCACAAACGATCACGGAGAACTCTTGATCTGGTCAAAGGATACATGAAAGATTGTTGCACGAGGAATGGAGGAACATGGGCTTGCAAGATTAGGGCTTTGCTCGCTAAATATTACAAATTTGTGGCATGAGAGATTTGAGCACATCAACTACGAGGCTCTCTTAGAGATGCAGTGGGCTAGATTCGTGGATGGATGCCACACATTGCAGGCAAATCAAAAGTCTGTCAGGCCTACATGGAGGGCAAGCAACATAGGGAGGCATTCCCAAAGAAGACTACATAGAGATGTCTACACATCATTCTCAGAGCAGAATATCTCCTTACTGTCATTGATGATTTTAGTAGATGACATTGGTATTTTGTATAACAAAGATATCTTAGGCATTCAATAAATTCAAGCCAGAGCTGAGGAGGAGCCAAGAAAGAGAGTAAAAACATTCCAAATCGAGGGGCAAATTTCACTTTAGAGGGTTTTGACGCCTATTGTAAGAAAGAAGGGATTAAGAGACAATTGACCACTGCGCACACATCCCACCAAAACGGGGTGGCAGAGAGGAAGAATCATATACCTTTCAAAAATTGCTAAGTAGACCTGGTTCTATCGTTTTATTGCTCTTTTGCATGACTATAGATGGAGCCTTCAAAGCGAATCATGCATCGAAGCAATAGATGGTGATCACATCTAGACTACCTCATAGTTTCTAGCAAGCTTTTGGCAAAATCCACATAGAAATTTTTAAATTAGTATCTAATATGGCACAACATAAAAGATCCTAAAATGAAATATCTCACAGATTTACAGATTTTGAGATCATAGTACCAGGCAAACATGCAAATGTAGACCTCCAAAGGTGTCTAGACAGAATAGTTTTTATAACTTTAAGAAATGCATAATAGTTTTCATGATCAAAATACAATTTCATCATTCAACTTGATTATGGAATAAAAATACATGTAGCTTAATACTCATACTAATTAATAAAAATCTATTGTCCATAATTGGGATTAGCTTCTTTGTGAGCATAATCTACACAAATTTTTAGTTGTTGGGGCTTCTATACCCACGTAAGATAATTCGAAGTAGTTGAACAGCTGATCACCACTTGGATGAAAATTCAAAGAATTTGCATGTCCACTAAGGTGATAGAAAAATATACCTTTGTAGGACTAGAATATATCCATCATACAAATTTAGATTTTTTGTTGTTCTAAAGTCCAAAAATCTACACAAATTTTTAGTTGTTAGGGCTTCTGCACCCGCATAAGATAATTCGATGAAGGCCTGATAACGAGACCTATCAAAATATGGAGCTGAGCTCCCCATGAGCTCCTGCCGCGCCCCCCTTGGCTGCCCCGTTGCCTCACCCCGCCCGCCTCCTCTACTCCCCCTCCGCACTCCCTCGACCTCCCCGCCTCCCCTTCTTCGCTTGCCCCGCTGCTTCTACCACTCCTACCTCCCTCGAATCTACCTTGCAAGAGTTAATTAGTCCACCATTGAAGTGCATTGTTCTTGAGAAGTGTGGCTGCCTTCCTAACCTTGATGACTCCATGAAGTTCCCACCAGCATAGGCGGCATCAAATTGTTGCGCAAAGGTCAAGGCTTTCAACCTGTCCTGTGTCCCATTGAATGTCTCAAACTTAACAGCAGCCCCATGTTATGCTCAAGTTGAGGTAACATGACCTCGGAAGGGTCGATAGACATTTTCTTTTAGAGGGCTGACTTTTATATTGTATTTTATTTGAAGCACTTTCAAGTAACGGTTAAAGGAATCAATGTCAAGGTCCTTGGTAAGGGTGACATGGCACATACTAGACGAATCTAAGGTCGAAGACCTAGGTGCACCTAAATGTGTAAATTGCCAAGGGGCAAATGGAATTAATGTTTATCCCAAGAGATGGGTAAAAGTGTGCATAGTAGGGGCTTCCATATTATGACATGTGGCATCCAGATTCGTCTAGGGAGTTGAGGGCTCTGGAAAAGCTTGCAGGTGTGAATTTGTATGTGATCATTTTTCAAGCTGCCTTTACCAGAGGTTGGCTGGGTGGAACAAGAGTGTGCCTACGACCGTGATTTGAAAGGAAAATTGGTGTTCGAGGTTTTGTCCGTTTCATTTGGTATCAGAGTGTATAATTTGATTGTCAAATTTGGGGCTTATGAGTCAAAAGAAATCGTTGTCATCTCTTTTGTGGAGCGGCCTTGTTTTCTGCATCATCCAAATTTAGGGAAACAATTGTTTCCAAACCTGCTGCACACGTTGGGAGTAGAATTGCATTATTAGAGGATGCCTTGCAGCAAATTCTGGCTCATGTAGGGCAATCTGAGTTTAGGAAAATGGTTCACAGTATGTCTACTAGACCATGTCATGAGGAGAAAGGTAAAGCTCCAATGGAGCCTGAAACCAGCGTTCACACGATCGAGCCTAGAAGGGCTAAGGTGCCTAATATTGCAAATTATAGGCCAAAAAAAAATTCTGGTTGGATGTCTGACCGTGGTTCCGATATCATAGAAACTTGGTTGCACAAATGGGACGAGGCTTTCATCATTTGTGGAATCAGGAATGATATGAAGAAAATCAGTGAGACCACCCACATGTTTAATGAGGCAGCAGATAGATGGTGGATAAAACAACAAAGGGATGGAGTGGCATCCACTACTTGAGAGGGGTTCAAGAAAGAATTTAAACCTCCTAACGAAGCAACCTGAGCTTGGGATCAGTATAGAAACCTTCGTCACATAAATTTACCAATGGCTGTATACATTGATAAATTCACAGAAAGTGTAATGAAGTTTTATAAACCTCTATCTCAGTCGGTGCAGGTAAAAGATTCTATCTTCGGAATGAATGATCGGATTAAGATGGAAGTTTGGGCTAAGTACGCAAACACGCTAGATGAAGAAATTGCCATAGCCTTGAACTATGAGGACGCCAAAGGAAACAGGCCAAGTGGGTTTGTGTACGTTGGGACTGGTATGAGTACCCGAAGAAAACTGGGAAATGGATTAGCAAAGGGAGTGTCTCATAGCCTAGTGGCCAAGCCAAGCAGGCGAAGCCAGTTGAGACTTCTTCTAAACCATGTACCACCATTGGAGTGAAAAGAAAAGTAATACCAATGGCAGCTCGGGCTTGATCAAAATCTTCTTTGGCCCCAGAGCAAAAAGAGAAAGCAAGGAGAGAAGGATTGTGTTTTGGATGTCTTCAGCCTCGTCAGTGGAAAGATTGTCCACGAAACAAGGATCATCGGATGGCTGAGATGGTGATCCCAGGATGCGACGTGGAGATGGAGGGAAGTCCCAAAGCAGAACAGATGCAGATTCAGCTAGCGGGATCTTTCCAAAGGTTAGTACCTGTTTTGTTATGTGTGTCTGTTGATAAGCCAGTAAACACTATACCTGATAATATCCTATCAAAGCCTGCAGCAATAGGGTATACCGCCTTTAGCGATACGGAGTTAATTAAGATGAAGGGGCAAGTAGCCAATCATGATGTCATTGTGTTGTTTGACTCAGCATCAACACACAATGTAATTACTCCAAGCTTGTAAAGAGGCTGAAATTAAAGACTAGCCCATCTGACTATGCAAATATAGTCAAGATGACAGATGGAAGTTCAACTTAAGTATGGGACCAAAGGGTTACCCAGTTGGAACTTCGAATTCAGGACTATGCGGAGAAGCTTGATTTCGAATTAACAAGGCTTGCTCACGCAGATATAGCCTTGGGTAAGGCTTGGCATTCTAGGAAGAATCCAACCATAGATTGGAAAAAGCACATTTATCAAGTTCAAGATGAATGATGTGATGTATGTCTTGCGAGGTGAAGAAGTTGCCTCAAGGACCGTTAGTTTCCATAATAGAAGTTCGAAAAACTCAAGAAGAGTTTTTATTTCTTTGTACAGCATAAGTAGAGTGTTGGGTGTTGGAAGCAATGGAAGCTCAAAAATGGAAGCAGAATGGAGAAAAACGAGATGATGTAATAGATTGCTGCAAAACTGAAGTGTGGAGGCTCAAGGGAGAGCCAACATAACAAAACCCTAGGGCTAACTGTCCTAACTGGACTAAGTGTCCTAACTGACCTAGATGGTACATAAACTAACTATACCAATAGTCCTAACTGACTATAACTAGGCCTACAAGGCTCGTACCGAGGTCCTAACTGACCTAGATGGTACATAAACTAACTGTACCAATAGTCCTAACTGACTATAACTAGGCCTACAAGGCTCATACCAAGGTATAAGTGGCATCTATGGATAGCCCATGAGATAGCCTACAAACCCCCTCCATGGTATGGGCTGAAGTATCCTGGACATGGCTCAGGATACCTAAATATCTAATGTCATGGTTGCACATGTTCGTCCCGTAGGATATAGCAACCTATGACTGTACAGAGTACAACAGATCAAGTTACAAAAGGTACTAAGTTTAAAGCTTGCCAAAAAGCCTCAAACTTAGGTTGAAAGATCTGCCAAGTTGTCTTCAGTGGAAATATAAGACAACTCAGTATCGCCTATTGATAATTGCTCTCTGACATAGTGATAGTGAACCTCAATGTGCTTTGTGCGAGCATGGAAAACTGGATTCTGTGCAACAGCCAAAGCACTCTGACTATCAGTGAAGATGATGGTAGAAGCAGTCTAACATGCACAAAGATCTGCAAGTAGCTTCCAAAGCCAAACACACTCCACTGTGGAAACATAAGACAACTCAATATCGCCTATTGATAATTGCTCTCTGATATAGTGATAGTGAACCTCAATGTGCTTTGTGCGAGCATGGAAAACTGGATTCTGTGCAACAGCCAAAGCACTCTGACTATCAGTGAAGATGATGGTAGAAGCAGTCTAACATGCACAAAGATCTGCAAGTAGCTTCCGAAGCCAAACACACTCCACTGTAGCTGTAAAAGCCGCTCTGTACTCAGCGTCACAGCTAACTCAGCGTCACAGCTAGAAGTAGCAAATGTACTCTGCTTCTTGCTAAACCAAGAAACACATGAAGTACCAAGCATAAAACAGTTGCCACTATGTGACACACGTGCTGAGCGCCTATAAGATATCTGAAAACACGCTTCACGGAATGCCAATGGTGCATAGATGGGCTGTGCATATATCTGCTCAACTGTGAGACAGCATAGTGTAGATCAGGTCTCGTATGGCATAGGTAAATCAAACAACCAACTGCCTGCATATAAAGAGTGACATCACATGTACCGCTGCCATCCTTAGAAGAGAAGTGAAAACTAGTTTCTAATGGTGTGGATACTGGCTTGCAATCCTTAAACTGAAAACGCTGCAAAAGCTGTCCAATGTACTTGGATTGTGACATTAAAATGCCCCCCTCACTGCTAGCAAATTGAATGCCCATATAGTAGTGCAGAAGACCAAGATCAGACATAGCAAATGTCTGCTGCAAATCAACTTTTAAATCTGCAATTTGCTGAGCATGTGTCCCAGTTACAACCATGACATCCACATAAAGGACTAAAATCAGCAAATCTGTCCTATGCTTGCGGATGTAAAGGGTAGCCTCTGTAGGGTTGTTCTGAAAGCCAAGTGTGAGCAAATGAGAATGAATTCTCGAATACCAAGCCAGAGGTACCTGCTTCAATCCATAGAGGGCCTTTTTCAAGCGGCATACCTTGCTTTCAGAACCTTCAACCTCAAAGCCAAGAGGTTGGGAAACATAAACCTCTTCCTGCAAATGCCCAAGAAGGAAAGCTGTCTTAATATCAACCTGATGTATCTGCCAATGAAAGTGGGCAGCAAAGGCAATAACAATGCGAATGGTAGTGATCCTAGAAGTGGGAGCAAAAGTCTCCTCAAAGTCGATGCCATGCTGCTAAGCATAGCCCTTAGTAACAAGACGGGCTTTGTAACGGTCCACTGAACCATCAGCTTTTCGTTTGATCTTGTAAACCCACTTAGTTCCAATGGCATTCTTGCCATAAGGCAAATCACACAACTCCCAAGTGTCATTCTAATGGATAGAATCCAATTCAGCTTGCATGGCCTTCATCCAACAATCATTCTGAAAGGCATCTTGATGACATAATGGCTCTTCATTGCATGCTGTAGCAACCAAAGCATAAGCAACAAAACTAGCATGCTCTTTCCGGACAGCTGCTCTCGTACGGGCTGGCAGAGGAGTGTCTTGTTTGCTGTCTTTTAATGTGTCAAGGAGCCAACAGGGTACCTTTTTAGGCTCCTAAATTTCTGCTCTTTCCTGGTTAAGAGCCTAGTGCAAATGATCCTGATCAATGATAGGCATATCAAGCTGAATTTATGCATGCACATGGGGCTGTAAATGACCAACAGATGGAGGAGGGACAACCTCATATGGAACATCATCCCGAGCATCGGATGGAAACAAAGGCATCAAGCTGTCAAATATGTAAGGGGCATCAACAACGGGCTGTTTTTGACAGTCCAGCAAAGGCATAGTGGAAGATTCATCAAACACAACATCCCGACTAACAAAACACTCACCCGTGCGGAAAATCCAAGTGTACCTGGTGAAATCATCAATAAAAGTAACAAAATAGTAGAATTTCCCAAGAGTTGCAACCCTCATGGGTCCTCAAACATCACTATGAACCAGATAAAGCTTGCGTGAAGCACCAACTCTCCCATCCTTGGGAAACGCAGCACGGTGCATCTTACCAAGTAAGCATGGTTCACAAACATGTTTGGTAGGCATATGCATTTTGGGAGGATCCACAACCATATCTTCCTTATATAACTTCACCATGGCTCCAAAATCGAGGTGTCCAAACCTCTTATGCCACAAATGAGTATCTGCCATGGTAGAATCAATAGAAAAGGCATGTGCATCGGCAAGTGCAGCATCATCATCTAAACATCTGTCATAAGCATCAAGTCTGTAAAGATCGCTAGACAATGTGACAGTCAAAACCAGGGTAGAGGCATGTGTAACATCATACACTGCACACCTCACACCATCAAAAATAACTTGAAAGCCACATGTAGCAATGGCTGAAATAGAAATGAGGTTCTTACGAATGCCTGGAACATAAAGCACATGCTCTAGAGTACCAGAAACAGAAGTAAGAGCAACTTGCCCAATACCTTTCATGGTATATGATGCATTATACATGTGACACTGCCCCCCTTAGATGTAAGCTCCAATGAGCTGAATAACTTCCTGCAAGAAGTGATGTGCTTGCTAGCACCACTATCAAAGAACCAGGCATCACGAACATCTGAAACTTCCATACAAGCATCATGAACATCAGGATTATACTGACATGTAGCCAAGAAAGCCCAATGGTGGTCTTGTGCGAAATTAGCGGACTCATGTCGATCTTCTGCACTAGAAGAACCAGATACTGCAAGACGACACTCTTTCTTTTTCTTTTCAGATGCTATGCGCTTCCTGCATTCAGAAATATCATGCCCAGGTTTCCTGCAATAGTTACATCTCTTCTTCTTTTTGTTATCCCCTCAAGAAGAGGCACCATGTGGATGATCAGCATGGGAATGTGAGGGCTTTCCAGCTGAAACCTTGCCTTTACCTTTGTGTTTATGATGGGCAGCAAATGCTTGATCACTAGCCATAGTAGCATTGCGATTCACATGACTTTGCTCCTCCTGAAGAAGAAGAGCAACAAGCTGGTCAAATGAGAAACGATTGGCATCACCCCCTGCAACCAACCTCAATGTAGTAGCAAAGCCTTGATATGAATCAGGCAGCCCATCAAGGGTTTAGAAACCAGCTGAGAATCAGGCATAATCTCATCAATGTTGGCCAACTGCTCTTTCAAATCCTTAGATAGGCATCCATGTTACCACCCTCATCAAGCTTTAAATCTTTCAATTGCCTGCGGAGATAGGCAACCCTCGCCTCATTCCGCACCTGATACAAAGATGCAAGCTGATCCCATGCTTGCTTAGCTGTCTTACAAGACCGGATATGAGGGATAATAACCCGTTTCACTGAAAGAGCAATCAAGGCATTTGCTTTGGCATCACGACCATCCCATTGAATTGCTCATGTGAAGGAGGCAAAGCACCTAGAGCAGGAGGTGCAGAAGCCCTGTCTGTAGCAGTAGAACCATCACCTGAAGAAGCAAAGGCTGCAAGTGTAGCACAGGTAACAGTGCGTGTAGGCCTGGCCTCAGAACCTGAAACAATATGCCATAGATTCTTGGCAACCAAAACATGTCCCATCATGTATGACTGTGCATTTATGTCACCAACCTATTAGCTGTGATGCAGTTGGTACACCACCCATGAATAATAGTTGGATGACATTGCACTCCTCTTTGGCTGAGAATGCAATTGGGCATTGGCTACTATGTCCTCTTGGCGATTGAGGACTTGGTTCGAGTTTTCAGGGCTTGGTGAGTTGTGATTTTGCTATTGCAATTTCTTTTTGCCATAAGCTATTGGTTGGCCTCGTGTGCCGCCTCTTTCTTGGCTCACAGGTGCCCAGGCAGTGCTACATGAGTCATTCTTTGGTTGGGTACTTTGCTGATTTTATTTTGGAGCTTTGAAAAGCTTTGTGAATGCCATCTGGAAACCACTCAAAGAGAGTGCAGCTGGGGTGCTGTGTGATTGCATCTGGACAGCCAATGGAATTGCACTCGGAAAAGAGAATGCCTTTGGATTGAGCCTATGGGTTAAGTGCACTTATGTGATGGTGTTCTATGCTTGAAAGCCTTGCGAAGGCTTAGTGAATTGGGGCTGCGTGCTCAGTTGCAGGGAAGGTCTCCCAGATGCAACTTGTAATCATTTCACTGTGAAATATAAAGAAATATCGAAAGGGGCACCACGGTGTTTGGGGCCAATCGGGTGCACTTGTCTATGTCTATTGAGCAGGGGCATTCTAGCCTCCATCCCTTTTTCAGTGGTTTTGTTTGTGAACAAATGGGTAAATGCCAAATGGTGATCATGCAATGGTTAATGGTTGTGATATATGCTTTGTGAGCTGTAAATAAGTGCTGAAGTGATTAATGTTGAGACTGCCATCTCCAGGGTAGACTGGCCGACCAGCTCCCACGCAGCAGGGGGGCCAGAGGGGGTAGGCTGGCCGACCAGCCCCTGGCCGACCACGTCCTGGCCGACCAGCTGGTCGGCCCAGTTGGCTGACCGACTAGGCTGGTCGGTCTAGGCTAACTGACCGACCCTCCTGGCCTTCCCTATATAAGGGCCCTCCCCCCTTCCTCATTTTATCTACTCCCTCCAGCAGCTCCTCAAGGCTCCAGTCTTCAAGCCTGCTCCTGGCCGTCCCTACCTGAGCCCCCCTCAGCTGCCCTGTTGGCTGCCCACGCTCCCTCAGCAGATCCCTCCTCTTTCCGGGCTCATGCCTCCTCGCTCCAGGCTTCTTCAGTCCCCTCGTTCCAAGGTGCCTGCCTCTTCGCCCCAGCCTCCTTCAGCCTCCTCATTTCTAGGCTCCTGCCTCCTCGGTTCAGGCTCCTCTAGCCTCCTCGCTCCCAGGCCCCTGCCTCCTCGCTTCAGGCTCCTCAAGCCTCCGTGCTCTCAGGCTGCAGCCTCCTTGTGCCCTTTCCTCTGCTTCAGTTCAGCCCCTTCTGCAGCCTCCTTGTGCCCCCTTCCTCTGCTTCAGTGCAGCCCCTTCTGCAGCTCCTGTTTCTCATCCTATTCAGGATACTTTGTATTTCAGTTGCTGCCCTGGTTTATGGGCTGAGTTACAGCAGATCTGTTTGTGGCACATCTAGTTGTCTCTGGTGTTCTCTGTGTGGTTCTGTAGCTTCAGTTTGTTTGCATCTTCCGCTGCCATTTTAATATGGTATCAGAGCACCAGAATACTCTCTGATCTTGGCGCTCCTGTATTGATGAAGTTGAAGAAGCTTGTCGGCAACTCTCTTTCCCGCTGACTACAGAGCTCTCTTCTTCCCCTATATTTTTTTTTGCTGCCTGTCGGCAGCCCCGTTCTAGATTTCGATCTGCTCACCAGCCCCGTTCTCTTCAGCCCTTGGTTGCTGTCCACTCCCTGGTTTCAGTCATGGCTGATGAAACAAAGGATTCTGCTCCGGATCTTCGCGTTCCCCCTATGTCCAGTTTCTTTCAAGAGTCTGACAAGCCTGTACGCATCCCCACTCTTCCTACATTTCCAGATGCTCGGCAGTTAGATGGGACCAACTATTCCCTTTGGAAAATTCAGATGGCGTCTGTATTGGAATCTTATGATCTTGCCGAGTTTGTTGATCCCGGGATCCCTCGTCCGTCTCCTGAGGAGGATCCAGATGCTTCCCTTACCCCCACTCCTGCATTTGTTCACCTTGAGCTCTTGAATTCGGGACCCCTTCCTGCAGTAGAGTCATTGGCTCTCCATAGTTCCGATGCTCGTGAATGGATCGTTGATAGTGGGGCCTCTCAGCATATGACCCCCTCCTCCTCACTGCTCCAGGATCTCACCCCTCATTCTAGTCGGGTCTGCATCGGCAACAAGCACTCTATTCCTGTTCATTCAGAGGGCTCTCTTGATATTATTCCTGATGGCAAAGGGGGTAAACACTCCTCTTGTGTTCTTTATGTTCCGTCTCTCGGCTTTCATCTCCTTTCGGTTCATCAGATTTGTCAAAACAATATGAAGGTTGAGTTTGAAGCGGCCTCTATTACCATTCGCGATCGTGCTACCGGACAGCCGGTTTGGACCGGCCATTCTACTAATGGTATCTACAAGCTTGTCGCCCTTCCCTCCCTTACAGGCACCTCTCTTGGCGACCTTTGGCACTATCGGTTTGGTCATCTACACATTGATGCTCTCCATCGTGCTTTCCGTGATCAGCTTGTCATCGGCCTCCCTAACGTTGGCACTCGCCAAGGTCTCTATCCCTCTTGTATATTGGGCAAACAACATCGCGAGCCGTTCGCCCATCATGCCTCTCGCCGTGCCACCGTTCCGCTTGGTCTTGTTCACCTCGACCTATGTGGCCCTATGCAGATTATGTCACTGGGGGGAGCCTCGTACTACATGCTCCTGGTTGATGACTTCAGTCGCTATTCTTGGATCTATTTTCTTTCCCACAAGGATCTGGCTTTCAGTCGTTTCCAGACCTGGCTGACCCTGGTCGAAAAAGAATCCAACCACTCGCTCAAAATCCTTCGTGCTGATAAGGGTGGTACCCCTTCTGATAATGGCGTGGTTGAACGTAAACATCGTACCGGCGTGGAAATGGCTCGGACCATGCTGACTCACAGTCAACTCCCTCAGTCCCTCTGGGCCGAGGCCATGATGACCGCGATCCATACTCTTAACCGCTCTCCGACATCAGCAGTTCCAGGCTACAACTCCGTCTCCACTGGATATCGCCTATATGATCCTCGCCGCCGCATTATCTCCGTGAGCAGGGATGTCCTTTTCAACGAGCAGGTCCTTCCGCCATCCTCCGACTCTCCTCCTATTCTTGGAGATCCGTCCGATGCCCCGGAGCCCTCGATCCCTCCACCTGCCTCGTCCCCCGTTACATCACCTCCTATTCTCTCTCCTCCACCTCCTTCTCCGGCTCCACCCTCGTCTCCTCCTCCTTTGGAACCCCGCTCGGTACGTGTTCCGCGATGGCTCATTGATACTCTCCGCTCCTCCGGTCTTGAGGACCCCTACTCCGAACCACACCCTGATGATGGGCCTCGTCGCTCTCATCGCCACCCCCCACCGTCCTCTTCTGATCCCCTCCATGTCAATTACGCCCTTATGTCTCGCATCCTCGCCACTCGCGAGCCCACTACCGTTCCTCAGGCTCTTGCCCAGCCTAATTGGAAACAGGCTATGGAAGCGGAAATTCATGCTCTTCTTCGGAACCATACCTGGGACCTTGTTCCTCGTCCCTCACACCGTTCCGTAATCGGTGTCCGGTGGATATTCAAAACAAAGTACGCCTCTGATGGTTCTGTCGACAAGTATAAAGCTCGGCTGGTGGCTAAAGGCTATGCCCAACGACCCGGCATCGACTATGGGGAGACCTTTGCACCTACCGCCCGGATGAGCACCATCCGAACGATCCTTGCTCTTGCAGCCCACCATCAGTGGCCCATTTTTCAAATGGACGTCAAATCTGCGTTTTTTGAATGGTGATCTTCAAGAAGAGGTATATGTGGATCAGCCACCCGGCTTCATTAATTCTCGTTCTCCTTCCATGGTCTGTCGCCTTCGCAAAGCCCTCTATGGTCTCAAGCAAGCTCCTAGGGCCTGGAATCAGCGTATTGATACCTTCTTCTGCGGCCAAGGGCTTCATCGCTCTCTGGCTGATCCCAATCTTTATCTCTTTCATGAAGGACAGCTTCATACCTTCATCATTCTTTATGTGGATGATCTAATCCTTACTGGGAGTCATACCAATCATATCCTTGCCATTAAAGTTGCTCTTCAAACTGAATTTGAGATGACGGATATGGGCCTCCTCCATTTTTTCTTGGGTCTTGAGATTTGGCAGACCAAGAGGGGGTATTTTGTCTCTCAGCAGCGCTATGTTCACGAGCTCCTCGAAACTTTCCACATGGCTGACTGTCGGCCCATCACTTCTCCCATGGATCCCAACTCTAAACTCTCTGCTTCTGGGTCCACTGCTTATCCTGATGCCTCCCTCTATCGCCAGCTTGTTGGTTCTCTTATCTGGCTACTTAACACTCGACTGGATCTCGGCTTCTCTGTCGGCACCCTCAGTACCTTCATGCAAACCCCTTCACTTTCTCATTGGCAGGCTGCTCGACGTCTCCTCCGCTATCTTCAGGGGACCTCTACTTTCGGGCTCCTATATACTGCCGGTGGTTCCTCTCCTTCCCCGCTCACTCTCCGAGGTTGGAGTGACTCTGATTGGGCTGGCGACCCCGATTCTCGCCGCTCTACCACAGGCTATGTTTTCTCCTTTGGCTCTGCGGCTATCTCCTGGTCCAGCAAACGCCAACCCACGGTCGCCCTATCCTCCACCGAGGCTGAGTATCGTGCTATGTGTAGTGCCACCTGTGAGGCTGTGTGGCTTCGGCACCTTCTTCTCGATTGTGGTTTTCAGCAACCCGCTCCTACCACACTTTTTTGTGACAATCAAAGCTGTATTGCCCTTGCTCGCAATCCGGTTTTCCATGCTCGGACAAAACACATCGAAATTCAGTACCACTACACGCGAGAAGGTTCTTGACGGTACCATTTTGCTCCTCTTCAGCACCACTACCGACAACGTCGCCGACATTTTTACCAAACCTGTTTCCTCTCCCCTTCTCCAGCGTCATGCCAGCTCTCTGGGTCTTGTGCCACACCCTGGAGCTGAGAGGGGGTGTTGAGACTGCCATCTCCAGGGTAGACTGGCCGACCAGCTCCCACGCAGCAGGGGGACCAGAGGGGGTAGGCTGGCCGACCAGCCCCTGGCCGACCAGGTCCTGGCCGACCAGCTGGTCGGCCCAGTTGGCTGACCGACCAGGCTGGTCGGTCTAGGCTAACTGACCGACCCTCCTGGCCTTCCCTATATAAGGGCCCTCCCCCCTTCCTCATTTTATCTACTCCCTCCAACAGCTCCTCAAGGCTCCAGTCTTCAAGCCTGCTCCTGGCCGTCCCTACCTGAGCCCCCCTCAGCTGCCCTCTTGGCTGCCCACGCTCCCTCAGCAGATCCCTCCTCTTTTCGGGCTCCTGCCTCCTCGCTCCAGGCTTCTTCAGTCCCCTCGTTCCAAGGTTCCTGCCTCTTCGCCCCAGGCTCCTTCAGCCTCCTCATTTCTAGGCTCCTGCCTCCTCGGTTCAGGCTCCTCTAGCCTCCTCGCTCCCAGGCCCCTGCCTCCTCGCTTCAGGCTCCTCAAGCCTCCGTGCTCTCAGGCTGCAGCCTCCTTGTGCCCTTTCCTCTGCTTCAGTTCAGCCCCTTCTGCAGCCTCCTTGTGCCCCCTTCCTCTGCTTCAGTGCAGCCCCTTCTGCAGCTCCTGTTTCTCATCCTATTCAGGATACTTTGAATTTCAGTTGCTGCCCTGGTTTATGGGCTGAGTTACAGCATACTTTGAATTTCTCATCCTATTCAGGATACTTTGAATTTCAGTTGCTGCCCTGGTTTATGGGCTGAGTTACAGCAGATCTGTTTGTGGCACATCTTGTTGTCTCTAGTGTTCTCTGTGTGGTTCTGTAGCTTCAGTTTGTTTGCATCTTCCGCTGCCATTTTAATAATTAAAGGTTTAGTTCCACTGCCCTCTGAGTGATTAGAGGCCGGTTTCATTGGTTCCATTGCCGGGATACCACACACTCTTTCTCAAGAGGTGGGCCTCGGTAGTTTGGTGGAAGGATATCTTTGCTGCACTTTTTGACAGCTGAATATTACAACCATAAACATGGTGAGTACCCATGAGCAAGAGAGCTCCACAACTCCTCAAAGGAGAAAGCAGGAAAGCCTTAATGATCCAGCTAGTGTACAGCTGCAGGGAGCACAACAAATGCCTTTTGAGCAGGCCACACATGAAGCTACAACTGAGCTCAATGGTGATATTAGTTCTAGCAGTGAGTCAGATGATGCTACTATGTTGAATGCACACCTTGCAAGTGCAGTGACTGCTTTGACTCAGCTGGCTCAAAATTTGGCTCAGATTGTGCAAACAAATGCCAAGAAGAAGAAGAAATCAAGAAAGCACAAGCATGGAAAGAGTGAGTACACACATGCATCAGCTTCTCATGGCGGACCGCACACTCATGCATCAGTTTCCCATGAGGGACAGCCATCAAAAATGACTCAGAAAGTGACTTCCAAGAGAGAGGAATCGCCCAAAAGAGCACTTGAGAAAGAGGTACAAAAAGTACAGCCAGTGCAACAGTATGAGCAGCCAGCACAAGGCCTTGGTTTGGGTACTTCTACTCCTCAAAATAATAATGTGGCTCAACCACCTCAGCCATATTTGAGGCAGCAACCTGAATATTTTGGTACAGATTCTATCTTTGATGCTATGTTGATTTCACCGCCAATTGGGCATAGAAAGCAAGCCATGTATGACAATGTGGGAATGCAGCCAGGCATGCAAGCCACAGCATATGCTCCCATGCCTAATGTTCAGCCAAGCATGGCTCTCCCTAGTGAAGGGAATGCTGCAAATATACAGCCATCTTTGGGACAGCAGCCAATATCAAATGTATATAAAGAATTTAAGGATGGTGGTTCTCATGTCAAGTTTGATACATATAATGGAGTACATGACAGGTACAAAGCCCTCACATTCCTTCAACAATTTGATGCTGCATTTCTTGGGGGTTTGTTTACAGAAGCATCCAAGATGAGGAAGGTTGCCACATTTTAGGCAATGCACTTAAGTGGTACACCAACCTTATGCTTCATGGAGATGCACCTGCTACTTGGCTGGAATTTAAGCAAGTGTTCTCTTCTACTTGGCTTTCTCCAACTTTTGAAGTTGAAGTACTTTCACACTGGCATGACTTGTCATACAAACTTTGCAAGAATCTTGATGATTACACCAAGAGATTTTGGGATGTTTTGCTGCCATTGAGCTCTTACAGGCATGTTTCTTTGAAAGAGCAAATAGAGAGGTACTGTTGTGGATTGCCTAGTGAGCTACGTGATTATTGCATCAAAACCAAGGTGGGTTCTATGACTCAATTATTTGAGAATGCAAGGACAGCATATGCATGGATGCAGGAGAAGAATTTGGGCTTTATGGACAGCAAGAAAGAAGACAACAAACGGGCTGCCAAACACCAGCATAAGGACATCAAATCTGAAAATAAAAATTATGGCAAACGACTGTTTCAAAAGGGAGGAAAAGCCCAATTCAAAGCTGGTCAAAGGCGTGGACAGCCTAATAAACAGCCCGTACCAAGTTATCTGATGAAGAAAAAAAGTCACTCATGGAGCAAAACAAATGTTTTATATGCAAAGGAGAGGGACACCGCTCTTATGATTGCCCATTCAAGAAAAGAGACAGGTCAGATGATGGTAAGAATGGTGATAAACAGGCTGATCGGAAGGGCAAAAAGCCTAAACCTTCCGCAGGACTTCTTCCAGATGTGATTGGGAATTTGCCACATGCACATGATGAAGAGGAAATGAAAAAGACTGAGATGTGCAGAGCATGGGGAAAAATCAGAAATCAGAATTGTTTGTTTTTCTTTGATTCTGGGGCAAAGGCGAATTTCATAACTCCTGATATGGCAGGAAGGCTTGGCATCAAGCCTGAGGAAATGGGGCCATCCGGCATGTGTGATATGGCCAACCCTGAACTCAACACACATGTCACTCCTATCATTGGCAAGTTGAGGATGCATATCCAGGGATATCAGGATGCAGAGGACTTCTACATCAGAGTGTGATGCTTTGCTTGGGATGCCTTGGATGTACAAGGTGGGGGCTGATGTGCAGATGAGAAACAAGAAGATTTCTTTAACTCATAGAGGCAAAAATCATGTACTTGATGTAAAGTTGAAAGGGGAGTCCATCCCTGTAGTTTCAGCTTCTTGTATTTCCAATGTAATAAAGCGTCATATTTCAGCGTACTTGATTTTTGTCAAAGAGGACAGCCAACCAGTTCAAGAAGGCTCTACTCTTTCTGCTTTAGATAGAGAAAGTCATGTGGCGCGATGCACCACTGTCAATAATCTAAGGTTCATCCGCAGGTACATGAACTGCCTCTGTGCAAATCTCCTCAATTGCTACGAACAGCTCTATTGGTACTGTCTGCGCGCTGTTGCTGGAATCTTTCTTTACTCCATTCTTCTCATTCGCAATCTTCTTCCGGCACTCATTCTGCTTGTGCCTTGCCTTGTTGCAATAGAAGCACTTGATCTTCTTCTTTCTCTTTTTATCATCAGAAGAAGATGGGTTACCAGATTTTCAAAATTGTTTCTCAGATGCACTTCCTCAAGAATTACCTCCCAAGAGGCTTCGAGGATCATCAAATTGATATAATTCCAGGAAGCTCACCGCCTAATATACCTCCCTATCGTGTCAGTAAGGCACAACAGGAAGAGATAATGTCACAAGTGAAGGAACTCTTGGAAAAGGAATTAATACAGCCAAGTAATTCTCCTTACTGTTCCCCTGTGTTGCTTGTGCAAAAGAAGGATGGCGGTTGGAGAATGTATATTGATTATAGGGCTTTAAATAAAGTCACAATTAAGAACCGTTTTCCAATTCCACGCATTGATGATATATTGGATCGGTTGGAAGGTTCCTCAATGTTCAGTCGTATTGACCTTAAAAGTGGATACCATCAGATAAGGATACGGCCTGAAGATGTCTACAAGACTGCCTTCCGCACTTCATTTGGCTTATATGAGTTCCTTGTGATGCCTTTTGGTTTGACTAATGCACCTGCCACTTTCAATAGAATGATGGACAGAATTTTTAGAGCACACAGAAAGTTTGTGGGCACTTTCTTCGATGACATCATTGTGTTCTCTAAAAATGAGCAGGAGCACAGGAAACACCTCACTATTGTGTTTCAAGAGTTGAAAAGACACAAGCTATTAATAAACACCAAGAAAAGTGAGTTCTTTATGCATGAGATTCATTTTCTCGGTCATATAGTGTCAAAGAATGGAGTCAAGATGGATCCTACAAAAGTTGAGGCCATAAGGAGTTGGCCAATTTTGAAAAATCTGCATGAAGTCAGAAGCTTTCTTGGGTTGTGTTCATACTATCGGAGGTTTATAAAGTACTTTGCAGAAATTGCTTCTCCCTTGCATGTTTTACAAAAGAAAGCTGTACCGTTTCAATGGGGACCAAAGGAAAATGCAGCTTTTGAAGAGCTGAAGCAAAAGTTGTGTTCTGAACCCGTTATTATCTTGCCAGATCTTGCAAAACCCTTTGCTGTAACTTGTGATGCATGTGGAAACAGCATAGGAGGCACTTTGATGTAGGATGGCAGAGTGGTTGCATATGAGAGTAGAGTTCTCAAAGATGCTGAATTGTACTTGCAGACATACGAGAAGGAAATGTTAGCAGTGATACATGCTTTGACCACATGGAAACATTACCTTCTTGGAGCTGATTTTTATGTGCAGACAGATCATCAGTCACTTAGATATTTTCTCACGTAGAGAAAATTATCTGAAAAGCACATGAGATGGGCTAACTTCCTCTCAATGTTTCATTTTCAAATTGTACATGTGCCGGGTAACAAAAATGTCGTGGCTGATGCACTTTCCAGGAAACCACACCCTGAAGCAGTCTCCAAGAAACCCAGTGTTTCAGCAGTGAGCATTGCTTACAACAATGTGTTAGATGTGATGAAAGATCAGTATGTTAATGATGCTGATTTTTCAACTATTTATGATCAGCTTTCTAATGGTCAAAGGCATGATCACTATATGTTGAAAGAGGGTTTCATTTTGATGCATGGACGACTCTGTGTCACTGATCAGATGCGACAGAAAGTCATAATGGAAAGTCATGCTCCTCCATATGCAGGACATAGGGGAATTACAGCAACAATTACAGCAGTGGAGCAATACTTTTATTGGCCATCTTTGAGGAAAGATGTGGAAGAATATGTGAGAACATGCATGGTTTGTCAAAAAGTAAAGTTTGACAAGCAGAAGGCACCTGGGTTGTTACACCCTTTGCCAATTCCGGATAGACCATGGCAAAGCATAGCTATGGATTTTGTGTTTGATCTTCCACATACTCCTACTGGACATGATGGATTGTGGACAATAATTTGCAGGTTTAGCAAACAAGCCCACTTTGTGCCAGTAAGAAAGAAAATTACAGCAGATCAAATGGCCAAATTGTTTTTGCAGCATGTCTTCAAGTATCATGGGATGCCTGAATCCATAATCAGTGATAGAGGTCCGAGGATGACCAGCCTCTTTTGGAGAGGACTGTTTGAAAATATGGGCACTACGCTGAATTTTTCGTCATCTTTTCACCCTCAGTCTGATGGACAATCGGAGCAGGAAAACTCTACCATCTTGGATATGTTTAAATGCTATGTCTCAGACCACAAAAGCAAATGGGAGCATTATTTGCCTTTGCTAGAATATGCTTACAATAATACGGTGCACACATCCACAGGTAAAGCACCTTTTGAAATAGTGGAAGGTGCCAGGAAGATACCTCCCATTTTGCATACAAAAGAGAAAATCTTCGAAGCTGATCGTTTTGTGGAAAGCCTTGAAGAGGCTTACAAGAAGATCAAATGTGCCTTGCAAAGAAGTCAGGACAAGCAGAAAAGAGCAGCAGATAAGCACTGCAGGGAATTGGTATTCACAGAAGGTGATTGGGTTTTGCTGCGTTTTCAGAAGGCAAGGCTGAAAAATAAGAAAAGCAAGGAAAGGTTGTACACAAAGCTGAACATGCGTTACTATGGTCCTTTCTAGGTTTCTGAAAAGATAAACGAGGTAGCTTATAGGCTGAAGTTGCCTCCGCATTGGAAGATACATAATGCCTTTCATGTGAGCTTATTAAAGCAATATCATGGAGATATTCCCGAGGATTTACCTGATGAGGTGCAGCCTGAAGTGGAAGAACAGAATGAACTTCTGGTCCCAGAGCAGATTCTGGCACACAGAGATAGAAAGCTCAAGGGTAAAGTTATCCATCGCTACTTGGTAAAATTTCAAAATTACCCATCACTTGATGCGAAATGGGTGGAGGAAGGTGAACTGGCAGATTCACCTGGGATATTGCAGCTTTACCTTGAAGCTTTCCAATTAGAGCCGACTGCGGTCCGGACTCCTACAGGTAGTTCAGCAAAGCGAGCGTCTGGAGCATTACCTAGTGTTCGAGAGGGGGGTAGCACCACTCCCTCAGTACAGACGGGCTCACTGTGATTTCATGAGGTCGCTTGATGACACTGTACGTTTCATCCAAGATACTGAGCTGACAGTATTTCTGCTGTGAGACTTCATGATATTGATGCATCTTGACTATTGGTCGCCGAGGATCACATAGATTTTGACCAGTGTATATGGATGGATGCATGCCTCTCCTAGCCATATTTTCATTGTCTCTGTATACTATAGCAAAGGCTTTCTTGTATACTCTTTTATGCTATATTTCATGCTCGCTCCTGTGTTTTGAGGCAGCAAACTGTGGTTTGTTGTTTCAAGAGAGGGGTATGTCACGGGGGCATGAAATTCTAAGTACTTTAATGTACTACAAGACCGTGACAACTTTGGTTTTAAAAGTCCAAGCGTGGGCTTAATAATGTGTAATTAAACGCGGCATGGTGCCTAGCACATAAGCATAATTAATCCCTAGGCCCAAAGGCATTCCAAGGAATTAAAAGAGTGGTTGTTGGAAAATGATGATGTGGCATTTTTAATGGGCCCCCTAGAGGGCCATGTACCTTCAGTGGCCCCCCTAGAGTTCCAAGTGGCTCTAGAACCTTCTACATGCTCCTTTGCCATTCCTGGACCTTCCTGGGCCTTCTAAACTTCACATGTGTGGTTTTCTCTCTCATCTTCTCCCTTTGTTGAGATTTTGGACTGGTTTTTCAGCCTCCCACGCAGCGGAAATAATGCCCAGGAGCTCACACAGTGTGCAGTGTGGGTGTGGAATCACAAACTTCTTTACTTATGTGCATTCAATAGGTGTGCAGACTCATCAATAGACAATGAACCAAACTAGATAGAGAAACCACCATATAATATATTTCCGTCCACAACTATGGACACAATACAAGAGAGACAGATCCAGAGTCCCACCAATGTTGTGGTCCTCTGATCTTACCACAAAGTCCTTCTCCTATCTGCTGGCTATCTCTAGACTAGAGTCCGTGTGCTCCACCTCAAGCGTAAGTAAACTTTCCGTCTAGGATGATCCTCTCCACCTTGCTGTCTGGAAACCAGCCTAGGTGGGCAGCCTCCTGGCTAAGTCTGCAGCCCTGCTAGCACCTCTCTATCCTCCTGAATGTAGGTCCAGAGGGTGGCTGCCTGCTGCTCCTTTCTGCTCTGGATCTGCTGCTGCAAGTGATGATGAAATGAGGCCTGAATGGCCTCTTTATATAGGCCCCAGGGGGGGCTGATAAAAACCGACCAGCCTGGTACAGACTGGCCGACCAGTCTGTGGCTGGTCCAGCCCTATAAGGCACACAACCCAGGGCTTTCTGGCCCAAACTTCCAGGGCCCTTTGGCCCTCCTTTCAAGGCATATATCCAGCCTATAAAAGGCCTGTTTCCTGCCCACTGAAAGCCACTTTTCCTGCTGCAGATCTGGGCCTGCACTCCCTGCAATGTCTGTGCCTCTGCCAGGCCCTCTTCCCGGCCACGTGTCCTGCACCGTACGGGTTCCTTGTGCTGGCTACTGCTTCGCCTTTTGCTACTGCAGATCCATCCTAGCTCCAGGTACCCACCATCTCTATGATTCTTGCCCACATGGCATCCAATCAGATGCCCATGTGACAGACACTCAAACCCTAGGTTCACCCCCCCCATGCTCTCCTCATTTGGGGGCTTACAGATGGGGAGGTGACCTTTCCAACACCCCCTCTCACCGACACATCTCGGCCCAATGCCAACACCTCGATGAAAATGCTCCAGTAACTCCCTGGTCGTAGTCCTCTGGAACCTTTCGGTGTCAAAATCTTTTTCTGGCTTTTCATCCAGTGGCTCCTGCTCCACCGGGTCCGGTTCCGCTTCCGCACACCATCCTGGTACACAGGTCCATCTCTGGTAGCACCTCCTGGTACCACCGCCTTCAGTCACATTCCCGCCTCTGAACTTGAGCAACCCAGCCGTCACGATCTTCCAGTCGTCCCCCTCATAATGAGTGAACAACCTCGAGTCTTCCAGGCACCATGCTCTGAGGGTCTGTTTCAACCCGTCCTTCCTTTGGCAAGGTCTGCAACCAATGAATATTTCCAGATAACCTGGACCATGAACTCTCGCTGAGTTCTCAAGCAGGTACTCTTCTGGCTTCAGTACTCTTTGTCCACCACCTTCTAGCAATCTGCGTCCGAGATTTGAAGAAGCACCAATACTTCCCCTTTTGCCTTCGAAGAAGGCCAATTCCTTCCAATCTCTTATCACCTGAGACAAATGAAGAGCAAAATCTCTCCACAGCATGCTATAAAGGCTCAAATGCAGAATATCAAATACATACCAAACTGTTGCACTGCCTGAATGTTCGCTCTGAAAGCAAACCATGTACCTCAATGAGGCACCCGCCAAGATCCTGTGTAATCCTGTACTGTCCCCTTCTGAACTCCAGCATCCATCTGACCATGAGACCCCAGGGCCTTCCATGGAATCCACCCTCGTGTCAGTGTCAACAGCTACACACCTGGAAGGTACCAAGCGCTCCATACTGTCCTTCACCTTCACAAAGGCATCTGACTCCTCGTCGACCCACATCTCTATGTCAGACACCCTTACTGTGATTTCTGGATCAACATATCTGACCTCGGTAACACTTGGTGATGTCACCAGGAACAATTCTTCGATTACCACATTTGCTTTGGCCTTTCCCTCTGAATCTGAGTCAGACTCCTGTTTGTTTTTCAGATCCGCCTTTTTCTTTCTGCAGTCCTTTGCAAAATGTCCGGGCGTATCACAATAGAAACACTTCTTCTTGTGCTTCCTCTTCGAAGTCTCCTCGTCGTCAGAGTCATCTTTATTGGACTTGCCACCGTTAGGCTTGCCCTTTCCTTTACCAGTGGAATCCTTCACCAGCATCGCCTTGTCATCTTTGTCCTCGTTGTAGAGCTTCTCCCGAGCTTCCTCCTGTAGCAGTAAGGGACACAACTCCTCAAATGTCAGAGGTTTGGTCCTCTGTCCTGCTGTCACAGCCGTAACAAAGCTCTTGAAACTCCGAGGCAGTCTCCTCGGTACCATCAAGGCCAGATGGCATGAGTCCGTCTTCTGACCAATTGCTGCCAGCTGATCCCGCACCACCTTGACCTTCGTCAAATGGCTATGTACCGTATCGCCTTCTTCCATATCAAGATTGTAGAGTTGATGCTTAAGAAGCACGATCCGGGAGGTATTATCTGTCTCGTACAGATCCTTCAGGGTGGCCCACGCCTCTACTGACGTCTCGGCCAGCTGGATATGCGGAAGAACAGAGTCCGCCGTAGTCCCTATGATTATTGCCAGGGCATGGGCATCTCTTTCTTCCCAAGCTTCAAGCTCCTCTCTGTCTACTGCCATGAGTACCTTCCCTTTACTGTCCACCAAGTCTTCCGGCTTCGACTCCTCTCCCGTGGTCAGCTTCCACAACTTCCGAGCCACTAAATGACTCCGGATCTTCACTTTCCAGATCGGGTAATTAGTCCCGTCCAGGTTCCCAGACTCTCCAAAGTTAGGGATAGTGAAAGAGAGAAAACTGGAGGAGGAAGGGATAGCGGGGGCTGAAGAGGCTGTAGATGGCGACATCTCTGCTGTATATACCACACAGCAAAGTCAACCAAACTCAAATTCAGTAAACCAGAACTCTGAACGCACCTGACTGAACCTGAGTCACCCTCCTTCTCGCAAGGGCACAATCCTCCAGTCGTGGAAGTCGATTCCCTACAGCTTCTGAATCAGGGTCGTCCTTCAGCAAGGTCCCTGCCTTCAGGCTCCCACACCTGTGAGCCTCCTACTTGGGCTCTGATACCATGTTAGAAAATACCCAACAGAGGGTACACGCAGCGGAAATAATGCCCAGGAGCTCACACAGTGTGCAGTGTGGGTGTGGAATCACAAACTTCTTTACTTATGTGCATTCAATAGGTGTGCAGACTCATCAATAGACAATGAACCAAACTAGATAGAGAAACCACCATATAATATATTTCCGTCCACAACTATGGACACAATACAAGAGAGACAGATCCAGAGTCCCACCAATGGTGTGGTCCTCTGATCTTACCACAAAGTCCTTCTCCTATCTGCTGGCTATCTCTAGACAAGAGTCCGCGTGCTCCACCTCGAGCGTAAGTAAACTTTCCGTCTAGGATGATCCTCTCCACCTTGCTGTCTGGAAACCAGCCTAGGTGGGCAGCCTCCTGGCTAAGTCTGCAGCCCTGCTAGCACCTCTCTATCCTCTTGAATGTAGGTCCAGAGGGTGGCTGCCTGCTGCTCCTTTCTGTTCTGGATCTGCTGCTGCAAGTGATGATGAAATGAGGCCTGAATGGCCTCTTTATATAGGCCCCAGGGGGGGCTGATAAAAACTGACCAGCCTGGTACAGACTGGCCGACCAGTCTGTGGCTGGTCCAGCCCTATAAGGCACACAACCCAGGGCTTTCTGGCCCAAACTTCCAGGGCCCTTTGGCCCTCCTTTCAAGGCATATATCCAGCCTATAAAAGGCCTGTTTCCTGCCCACTGAAAGCCACTTTTCCTGCTGCAGATCTGAGCCTGCACTCCCTGCAATGTCTGTGCCTCTGCCAGGCCCTCTTCCCAGCCACGTGTCCTGCGCCGTACAGGTTCCTTGTGCTGGCTACTGCTTCGCCTTTTGCTACTGCAGATCCATCCTAGCTCCAGGTATCCACCATCTCTATGATTCTTGCCCACATGGCATCCAATCAGATGCCCATGTGACAGACACTCAAACCCTAGGTTCACCCCCCCCATGCTCTCCTCATTTGGGGGCTTACAGATGGGGAGGTGACCTTTCCAACAAATTCCGTTTTTCTTCATAACTCCTCACCCGTTTGGATTCCTCGACTTCCGTTTGGATTTCTCGACTTCCCCTCTGCCTCCCCTTCGTAGTGATATGCTTTTCCCTCCGTGCATTTGGTAGAACGGGCAGAGCTGAGCACTTCTTTTGCTGGTCGAATTAGCAAAAGTGGCCTTTTCTGGACCTTTTTGCTTCTACTGCCTCCTGGGCCTCTCCTCTTGCAGAGCTACAGCTTTCTGTTGAATTTCGAGTGGTCCCACGCGCTGGTTGACTGGTTTTTCTCAGTTTTGGAGGACTTTCCGGCGATGAAACTTCTCCAAAACCTTCTCAGTGCATTCCTCTCTGAAGCACGCTTCTTTTGAGCCCAAGAACTCCCACTTCTTCGCGACAGAAGTGCTTCTTTTCGTATTTTTCGGTGGAATTCTTGCTGGTCGGCTCTTGTAAATGCTCTTTCTTCATGTCTTTGCACTCCTCTTTGGCTGAGAATGCAATTGGGCATTGGCTACTATGCTATTGGTTGGCCTCGTGTGCCACCTCTTTCTTGGCTCACAGGTGCCCAGGCAGTGCTACATGAGTCATTCTTTGGTTGGGTACTTTGCTGATTTTATTTTGGAGCTTTGAAAAGCTTTGTGAATGCCATCTGGAAACCACTCAAAGAGAGTGCAACTGGGGTGCAGTGTGATTGCATCTGGACAGCCAATGGAATTGCACTCGGAAAAGAGAATGCCTTTGGATTGAGCCTATGGGTTAAGTGCACTTATGTGATGGTGTTCTATGCTTGAAAGCCTTGCGAAGGCTTAGTGAATTGGGGCTGCGTGCTCAGTTGCAGGGAAGGTCTCCCAGATGCAACTTGTAATCATTTCACTGTGAAATATAAAGAAATACCGAAAGAGGCACCACGGTGTTTGGGGCCAATCGGGTGCACTTGTCTATGTCTGTTGAGCAGGGGCATTCTAGCCTCCATCCCTTTCCAGTGGTTTTGTTTGTGAACAAATGGATAAATGCCAAATGGTGATCATGCAATGGTTAATGGTTGTGATATATGCTTTGTGAGCTGTAAATAAGTGCTGAAGTGATTGTAGGTTTAGTTCCACTGCCCTCTGAGTGATTAGAGGCCGGTTTCATTTCTTTTGGCCAAAAATGAAAAAACATATGTGGCACGTTGTTTTTCGTGTCAAGTAACTAAGGCAAAGCGGGTGCAACCACCCGGACTTTTACAGCCCTTGGAAATACCACTCGGTAGGTGAGAGAGCATTTCCATGGACTTTATAGTAGGTATACCTACGACTCAAGGTGGATATGATTCTATCCTTGTGGTGGTTGATCGTCTTACCAAGATGGCTCAATTCATACCGACTAGGGAGTCTATTAGTGCCCCGCAAGTGGCGGATTTGTTTAATATATTAAACGTATATTTCGTCTGCATGGATTACCCACATCCATAGTGTCAGACTGGGATGTTAAACTTACTAGTCATTTTTGGACTGCAGTGTTTGAGACACTAAGGACAGAGTTGGGAGTGGGGATCATACAGAAACGGAATCACAAACTTCTTAACTTAATGTGCATCACATAGATGTGCAGACTCATCAGTAGACAATGAACCAGCCAGATATAGAAGCTACCAAAACAATATATTTCCATCCAAAACTATGGAGACAACAAAAGAGAGATAGATCCAAAGTCCCACCAAAGCGTGGTCCTTTGATCTTACCACAAGGTACTTCTACTATCTACCGGCTATCTCTAGACTCAAGCCCGCGTGCTCCACCTCGAGTGTGTGTAGACTCTCCGTCCCGATCACAACACCTTGCTGTCCAAAAGCCAGCCTAGGTGGGCAAGGGGCAGCATTTACTAGCTCAGTCTGCAGCTCCTCTAGATCTCCTTCACACTATTCATCGAACCCTTTCGATAACGTATTTCAAAATCAAAATCTTGCATTAACTCTGCCCATCTAGCCTTCTTCCCCTCAATTCCGACCCGTCACACACATACTTGATTGACTGATGATCTGTCAATACAAGAAACTTAGAACCATACATATAGTGTCTCCAAACCTTGAGAGCATACACAACTGCATATAGTTCTTTTTGTAGTGTGAGCCAATGATATTGGGTGTCGTCTAGCTTTTTACTTTCAAAAGCTACAGGTCTTCTCTCTTGGAATAAAGCTGCCCCAATTGCAAAGTCACTCACATCAGCCTCTAAAACATAAGGCGGGGTTGGTTCGGGCAGTGCAAGAACAGAGGCTTCCTTGATAGTTTGCTTCAAGGTTTCAAAAGACTTGTTCAATGCATCATTCCAAGAGATTGGCTGGGTAGACATGCATCCACGACCTTTCAATATGTTGGTCAAGGGTGCCGTGATGTGCGAATAATCACGCACAGACTTCCATAGAAAGACCGTAAATCCTAGGAAAGAATGAAGTTGTTTCACTGTTTGAGGGATGGGCCATTCCAAAACCTTCTGGATACGATCTAAATCAATGCTGATACCTTCGGAAGAAATCTTGTGTCCTAAGTAAATGATCTCCTTCATGAAGAAGTCACATTCACTCATCTTGGCATAGAGCTTATGCTGTCTTAAAATAACTAAGACAATCCCGAGGTGTTCAATCATTTGTTGGAAGGTAGCGGGAGCATTGGTCAAACTAAAAGGCAATACGAGAAACTCGTATTGGCCATACCTAGTATGGAAAGCAGTTCTATCTATGTCTTTAGCATAGATACAGATTTGATGGTAACCCATATGCAAATTAATCTTAGTGAAGTACTTCGCTTCGGCCAATCGTTCTATCAAATCATCTGAACGAGGAAGAGGGTATTTATTCTTAATTGTTACTTTTATCAATCGTTTGTAATCTACACGCATTCTCCACGAACCATCTTTCTTCTTTCTTAAGAGAATAGGTGCACCCCAGGGTGATTTACTTGGGCGAATATAACCCATATTCACATAGTCTTGTAGCTGTGAAGCTAGCCCATCCTCCTTGAGTTGGCTCATCCTATAAGGTGGAATACTAATAGGTTGAGCCCCAGGTACTTAATCTATGCGATGATCTACTGCCCATTTTGGAGGTAAACCTTTTGACAGTTGTGCAGGGAATACATCCATGAAATCATCTAACAACGTTCTCAATTCTCGGTGTTCAAACACGCTTAAATCATTTTTGTTATTAACAGAGACAACAAATGAAGAAAGCGGAATTAAGACACACTGATACACATCATAATGAGAAGTGTTTATTATATTTCGAAGATGCATCGCAGATACAATAGGTCCCTGAGAAGAGGGAATATTATCACATTGAATACAAAATTAGGTGTCCTTGTCCAAAAAAGAGAGTGTATGATCTTTCCATCCAATCCGAATATCGTGGGTTTTAAACCATTCTATTTTGATTAACAAGTCCACATGTTCCAAGTGCATAACATAGCACGTAAGAGCAACTGTGTAGTCTTGAATCCGGATAGAAAGTTCGTCGACCTTACGATCCCAAAACTGTTTCCCAATTGGAAGCTGCACCTCGTAGAGGTGTCGTGGACAGCCCCACCCTTTGCACAAGTTTGTAGTTCACAAAATTGTGAGAGCTGCCCGGGTCAAAGAGAATGTGAAGTCTTTGGTCCCTTACTTCTCCATAAGCTTAGAAAAGATCATGGGGCCCAATAACGAATTATTAAAAGTGCAATTACAAGAAAGTGGGCAGGTAATGACATTTACAGAAATACATGTCATCGATGCTTGGTTAGCTCCCTTGGCTTTGGTTCCTTGGCCTGCAAGGAGCTTTGGTCCTGGCGCTTGCATCTGGTTCTTGCGCTTAGGACAATCATTCCGAGTGTGGCCCCGCTCCTCGCAAATAAAACGTCCTTCTTTCTTTAGCTTAAGGGTGCGTAGGAAACGGGCTCTACCATTCTTCGTTTGAGTCAAATTCTTCTTGGAGGCGTTGTCTACTGACTTCAACTCCCAGATACCAGTTGTTGACTGGAAGAACTTCCTCTTGTTCTTCCCGCTCGTGTCGGCAGTAGTGGTTCCCTTTGCGCTGGCCATAGTATCATCATAGATGCACGCATAGTTCATAGCCTCTTGTAAAGTGGTACAATCGTTGTTCTTGATCTGAAGCTTATACGAGTCAAGCAAACCATCCATAAAGAAGCCCAATAAGGTGACAGGGTCCATCTTTGTAGCTCTCGTCTACAAATCAAGAAACCTTCTGAAGATAGAAAGTCAAATTCAGCTTGGACATATCAAGGGCCTTGAATTTGCCTACAATATCATAATCCCCCTCCTTCAAAAACTATTTCCTGAAGACCTCTTCAAATTCGATCCATGTGGAGGGCTTCGATCGGAGTTCCTTTCACCACAATAAAGCCTTCCCTAATAAATACCCTGCTGCAAGTTGCATCTTCTTCTCATTAGATAAGGGTGAAACTAGAAGTGTACTTGCCACTTGTGCAACCAAGTGTCAACCACTTCCTTGGTCCTGGATTTTCGATCTCCTGCTTCACATCGAATTCACCAAGGCTCTCACTCGCCTCTCTTCTATCCCAATCCAAGCAATCAACAACGCTAACTGACGAATCAACTAGCACTTGTAGGATATCACCAGGAATTTCGAATTTGAATCATACCTAGAGGAAATCACGTCCAATCTCTCTCGCAACAGAGATTCATACCTCAGGAGTTGGATCTGATACCAACTGACATGTTCCCAGCACTCATGAAACCTCTAACTTGCAAGCAAACACAAGAACACACCAAACGTTAGGAATCTGAGCAAGCTGCTCACCACCCAACCATGACACCTACGAGATACAATCCCGAATCAAAATATGTTTCCTCCGAGCCACGAGCTGAGCTACTGGCACAAACTCCCAACCAAATCCTGACAACCTCGTGTCCCATACCACCAAGTGGCGCCTAGAGGCCTTGGATATGTTGCTGGGCCTTGGGCTACGCTAAGATGTTAAGACAGGCAATCTCCAAATGCAAACGCCAGGGCCAAACAACTGGCCAAGAAGGCCAAAACTGGCAAATCTCCAAACACCAAGGTCAGGGCCAAATAAATGGCCAAAAAGGCCATAACTAGCCGACCAAAACTGAGATGTTGAAGCGGAAGCAGAGGATGCTGGAGAGGATGCAGGAGTGGAGGCAGAGGAAGATGGAGAGGATGCAGGAGTGGAGGCAGAGGAAGCTGGAGAGGATGCAGGAGTGGAGGCAGAGGAAGCAGAGGCAGCAGCAATATTGGAGCGCAAATCTGGCCGACCTAACCGACCGGATCTGGCCGACCAGTTTTGGTCGGCCAGTTGGCCATTTATTTGGCCCTGACCTTGGTGTTTGGAGATTTGCCAGTTTTGGCCTTCCTGGCCAATTGTTTGGCCTTGGCCTCTGCATTTGGAGATTGCATGTCTTAACATAAGATGCAGGCGCATGTCCGCGACTCAATCCAAGATCACACCTAGCACCAGGGAACGAGACTTGCTCCCCTCGGCTCACTGAAAACTGAACCTCTGGGCCCCTTATATAGACTGAGGCCCAATGCGCCAAAAATAGCAAAGACCTCTATTTGGTTCGTACCCTTACCACTCAACCTGAGAATCAATCCTGCCTAGCCCTAAGCCTCCCCAAACTACTTGAGCTAGTCTTGTCCACCCCAGTACACGTCCAATACTCTAATCCGTGCACATGACACTCATAATAAGTGAATAACCTGGAGTCTTCCAAACACTATGCTCTGAGGGTCTGTTTCAACCCGTCCTTCCTTTGGCAAGGTCCGCAACAAAAGAACCATCTCGAGAAATGAAATCCCAAGAATATCTCTAGATAACCTGGACCATGAACTCTCACTAAGCTCTCAAGCAAGTACTCTTCTGGCTTCAGTACACCTTGTCCATCACCTTCTAGCAATCTGTGTCCGAGATTTGAAGAAGCACCCACACTTCCCCTTCTGCCTTCGAAGAAGGCCCATTCCTTCCAATCTCGCATTACCTGAGACATATGAAGAGCAGATTCTCTCCACAACATGCTATAAAGGCTCAAATTAAGAACATCAAGTACATACCAAATTGTTGTACTACTTGTGTGCTTGCTCTGAAAGCAAATCATGCACCTCATGGAGGCACATACCAATAACTAGTGTAATCCTATACTGCCCCCTTCTGAATGACAGCAACCATCTGAACATGAAACCCTAGGACACTCCATGGAATCGATCCTCATGTTAGTATCAACAACCATGCACTTGGAAGATACCAAGCACTTCATGCTGTTCTTCACCTTCACAAAGGTTTCTGACTCCTCGTCGACCCACATCTCAATGTCAAACATATTCTGCTAGGTCGACATATCTAACCTCAGTAACACACGGAGATGTCACCAAGAACAGTTCTTCGATTACCACATTAGCTTTAGCTTTTGTGTCATCTTCTGAATCTGAGTCGCACTCCTTGTTTTTTTTATCCACCTTTTCTTTCTGCAATCCTTCACAAAATGGCTTGGCGTGTCACAATAGAAGCACTTCTTCTTCTGCTTCTTCTTGGAAGTGTCCTCGTCATCAGAGTCATCCTTCATGGACTTACCACCATTAGGCTTACCCTTCCCTTTGCCAACAACGCCTTGTCATCTTTGTCGTTGTTGTAGAGCTTCTCCCTAGCTTCTTCCTCGAGCAGTAATGGACCCAACTCCTCAAAAATTAGAGGTTTGTTCCTCTGTCCCACTGTCACAGTCATCACAAATCTTTTGAAACTCCGAGGTAGTCTCCTTAGTACCATCAAGGCCAACTAGCACGAGTCCACCTTGTCACCAATCGATGCTAGTTGATTCCTCACCACCTTGACCTTCGTCAAGTGGTCATGTACCGAATCTCCCTCATCCATATCTAGGTTGTAGAGATGATGCTGAAGAAGCAAGATCCGGGATGTGTTATCTGTCTCGTACAAATCCTTCAAAATGACCCACACCTCTACTGACATGTCGGCCATCTGGATGTGAGGAAGCACACAGTCTGCCATAGTCCCTATGATCAATGCCAGGGCGTGGGCATCTCTATCTTCCCAAGCATCGAGCTACTCTCCATCTACCAGTATGAGTATCTTCCCCTTGTTGTCCACCATATCCTTCAGCTTCGCCTCCACTCCTGTTGTCAGTTTCCACAACTTCTGAGCCACTAAATGACTCCAGATCTTCACCTTCTAGATAGGGTAATTTGTCCCATCCAGTTTCCCAGACTCTCCAAAGTTAGGGATGGTGAAAGAAAAAAATCTGGGGAAGGAGGAAGGGAGAGAAGGGGCTGAAGAGGCTTTTGAAATCGGCATCTCTGCTGCTTAACCACACAGCAAAGTAGAACAAACTCAACCTTCCGTGATCTTATCACAAGGTACTTCTACTATCTGCTGGATATCTTTAGACTCGAGCACGAGTGCTCCACCTCGAGCGTATGTAGACTCTCCGTCCCGATCACAACACCTTGCTGTCCGGAAGCCAGCCTAGGTGGGCAGGGGGCAGCATTTACTAGCTCAGTCTGCAGCTCCTCTAGATCTCCTTCACCCTCTGGGAATAGGCCCAAGAAATCCCTAAGTGCTGCTCCTGTCTGCTCTGTGTTGGCTGTTCCTGGTGATGAGATATGAGGGCACAAAGGCCCTTCTTTTATAGGCCCCCAAGGGGCTGTCAAAATACCGACCAGTCAGCCCTAATGGACCGACTGGCTTGCTGGCCGACTTGGTTGGCTGGTCCAACCAGCCCTATATAAGAGCCTATGCCAAGCCCTTTTAAGCTCCTGCCTTGTCACAGTCCGAGCCTATTGCAGGCCCATGGCCTGCCCAATGCCCCCGCCTGGTCGCTGCTCCTGATCCGCCTGTGTACGGCCTTCTTCCGGGTCCTGTTTGCAGACCGAGACCCTGCCCATAGCCCTCGCCATGCCGTCACATGTGCCAGCCATGTGGCGCCTCTTGCCAGGCCTAGATCCAGGGGCTGTTGCCCTCGCCATCCATCCTGCATAGTCTTGCCATCTGAGGCAGCCTCTAGAGCTCCATGTATTTCTCTTTTCTTTCTCTGATCTTTGCCCCCATGGCAGCCATAGTGCTACCAATGTGGCCTTCTCTCAAAGCCTAGGTTCACCCCCCCCATGCTCTCCTCATATGGGGGTGTACAGATGGGGAGGTGACCTTTCCAACATCCAGGTCCCATTCCCTGCATCTGTGGCATGTTCAATGAACCACTACTTCCATTAGTCAAATTCCACTTACAAACAACTTTGAGAACACTGAACGGAGGCTACTCAGAAACCAAACACCAAGGACACTGATTGGCCCCAAACACTTTGGCGCCCCTTCCAGTATTTATTTAATTCTTCAGGCAATGGCAATTGTGCAATTACATCAAGGGCTCACCCTTGCACTCTGCTACACTAGCAGCCCACTGCCCAAGCCAATACTTGGCATCAGAATGCATCCAATTCCCAGGTGTCACTAGAACCCAACTGTTAGGGCAATTGGATAAAAACCAAACAAACAAAACGCGCACGCGCACATACACAAGAGTGCGTGCGCATATCTATGTATGTATATGCACATATCTCTCTGTATATCTATGTGCACACACACACATCTTTGTATGTATTTTGATTGTATTGACGTCCACTAAAGGCTGAAATACGCCCTATGGGACCTAAAAGTAGCATTACAAGATAGCAAATGAAGTAATGTGCAATGTGGAGGAGCAAGTCCTAGTGGTTGCTACCAGTAGTGAGTGCAGAGACATGAGGATGCCTAAGAAGTCGTTTCCGAAGTTCCACAACTTCCCGAGGCGCCATTAAATGCTGCTGTACATACTGTACAGTATATATATATATGGTGACTAAATGCTTATATATATATATATATATATATATATATATATATATAGATAGAAAATCTTTAAGGTATTGTTATGGTTACGTTCACAATTTTGACGCTTTCTGTGAATAACTTCAAGTACAAGTTTGTGAAAAAAAAACGAAAAAAAAAAAAGTTCGTGACATGAAATCTAAAATTATATAATGCCTAGAGAAATGATCAGCCTATGACATACATGGTTTTACAGAACTATATGTAAACAAATTTTTCCCACCGCAGTTCCGAGTCAATTTCTTTATATTTCTTTCTTCATATGATCATATCGCTCACTGGAAAGAATGTTAATAGAAACTATCTCGTCTGAGACGACAGGTCTTGAAACAATATATCCGTTTTTGCATTCACAGCATTGAACACCATGAAATTTATTCGTGATTGTTACCATTAAACCAAAACTTGAATGCTGGAGCAGCAAACTTTAGCTCGCAAATACATCGATAAACACCCAACCTGGTAAGACAGAGCTGCAGTGGTTGCTGCGAGGAACCCTTCGGCGAGCGAGCAGAAGGGGCCACTCAACAGCTGCGATGCCATGAATGCCCATTATTTCATCAGCGTCCTCAACCGCATGCTGTTGAAGGACCTCGCGTCCTTAAGAAGCTAAATTATACATGATTAAGCAAATGTACATTACCTTTATCGATGATTAAGCAAATGAATATTACATTAGGTTGTGGGCACAAGATAATAAGAGCTTAGACGTTCCAATGGGAACAACAAATTGAGGTTTTGCAAATTCCCAATAAGGCTAGAAGTAAGTTGTTTGCTGGCTTACTTGGGAGGCATTTATGTCGTTGTGAGGCAATTCCATGATCCTATGTTTGTTTTTCCATGTTTTTTGGAGGGATGCTACTAGTTGCTTTTATTTTACTTTTTTGGTTTGCATTAGCGAAATGCAAGAAGTTATGAGGTTTGTAAGTTCTACACTACAAAGAAACCAAAATCGTTTCTTAAATCTAGTGCATCGCTCATTGGTGATTTTGTGAACCACTCATTGGTGATGTGATGCTATTAAGGTTTGTGAAATCATGAATTCTTCCATACAAAGCATGAGATTGTGAAACTATTGATTCTTCCATTTAATTGAGTCCAGTGCTCAACAAGACTGGAAGCATTCATATTTTGTATTTCAATTATTTTGCATTTTGAAGTAGGTCATTATCAAAAGGGTTGCTGCTGTTGAAGGCTAAACTGTCACCAAAGCAAGGATACACTAAAAATGGTAAGATAATAAAGATAATTACCCCACAAGTATAAAGTTAGTTAGAATTAGTCTACAAAAGCTTCAATCTAGAAGTTGGAAGTTCTTGAATCCATAAACATGTCTCAAAATACCAAGTTCAAAGAGTGTCAGTTTAGAAGGAAGACACCTCAGAGGACAAGTTTTCTTGGTTATAACTTATATGTTAAGCTTGCTTTAATTTTAAGCACTTTTCCTTTTTTCTTTTCTCTTGTTATGTTATGTGTCGCCACACCCCTCACATTTATAAAACTCCTAGAGTGAGCTTGACGCCTCTTGTAAGTATTGACCCATTGTGATTCGCATAAACCAAGTTCCAAAGAACTACCGAATCTAAGGTCCTAGTCCTCGCAATCCCATGTTACGTTGATCTTGACCCCATAAACCTTTTTCAAGACAATCTCTTAGCATAGACATCCAATCGATAGTTGTGAGCGTTAAGGCCACTATGCCTTAACCCCGACCATGTACAATCCTCAAACACATATATGTATATGGATGACATAGAAGATTAGCGTGTTCTGCACTCACCAAAAACTGTGTGGCTCTATTCTGGCTCTCCCTTTGGAGCAAAAAGACATTTTTTGATGATTTCCTTGTTTCTTTCGACACGATTGAGAGTCCGGAATGACCTGCAGGGGCAACCATTACCTGATTTTGGTGTCCATTGCACTTCAGGAGTTCGAAAACCCCTTCATTCTTGAATTTGGGGATCATTTCGTTGGATTTTTGACTCACTGTCTTTGCTTCAACATTTTTCTGCCAATGTGTTGAAACTCAAGTTTGAAGCAACCATTCATAGATTTGTCAGCTGCAGTGGACTCCTAAAGTCCTAAAACTTCTGTGTTGCTCATCATTCGTTGGTGTTCACAAACAGATCTATTTGCAAAAATGCTTCTTTTGGTCCATGTGTTGGACTCGATGATTGGGACCAGGTTTCCAAAACCATCTATTCCATTGCGTTCTGGAGGTCCGAAACCCCTACCTATCAGTTGTTTTGCACGATCCTTTGGATATTTGGAGAAGCTTTGTCTCTCTGAGATGTCAAATCATCTCCTTTTTCTCTGTGTTAGAAAATCATTCAAAGGTTCAATTTCAAGTCAATTGTAAGGGTTGACCTGGCTTTAACTCTCTCACCAGATAAGATTTTGGAGTTACAGGCAAAAGGAAAGATGTGTAGATTGCATCATTGAGTACGGATATGCACTAATGTTCATGTTTATGAGGCATCTCAGATTTGCTTTGCAATATCAGCCATTGCCTTGAGTCTGTGATTTAATGCATACCTTATGCAGATCACTCTAGTTGTAGTTTGAGCTATATGCGCTCATTCGTGGTATGCATAGGGTTGCAGTGGATGATTTATAGGCCATTTGGATGCATTGCAATCCTTGTTGGATGTACTGATAGCCCAGATTGCCTTATGGGATGCTTTATTGATGACGTTTAGCACACAGATGCTATTTTATGCTCAAGGATAGCTTTGACACATTACAAAAATGCATCTTTTTGGGTTATGGTGAAAGTGGAGAGGGTTGTCGTCTCTGGGATCCAGAGGCAAAGAAGATCATAGAAGCCATAATATGGTCTTCAATGAAAAGAAGATGCATAAGACACCAATGAGGGATGTGAAAATGAGGAGAATCACTTTCCCATATATGTTGATAGAAAGCAAGTCGTCCATGCAGCAAATGTGTAGGAAATGGTGCTGCCAAGTACTCCCACAAGTACACAATCAAGGGCAGATGTTAGATCATCTATTGATGGAAATGATGACCAAATGTGGCTAATATGAACACAAAACAGCAAGCTTAAATGCCCTTAAGAAGATCATCTAGCGTGTCTAGACCACCTAAGAGATTTGTTACAGGAGCAGACTATGTGATGCTTACTGATTATGGGGAGCCTTCTTGCTACAGGGAGGCTATGATGCATGAGGATCAGTGCAAGTGGGAGTAGGGTGGGAATATGCTATGCAATCAGAGATGAGTTCACTCATGAAGAATAAGACTTGGGACTTGGTTTCTTTGCCACATGGAATGAAAGCATTGCCATGTAAATGGGTCTACAAGATGGTCACAGGTGATCTTGTGCTTAAGTATAAGGCCCGTTTGGTTGCTAAAGAAGAGAAGGGTGAGGATTTTGATGAGATCTTTAGTTGTGAAGATGACCACACTTAGATGCATACTTGGACTTGTGGTAGCAGAGGATATGGAGCTTATGCAGATGGATGTCAAGACCACTTTCCTACATGGGATCTGCATGAGGAAATTTACATGGTATAGCCGCAAGGCTTTGAAGAAAATGGCAAAGAGCATTTGGTTTGCAAGATGAAAAGGAGTCTCTATGGCCTTAAGCAAGCGCCTAAAGAATGATATCAGAAGTTTAATTCTTTCATTCGATCCCAGGGTTTAAGAAGAAGTGAGATTGATCACTGCCTCTACACTAAAAAGGCTAAGGATAATAGCCTAATACTCCTAGCACTTTATGTGGATGATATGCTATTGGCTAGCATGAGCTCGATGCATTGAAGGCCAAGTTGCATGAGGCCTTTGACATGAAGGATTTGGGACGTGCAAGTCATATTCTTGGTATGCGCATCACGCGTGGCCGGAGTAGGAAACTCCTTTGGCTTTCACAGAAGGAGTATGTTACAAAAGTGTTGCAGCATTTCAATATGGAGGGGGGGAAGGTAGTAAGTACTTCATTGCCTCCATATGTGAAACTAAGGCATATAGTTCCAAATCAAATGAGGAGAGGGCCATGATAGCCAAGGTTCCTTGTGCATCAGCGGTTGGGAGTTATATGCTATGATAGCTAGTAAAGACTGGACATTGCATTTGTAGTGGGAGTTGTTAGCCGGTATATGGCTAATCCAGGAAAGAGGCATTGGGAGGCACTCAAGTGCATCATGAGGTACATGAAGGGTACCAGATGTTGCTTTGGCAGAGGAGAGATGCGTGTACTTGGCCAAGTACACAGATTCAAACTATGCAGGGCATGTGGATAGTAGGAGATCCACTTCTGGTTATGTATACAGCTTTGCATGTGGTGCATTGTCATGGATGTCTCACGCACAGAAGTGTGTTGCTTTATCTAGTACAGAGGCTGAGTATGTTGCAACCACCACAGAGGGTTGCAAGAAGTCTATACGGCTTGATTGGCTAGTGGGAGATTTGGGGATTCATACATGCGTAGCGACATTGCATAATGATTCCATAAGTGCTATTCAAGTAGCATAGAATCTGGTCTTTCATGCAAAGACCAAACACATTGAGGTCAAGTACCATCTCATCAGGGAGGTACTTGAGGACAAGCACAAAGAGCTTGTCAAGGTTCATATAGATTATAACCCTGCAAATATGCTAACGAAGGGTCAACGGTTTGAGTATTGTCGTCATGTATCGATGGGCATTGGATAGTATGCTCACTGGTTGTTCCCCCTTAAAGACACATTGGCCTTTAAGTGGGAGGTTTTGGGGCTTAAAGGCCATTGTTCCTTAACCCCGGTTATGTACGATACTCAAACACATATATATATGGATGACATAGAAGATTAGGGTGTTTTGCACCCACCAAAAACTTGTGTGGCTCTCTTCTTGCTCTCCCTCTCTCTCACCCTCTTCCATTCTGCTTCCATTGAGAGCACTCTCAATAGTAATTTATTAGTAGGTCTATGGCCATTATCTACCTTTCCCTAGGATATGGCCATCATATGTCCTAACATGGATGATGTGTACTTATGCAATATGGTGAACTAAGGCTTATATCTCACTCTTCTTATTCTCTACATCTATTTTAAAGCATATATAAGAATTTTACCATCAAGTACCCATCCTAGCACTTCATATCAACATTAATATTGCACATATAAATGCGCATACTAGTCAAGATTTGCATTTGCATTTGATGTGTAAGGGTATCTTTAACCATTATTAGAGGGTAAAGGTATGGTTATGGAACCATACATATAACGTTCGTCTCTTCCTACCTCTATTGTAGTTAATCTGAATGGCTAGGTCTTAATATTTTCCACTTTAATAGAAAATAATTGATATACCTTGAGGTTCTGGCCACCTTTTTGTCATCACCATTCATGTGTTTTCTTATACATCATTTGCTAGATTTTAGGCTTACTAGCCCTAACCATACCTTGGAACCTCTCAGAATGAGCCTAATAGATCATTTTTGGGTCCATTGACGCTCTCACATGTCAATGTTCGATTTATATAGTAGCAATTAACTACCTCATTTGATGCCTAATTGGGCATCATCCTCTAATATTAGCTAGGATTTAGTAGTTTGTCTTTTACCTTCTTTGAGAAACTCATATAGCTATACCTCAGTGTTCCTCTAGATCTTGGCTTGATATCCATCTTAGGATTTATGGCTCTTGTGTGAGCATAATAGCTCCATCAAGCATTCAACAACCCTAAATGATTCTCTCTAGCTCCCTTTAGTATCTATAGAATTTTGCTAATCATCACCTTGTATCTATAAGCAAGCTCAATATCAATTGGATGCTTCGTTCATCCATGGCCATTTCATCATTTCAATGATCATGCTATCTACTTGGGAATCACATAGTGTCTTCCAACATGAAATCCCTTTAGTAATGTGTCTCTTGAATATCTTCTACCATTCTTTAGCTAGACTTGTCATGCAGTTTAAGGGATCGATCAACATCTCTCAATCAAGAACCCTTATTAGCAATGTTGAACCATCACATAGTATCTCTTGGATGCTCAATTAACTATGGCATAACCTTTAGCATGTCAGCTAGATTCATCATTTTAATGACCATTTGGTCAACCTCAGATTCCAATCGAAATAATAATTAAGGCTAAGTTCAACTATTGTAGCTAGTGGCATAACTCTAGCATGTTGGCTAGAAATATCATTTTAATTACCATTTGGTCAACCTCAAGTTCCAATCAAGATCTTAGTTAGGCTAAGTAGCCTTTAGACAGAATTTGATACTATCTTTTGGTGGTATTACTCAATTTCTTAGGTGAGAGGAATGATGCCTATCTTTTAGGCACCTTGCAACCCTATGATTCCCATGCCTAAGCAAAACAATCATGTCAAATTACTAAATATTTGGGAACCCTTGTTTTTGTTCCCAATAGCATATTACATTTCAAGTGTCTACTGAACACAAAACTTCTAGAAAATGTTCAAGGTCTTCTAAACCCCCTATTCCCAATCATATGAGGTATGCTATTTGATACAACTCCAAAGCACCAAGAAGGGTGCAACATCTTTAAATGTTTGGGCAAAACAAGCATTGATAAGAAGCCAAAGCACCAATAAGGGTGCAACATTTTTTTATGCTTGGACAAAACAAGCATAATTTGTGGGATCATCAGAGATCAACATAGGTTATATCCCTGATTGTATCCCTCTTTCCTACCTAGCGCAAAGCTATTGTCATATGGTCATACCCTTTTTTATGAGATCTTCATCTAACCCATTTCTTTTAGTCATGCCATACATCTTGCTAAATATGGAGTATCCACTTCTAAGTATTTGTATTGTGGGCCTACATATCTCGGAACAAATTTGCAAGTGCAAAGGTTGTCAACATAAATATAAAATTTATTCCTCTTCTCAGGTTAGCATATGATACTTTGACCTTTGACCCACCAGTACGAGAATCACAAACATGCATTCCAATATCCACAGTTAGCATTTAATCACATCTAAGATTCTTTCATTCCTTTTTCATAATAATTGTAATGTTCAACAATTGTTCCTACAATTCATCCCAATTCCCAAGGAAACAAGTTCATATGAACATACAAGCTTTTTCCCATGTGAGAAGAGAATGCACGTCATATAGTCACACCACCATACCTTGTGGGGAGGAAGTATTTTTATCATCATATGAATATTAGCCTAATGTCTATTAGTGACATGGTGGCCTACCTAATGAGGGATCTTGTAGAAATATAAAAATATGAATCAAGGCAAAGAAAACCCTGGGAGAAAGTTGCTTCATTAACAAACATTAGGCATAAGTCCACTACTCCAAAAGAGATCTCTCACCAAGTGGGGACATGACAAGTTTCCCTATCATGTGCCTCTTAGTAGGATGTTTACCCACTTATGGAGAAATTATTTTAAGGATAGGTACATAGTCACTTTTAAAATGTGCATCATAATATATTTCCACATATGCAAAAGGATTTCACTCATCAATTGGGTAGTGGGGACATGGTCCATTAATAATAGGTTTCCCTATCATTTGCCACAATAAATGTATGAAACCTTTGAATGTACTTACTCTACTAAATATGAAAATAAAAAAACAGACCTTGCCCTTTCAACACTCCAATGGAGGGTCTTCTTAGTTACATCCCTTGGAAAGGCTACCAGTTAAGAAAAGTGGTGAAAGGGGAGAAAAAGGGTTAACTTGGATACTCATATAAGGATGAGGTCATGGATTTGGTAACCAACCTCCTTTCATGCCATCTCTATATTGCAATGTGGGAAAAAAGGCTTTGCTTCTTTAGATGCCATCTTGGCCACCCATCTTCTTGTGTCCATAACTCAATAAAAGAGTTAGAATCCAATCATATGCACAAGAACTTTTGTGCTTGACAGCTTCTATTATGAACTTGGGTTCTTGAGGAGTTTAGTAAGAAATATTTAAGAAGCACATGCATTCAATAGACATGGTTTTACTTTCTTATCACCTTCGGTAGAAACTTTGGAGGCTCCGCCTTAAAATCAAGTGGCGTGTATGCCTCAAGATCAGCTCCGGCTTCGTAGAAGTAATCGTTAATGAATTTTTGAAATGCATCAGACATCGATCACGTAGGAGGCATTAGAACATTAGCAGCAGAAGAAGTGCAAACAATGCATTTGCACGTGGAGTTGCATAGATTTCTCTGCATGAGAATGCAGCCACCAGAAAACATCAATATATGGGTCGAAAACCGTCGAGCGGCTGCGACACAATCGAAACGAGAATGCACGAAAGGGGTTGAAAGTACTAGTATTAGACAAAAACTGTGAGTAAACAACGACGACGCAAGCAATGCACAGCACAAATCTTCCAAGTTATTCCTGTCTTCCTAGCTGCTCGCGCGAGAGAGACAAGATGATTAAGATTGATCCAATGGCAAGAAGCTCCAAAGATGAGAAACAATTGCTGATCATGAGCTCGGACAGAGAGAGAGAGAGAGGAGACCTGGAGAGAAGGAGCCGTTGGGGGTGCGAGGGAGGAGGTGGAAAGCAGCGGAGGTGTGAGGGAGGGAGAAACGGAGGGGGAGGTCGACGTAAGTCTTGGGATCCAAGGAGGAGTTGAGGGATCCCTCCCCATACTTTTCTCTCTCTCTCTCTCTTTGCTTTCTTTTCACAAAAGTTAGCTCCTCAACCTTAGTGTTGCTCGCTCTTCCTTCTCTCTTTTGTGTTATTATATATATACCTCACCATTGAGCATCCCTTACTAGAGATGATGAAAAGCACTACTCGAACGAGACAATCGTGCAAATACTTCTCCTCCACATAGGACAAGAGCAAAACCACCTTTGGTCACCACTCTTTTAACCCTAGCCACAATCTTATAGCAACATGTAAATAGTTTGATATATCCACTTGTGAAAAGTACCTTTTCAAATTTGGGAGCTCATGGTACATTTTCAAAATTTTGGGAACTCATGGCTAGTATTTTGGCTTTCTTACCTGGTTTACATGCTTTCTCTTTCCTACTCTAGAAGAGAGCATGTAAATCATGTAACTCTAGAAGAGTGTGTCAGTAGTTGTGGAAGTACTTCATGGAGACCTGAGGACTCCATGTGTTTAATTTGTGACGTCGTTTCCGGTGCTCTACACTAAATCGTAGTCAACCGCGAGGATTTAGGCATTAGTCTCTTTTGTGCATAGGCACCCCGTCTAGCTGATGATGAAGTGCAGTGAATTGCAGTGCTTTCATTCCTTAATTCGAGTTGCGCATGCATTCTCTACTATGCATAGGTACTGTGTCTACATAGTCGGCATCATCATACACGACCATAGTCTACATCTTTGATCGTTGGATTGTGTATAGCTTTTGTGCTTGAATTTATCATCTTTAGGAAATTGCACATATGCTAACCAACATATCCAAACATGTAGAACATGAGGAATGCATATTGACTAATCATGATTGTTTTTCAGATTCCAACATTCCAGCAAAGAAATAGGCGACTTCTCGTCGAGCTGTGGACGTCACAAAGGATACTCCACGTAAGTAGAATGTACGGTCATTTCAATTCTGAAATGTTTTTGCACCGTCTGTTTCTCTGGTCCGCATTAATGCGCTACACCTCCAACACTGGAGGTGACTATTCGAAACGGGGGGATGGCACGTTCCCCTATGATATATAATTTTTGGAGAGACATGTGCCGGCTCTCCACCATACATTACGTATGGTTTTTTTTTTTTTACACCTCATCTTGAGCACGCACACTTCTTGGCACATTCTGTTTCCGCAAGGGAACATTACATTTGCTTGGTTCGACCAACATACTAATCATGTCTACAACACTTCTGTTTTCGAGATGTTTGCAGCCTCCAAATGAGTGTCTTCTCCTAAAGGTACGCACAACAAAATGTATTTGCTTGATTCAAGTTATTTTATCAATTCTTTCACCTTCTAAAGATAGAGGTTTAGTCCATTTTGTTTTTCCTGTTGCGTTTAGACAAAACCACGTGAGTGAAATTGTAGCAAAGTTTCGGATGGTTTTTATTATTAATCCCTGTAGGTGTTTAAACCCGAACATAAGACATCGATTCATGTCACGATGTAGAAATGACCACCGGAAACTCCTTCGAACATGACCATTCGTCAACGCTTAAAGCAGCCAGAGGTCGAGCTATTCAACTTGATATAACATCAAGAAAGATGTCCTTGAGGCCAGCTACGTCATCGTGGTTGACCATCGCAGATAGATACAAGCAATGGGTTAGTAATTGCGCGGCTATTTTCTCTAGCATTCAAATCTGCGGTGTCTGTGGCATAACCACGCTACTGTCTGCAAACCAAAGGATCGTTTCTTCGCAAGGCATAGGCATCTCGAGCCACAGCGCCGCACTCGGAAACATGATACTGACCACACGGACCAGTTGATCAATATGATATTGCAAAAGGTTGCGATCATCCGAGACTGCCCGATGGAAGCACCTAACATCGACCAACAAACCATCGAAGGGCCAACACGCACGAGGATGTTGGAAAAAATGACCGAGTTTCGCACCGTCGCCAATGCCGCATTGACAGTAGAACAACAAAGAGTCTTCGAAAGCCTAGCTTCAACAAGCTCGGGGTGCACGTTGTCTGTGGAACACCAGGTAGCGGTAAAAGCTTCTTGATACGGTACTATGTTTCGCATCTGGTAGCGCAAACCAAAACGGCAATACTCTGTGCATCAACAGGGGCAACTGCGACGCGGCTGAGCGGGATTGCAACCACTATACACTACCAATTCAAGATCCCTGTGCGCAGCAGTCAATACCCACTGAACATCCATGAGACGGATGAGCGACACCTCGCAATCAAGGAAGCCAACGCGATCATCATTGACGAGATGTCCATGCTAACAAGGATGACTTTCGATCTCGCGGTAAGACAAATCGTCAATGTGACTAATGGCACATTGCATGAGCCATTCAGACACAAAATGCTCATATTTTTTGGTGACCTGGCGCAATTACCGCCAGTCTGCAAACACCGCGAGGATCTCTGCGAGCCGTGCCACATCACGTCCTCCGCGCACTGGGCTCAAGCAAAAATGTACCACATGCAATTCTCGGTGCGACATGCACGAGACATGCCGTTCCTGGCATTCTTACATACCATAAGACTCAGGACGCCCACAACTGACGAGATTTCCGACTGTTTGGGGCAGTGCATTGTCGACAAGGAAGGTGCATGCCACTTCATCGATGCCGAAACAACCATCATTTGCATGCACAGAGTCGATGTCACTACCTTCACAACGATGAGCTTGTGGAGAAATTCAACACTCCCGAGATGATTGTGCATGTTCAAATACACAGTAACGCCGCGAGCGAACCAACGCTCAAAGAATGGTTGGAGGACAAAAGCTTCAACAAGATAGGAAAAATTTGCATGGGGGCGAAGGCAATGATAACGGAAAACATCGACCTCGCAATAGGTGCCGCAAATGGAGCAATGTGCAAAATCAAGAGCATCAATGCAACTAGCAGGGGAGAAATCAACGGTATCACTGTCATCGTGGGCACAACAGCGGCCGTGCTCACATTACGACGCTCGAAGCATCAGCGAAAGGCAATAAATGGAAAATGGTTCCACAAGTCCACATTTCCACTAACCCTAGCATACGCTATCATGGGACACAAATCCCAAGGCGCAACCATATCCAACAAAGCGCCGCTCATATTTCGAGGAGTGTTTGCCCCTGGCCTAGCATACGTGATGTTGTCCAGAGTGACTGAGAGAACGAGGCTGCGCATACTACATTGCCCACATCCAGACATATTCAGACCAATTCCATGAGAGTTCTCACAGCCGACAACACAACCACGCGCATAAAGGTATTCACTACCAGAGATTGAAAAAGGCAGAGACAAGTCATGAATATGTTATGTCAAACATGCGTGCAAGGAAAATGGTTTTAATATCTTGTCTGTTGTCGAGAACAGGTGCAGAGAATCAGAAAGCTCGGGACATTGCAGCATAAGACATGGACGCAGAAGACAAGGTAAATTCCACCAGCATGAAAGAATCTTTTTTTCTTGAAGATTTAAAAAGACGGCTCATTTGAAAAGACGGTGTAATAAGTCGTGCCTGCAAGCAGCTATTTGAGCTATACAAAAGCAACGCGAAGGCAACAAAACCTCCACCAGCAAAGAGGAGGTTCTTCCTAACCACAAAGCAATTCCAGCTAGCAAACAATGCAGGAGAACGTCCGGGAGCTTACATCAACGGCTTCAACACGTATGCGGAACTACGCGACTTCATTGACAACTGCAATAGGCGTTTGCCAACTAAAAGAGAGCCGGGAGGCTTGAGATTCGCAAATGGTACGTAATGCTTCCGAAAATTAAAAAAAACCGCAACAATTGAGAAAAAGAATTTACGAGTTGCAAGAACAACAAACTCATCATGGATTGCACTTCTCCTGCAGAACTCCTCAAAGAGATCCTTATCGAGCTTGGACATTGAGTTCGATGAGACCGATAGGATGATGGAAAGTTTGGAGGGGCAGAAGCTACTAGACACGAAGACGAAAGGGATCACAGCGTATGCGTGCGAGCTGCTGCATTACGGGTACAACGTATCCTTGGAGTTGCTGAGGGACACGACGCGTGATCAAGGAACGGCTATACTCGAACAATTCATGGAACAATTTGGAGGGACGCACGACGCGAGACGCACCCGATGATGAGAATGGAGAAGCTTACGTATATTTTCGACAGGGACTTATACAAGGAGCGCTTCGGTATTGGAAACGATCCTTTAACGCCAACAGAGAAAAACCAGGGCAAGTAAATAAATGCATTCTATTATGGACCTCAAATGAAAAAAAAAAGACCGAAAACCTCGATGACTAACGTAATTGTCAATGTTGACGCAGGTACGACATTGAAAGACGCGAGCCTCGAGATGAAGGAGGAGCCTCCACTGAAGCGCCCGCACAAGGGAATCGTGCGAGCCTCGTCGTCTACTGCATCACGTGCAAGCCCAACAACAGAAAATACATAGGGAGCAGGACGGACCTGCCGCGGAGGATCAAACAGCACAATAAAAAACCACCGGTGAAAATGAAAGAGGACTTGTAGCATTACAAGCCCTTCAAAGAAAATTTCGAAATCAAAGTTTTGGAAACAACAGACACTGTAGACAAAGCTAGAACTTTAGAGCAGTACTACATAAGGAGCCACAACACAGTAGGTCCATTAGGTTACAACACGCTCGAGGGCCATCCGGCTAGAGCGCGGAAGTACTATTTCCTAAAGCGCAGGAACATCATTTGACCCAAAAAATAAACATTTGTGCCTTCGAAAAAAGGGATCCAATGAAGTTGCAAATGGTGCTGGAACTTTTGTCGTACATGCAATGCAGCTTTGGGTTTGGATTATTCCTGTCACAGTTGCATGCTTCTGTCTCAATTTCGTTTTCATTTAATATTTATACATTTCTGAAATACATCTCCCCGTCGTTCGCTTGAAGTGGAATGACAATAGATTTGCTTACAGTGCAAAGAATAGGAATTTGTCTTCCTCCGAGAAAAAGAAAAACTACGTTTTACTGTCGACATGAACAACATCAAGTGCAAGCAGGACTGGATGATAACGAAATCTCTAGAAAAGGTTGCATGCAATTGAACATCAATCTTCTGCATCATTTCTAACAACGTGACTCATGTGAACCTCAACAAGATGGCAAAAGAGAGAAGTATTCATCAAGAGCCCAGCTGGCCAAGCAATCGAGTTTTTATTTTCACTATAAAAAAAGATTATTAAACTGCCTAGCAAGTCCAATTTGATATAGCAAGGCAGTGATTGATGTTCATCTTCGTCAACAATCGGACATGATTGAAATGCGCCAGTTTTCACAAAACGCTTACTCTACACATGTCCACTGCTTCGGGCTCCACAACATTTCTATTTAAAAATGCATTGGCACAACTTCAAGACCTCAAACAGTTTCTAATGGACACCAACTCTCAATTTGGGGTAAAGTTTACACATTTGTTCTTGAGGATTGATTCGAATATGATCGAGGATTTAAAGCTTTTTTTTCTTTAGCATAGATTAGATGCTACTGGATCATAAAGAACACGGGACCAAGGCCCTCAATCAATTAATGAGGCTTTGTTAATTGCGCAACGTATTGAGTTTTCTAAAAATAAAAATCCTAGCAAGACACTAGTGCTCCCTTCATTACTAGCGATTCCATCTGCTCCCACACTGATGGATATAGATCATGTCCAAAATGCGCAAATATTTCAATGCAATTCATTTTGGCAAAACAGATCTCAATTTCAAACTGACCCAGCAAAATTTCCAAATCGAGATCCACAAGGAAGACCGAGATGTTTTCAATGCAACAAGTACGGACATGTACGTAAATATTTCCGGTTCTTGCAGCAAACATAGATGCAAAGCCCCTAAATTGACACATACTTTTGATTCCAACAATTTGATGTCAAAAAAGAGCACCGAGAGCCGTGAAGGAGGAATCGACTTCAGGACACCCAATGAATCCTCCAATCGCATTTGTGGTGGAAGCCATGTTCAGAAATAAAGCATTGCTAGTCCTCGACTGAGGAAGTTCCTTAACCTCTTCTTATCATCCTTTTCTCTTATATGAAAAAATCCCCCTGTATTCTCTTCTACGATGAGCCATTTAACTTTTGGTGACAATCTGACCAAAGCCAATCTGGTGCACTCCTAAAGATACAACTAGCAAATTCTCTATTCGAAATCCCGGCCATAGTATTACCACAACAAATCTTTCCTTTGACCCTAGGATGTGATTGGCTATCTGACTAAGGTGAAATTAAAATAAATGTCTCCAATTAATAAATTATGTTTAGGTCCCTTGGTTATATTGTAAGTTTGCACACTCAAATGTTGTTTCTTCAATAATTCAAGAAGATACTCTCTCTCTCTCTCTCTCTCTCTCTCTCTCTCTCTCAGCCTCCTTTCCAAGTTGGTATCATAGTCTTAGTTACCTAGTTTATTTTTGATTCTATGGATTGCTCCCATGATGTCCAAGCTATTGGTTCTTGTTGCCTTGCATTATTTCTTTTTGCCATTCATCCATACTATGCAACTCTAATTTGGGAGTTTTGTTGCCCGAATTTAGTAAATTTTAACACACACTGTTCAGTGTTCCTAGACTTATTTTATCTCTTGGCTTGGCACTCAAATACGGTTATTACTCCATTTTAGCACTGTTGTTACCTTCATGCTCGCCCTTGAGAATGAGTAATCCTATCATAGTGCCTCGACGAATCTTTCTACTAATTGTTGCTACTTTTCTAGCAAGTCATAGCACCTATCAGCTATTGCTCCCAATCACAACTATTACGAAGATCTTTAGAGGACTTAGGCCATGGGCATAATTTCCCAAGCTTCCTACTAAGGTAAAGTATCATAGGTACTAGTTGCCATAGGTAGTTGTGAAACCGAACACCGTAGGGGTTAGAAACACCTAGAAAGATAGTCCCATATGGTATGTAATTAAGAACCTTTTGCCCAAAAGGTTAGTTGATCCTGTGGCCAAATCTTTATGAGTTATATATCGACAAAAGCAAGAACCTAAAGAAGCTTTGACCATATGGCCAAATCTTTGTGTTGACAATGACAAAATGGCATGAGTGCATTTTTCCTCAAATGGTTTTGGCCATCAGGTCCAAACTTTGTCACATTCTATTCATGAGGTAATTCCAAAAGGGTGTGTTTGGAACCCTCACAAAGTTTAGACTTTGTGGCCAAGTATTTTGAGTTGTGTGTTAAAAATTGCGAAATTGACTTGCAGAATACTAGAGCAAATTGGAGGGCTGAATTCAAACACTCTAAAGCATAACTAAGAGGGATTTTGATGCGTAATTGAAGGTCTTATACCAAAGATTGTCCATCAACAAGGATAGGCAAAATTGGATGTAGTATTACTTGTGAGAGTTGCGCCAAGTCTTACTATTCTTTTTGTGTTTTCTCCACATTCTAGCAAGAATTTCAGCTTAGATTTTAACACAAGGTAGCTTATGGTCTCTCCCATACATGGCTAGAAGGAATTGGCAAATGGTTGAGGCTTTCATCAAAATTTTGTGACACATAGGCGGGTGACGAAACTATCGACATGAGCGACATAGGCCCTCGAGGATTCTCTAATTCCACCAAGCCAAAGGGTCACCCCAGGATAAAGATTCTTAAGCTCAAAGGGCTTAGCAAATGGCACAACAATGAAGGAGAAATTAGCTGCAAGCTTTGGAGAGAAAGGGAGCAAAATGAGGAAGAACATGGAGGGTGGAGAAGAAGGTGATGAGGTAACATTTTGGAGTTAGAATGGGCTAGAGGCTCAATGTGACTCTAATACCACATGTTGGGAAGTGGGAGAGAAAAGGTGCATCATGTCAAGAGGGAGTGAGAACACAAATTATCCAAAGAGGGTGAGCCAAATGAGCCAAAGGTGACCTGTGCTCTATCATAAGGGGAGGACTAAAAAAGACTTGAGATGCTAGAATATTAGCCATAGGATTTTGACCCCACGTTACATAGGCAATTTTGACACTTTGGAACTTTATCGAAACCTTTGAGGCCTTTGATAGCAATATCTCATGTAGCAATTGAGTACCTAGTACTTGCCTTTGAGTTGTAGAATTACCAACATTGACTCACCAATATTCCATGGATCTCTGATTGTTTACTTGATCATAACCTCATCATGTGGTATTATTTTTTTGTAGAATTTCACCGATCATTTTGTTGGTGCTCTCCACTTGCCCATTTGCTTTTGGGTTACATGGTGTCATGCCACTCAAGGCTCAATGGAGTCCCAACAATGCCTTCTATTAGCTCATTCATGGAATGGGTTCTCCTATTGTTGACAATATCCCTTGGTGCACTGAATTGAGACACAATTTTATCAACAAACAACTTTCTCACATTAGAAAATTCATTCTTTATGTAGCCATATCTTCATATCATTTATGAAGTAATCAGTCCTGCAAAGATGTCTTAGGAAGAGATAGGGGCAATGGGACCAATGAAATCGATTTCGTAATTTTCAAAAGGAAATTGATTCTCTATTTTTAAAAAGGAATCAAGGTCAAATGGATTCTAGGAGTTGCTTTGTCCTCGATCTTTGCTCTTTGATGAGCATCATAAGTTTTTACTTATTCATTACTATTCTTCACTAAAGTGGGCCACCATATTCTACCAAATGGGTTTTTTTGTGCTGCCATTTGGCCATTTAAACAACCTTTATTGAAGGAACCATGAATCCCTACATGATTAGAGGGATCTCACTCGTGATCACACATCTATGGTACACATAAGGGCCTTTCTTGTGTAGTGTTCCACCCATTATAGTAAATCTTTGCACCTATATTACTAACATATGCTTGTGATTCTTATCATATTCTTTTGGAACTTCCCTAGTCCAAAGGTATTCACCGATCATTGAGTACCAATGTGGAATTATTACCGCTTATATATGCGATGCGGTATTCCACTTTCCTTTTTATCACAATCCCTATGGTCATGCTTTCATCAAGCTATCATGGAAGCACAGTTTAAACACTTTCAACGTCAGTGGCAATATTTGTAATGCTGCCCTTCAAAAAATATTGGCCAAAGTACAAGTACTAGCGTATTTGATCACCAAATGTCACTGGTAGTGCACCAAGCCTTTCTTCAAGATATGAAAGCATTTGCACTTCTTGGATTTGGTCATTTAGTTTCATATGGATGGGTAGTAATTTTGTGCTAGTCAATTTGCTGCTTGCCTTTGCAGCAGATAGCATTTTCACATGCTCCTATGTGCTTCTCGGGTATGCTAACAGTCTCTAGTAATAGCGCAATGTTTTCTATTGTTGCTTGTTTAGTTTGGCAATTAAAAAGTAGCCTATTGTAGAAACAACAAGGGTGTGTGGGTGTGTCTGAAATGAGTGCAGTGAAAGTTTGTATGGCTTTGTTGTTATCTACTCCTAACCCCCTTTTTTCCCTTTTTTTTGAGCATAGTGCAAGCAATGTATATTGAAGGTACTGTAGGCGCCAAGCCAGCTGAGCAACTGATCGCCCCATTATTTTGTGTTTCTTTGAAACAACTCTAGCTATTTCATCCCGCGGTGATGGGGGTGTGATGGATGCAAGCAACAATAGTTTTGTATCCCCACCCTTTGTGCAATTCATAGGTGCGACAGGTAGCTACTACTGTTGTACAATTTCTAATGAAGGTTGATTTGTAGTTTTACCAGTGGTGTGCTGTCTCTTCAGGTATCTTACATGAATCACTATCTTTTGTAAAGGAACATCAAAAGCACCAATATTGTCTACGGATGTCTATTGCCTTTGCTGTAGACTTTTCTTTGAACATTTTTCTATCAAGCAATTTTGCTCTGCTGACGAGACATGTCACCTGCCTCTCTAAAGTGTAGTAGATATTGCATGTCCCAGTTTTGGTTCCATGCCTAGTTCAACTGATGTGCTAGTGGATAGCTCGACGACTTGGGCATCATTCATGAATGCAAGCTTGGTTTGAATGATGGGCTTGAAATGCGGCACATGCGAGGGGTCGTCATCATATAGAATGTGTAGTGGAGAAGCATTAAAATGTTGGCCATGCCTAATACAAATTTTCTTTTTCAATAATGACCATACATAAATAGGCCTTTGCAAGAAATAGCAGCCCATAAAATAGCGAATCCATCTCCCCAAAGACCATCTTGTGACACCAGATTGCTCATGTGTGTTACCATGAAACACCACTATGAACTTCTATACTTCATATAGACCCATTGTAGAATAGAGCAACATCACTTGTTCTTAGAAGATAAAGGCCAGCTTGTCGCGCAACCTTGGCCATCATGGCCCTGTCCTCATATGATTTGGGACTATCTGCCTAACTCAGTTTCACATATGGAGGCAATGGAGTACTTACTGCCTTCCCCCCCTCCATATTGAAATGCTGCAACACTTTTGTAACATACTCCTTCTATGAAAGCCCATAGGAGTTTCCTACTCCGGTCACACATGATGTGCATACCAAGAATATGAATGCCAAGTACATATAAGTGGGTCGATAAATGTACAGTCAATGCCATGTTGCCCAAGTAAGCAAATCTAATTCAACTAATTACCTTTTAACATGCTCAACCAATTCAATAAAGTAAAGCAATGAAAATTGTCAAAACAATCTAATTAAACCAATAATCCAACCCAACCAAAAAAATCCATTAATCCAATCGACCTAATCAAGCCATTACTTATACCTTGTCAAGCTAAATCAATTAACCTAATTAATCACCTCAATAGTTAATCCATATAATTTCGAGCTTCTTATTTATATTTCTGTGCTAGAAGAAGCATGCATGCCATAAAGGGCCTAGGGAAATTTTCCTCCGTTTTTATATTAAATTTCCCTCACTTTTATATTAATTTTCCCAAAATTTCCTCCATTTTTATATTAATTAATGTGTACAAAAGAATTTTTGGGATGTAGGAGCACGTACACGTGCACCATGCAAACCCCATGTGCCATTTGAGCAAACTATCAAAGGAATACTCCAAGGCATAGGGAGAGTACATGGCACGAGCCAACCCCCAAAAAAGTGTGCACAAGCACCGTGAAAATTCCATGTGCCATTTGAGAAAACTTCCCAAAGAATACCCCAAAGCATAGGAAGAGTACACAATGAGAAGTGACAAACAAATGCGCACATGAGCACCATGCAAATTCTATGTGTCATTTGAGCAAACCTGTCAAAGAATACTGCAAGGCACAAGAAGAGCTCATGATGTCATGCGACAAACGGAAGTACAGTTGGAAACAACATGTCCAGCTAATAGAGTCTAAGTATGGGATAGAGAGGGAAAGAGAGAGAGAGGGTTGGAGAGAGAAAGAGATAGAGAGAGACAGACAGACAGACAGACAGATAGATAGAGAGAGAGAGAGAGATCAATTAATTAACTAGCCAACTAAGCTAATGAATAAAATCAATTAATTTAATCAAACCAAGTAATCGATTAATTATACTTACCCAAACAATGAACCAGTCGTGGTTGCTTCAACCTTGGTAGAACATGTACTTTGCAAGTGAATGGGCCTAGGCCCTTGCATAGGACAATGTGGACCTTGTAATGCCTTGCAACAATGGCCTCTTTCTTCCTTGTGATAAATTGTGGGCCTAGGATTTGTAATGCTGCGTGCATATAAATGGACCCACACAAGTGACGTAAGGAAGTAGATGGTCCTTGTAAGGACCCATATGGATCTATATGGTCTTGAAAAGGATTTCAAGCTAAATTAATTGATCTAAATAATCACCTTGTAATAGGGAATAGTGTGCTTGTCGAATGGAATCTAGGTATAGGAGGGAGAAGGAAAGGGAGGGAGAGAGCGAAAGAGAGAGAAAGCGAGAGGGGGGGAGAAAGAGAGATTGGATCAATCAATTAACCAGCCAACTAATCTAGCTAATCAAACTAGATCAATTGGTCAATCATGATGACTTAAACCCTAGACATATATGTCCTCAATGAATGAATGGACCCAAGCCCTCAGTCTCTGTCTTACATTTGCAACATATAATCTTCCACGTATAATCTTCCACAAGACAACGTGGACCATAGATCCCCATGTCAAAATAAAATATTTTGACATGTAGGTGAACGTAAAGTTTACCCCTAGGCACCCCATGGATTATACCAGCATCTATCCCAGTAGCGAAGTTTTTAGTTAAAGGAGGCAAAAGCCCTAGGAAGATATGTATCATTTCTTTCCTGTGATAAAAAGTTAGCCTAAAAATTTGAAAGCCATGTGCGTACAAATTGACCCACATAGTTGTTACAAGGAAGTAGATGGTCCTTGCAAGGACCTATATGGATCTATATGGTCTTATAAAGTCAGTTTAATGTGGTCATTACAAGGACCTTGTAGCTTTTCAAAAGAATCACATAGCTCCATGTCAAAGTAGAATAGTGTCCCATGCTGGTATGTGCAAAGTTTATCTTGAGTCAAGGGTCTATTCCAATAGTAGAATTCATGGTTGGAGGCAAAAGACCTAGAGAGATATGGCCTCTTGCTTTCTTGTAGTAAACAATTAACCTAAATTTTTTAATGACAAGTGCATATAAGAGGACCTACAAACTTACAACCAATGCCATGTCGCTCAAGTAAGCAAATCTAATGTAACTAATTGCAATGAACTTATCGAATCAATCTAATTAAACAAAGAAACAATCTACCAAAAAAATCCATCAACCCAACCAATCTAATCAAACCATTAATTATACATTCCCTAGCTAAACTAACTAATTGAATTGATCACCTCACTAGTTAATCCAAATAAGCTCGAGCTCCCTATTTATATTTCTTGCCCAGAGAAAGCATTGCGTGCCATAAAGGGCCCAAAAAAGTTTTTTTTTAACACATATTAATCAATACAGAAACAAAGAAAAGTTTGGAAAGTAGAAACATGTACAAACACACCACACAAACCCCACGTCCCATTTGAGCAAACCTTTAAAGGAATACTCCAAGGCACAGGGAGTATGCATGGTGCGAAACTACCCAAAAAGTGCACATAGACACCGTGCAAATCCCATATGCCATTGCCTAGAGGAAATATCCCATGCCATAAAGAGCCTAAGAAAGTTTTTTCCCACATGTTAATTAATATAAAAATGCAAAAATTTTTGGAGCGGGGAAACAAGCACACGTAAACCATGCAAATCCCATGTGCCATTTGAGCAAACCTTTAAAGGAATACTCCAAGGCACAGGGAGAGTACATAATGAGAAACCACACTAGAAGTGCGCACAAGCACCGTGCAAATTCCATGTGCCATTTGAGCAAACCTTTTAAGGAATACCCCAAAGCACATGAAGAGTACATGGTGGTGGGAAAGAACAAGCAAAGCACCATGTAAATTCCATGTGCCATTTGAGCAAACTTTCAAGGAATACTCCAAAGCATAGGAACAGCACACGGTGGTGTGCGGCAAACAGAAGTATGGTAGGAAACAACATGTTCGGCTAATAGAATCTAAGCATGGAATAGAAAAGGGGAGAGAGAGAGAGAGAGAGAGAGAGAGAGAGAGAGAGAGAGAGAGAGAGAGAGAGAGTAAATCATTTAATTAACCAGCCAACTAAACCAATCCACAAGATCAATTAATTTAATTAGTCTAAGTAATCGACTAATTATATTCACCCAAGCTAGAACAATTAACCAGTCTCGTGATGGCTTGAACCTTAGCAATACATGTACTCAATGAATGAACGAGCCTAGGCCCTTAATCTTAGCACCACATTTGCTAGCCAAAACTTTCAGACGATATGTAAACCTTCACAAGATAATGTGGACCTTGTAATCCCTTGCAATGGCAGTAGAGGTCATGATTAAAAGAGGCAAAAGCCCTAGATATGGCCACTTTCTTTCCTAAGACAAATAGTTGGCCTAGGAATCCTAACTTTGTGTGCATGTAAATGCTATACGGTTGATACAAGGAAGGGAAAGGTCCTTGTAAGTCCCCATGTGGATCTATACAGTCTTAAAAAGGCCTATGAAGCTGGGTCAACTCAATGCAGTCATACAAGGACCCTACAAATTGCCATGTGCACACAATCGGATTTAGTTTCACGAGATGTAAAAAGGCCACTACTAGGAAAGGAACATATCCTTCCCTTAGCTTCCTCATGGGCCTAACTATGAATTAAAATGTGCACTCATGTGGATGGAGTGTACATACGCCTACCACATTTTTCATTTCCAAATGCAAAATGATGAGCTAACTACACTTGAGTTGTGATGATGTGCCATGGTAGGATGAACAAGTATGATGTTGGATGAATATCGCACAAGACGAAGATAGTCACTTATCTAGCTAATTGCTAAAAAGAGACAATTGCATGGATCCCATAGAGGGCACTACCTGGTCACTAGCTAGTTACTAGTAAGAGACAACCACATAGACCTTGTAAGGAGATGCACTTGATTTCATATTGTGCATTGAAGCTTACTCTCTTAAAGTCGAAGGTATGGAGAGATTTCAAGCAAGAGAGAACAATAATTTTGTTTCCGCTTATTATATGCATTTAAGGATCTAGTGTTCCATTTCCATTTTGGTTTTAAATGCAGCAAGTCTGACTTCCTAGGACTAAAAATTTGGTTCTTCTAATGGGAACCAAGCTCACTTAGTTTTAGTTACATAGCTTCACTAACCAGAACTCGTAGAAATCCACCTGTTGGTGGAGGATCTCTGTAACCTCCATGTATCTTCGATCCCGATGGCATTTAAAATACCTTTGCTTCTGATTCTTCGTCCTTTCAAATAGCTCAACGGTCATCACTATTCTAAAGGCTTAATTCTCAAAGCCATAGAACAAGTGTGTGCATAGCTCCGATTGCAAAGCGATCTTCAACAGACTTGGTGTCACCTCCCTCCATTCACGGATGCAAAGCAAAGAGAAGAGTCTCTACAAAAGATTCTCGACAACGAAAGTAATCAAGTGTGCAAAAGCTTTTGAAGGCTGGCAAAGGCTACATGGGTACTCTGCAAACTAGCTTTTGCATTCAAACCAACAATAGAAATCTTTATTATCACAGGGAATTATTCTTTTGATGAAGAATACATCACAAACATAATTTAAGTTGATAATAAAGATGATGGTGGTGGTGATGAATCAAGTGCAGCTTGATGGATTTACCATCTATTGTGTTGCATACCCCATGCAGTCACTCACCAAATAATTCACGTAGGAGTATATGAAAGTGAACTAATTCGAATTCAAGGTTACGGGAATCAATGCAAACCACATGCACATCAAAATCTAGTAGACTAAGTTGCCAACAGCCACGTCATGAATGGGATGAAGAAAAGTCTTCAAAAATTTGCAAAACTTATCAAACGCTTGCTCTAAGCTCTCAATAAGCAGAGCTGCATGGATGGGGCTTACCAATGGTGAAGAAAAAGTGGGCAGCATGTGCACTCGACCTCACAATGATCTCATGCATGACCTTGACCTCGCGTCAACAAACGTTGTGGAGCAGAGCGATCTAGCACATGACCTCGACCTCGCCTCAGCACACGTTGTGGAGCAGAGCAATCTAGCACATGACCTCGACCTCACCTCAACAAACAACGAGCAAGAGAGCACACAATTCAACCAAAAGCCTATGCAAAGTCATCAAAAGTCTCTACCCATGCAACCAATCACCACGTAGCCAACCAACCAGAGCAAACTCCCACACAACTCTAATGAAGATGCAAAGAACTCAAGTTGAGTTCCAGTGATTGAATTTTCAGAAATTCAAATTAATATGTGGATTTTTATGCTACTTTTGCTAAAACCCCCCAAATCCATTCCTAGAGCATTGGACTCTAATGAGCCAGTGCTAATAAAGAAACATGTGTAATCATAGCACAACAAAGGCAAAGAATCAAAAAGTGCCACCTTCAAAAACAAAAAATTGGAGAAAATGCATGTAATTTGAACATACAAATCACCTAAAACAAACATCCATCACTTCATAATAATTCTAAAGGATAGCCTAGCAAAGATAGACAATAAATCATCGGAGACTTTAACATCAATAGCGAGGACATGACACATCCATACAACATTCTCACCAGCACTCTTTGACAAAACTCATGCATTCATGTGATCAACAATTTAACAACAATTTATGAGTCCATATTAGATCACATTTAGACAAACATGGACATAGCAACAGGGATGGACCACTAGCCAAAGTCCAACACCCTTTTGTAGACATTTTTGTTGGTGACATTGTGGATATCTCTAAGTTGCAAATACTTATGCACACAAGAATCTTCTGCGTAGATGGTCTCACGAGTCTAATTTTGCTACAATGGAGTGCCTTCAGTGTGACCTACTTAGCATCAATGGGTGTAGCGAGCCACCGAGTTTGTTGACAGTCAGATCAAGGTTTTCAAGGGGAGGGTCACCAGAGTGATTGTACCGTAAGTACAATCACTTGTTGGAATGTGGGTTCATTTTGTTCTTCATGGGCAAATTTCTTGGTGAAGATGAATTCGCTACATGGTTTTCATCAACTTTTGAGGGGTAGTCTATAGGACTTTCAATTCTTGGGTCATGGATTTTTTCAAGGTATTGTAGCTTCGAGCTCTGAGTGGGACTGGATGTTGTCTTGCTCCGTCGGGTTTAAAGGTAGTTTAGTCCACTCCCTCCCATGGTTTGCGTCATTTTTCACTGAGGAGTTTTAACTCATGAATGTCCCATGTGGATTCATTTCCCTAACATCTCTGAGCTCTTGGTCAACAAGGTTGAGACGATTACTGCTTATTTGGGATGAGTGTTTTATATCCCTTTGACTCAGCTTAAGCGTTCATCTCCTAGAGTTTGCATTCTATGGGATAGACGCCTTGACCCTCCCTCTCAGTTGGAGCTAACTACTCCTAATGGATGGGAATTGATTGTTCAGTGCATTTTGGGGTGTTCCCGAGTGCCTGTTACCATTGTTGGCTGGTCGATCACTTCGCACGCGATTGTCTAGTGAAGGAGGAGGAGGCAGGTGTGCAAAGTAAGGTTTGGCAATCGAGTGATAAAGTTGGTGATGCTGCTGTACAAATGCATGCACAGGCTGCTGCTGTGCCATATGGACAACAGACCTAGGTTTCAAAGGATCAAGGAAAGGATATTGTCCATTCTCTAGACCCCATTGTTCCCGTCGCTTCCAAAGGTTTGCGCAAGTCTGTCTACACCAAGGTTAAGGACCGCCTTGACATTGGTGCTGGTTGTTTGATTGGTGAGGGTCGATGGTGCTCAAGAGGATCATTGCAATCTTGGACCTTCCTCACCATCCGATTTGGACCATAATCAGGGGATTCATCATCGGAGATAGGTGAAGGACCCTCCACTATGTGCAATAAAAAAAATATCCGCCAAAGATTGTCATTTGCTAATATGTTCATGCTCCTCTATTTGATCTCATGGAGAAAGGGGACGCGGCTCCTATTCAAAATAATTAAGCTTATGTCGAGTACCAACATCGCTAGCTGGAATGTTCGTGGGCTGTGTATGCCTTGGAAGCAGAAATTAGTGGTTAGGTTTCTGCGACAATATAGCCTGGATTTATTGGCGGTGTAGGAGTTGAGTAGGAGTTGAAGACAGGGTCCTCCACCTTGGACGAGTTTCAGTTGAATGGCTATAAGTTTTTGGGAACCTTCCTAATCGAGGTAGGGATGCCACTGGGATTTTTGGCCTGCCCGTAGGAAAGGCTATAGTGATTGGTTGGTTTTGGTGGAAATGATAAAATGCTATTTTTGGCGTGCTCGTTGATATTCAAGTGCCTTGTAATTTTGTCCTCATCCAACTGGTGCTTGCTATTTTTGTCCCCATTTTTTTCTCTCCCTTTCTCTCTCTCTTCTTCTTCTTCTTCTTCTTCTTCCAGGGCAGCTACTTTTGTCCTCATCCAATTGGTGCTTGCTATTTTTGTCCCCATTTTGTTCTCCCCCTTTCTCTCTCTCTTCTTCTTCTTCTTCTTCTAGGGTAGCTATTTTTGTCCTCATCCAATTGGTGCTTGCTATTTTTGTCCCCATTTTTTTCTCCCCCTTTCTCTCTCTCTCTCTCTCTCTCTCTCTCTCTCTCTCTCTCTCTCTCTCTCTCTCTCTCTCTCTCTCTCTCTCTCTCTTCCTCTTCTTCTTCTTCTTCTTCTTCTTCTTCTTCTTGTACTCTCTCTCAAATTCTAGGGTAGGCCTTTTGAATGTATTCAACTTGTTGTGAAAGCAGGAATTGCAACGCAAATTTTTGAGGCTGCTGTTGACGGCTCGGTCATAATTTTGGAAGTCACTTTTCAAACTATCCAGTTTCTTATTGCTTCTATCTATAGTCCCAACTACTCTGTCTTACGTGCTCAATTGTGGGAATACCTTAGCCAAAAATTACGTGGAAGGAAAGTTTGTCTCGCTGAGGATTGGAACATGGTCACCTCTCCTACTGATCGCTCTCAGGACTCTTACGACATCTCTATGTCGGAATGGCATGCTTAGCTCACACTCCAGTGCTCGTTTGTTGATTGGCGTGCTTATCAACAATTACATCATATTGTAAGGTATGATGTCAAAAAAGAAATGGAGCACCTCACTCATGATGCATCGTGGAAAACATGATTAAAAACACGCACACACAAAAAACCAACTAACACAATACTCAATCTTTGAGCACAAGATCCCTTCCAAAATATGAAGAAGATTTAAAAGCAACAAGACATCTTATGAACTCAGATGTTATATGTCTACAAGAAACAAGAACAAAAGACCCTTTGGTTAATGTAATCTACTTGTGCTTGGGGGTGTGTACAATTTCTAGAGGAGTTCAAAGCTTGTATAAAAGTGTTATTTCTATGCCTCATAGTTTGTTGTAGTTGATAGCATAGTGGCTTTGTGTGCCAGTAAGTGTTAGCCATGGATTGCAATTCCTCCTCGTTTCTTTTAAAAACCCTGGAGTCCTTTACAGGCTTTGCTTGGTAGAAATCACCACAAGTGATCACGTCTACATTGCCAAAGTAGTTAGAGTGGTTACGTTTTAAAGTTCTCATTCTAAGATCTGCAAATTCCATTGGTCTTCTTTTTGCTAAGGAGATTTCATAAAAAACAATGAGTTGGACTTGTTCATATAGAGAGGAAAGTGCGTTGAGTTTTGCTCTTGGAAGCGATGTTAAGTTTTTTGTATGTGTTGGCAAATGCAATGCTGAGTGTATAGTGTTGCCATTGATTTTGTGTGATGCTTTCCATGTGTATGCTAGCACTAAAACTTTGGGCAAGTCATGGTTAATGTTTGGTGTGTTTTGGTTGTAGTAACATAGCAGTCCTTGAATGAGCAAGAGGAAAAATTTTAATTTAATGCTAGGTGCAACCTTTTGCACAACAATACATCATCATAGAGTTCTCTTTGCTACTCGTTTAGCAAGCGCAACTTCTGAAAGAATTCGTTGTTATCCATCACGGTTTGTTGTTTTACGCTTATAACGAAATGGCCTATTTCTTGTTGCTTTTGTAACTAGGCATGCCCAATCCAATGTCGTAATACTCTTTGTTTCTATTGTTGATGCTGTCGTAGAGGTTGTTGGTAGTATCTTCATTTCTTGTAGCATTATTTGGCAAGTTTTGGTCTCCTACATTTTCATTGCATAGATAGTTATATTTCTCCCAGTTTTAATCTATAGTTGCTTGTCTTGCATAGTATGCCATTTGCCAGCTGCCATGTAGAATCAATTCTTGGTTCTCATCTTCTTTGAAGGGGTAATATAGTAGTAATTGCTCATAGTAATAATTGTTAGGATCCTTGAATTTATTGAACTTAAACAAACCTTAGTATTTTTTATTTTTTTATTTTTTTACAATTTCCTCCGGAATGGTTGTACGCTGATGCGAACATTGCTAAGCATATGTTGTCCATGTGTCTACGTTTAGTGTATTTATTGATGATTGAATCATATGATATGTATGTGGAGTCATTCTCGACAGGCTCTGAATTGTGTCCTTTCATTTTAGCAAGAATGCTCTATTTTGTAATTCATTTGTGTTGATGAATTGGAAATCTCTTATCGATCTATGCAAAGGCAAGGATAGGGCAATGAAGGAAGCTAGTTGTGCACTCATTTGTTATGAGTGGAGGAAAGCATTGCCCATTTTGCGCATGCACTCTTGTGCTAAAGAGTTTTTGCGCATGCATGCTCGCATTGTGTCTTTCAATGTCTGTGTTATTGTGTTGTCCATTTTAGGCATGTAGGATATGCAATAGAATGTCGTTGCATATGGATCCATAATGAATTGTATATCCATGTTTAATTGCCTTAAGTAAATGACTTTTCTATTGAATGCATTAGTGAATATGTCCTAATATGATTCACGTTTGATAAACAAAGTTGTTTTGTTGATATTTGATTGTAACGACTTCACATACGGTGGTATCTTGTTTTGTCCCTACCTTCGAGAGGCGTAAGAGTTATTGTCTCATTCAATGGTGGTTTTGGATAGTTGAACCTGCAATTATTCTTTCCTTTCTTTACACATGTTGCTGTATGCTGGTGTGTCTATATTTCCTTTATGTTCTCATTCAAGAAGTTCTTATCGCATGTGATGTGTTCATTTATGAAATTTATTACTTCTTGCATGTTATTAGAACTGTATGTTGGTCTCTCTTTCACCCACAAAATTCCGTGTTCATGTTGGCTTCCTATACTTTGAAACTCTGTAACGGAGAAGTAATCAACAACGTTACCTAGTAATGTTGAGTCTTTTAAGATTAGAGACAATATAAGTTGTGGCTTGTGCACATAGCATCTAGTGCATAAGGTTGGATTTTTATGCACTAGTTTGTTAACTTCCTTATTTGACATGTATTCTGAAACATTGCAACTGTTTGATTTGTATGTCGTATGTAGGTAGCCACCAAAGGATTCCACAGCTGTTTAGCGTGCGAGAAAGTAATGAAGAAGGTTGGAGGTCCCAATTGCCTCATCAATGCGAATGCCTCCTTTCACAGTTTCTCCTTGTAATTCGGTGATGTTCACATGCTTTCAAAGTCCCTATATCCTATTCCAAAACGAAGAATGCTCTCTATGTTAATATTGTTTTTCACATCTTTGGCATACAAGATCATGTTTTGTAACATACCTTTTCTTAAGCATACCCATATAGATCACATTACTTGTTGTATTAGAACTTTGATTGATTTCAAGAACAGATTAGGTACGTTGAGTGCAAATTTCAATGATTTGTGCATGATTTCCCATTTCACAATGTCCAAATATGTCAGTTTGTCATTGTTAACATAACTAGGACTTCTGTAGAAAAGTGTTGGGAAATTCATTTCTCACTATGTTTGTCTTGAAAAAGACCCAATGGATTTTGATTCTCTCCAAGGACGACGTAGGTCACCTGTGTTTCAAAATCAATGATTTGTTTGGCACTCAATATATTGTGAATCAAAGTCTCTATTTCAATACTTTCTCTCTCATCATTGTCACTATTGTTGTTTGGACTTTCTATTGTGTTTGTAGTAGAGTTCGCTTGTTGCATAGACATTACATGTTTATACCACCCATGTTTTGATAGTGACATTGTTTGCAACATATAAGGGTTTCTTAAGGCGTACATGAAGAGCTCTCATAAGTGTTTTGGGTCGAACATTGCCTATTGCATAAGTGGATTTGTATTCTAGTCTGTTTTTACTTCCAATGACTATTGAAGCTTCATCCTCCAAAACCGTGCCAGAACATACTATGTTCACTACCACTACCGCCGAGTTGTCCATTGAATTCCAACTCTTGAATCTGAGTGAATGCAATCCTTGGTGCGACTAGTCTTTCCTCAACTTCATTTAGTTGATTGACAGGTACCAATGTTTCGTTCAAAGTGATTTATGTAGGCATGAAGTACTTTGGAATCAAGTTATGCTTTATTGAAGCATCCAATCGACTTTTGTTTTAGAAAGGTAAATGCTATGCTTCTTGAAAATCATTCTTTCGCAAGAGCAGTAATCATATGATGGCGTTTCCTTTATTAATGTTAAATATTTTTAAACATGTTTTGAACATTTCTCAAACATATAGAGGTGAATATCTTGATTGACATTATCATCAATAGTAATTGAGTTGCCACTTTTTCTTTTATGTTGCAAGATGGATTGTTGTTCTGCCCTCGTGTGATTAGTGGACAAGGTGTTGCAATTGCCTCATCCATTTGTGGACCTCCTACCTACACCACAATGCTCACTTGTTGAAATCTTATTTCTTCAACAAAAAAGTCGAGGGACGTTTCTTGATTAACATGTTTGGTATGGTGACCACATATATTGCACCTAAGGTAGAGGAGGTCCAATCAAGAAACATGTTTGGTATGGTGACTGCATATATTGCACCTAAGGTAGAGGAGGTCCAGGAGACCATGTAATTAGAAGTTGTGTAACTTCAAACTTTATATGCAATAAATTCTTCGTGTTTGCTTCACCATAGTTCTTCGAGAGTTCTTCCTTTTCTTGCTCATTCTTTCAAAAAAGCAATCTTAGAAAAGTAATGTTGCAATTTCTTCTTCCTCTTTTTTATTCATTTTCAACTTTTGCATCTCTTTCACACTAATTTGAGAAATTTAGTCATTGTATGAATCATTCTTTCCAAACTTTGTATGGAATGAACTCATTGTGTTTGCTTCTCCAAAGTTCTTATCTTCTCACTCATTCTTCCAAATAAGCAATCTTTGAAACGTGAAGTTCTCATTTACCTTGCAATTAGTTGTTTCCTCTTTGATCTCCAATTCAATCTTCAACATGTCTTTACCATCACATTGATTTCATTTAATTTTTGAAATCTCTATTTAACTTATAAGATCTAAAATGAATTACAACAAATCATTATGTGACATGCATATCGACGATGACTTTGCATCTCAAATAGTGCATCTTTCTTTGTATTTCATACTTGCTGAACTTTCACATTTCTATTGAAGCTCTTAAGCTTCGTGTAATTCATAGACTTATGGAAATCTTAGATTCCAATACTGAAGAGTGCAATAAGTGGAACACTACATTCTTTAATTCATCTATCTCCAACAAATTTATCATGAACTCACAAGTGCAAAAGAATATTGTTTTCAAGCAAAGGGAAGATTTCATGTTTTCACCAGATTGCATTTTCTTATTTTCTACATTGATTGTCATATTTGCATTCAAAATAGAATTGTTTCATGACAACAATGATATCGGGTACCAATGTTTTGAGAATGCAAAATTAGCAGGTATAAAAGACACATTGCGAATTAATACAACATCCAAGCAAGAACATATTTCCATGCATGTTACGTAATAACTTTGATAGAAGAAAAATATGGAGTAATGAAATGGAGGCAAGTTTGAAAAAGATTTTGTTAAAGGCAAGGGAGAAATCAATCAAACAAATGATGAACAACATGAAAGCTATATACCCAACAACAAATATATCTTACACTTCCATGAGAAGGAAAGTTTTGCAAATAAAGAAGACTTTGATTGAAGGAGAAGATACAAACAAAGTTAAAGTGCTCCTAGAGGTGAACTGAAGCACCTTCGGTACTTGTCCCTTGAGTTCATGAATTTTAATAAGTGAAGTTATGTTGTTGCTAGTATTTAAAACAAAATGAACTACATCCCAAAGAATGGCGCTGATTAACCCCACAAGCCAAAGAACTCGAACGCTTTGAAACAGCTGTTAAAGCGGGTGGGGTACGATTTTCGTCCCTTGCCGGCCCCTGTCTCCCTTGTGCTTTTGGAAGCTGCCTGCGTTTCCCATGGGGTACGAGAGCAGAGCACATGTTTGGATTGAGATAGCATAATAGCCCCTGGAAGACGGGGGCCAAATGCAAGGCAGTATGTTTCGAGGAGGTGTAGGAAATGTGGTACTTGCACCCGTGTCAGAGGTGCTATCGCGAGTCGTGGTTCAGGTCTTCTCGACAGCCATGGCTGCCAAGGATGTCCTTATCGAGAAAGAAAGCTTCAACGAGCTCTCAAGGTACTTGGAGAGGATCGCTCCGGTTCTCACGGAATTGCAAGATAAAAATGTTAGGGATACACCGATGATGAGGCTGCCTCTGGAGTCGCTGGAGCGCCAGATCAAGTCAGCTAACGAACTGATCTCGGAGTGCTCCACGAAGAGTCGGTTTTACTTATTGTACAACTGCCGGGTTTTCGTTAAACGGCTACAGGAGATCACGCAGGAGATTGGTCGATGCCTGAGCCTCATCCCCATGTCCACCTTGGATGTGTCCATGGACACTCGCGAGAAGACTACCCAATTATACAAACGTATGCAGGCTGCCGAGTTTAAGGCGGCCGTCGCTGAGGAGGAAATAATTGAGAAGATTGACGTAGGCGTAAGAGAGAGGCAAGCAGACAGCGATTACGCCAAGGACTTGCTGCTACAGATTGCTCAAGTCGTGGGAGTGTCTGGTGATCCCGTGTCCTTGAGGCAGGAGCTAGAAAAGTTCAAGCAGGAGAAAGAAGAGGCACTGCTTCGCAAAAGTCAGGCAGAGGCAATACAGCTGCAGCAGATTATTGGATTTCTCAGCCAGGCAGATACATTACAGTCAGCCAGCGAGAGGGAGAGCAACTACCAGAAGCGGAGGTCCCTTGGTGGTGCTCACCCGTTGCCCCCTTGGCAGTCCTTCTACTGCCCCATTACTCAAGACGTGATGGAAGATCCAGTAGAAATCGCATCAGGTCAGACTTTTGAGCGCAGTGCAATAGAGAGATGGTTTAACTCAGGGAATAGGACTTGTCCAATAACGAAGATGGAGCTCCTCGACCTCGAGGTTCGACCTAACATTTCCCTCCGCAATTCCATCAGAGAGTGGAAAGAGCGAAACACGTTTATCAGCATTGGTGCCACAGAAGCGAAGCTCCGGTCCTCTGATGAGGAGGATAATTTAAGCGCTTTAAAGGAGTTGCATAGGCTAAGTGAAGAAAGGGCTATTCATAGGGATTGGATAAGAGCCGAGGGTCTGGTTCCAATCATTGTGCGCTTGCTCTCCAGCCATAAGAACACGATAAGAAAGACGACATTGGCCACTCTCTGTAGTCTGGCTGTTGACAATCATGTTAACAAGGTACATCGACCTAGCTTTTTGTCGACTTAACCTGTATGTACCTCATCAATATCACGTTCAGAATGGTTTGATGATTGTAAGTTTGCGAGTCACATGCCCTCAGTTTTGCCATTTCGTTTACAAATTCACATAGACTGCCATGAACGCATACACACGTTTCCACGCTGAGATCTTGATATGTGGAACAGGAAAGGATAGCTGACGTTGGTGCTATACAACATGCGGTACGCTCCCTTGCTCGCGATGCGGGGGAAGGCAGGCTGGCAGTGGCTCTGCTTTTAGAGCTGTCCAAAGAGCCAAAAGTTTGTGATCAAATAGGCAAAGCACAGGGTTGTATCCTCTTATTGGTCACGATGTTAAACAGTGGAAATCATTTGGCAGCAGAGGATGCCAGGCAACTTCTCAGCAGCCTTTCCAGTAACAACCAAAACGTGGTACAAATGGCAGAAGCAAACCATTTCAAGCCATTGGCGCAGCGGCTTCATGAAGGTGTGTACTCTGCTATCCTCCTGATGCTTTCCACACTTACATAATCTGTAGGACTGTGGGAAACTCTGGTGCTAAACAATTACTTATATAGTTTAAAGCGTTTGTAATATTTAAAGTAGCACAGCATGTAGGCCTGAATAAATTTGAACACATTTTGCAAAATATGGGGTCATTTCTTCCCAATTCCATAGATTTTCCATCAATGTAGTAATTTGCTAAATACACAAGAGGTTTAATCCAAGAAAACATCAGCTTGCGTTGCTCTCCTAGAGCTTCGGTGGGCCTCGTAATGGTACCCTGCAAACACAACTTCCTGCCGCCCTAGTGAACAGCCCAACGTAAGGTAGAGTTTGCTCCCGTGTACGTCACCTCCTTGCTGCTGTGAAGGCAGCCAATAGCTAGGTGCAAGTCTTCTGTGATTCCATCTTCCTTACTGCTGTGTTGGCAGCCCAAGGATGAGGCTTGTCTTTGCATTGCGTAACAGCTAAATTGGAAGGGATCACTTGCATATGACTTTGTATGCTTAACATGCCAGATGTAGATCGGGGTGTGTGCTGATGTGTAATTTGGACCTCCCTGCTGCTTTGTTGGCAGCCCAAATTGAGGCTTCAAGAACCCTGAACCATGGCACCACTTGTCATGACAGGAACTCCAGCCCCCCCTGCATCCCAGGAGCCAGCCCCAGCTCCCCATGCCAAATTTGGCACACACTCCCATGTTTTTGAAGCTGCCCCCTCCTACATCTGTAAGAGAAACACGTCCCCACCATCATTTGCACATAGTTCTCTCCTTTTGCTGGTCCATATTCCCGTGCAGCCTCTCCTTCTGCAGCAGCTCCTTCTGTCTCTGCAGCTCCTTCCCCACGCAGTCTAGCAGCACCTCCTCCTCCTTTTGCTGCTGCTGCAGCAGCAGCAGCCCTTTTCTGCTCCTTCCTCTGCAGCAGCTCCTTCTGCTCCTTCTGCAGCAGTAGCAGCCCCTTCTGTGATGGAGAGAAGGTCTTATCGGAGAGCAACAAAGAAAAGGAGAACACCGAAAATTGTGGGTGCTAACTCACCCAAGCTCTTATTATGTATGTATGGTACAAAGGGGTATATCCTGGGCCATTGGCCTTTACCCCAACAACCTCCCACTTAAAGGCCAATGGGCCTTTAAGGGAGAAGATGGGCATCCTAATGTCATCCGACACCCATCAATACTCTACAATGTGCAAACCGCTCTGAGGAAAACTCTTTGTAAGAAGATCTGCAGGGTTCTCATCTGTGTGAATCTTGACAAGCTGGATGCGCTTGTCCTCAATCACCTCTCTGACGAAGCGATACTTCACATCAATATGCTTTGTCTTTGCATGGAAGACAGGATTCCGTGCCAATTGGATGGCACTCTGACTGTCATAGTGCAAAACTGGAACTTCTCCTGCAATGCTCAAGTCTCCCACTAGATGAGTAAGCCATATAGCTTCCTTGCATGCCTCAGTGGCTGCAACATACTCTGTCCCAGTGGTAGACAAAGCCGTACATGACAAACGAGAGACCCATGAAACTACACCTCCAGTGAATGAGAAAACATATCCTATAGTAGACCTCCTAGTGTCTACATTCCCTGCAAAATCAGCATCTGCATATCCAACAACAGACGTGTCCTTCCTCCCAAAGAAAATGCACATGTTCTTTGTACCATTCAAGTATCTCATGATACCTTTCACTGCCTTATAATGCTTCTTGCCAGGATTTGCCATATACCTGCTAACAGCTCCCATTGCAAAAGCAATATCTGGACGTGTAGCAACCATGGCATACATTAAGCTTCCTATTGCGGATGCATAAGGTATCTTTGCCATTTCAGCCCGCTCCTCATCTGACTTAGGGCTGTCCGCTTGGCTGAGTTTCACATATGGAGGCAACGGAGTACTTATGGACTTCCCCCTCTCCATATTGAAATGCTCAAGTACCTTGCTAATGTACTCTTTCTGTGACAAATGAAGGAGTTTCTTGTTCCTATCCCGAACAATCCTCATGCCAAGTATGTGATTGGCATCACGTGAATCCTTCATGTCAAAGGTCTCATGCAACCTTTTCTTCAAGGCATCCACATCCAAAGTAGATTTCCCGGCAATAAGCATGTCATCAACATATAAAATCAAAATAAGAAGGCTGCCATCTGATGCCTTCTTTGTGTAGAGGCAATGATCTGTCTCACTCTGTGTGTACCCTTGGGATCGCATAAATGCATCAAACTTATGGTACCACTCCCTAGGAGCCTGCTTCAGCCCATAAAGACTTTTCTGAAGCTTGCATACCATCCATTCTTTGCCTTGCACAACAAACCTCTCTGGTTGCTACATATAGATGTTCTCATGAAGATCTCCATGTAGAAAAGCTGTTTTTACATCCATTTGGACAAGCTCCACGTCCTCTCTGGCAACCAATGTAAGCACTATACGAAGGGTAGTCATCTTCACCACTGGGGAAAAGATCTCATCAAAGTCAATACCCTTCTCCTGCTTAAAACCCTTGGCTACCAACCTTGCCTCATACTTAGGCAATGCATTTGCTGGAGACATCTTCAGTTTGTAAACCCATTTGCATGGCAATGCATGCTTTCCTTTGGGCAAACAAACCAAATCCCAAGTAGCATTCTTCATCAAAGAATCCATCTCTGACTGCATAGCCTTCTCCCACTTATGCTTGTCATTCCTAGACATAGCATCCTCAAAGCATGAAGGCTCACCACAATCTGTCAACATGACATAATCTAGAGATGGAGCATATCTCTGTGGAGGTCGTGAGACTCTAGTGGAACGTCTCAACACTTGCTCACCATGAGCATCTTGCTGTCCCAACTGATTTTCCTGCATAACCTGAGGTTGTCCACCTAGATGTGGCTCTCCTACCTCACGATCTATGGGCTGTCCATGCCCTGTATCATGTGGAACAGGTTGTGCATGCCTTTCATATGGTGGTTGTCCATCCTCTTGAAACACCACTCTGCGTATCTCAACAGTCTTTTCTGGCTTCTTGTGCATCTTGTCCTCATTAAAGATAATATCATGGCTGCGTACTATCTTCTTGGCCTCACAATCGGTATCCCATCTCGCTTGAATCACCATAATGCCTGACACATGCATTGAGTACAACGTTCCATGCTTGGAACCTCTAGCAATCACAAGTGACCCTTTGCTAATTTTCCATGTATTGTTGCCAAAAAACACATGATAGCCATCATCATCAAACTGTCCCGTACTTATCAAGCTCTTTTTCAGATTTGGAACATGCCTAACATTCTTGAGTACAATAGAACCATTAGGAAGAGACAAGTAGATATCTCCCACTCCAACAATGTCACATGGATAATCATTTCCAAGTCTCACGGTTCCTTTCCTTCTTGCATCATAAATGGTAAACCACTCCCTATGTGGAGTGACATGGAAAGATGCTCCTGAGTCTAGTATCCAATTCTGTGACAATGCATCATCACTAGTCAAAAGAAAAGCATGCTCAAACATAGAGGCATAAAGAATGTCACCCTCATCACTATTGTTACTTATGGCATTCACTTCCTCTATATTGACCGTGGATTTCTCTTCCTTCTTGGGCTGCACATTAGCTTTGCCTTTGCGTTTATCGTTCTTCCATTTGTAGCAATCCTTTTTGAAATGGCCTTTCTTCCCACAATAGAAGCATTCGAAATCATTTTTGGCATGGGATTTTCCTCTATATTTGCTTCTAGACTTGCTTGTATTTCTGTTGTGGTATTTCCCCTTGGAATATGACTTCCCTCTCACATTGAGAGCACTTGAACTTTTAGTTCCAGCATTGTTCTTTCTATTTATCTCCTTAGTGAGAAGGCTACTCTCAACATCACTGCTTGTCAGGCCTCCTGCACGGGCTGAATTGCTTATAGTAGTCCTAAAAGTGTCCCAACTTTTAGGAAGGGTGACCAATAAGAACATTACCTTAACCGAGTCATCAAAGGCAATTTTCTGAGCTGAAAGTTGACTGAAAATTGTGTTAATTTCATTTAAATGGCTAGACATTGAAGTCCCTTCTTCCATGCAAAGATCTATGAGTTTCTTCAGCCAATAAACTTGACAAGCGGCACTCTGCTTCTCATAAAGATCATGCAACTTTGTCCACACACCATATGCACCACCTACAGTATCTTTCACATTGAAATACACCGATTTTGAAAGTGTGAGCATGATCGTGGAGCATGCAAGCTCATCCAATTCCTTCCACTCTTCATCATCTTCCCAATCTTTTGGCTTTATGCCTTGCGTTTTATAGGCTTTACTTGCCTCTTCTGCATTAGAACATTGTAGATTTGCTTCTTTCAATAGGAGAAGTTTGTGCCATCTAACTTCTCAATGTTAAACAATGCATTATCTGATGCCGAAGCCATCACAATGGATGATAGAACAACCAAGATACACTGCACCAATGTACCAAACTCAAGCTCAAAAAATATCAATTGCAATGACAACAGCCACACTGTCACTGTCACAAAGACATGTGTTGAGATTCAGCATCTCCAGGCGTGGCCAGCCGACCAGCCCCCATGCAGCAAGGGGGGCCAGAGGGGGTAGGCTGGCCGACCAGCTGGTCGGCCCAGTTGGCATGACCGACCAGGCTGGTCGGTCCAGCCAAACTGGCCGACTTTCCCCCCTTGGCCTGCCCTATAAAAGGGCCTCCTTCCCTTCATTTCCTCCATCACTTCTTGCAGCTCCTCAAGGCTCCTGCATACAGCCTGCTCCTGACCATCCCCTCAGAGCCCCCTCTCAGCTGCTCAGTTGGCTGCCCACACTCCCGCAGCAGATCTTGCCTCTTCAGGGCTCTTGCCTCCCCGCTCCAGGCCTCTACAGTTCCCTTGTTCCAAGGTTCCTGCCTCTTCACCCAGGCTCCTTCAGCCTCCTCTTCTCTAGGCTCTTGCCTCCTCAGTTCAGGCTCCTCTAGCCTCTTCACTCCAGGCCCCTGCCTCTTCGTTTCAGGCTTCTCTGCTTCAGTTCAGCCTCTCCTGCAGCTCCTGTTTTCTATCTTATTCAAGATATCTTGTATCTCAGTTGCTGCCCTGGTTTAAGGGCTGATTTACAGCAGATCAGTGGTGGTACATTTTGTTATCTCTAGTGTTCTCTGTGTGGCTCTATAATTTCAGTTTGTTTGCATCTTCCGCTGCCATTTTAATATGGTATCAGAGCACCAGGTTACTCTCTGATCTGGGAACTTCTATATTGATGAAGTTGAAGAAGTTTGTCCTCGTCAGCAACTTCTATATATTTTTTCCCCCCCCCTCCCTATATATATTTTCTATATTTTCCTCCCGGTACCCCGGGCTATCAATAGCAGCCTACTGCTTCATCAAGAGCCTCTCCCCCCCTTCCTTCATCGCGCATCGGGTCGGCTCCCGTCTTCACCCGTACGACTTTATTCAGGGGTTTCTGGCTGAACTTATTGGCTCTTGATCTTTGGGTTCGATTGTTGAGATTGGCCCTGTTCTAGACCTTGATCTTTTCACCAGCCCCGTTCTCTTCAGCCCCTTGTTGCTGTCCATTCCCTGTTTTCAGTTATGGCTGATGAAACAAAGGATTCTACTCCGGATCTTCGCGTATCCCCTATGTCCAGTTTCTTTCAAGAGTCTGACAAGCCTGTACGTATTCCCACTCTTCCTACATTTCCAGATGCTCGGCAATTAGATGGGACCAATTATTCTCTTTGGAAAATTCAGATGGCGTCTGTATTGGAATCTTATGATCTTGCTGAGTTTGTTGATCCCGGGATCCCTCGTCCGTCACCTGAGGAGGAGCCACATGCTTCTCTTATCTGGGATAAATTGAATGCTCGTGTACGCTCGTTCATCTTTCTCAATTGTCAACCAGGGGTTCTCAATCATATCAAGCATCTTACTTCTGCACGTGCTATTTGGGAATTTCTTGATGGCATGTATCTTCGCGTCACTCCCATGAAACGTATTTCCTTGGAAGTTCAGCTTCGTCGCCTCGATCCAACTACTTCTCCTTCCATACGGGACCACATCAACAAAATGCAGAGCATGCATCAGGACATCCTCCATGCAGGCAAGGCTATCTCCTCCGAAGATATGGCTATTACTCTCTTATCTCATGTTATTACTGACAGTCGATATGCAGCATTCTATTCTTCTCTTATTACCTCTGGCCGCCTCAGCACCATCACTTGGGAGGAACTTGTCCCCATGATGATGGATCAGGAGGAACAGTTCACTAAAACCTCTGATGGTTCTTCTGAGGCTCTTGTGGCCCATCGTCCCAAATCACGATCCAAGAATGCCCCGTCCTCTGCCAATAACTCATCTCCTTCAGATCCCTCCAGTGACCGTCCTGCTCCCAAAGGTAATTGCAATCACTGTGGCACTCCTGGCCATTATTGGCGCAATTGTCCCTACCGCAAACACAAACGAGCTGACGCACCTCTGGCCGCTGCGGCTGATGCTTCCCTTACCCCTACTCCTGCATTTGTTCACCTTGAGCTCTTGAATTCGGTCCCCCTTCCTGCAGCAGAGTCATTGGCTCTCCATAGCTCCAATGCTCGTGAATGGATTGTTGATAGTGGGGCCTCTCGGCATATGACCCCCTCCTCCTCACTGCTCCAGGATCTCACTCCTCATTCTGGTCGTGTCTGCATCGGCGATAAGCACTCTATTCCTGTTCATTCAGAGGGCTCTCTTGATATTATTCCTGATGGCAAAGGGGGTAAACACTCTTCTCGTGTTCTTTATGTTCCGTCTCTCGGCTTTCATCTCCTTTCGGTTCATCAGATTGTCAATATGAAAGTTGAGTTTGAGGCAGCCTCTGTCACCATCCGCGATCGTGCCACCGGACAGCCGGTTTGGACCGGCCATTCTACTAATGGTATCTACAAGCTTGTTGGATCTCTTCTTTGGCTACTTAACACTCGCCTGGATCTCGGCTTCTCTGTCGGCACCCTCAGTACCTTCATGCAAATCCCTTCGCTTTCTCATTGGCAAGCTGCTCGACGTCTCCTCCGCTATCTTCAGGGGACCTCTACTTTCGGGCTCTTTTATGCTGCCGGTGGTTCCTCTCCTTCCCCGCTCACTCTCCGAGGTTGGAGTGACTCCGATTGGGCTGGCGACCCCGATTCTCGCCGCTCTACCACGGGCTATGTTTTCTCCTTTGGCTCGGCGGCTATCTCCTGGTCCAGTAAACGCCAACCCACGGTCGCCCTATCTTCCACCGAGGCTGAGTATCGGGCTATGTGTAGTGCCACCTGTGAGGCTGTGTGGCTTCGGCGCCTTCTTCTCGATTGTGGTTTTCAGCAATCCACTTCTACCACACTTTTTTTGTGACAATCAAAGCTGTATTGCCCTTGCTCGCAATCCGGTCTTTCATGCTCGGACAAAACACATTGAAATTCAGTACCACTACACGCGAGAGAAGGTTCTTGACGGTACCATTGTGCTCCTCTTCAGCACCACTTTCGACAACGTCGCCGACATATTTACCAAATCTGTTTCTCCTCCCCTTCTCCAACGTCATACCAGCTCTCTGGGTCTTGTGCCACACCCTGGAGCTGAGAGGGGGTGTTGAGATTCAGCATCTCCAGGCGTGGCCAGCCGACCAGCCCCCATGCAGCAAGGGGGGCCAGAGGGGGTAGGCTGGCCGACCAGCTGGTCGGCCCAGTTGGCCTGACCGACCAGGCTGGTCGGTCCAGCCAAACTGGCCGACTTTCCCCCCTTGGCCTGCCCTATAAAAGGGCCTCCTTCCCTTCATTTCCTCCATCACTTCTTGCAGCTCCTCAAGGCTCCTGCATACAGCCTGCTCCTGACCATCCCCTCAGAGCCCCCTCTCAGCTGCGCAGTTGGCTGCCCACACTCCCGCAGCAGATCTTGCCTCTTCAGGGCTCTTGCCTCCCCGCTCCAGGCCTCTACAGTTCCCTTGTTCCAAGGTTCCTGCCTCTTCACCCAGGCTCCTTCAGCCTCCTCTTCTCTAGGCTCTTGCCTCCTCAGTTCAGGCTCCTCTAGCCTCTTCACTCCAAGCCCCTGCCTCTTCGTTTCAGGCTTCTCTGCTTCAGTTCAGCCTCTCCTGCAGCTCCTGTTTTCTATCTTATTCAAGATATCTTGTATCTCAGTTGCTGCCCTGGTTTAAGGGCTGATTTACAGCAGATCAGTGGTGGTACATTTTGTTATCTCTAGTGTTCTCTGTGTGGCTCTATAATTTCAGTTTGTTTGCATCTTCCGCTGCCATTTTAATAACATGTTCTGCTGTAAGTGACCTCAGGGCATCCTAAAACTAGCCAATAGCTTTTGCACGGTAGCTCCGATGCAAAAAGTGTAAACAGAAGAAATGTAGCTTGTAGAAAACTCTACAACTTCTCAGTTTACAGCAAGTCCAAAATCCTTACAGATTTCCTTATATCTGCTGTTGGAAACCACCACCTGCAAACTTTTACTGCAGTAATTACAGTTTGCAACAGTTTTGGCTTGTTTTGAACTGTCAATATCTTCCCAACCGTAACTCGGTTGCCTTTGTTATGAACACCAAAGTTGTAGACAACCAATAGATCTACAAACTTCTAGTTTACTGCAAGTCAAAATTCATTATGGATTTTTTGATAAACTGTCAAAACTGTAAATCATGGGCATACCAGGCATCATAACTTTTCCTCTAAATCTCGAATTGAAATGCTTTCAAAAACAAGATTGTAGATTGTCAAAAAAACTAAAACTTCTTAGTTCAACTCAGAAGACAATTCCTCATGGATTCTCTGATATTCACTTCTGAAAACAGCCACCTGTTCTCTTTTTACTGCTGTCACAAGACTGCAAACTGCCAATCACCAACTTTTTCTGAAGCATTTAAGGCATAAACTCCAATGAAATAGCCTAACAATTCTGAAAATTGTTGTCCAAAAAATTCCCTTAGTGGGAAGAGTATTGCACTCACAAAAAATAATCCCTTCCTGGGATACAAGGCAGCTTCAGAAAAACATTGCTCACTTATGCTCACTTTCTCAGCTAAACAAAGGCTCAAAATGCATCAATTGTAAGCAATCACTTTCAGTCAACCTTTGGCTTGATATGCATCAACTTGAAGGCATAAACCCAACTGAAATTTGAATGTACCAGCCGCCTTTGATCAACTGGAGTCCGCCACAAGCAAAAGACGTTTTTTGCTTTCGGGCCCTAAAAAAGCAACTTCGAGTGGTTGGAATTGCAGAGCAGTAGGTCGTTTTTGACCGTAGATGGATAATATTCCTTCTCCCTTGCTCAAACAAGGCAATAGATTGCTGGAACAATCGAGGCAATTTGATATATATGGTTGAAACATGAAAAACGAGCTAGTAAATGTCAAAATACAGCTCCCAGTTGTTGGCTTCGCTCAACCAAGCTCTGATACCAGTTGATGGAGAGGAGGTCTTATCGGAGAGCAACAAAGAAAAGGAGAACACCGAAAATTGTGGGTGCTAACTCACCCAGATCAAGGTAAGCTCTTATTATGTATGTATGGTACAAAGGGGTATATCCTGGGCCATAGGCCTTTACCCCAACATTCTGCACATTTCTGCAGCATCTCTTTCTCCTGCAGCAGCTCTTCTTGTGGCTTTGCTTGTCGCTCAATCCTGCCGGTGCAGCTACTCCTACAGCTCCTTCTCCATGCAGCTCTGCTGCAACTCCTCCTATAGTTTCCTCCTCCCCATAGCCCTGCATGACCTTCCGGGGGGCCAGCCCTTCTTTGAGCCCGCTCTTGCACGGGTGTTCCAAGCATTGAAGCATCAGCCCTACTCTTATTGCCTGTACGAATTGTTCCAGAGGGAGAACCCTTGCTGCAATCTGGTTTTCAGCCCACCGGGGAGCCCTTCTACTTGCTGTGATTTTGATTTCCAGTTCTTTTCCTTGCTGCCAATCAGTGCAAGGTGTTGGTTTTGAAGACTTGGAAAAGGTTTCAATATCGGGTCATGGCGCAAGGATTTTTCACCTAGCCTAGCTCTATAGCCAAACTAACTAATATATGTGGTTTTAGCTTCAAAGCCCAAATTTCCTAGAGAGATTTAGATGCCGCATGTCACATTATCAAAGCCTATTTTTGATGCACCTTGTTATGCCTTCTTGGGATACCCATTAGTTCACTTGCCCCTAGGCACATACCACAATTAGATGCACGAAGACCTTTGGCCTTAGATCTGTCTAGTCTATGCCATCTAACAACCTTGGCATTAAAACCTTTTGACCATATACAGCACAAATAAATGTTGGTCCTCTAAAGGATAATGTCAAGTGACCGTACGCCTTTGATATAAGCGGAAAATTCTAGGAATGATCACATCGCGGTCACATTATGAGGAATTGACCACACTAATATCGCTCCCACCTTCTTTGGATCCATTTGAGCCGAATCAGGAGTAATGATGAACCCTAGATACTCAAGTTTAATCATGCACAGCTCGGTTTTCTTTCTATTAAGAAATAGATTGGCCTTCCTCAAAGTATTGAACACTTTCCTTAAGTGTTCCCGATGCTCAATAACAAATAAGATTATCCTCAACAAAGTGTACTATGAACTTCTCGATATATGGGCATAGTTCATAAGCATGACGAATGGAGCCGGAGCATTTGTAAGCTCAAATGTATTACCAAAGACTTGTAATGCCTAAACCTGCTGCTAAAAGTGGTTTATGCACATCCTTAGCTCTAATCTTTATTTGATGATAACCACTCTTAAGATCTATCTCAATGAAGACTAAGGTCCATGTAATGCATCGAGCAAATCATCAGTCCAAGCCATTGGATACCTGTGAATAACAAATAAGATTATCATCAACAAAGTTTACCATGAACTTCCCGATATACGGGCGTAGTTCATAAGCATGACGAATGGAGCTGGAGGATTTGTAAGCCCAAATGGCATTACCAAAGACTTGTAATGCCCAAACCTGCTCTTAAAAGTGGTTTATGTACATCCTCATCTTTGATGATTACCACTCTTAAGATCTATCTTAATGAAGACTAAGGTCCATGTAATGCATCGAGTAAATCATCACTCGAAGCCATTGGATACCTGTGCTTAATAGTGATATTGTTTAATCCTCTATAATCTATTAGATGAAATAAAAATTTAAACCATATCATTGGTGAAGCAAACACGAGAAACTGGGCTGAATTTGCCCCATACTTCCCCTTCCATACGGGACCACATCAATAAAATGCAGAGCATGCATCAGGACATCCTCCATGCAGGCAAGGCTATCTCCTCCGAAGATATGGCTATAACTCTCTTATCTCATGTTATTACTGACAGTCGATATGCAGCATTCTATTCTTCTCTTATTACCTCTGGCCGCCTCAGCACCATCACTTGGGAGGAACTTGTCCCCATGATGATGGATCAGGAGGAACAGTTCATTAAAACCTCTGATGGTTCTTCTGAGGCTCTTGTGGCCCACCGTCCCAAACCTCGATCCAAGAATGCCCCGTCCTCTGCCACTAACTCATCTTCTTCAGATCCCTCCAGTGACCGTCCTGCTCCCAAAGGTAATTGCAATCACTGTGGCACTCCTGGCCATTATTGGCGCAATTGTCCCTACCGCAAGCACAAACGAGCTGACGCACCCATGGCCGCTGCGGCTGATGCTTCCCTTACCCCCACTCCTGCATTTGTTCACCTTGAGCTCTTGAATTCGGGACCCCTTCCTGCAGTAGAGTGATTGGCTCTCCATAGTTCCGATGCTCGTGAATGGATCGTTGATAGTGGGGCCTCTCGGCATATGACCCCCTCCTCCTCGCTGCTCCAGGATCTCACCCCTCATTCTGGTCGGGTCTGCATCGGCGACAAGCACTCTATTCCTGTTCATTCAGAGGGCTCTCTTGATATTATTCCTGATGGCAAAGGGGGTAAACACTCCTCTCGTGTTCTTTATGTTCCGTCTCTCGGCTTTCATCTCCTTTCGGTTCATCAGATTTGTCAAAACAATATGAAGGTTGAGTTTGAAGCGGCCTCTGTTACCATCCGCGATCGTGCTACCGGACAGCCGGTTTGGACCGGCCATTCTACTAATGGTATCTACAAGCTTGTCGCCCTTCCCTCCCTTACAGGCACCTCTCTTGGCGACCTTTGGCACTATCGGTTTGGTCATCTACACATTGATGCTCTCCATCGTGCTTTCCGTGATCAGCTTGTCATCGGCCTCCCTAACGTTGGCACTCGCCAAGGTCTCTGTCCCTCTTGTATATTGGGCAAACAACATCGTGAGCCGTTCGCCCATCATGCCTCTCGCCGTGCCACCGTTCCGCTTGGTCTTGTTTACCTCGACCTATGTGGCCCTATGCAGATTATGTCACTGGGGGGAGCCTCGTACTACATGCTCCTGGTTGATGACTTCAGTCGCTATTCTTGGATCTATTTTCTTTCCCACAAGGATCTGGCTTTCAGTCGTTTCCAGACCTGGCTGACCCTGGTCGAAAAAGAATCCAACCACTCGCTCAAAATTCTTCGTGCTGATAAGGGTGGTGAGTTCACCTCTCTCGAGTTTGATCGGTTCTTGAGTAGTCATGGTGTCAAACGGGAATTTGCCAACACAGGTACCCCTTCTGATAATGGCGTGGTTGAACGTAAACATCGTACCGGCGTGGAAATGGCTCGGACCATGCTGACTCACAGTCAACTCCCTCAGTCCCTTTGGGCCGAGGCCATGATGACCGCGATCCATACTCTTAACCGCTCTCCGACATCAGCAGTTCCAGGCATGACCCCTTATCAGGCTTACTATGGATCTAAGCCCGATGTTTCCCATTTTCGGGTATTTGGCTGTGATGCTTATGTTCATATTCCTAAATCCGATCGTGGAAAGCTTGATCCTAAGTCCCACAAGCTCTTGTTCGTAGGCTACAACTCCGTCTCCACTGGATATCGCCTATATGATCCTCGCCGCCGCATTATCTCCGTGAGCAGGGATGTCCTTTTCGACGAGCAGGTCCTTCCGCCATCCTCCGACTCTCCTCCTGTTCTTGGAGATCCGTCCGATGCCCCGGAGCCCTCGATCCCTCCACCTGCCTCGTCCCCCGTTACATCACCTCCTATTCTCTCTCCTCCGCCTCCTTCTCCGGCTCCACCCTCGTCTGCTCCTCCTTTGGAACCCCGCTCGGTACGTGTTCCGCGATGGCTCATTGATACTCTCCGCTCCTCCGGTCTTGAGGACCCCTACTCCGAACCACACCCTGATGATGGGCCTCGTCGCTCTCATCGCCACCCCCCACCGTCCTCTTCTGATCCCCTCCATGTCAATTACGCCCTTATGTCTCGCATCCTCGCCACTCGCGAGCCCACTACCGTTCCTCAGGCTCTGGCCCAGCCTAATTGGAAACAGGCTATGGAAGCGGAAATTCATGCTCTTCTTCGGAACCATACCTGGGACCTTGTTCCTCGTCCCTCACACCGTTCCGTAATCGGTGTCCGGTGGATATTCAAAACAAAGTACGCCTCTGATGGTTCTGTCGACAAGTATAAAGCTCGGCTGGTGGCTAAAGGCTATGCCCAACGACCCGGCATCGACTATGGGGAGACCTTTGCACCTACCGCCCGGATGAGCACCATCCGAACGATCCTTGCTCTTGCAGCCCACCATCAGTGGCCCATTTTTCAAATGGACGTCAAATCTGCGTTTTTTGAATGGTGATCTTCAAGAAGAGGTATATGTGGATCAGCCACCCGGCTTCATTAATTCTCGTTCTCATTCCATGGTCTGTCGCCTTCGCAAAGCCCTCTATGGTCTCAAGCAAGCTCCTAGGGCCTGGAATCAGCGTATTGATACCTTCTTCTGCCGCCAAGGGCTTCATCGCTCTCTGGCTGATCCCAATCTTTATCTCTTTCATGAAGGACAGCTTCATACCTTCATCATTCTTTATGTGGATGATCTAATCCTTACTGGGAGTCATACCAATCATATCCTTGCCATTAAAGTTGCTCTTCAAACTGAATTTGAGATGACGGATATGGGCCTCCTCCATTTTTTCTTAGGTCTTGAGATTTGGCAGACCAAGAGGGGGTATTTTGTCTCTCAGCAGCGCTATGTTCACGAGCTCCTCGAAACTTTCCACATGGCTGACTGTCGGCCCATCACTTCTCCCATGGATCCCAACTCTAAACTCTCTGCTTCTGGGTCCACTGCTTATCCTGATGCCTCCCTCTATCGCCAGCTTGTTGGTTCTCTTATCTGGCTACTTAACACTCGACTGGATCTCGGCTTCTCTGTCGGCACCCTCAGTACCTTCATGCAAACCCCTTCGCTTTCTCATTGGCAGGCTGCTCGACGTCTCCTCTGCTATCTTCAAGGACCTCTACTTTCGGGCTCCTATATACTGCCGGTGGTTCCTCTCCTTCCCCGCTCACTCTCCGAGGTTGGAGTGACTCTGATTGGGCTGGCGACCCCGATTCTCGCCGCTCTACCACGGGCTATGTTTTCTCCTTTGGCTCTGCGGCTATCTCCTGGTCCAGCAAACGCCAACCCACGGTCGCCCTATCCTCCACCGAGGCTGAGTATCGTGCTATGTGTAGTGCCACCTGTGAGGCTGTGTGGCTTCGGCGCCTTCTTCTCGATTGTGGTTTTTAGCAACTCGCTCCTACCACACTTTTTTGTGACAATCAAAGCTGTATTGCCCTTGCTCGCAATCCGGTTTTCCATGCTCGGACAAAACACATCGAAATTCAGTACCACTACACGCGAGAGAAGGTTCTTGACGGTACCATTTTGCTCCTCTTCAGCACCACTACCGACAACGTTGCCGACATTTTTACCAAACCTGTTTCCTCTCCCCTTCTCCAGCGTCATGCCAGCTCTCTGGGTCTTGTGCCACACCCTGGAGCTGAGAGGGGGTGTTGAGACTGCCATCTCCAGGGTAGACTGGCCGACCAGCTCCCACGCAGCAGGGGGGCCAGAGGGGGTAGGCTGGCCGACCAGCCCCTGGCCGACCAGGTCCTAGCCGACCAGCCTCTGGCCGACCAGCTGGTCGGCCCAGTTGGCTGACCGACCAGGCTGGTCGGTCTAGGCTAACTGACCGACCCTCCTGGCCTTCCCTATATAAGGGCCCTCCCCCCTTCCTCATTTTATCTACTCCCTCCAGCAGCTCCTCAAGGCTCCAGTCTTCAAGCCTGCTCCTGGCCGTCCCTACCTGAGCCCCCCTCAGCTGCCCTGTTGGCTGCCCACGCTCCCTCAGCAGATCCCTCCTCTTTCCGGGCTCCTGCCTCCTCGCTCCAGGCTTCTTCAGTCCCCTCGTTCCAAGGTTCCTGCCTCTTCGCCCCAGGCTCCTTCAGCCTCCTCATTTCTAGGCTCCTGCCTCCTCGGTTCAGGCTCCTCTAGCCTCCTCGCTCCCAGGCCCCTGCCTCCTCACTTCAGGCTCCTCAAGCCTCCGTGCTCTCAGGCTGCAGCCTCCTTGTGCCCTTTCCTCTGCTTCAGTTCAGCCCCTTCTGCAGCCTCCTTGTGCCCCCTTCCTCTGCTTCAGTGCAGCCGCTTCTGCAGCTCCTGTTTCTCATCCTATTCAGGATACTTTGTATTTCAGTTGCTGCCCTGGTTTATGGGCTGAGTTACAGCAGATCTGTTTGTGGCACATCTTGTTGTCTCTAGTGTTCTCTGTGTGGTTCTGTAGCTTCAGTTTGTTTGCATCTTCCGCTGCCATTTTAATACATACGGTATTGCGAGAGCTCTTAGGTGGGCTAAAAGGCTAAGAGTCGCATGCGTAAGCTCACGGGCGGAAGAGCAGACGTGTGTACGGGGAGCTAACGGGCTTTTGGCGGATCATCATGGGAGCATGGATTCGGGCTGATTTGTTGGTCGTTACCCAGGGTGTACACGAGCTCTATTGCTACAAGGCTTTGTTCATGGTCAGCGAGTTGGTTCGGGAGGTCCATCTGCGTGTGAAGGGTTATTGGCTGGTTACACTAAGGCTTGGAGCAGGTTGGTGGTTCTTCAACAACTAAGCCCGACAGACCTACGACATACCTGCTACGACAGAGGGCAGAGCTAGGCCATGGCATAGACCTACGAGAGACCTACGACAGGAGAGAGCTACGACATAGAGCTACGACAGAGACCTACGACAAAGACCTACGACATACCTACGAGAGAGAGAGAGAGAGGCATAGAAAGAGAGAGAGAGCTACGGCAGAGAGCTACGAGAGAGAGAGAGAGAGAGAGAGAGAGAGAGAGAGAGAGAGAGAGAGAGGTCACTGCTGTAAATGGCTCCCTCTAAACATGGCAAATAGGCATCCAATCCTTTCCTTGATTGCAGACACTCAGCCTGGAATTCGTACTAGTAACCCACTCTTGGTTCCACATGTAGCCAGGTCTAGCGTAGCTTCCTGTCGTCCGTCGTAGGTCTCTCCCGGCGTGCCATCCTGTAAACTACTCGGTGCTTTCTATCAATTCAAACAACGGATTTTGCAGAGGCATTTGAATGAGATGATTGCGAGTTGCCAAACACATATACTTGAACTTAAGAGTTTGCAATTAAGCTGGAATTAAGACTTATACAGCTTAAACACAAAGTGACATCATTGGAGAATGCAATATGATTGAGGGGCCAAGACGGGCCCCCCCCCTTATCCAGGCTCACTTTATTCTTGAAAATGGAGATAGAAGACCAAGGTGCAATGCACCTTCCAAACTGATGAACTCAGTGAAAACCTAGGACCTAGATACAAGACTCAAGAGCATATGTACAAGGTAGACAACAAAAAGGAGGACTCCAAGCTCAGGTTTCAGCTCTTGGCTTGCCCAATCCACAAGGAAGAAGCCTGCAACAATCACCACTTACATCCAACATTAGAGACAAACACTAGTTTCTAGAAAGATAGTAGAAACAACATGAAATAGTGCTGTAAATGAGATAAGCTTGACAATACAGGCTCCCTTCGTGACTTGACCCTTTTGTAGATGAAGTCCTTGATGCCTCTGAAGCTACCTTGGGTGAGGGGAGTGTGGAAAAATGGGGCTGGAATGAGAACAGCTTAGAAAAACAGCCTGTAGGCTAGAGAGAGAAAGCTTTTATGGAGTGATAGCTGTAGAGAGAGAGTGCCTATGCTGATCCCAAGGGAGGAGATGTAAGAGAGGAGCTGCTGCTGTTCCAGAGGTGCACAGAAAGGCAGATTTCTGCAAGGGAAATGGGCTGGAACAGTAGAGAGAGAAATTCTGCAGTAGAGAGAGAAAGACTGCAGCAGGAGAGAGAAAGGGGCTGTGGCTGCTCCAAGCTAGGTGAAGGAGAGAGGATGCTGCTGCTGTTCCAGAAGAGCTGAGAGGGGGCAGATTTCTAGAGAGGAGGGGCTGGAACTGTAGAGAGAGAATGTGCTGTTGTAGAGAGAGAAAGTGCTGCTGAGGTGAGAGAATGGCCTGGGGAGAAGCTGGCTGCACCCAAGGAGCTGGAGAGGTTCTGCTGCATCATCTAAAAGGAGGGAGAAGAAAAGTGACGAAATTTTCATGTGTGGAATGAAGGGGAGAGGCCTTCTTTTATAGGCTCAGCCCCCCTCCTAGGCCTAGAGTGGAAGGTGGACACTTGTCCCAGATTTTTGGTGGGCTGCAGTCCCAAAGAGAACAGCCCACCACTTGCCCTAAATCTACCAGATTTGGGGCCAAACACTTGGCCTGCATGCCCTACCACTTGCCATGCATGCTGCCACATGTGTGGGACAGGTGGACTGACCTGCCAGCTCAGATTCCATGTGGCAGTCTGCCACGTGTCAGCTGCCACGTCACTCCCAAAAACCCTAAAATTTCAAAGTTGTCAGAATTTAATTCTGATCGCGCACACGGGTTCCTAACAGCTTAGACTATCTATTGACGTACTCTAAGGTCATAATTGAGCCATACTGAGCTCATTTGTTTGTCGTCTTATCTTGTATCTCCATTACTCTTGGCATGCTGCCAGGCCCACACCCAAAGCTCAAGGAACATTCTCTTGAATGGTTCCTAGGTCGGTATGCAATCTGTGCATTTGATTGGTCCCATGTTTGGGTACTCAGGTGGGGTGTGGTTTCTAGATGTCCCTCTCAAAGAGAGGCCATCACTCTTGTGGGTCACTAATGCCCATAACCCCAAGCAAGGGGGTCCACCCTCAAATGCTAGACCTAGTCCCCATTGTCCGTAACTGAACAGAAGGAAAACATTTCATTTCTTAATAAGCATACTATTGAAAAACAAAAAGAAATAGTACCAAGCAAGTGGATACATGTTGAAGCAGGAAGGGAAGATCATCCTCTTTTTCCCCTTGCTTGGTACTATTTCTTTTTGTTTTTCAATAGTATGCTTATTAAGAAATGAAATGTTTTCCTTCTGTTCAGTTACGGACAATGGGGGCTAGGTCTAGCATTTGAGGGTGGACCCCCTTGCTTGGGGTTATGGGCATTAGTGACCCACAAGAGTGATGGCCTCTCTTTGAGAGGGACATCTAGAAACCACACCCCACCTGAGTACCCAAACATGGGACCAATCAAATGCACAGATTGCATACCGACCTAGGAACCATTCAAGAGAATGTTCCCTGAGCTTTGGGTGTGGGCCTGGCAGCATGCCAAGAGTAATGGAGATACAAGATAAGACGACAAACAAATGAGCTCAGTATGGCTCAATTATGACCTTAGAGTACGTCAATAGATAGTCTAAGCTGTTAGGAACCCGTGTGTGCGATCAGAATTAAATTCTGACAACTTTGAAATTTTAGGGTTTTTGGGAGTGACGTGGCAGCTGACACGTGGCAGACTGCCACATGGAATCTGAGCTGGCAGGTCAGTCCACCTGTCCCACACATGTGGCAGCATGCATGGCAAGTGGTAGGGCATGCAGGCCAAGTGTTTGGCCCCAAATCTGGTAGATTTAGGGCAAGTGGTGGGCTGTTCTCTTTGGGACTGCAGCCCACCAAAAATCTGGGACAAGTGTCCACCTTCCACTCTAGGCCTAGGAGGGGGGCTGAGCCTATAAAAGAAGGCCTCTCCCCTTCATTCCACACATGAAAATTTCGTCACTTTTCTTCTCCCTCCTTTTAGATGATGCAGCAGAACCTCTCCAGCTCCTTGGGTGCAGCCAGCTTCTCCCCAGGCCATTCTCTCACCTCAGCAGCACTTTCTCTCTCTACAACAGCACATTCTCTCTCTACAGTTCCAGCCCCTCCTCTCTAGAAATCTGCCCCCTCTCAGCTCTTCTGGAACAGCAGCAGCATCCTCTCTCCTTCACCTAGCTTGGAGCAGCCACAGCCCCTTTCTCTCTCCTGCTGCAGTCTTTCTCTCTCTACTGCAGAATTTCTCTCTCTACTGTTCCAGCCCATTTCCCTTGCAGAAATCTGCCTTTCTGTGCACCTTTGGAACAGCAGCAGCTCCTCTCTTACATCTCCTCCCTTGGGATCAGCATAGGCACTCTCTCTCTACAGCTATCACTCCATAAAAGCTTTCTCTCTCTAGCCTACAGGCTGTTTTTCTAAGCTGTTCTCATTCCAGCCCCATTTTTCCACACTCCCCTCACCCAAGGTAGCTTCAAAGGCATCAAGGACTTCATCTACAAAAGGGTCAAGTCACGAAGGGAGCCTGTATTGTCAAGCTTATCTCATTTACAGCACTATTTCATGTTGTTTCTACTATCTTTCTAGAAACTAGTGTTTGTCTCTAATGTTGGATGTAAGTGGTGATTGTTGCAGGCTTCTTCCTTGTGGATTGGGCAAGCCAAGAGCTGAAACCTGAGCTTGGAGTCCTCCTTTTTGTTGTCTACCTTGTACATATGCTCTTGAGTCTTGTATCTAGGTCCTAGGTTTTCACTGAGTTCATCAGTTTGGAAGGTGCATTGCACCTTGGTCTTGTATCTCCATTTTCAAGAATAAAGTGAGCCTGGATAAGGGGGGGGCCCCGTCTTGGTCCCTCAATCATATTGCATTCTCCAATGATGTCACTTTGTGTTTAAGCTGTATAAGTCTTAATTCCAGCTTAATTGCAAACTCTTAAGTTCAAGTATATGTGTTTGGCAACTCGCAATCATCTCATTCAAATGCCTCTGCAAAATCCGTTGTTTGAATTGATAGAAAGCACCGAGTAGTTTACACATCCATCCCGTCATTCTTCCCGCCAGCCCACGTTCATTGTCGCCTTGTCACGTCACCCCGCCCACCTTCTCACCTGGCTGCTGGCTGCTGGTGTCCATACGCACCCTGCATGTGTGGCGCCCTCGACGGCTGCTGCTGTTGCTGGTGGCCGCACCTTTTGTGTGCCCCTTCATTTGCATGCTACAGCTCCGCCATGGGGCTGGTGCCTCTACGCCCCCACATGGAGTTGGTACGGGCTAAGCAACAGCCCTGCAGTCCCCTCGGCTGCTAGGAGCAGCCTTCGACAGCCTCTACATCGACTTACCTCTCCCCCTCCCTCGACACAACCCCCCCCCCCCCGGTCTGCTACAACTCGACCAGCCTGTCAGCTTTGAACAAGAAAAGGGGGTGAGGGAAAAAAAAAAAGTTAGTAGTGATACCACGCCTACAAGAGCGGGAGTAGAAGACACATGGGGAAAACAAGCTTTGGAGACAGATATGGCAGCCCTGTCAGTACGGACAGCACATAAAGGTACCACAGATGTACTCACATGCCTCAACAAAATCTGCCTCGTGCTGATAGAAAAAATAGACAGCTTGGAGGCCACCAATGTGGCCCTATTGGCTGAGAAAGCGCATGTCGACAAAACACTGGCTGAGATTTGGAAACAAGGTGGGAAGATACAAGAAGAATGGAGGAAGGAGAAGGCCAAGAAAGAAGAATGGGAGAAGGAGAGAGGAGAATGGGAAAATGAACAGACCAAGCTACAAGACCAAGTACACACATTGGGGACTCAGCTACAACAAATGAAGGCAAGCAAATAACATCAGATGGAGGCAGCAAAGTTATGGATGAGCTCAAAGCAGAAAATGCAGCTCTTAAGAAAGCGATGGAGGCCATGCAGACTACCATGAATGGTAAGCCTGCTGAGTTCGCACAACAGCTCAACAAGGGGAAAGAAGTGATGCTTGAATGGACAAAAGTTGTTAAAAAGGGATCAGTAGTTCCCAAAAAAGAGTTCATTTCTGAGACACTAGAGGAAGAGAAAAGACGGGCCGGTAAAGCAATGAATGTCCTAGTTAGAGGTTTCGCAGTGGGAGATACCCCAATGGCAGATGCTCAAGCCTATTTGCCAAGCTGGGAGTCAACCTTACATGTGAGGCAGCTTGGAGGGTAGGGAAGACGGAGATACCAACAAGACCATTAGTGCTGAAACACCAAACTGCAATCGATAGGTCCAACCTCATGAGCATGCAAGCATCCTTGAAGGGGACCAAAATCTACTTGGATGATGACCTCACCCTTCTACAGCAGGAGCATAGAAGGGAAGGCGTGACACGGGTAATGGCAGCAAGGGAAGCAGGGAAATGGGCTGCCTACAGGGATGGCAAAGTGATTATTGGAGAAAGAGCTGATAGAGGTGATAAGGGTGAAGGGGAGAAGGAAGAGGGGGAACTATGACGGTGTCAGAGTCGGGAGGGGAGTGCACAAAACAAGCTGAGTATGGCTGTATGGAACTGTAATGGTACCCTTTGGTCCGACCCCCCAGGTGGCTTCTCGGAGACATACACAGGCAGAGACATCATCTTCTACATTGAGACACATGAAAGTCCAGAGAAAGGGCTGCCCACGGTGACAGGGTACATTTGGGAGTCTGTTCACAAGAGAGAAATGAGGAGAGATAGTGGAGTACGAGGCTCTAGAGGTGTAGCTGTCCTTTTCAAAACACACTTGAGACCACTCATATCTGTAGTACGGAGAGAGGAACATGCACGTCACATGTGGATAGGAGTGCATCTACTAGATGCCCGACCAATCTTCATTGCAGTATGCTATTTCCCTCCACACATGTCATCATATGCCCATGATGTCACTACAGAGGGGCACAATCCTTATGAGACGATAGAGCTCTCCAGAGAGGGAGACACCCTCCTTCTGGGGGATTTCAATGCAAGGACGAGGGATAAGCAAGTGGGCTTACTTGACTTCACATATGAGAGAGACCCCCACGTGATGCCAGAGTTAGATGCAACAGAACTTGGGATTCGGAGACTTTCAGCAGATACTTCACACGTGACAGCATACAGGCGACACCTGCTTGAGTTGGGAGCTGTCCATGACCTCATCATCTACAATGGCCCTCAGAGATGGCCATCATCTGTGGGGTTCACATGCTTTCCACATGGAGGCGGGACCAGTACAGTGGACTACTGGGCCCATTGGCTTTTGTCACACGGATACATGGCCTCACCAATCCCCCCCCCCCCACTTGGAGCCGACCACTCATATCTGGCCTTCGATGTTCTTGCTACTACACCAGGCACATGGAGAGTTCCTACCGCTACCCGGACCCAGACCCATTTTGACCATGCCCTTGATCTAGTGTATGTGTGTCACTTAGCCAGAGAGCTTCCGGCCCTAGTGGAGGCTGATTTAGACCTCGCCCACGCCTCAGCCACCCTTGTCACAGTGATACATGATGCTGCCACCAGATCCTTTCCTATGACCTGATCTTCACGGGTACGAGATGGGAAGATACCTCAAAACCCCTGGTTTGATGATGAATGCAGAGAGATGCGAGCCCACCTCACACGGGAGCGAGCCTTGGGTCAGTTGACGTCACATGAGGCACACAGGATCTTTCAGCGGTTGACATGCTGCAAGAGACGAGCCTTCCTCACACATAGGATGGATGAGATCATCAGATCATTTCGCGGAGGAGACCAAACCACAGGGTGGGGATTCCTCTCGGAGGGGAAGCCGCCCATCCCCATCACGGATCTGGGCGTGTGGCACACTTATGCATGCTTCTTATACGATGTCCCGAGGCAGACACTGGCAGACATGTCCTCTGTGCCTAGGCCCACTACCTGTCATCTATTCACTACGCAGAATGTGCGGGCTGCACTTCGTCGACTCCACAACCGGAAAGCACAGGATCACGAAGGCCTTCGGACAGAGCACTTCACACATGGGAAGGAGGTCCTAGCACCGATCCTTGCACATATGTTTAACCTTGCAGTTTGTCACGGCTTCCCACCAGCGTGGAGCACCACTACTATCGTACCGATACACAAAGCAGGAGACCTCATGGACATTGGGAACTATCGCACCCTCATGATTGGCCACACACTGGCCAATATCTATGGATCAGCACTAGAGAGAGAGATTAGTAGTCATGCAGAGCCATGAGGGCAGCGAGCACTAGGGCAGGCAGGATTCAAGAGGCAGCACTCTACTCTAGACCACATCTTCACTCTGAGGGCTATCATTGAGGAGGTGAGGTCTAGACATCAGAGAGTCTACACATGCTTCGTAGACTTTCGAAAAGCCTTCGACACTGTTTCACGATCCCGCATGATCAGAAGACTACAGGAGATGCAGATCCCAGAGATGCTGATTTGGGGTGTGATGAGCTTATATGAGTCAGTCAGAGGCAGAGTTCGTGCTCCAGGTGGTCTATCAGATTGGGTCGAGAGCACCATTGGGCTGAAGCAGGGCTGCCCTCTCTCACTGACTCTCTTTGGACTCTACATTGATGAGATCGCATCTTTCATAGATCGCCTAGGTGGCGAGGGCTCATTATTAGGGGATCTCCTCATACATATATTGTTATATGCCGATGATATAGTCCTTATATCCTCTTCAACGGAGGGGCTGCAGAGAGATCTGAAGGCATTAGAGGTGTTTTGCAGAGAGAGAGATCTGATGGTCAACCTTGGGAAAACTAAGGTCGTGATCTTCAACACCTGACAAACAGTGACTAACCGACTTACTTTCACCTATCGTGGTGAACCAGTGGAGATAGTGCAGTCATACACATATTTGGGAGCAGTCTTCACAGGACCCATCTTCACGATGAAACAAGCAGCCCAAGCACGACTCACACAAGGGCGTAGTGCTCTGGCTAGACTAGAGCGGCAGTGTTTCGAGGCGCACTTCCAGGATCCACCGACGAAGGGCTATCTTTTCGACACACTAGCGCGGCCGACTGTCATGTATGCAGCACCTTTCTGGGGGTGCGATCTTCCGAGGACAGGTTGGAGGAGCTTCAAGCAGTTACAGGTGACAATGGGATCCAGGATGATCTGATGTAAGCCCTCAATTCCACATGAGATAGTACAGGTAGAGTTTGCCATGACACCTCTCCAGGTTGATGCCATCTTTCAGACAGTGACTTTCATCCACAGAGTCTGGGACCTACCCCATTGGAGACTTCCGAGGTTGGCCCTAGAGTCATCCAGACGACTCGCAGAGAGCGGGGCAGACACATGGTATGCACGCATATCTACATGGCTTGCCAGGCACGGTATCCAGATGGACAGGCTTCCCTCCTTTCAGTACAGCATGGATGCACCTCCTGAGTCGATCCCGTGAGATGAGATCAATCGTATCATATGGTCAGACCTCCTCCAGCTTCACACATTCCGGACTTGGGAGAGGACCAGGAGCTTTCTGCCAAGACCTAGTTTTATCGCGACCACTTCCTGAGAGTATCAGAGGAGGGATTCATTATCAGACTCAGTATCTCGAGGATAGAGAAGTATCTCATGCACTGAGGATTGCCATTGGTCAGATGCGGGTTTCATTCCATCAGCTGAGGATTGAGGCAAGGAGAGCAGCAAGTATACCTAGAGAGCAGTGGGTCTGCACGCTATGTACCCTGGGGGCGGTTGGGATAGAGGAGCATTTTCTTTGTGTTTGCCCAGCCTACTACAAGATTCGGGGACGCTACCACTGTCTCTACCTAGAGGGGAGTGGCTTCAGTCCTTTGTCACGACTGATCCATTTCCATGACTAGGTCTGTATCGGACTTTATCTGATGGAGATGCGGTGACACAAGGAGACGCTTCTACGACAGATCAGAGAGCAGCAGGGGATGGTCAGACCACTACATGACATAGAGGGTGATCGGGCACAGCGGCACGTCATAGACTTCTATACATTTGAGTCAGCCCCCGGACACAATGGAGTGGAGGAAGAGGAGCTAGCCCATAATGATTGAAAGTTGAATGTCGGGCATGTCCAAATGGGAAGTCTTCAGGAGGGATTCTTCACAACACATTACCATGACATCGCCAGATTTCATATGGAATACATATAGATAGAATTTAATAATTAAAAAATGATCATAGCACTGTTGTCGGTAAGTTACAAAATTATAATCCACTAGTTTTGGAGGTTCAACACTAATGTGTCCGAACAACCAGCCCAATCACTATCAGTGAATCCATGCATGACAAGTGAAGTATCAGCCCCATAAAGAAGGCCTAAGTGCTGAGTGCCTTTGAGATATCTGAAAACACGCTTCACGGCATGCCTATGGTGCGTAGATGGGCTGTGCATATATCTGCTCAACTATGAGACAGCATATTGTAGATCAGGTCTCGTATGGCATAGGTAAATCAAACAACCAACTGCCTGCGGATAGAGAGTGACATCACATGTAGGGCTGCCATCCTCAGAAGAGAAGTGAAAACAAGTCTCTAATGGTGTGGATACTGGCTTGCAATTCTCAAACTGAAAACGCTGCAAAAGCTGTCCAATGTACTTGGATTGTGACATCAAAATGCAAATTGGATGCCCAGATAGTAGTGGAGAAGACCAAGATCAGACATAGCAAATGGCTGCTGCAAATCAAGTTTAAAATCTGCAATTTGCTGAGCATGTGTCCCAGTCACAAGCATGTCATTTAGATAAAGGACTAAAATCAGCAAATCTGTCCCACGCTTGTGGATGTAAAGGGTAGCCTCTGTAGGGCTGTTCTGAAAGCCAAGTGTGAGCAAATGAGTATGAATTTTCGAATACCAAGCCCGAGGTGCTTGCTTCAATCGATAGAGGGCCTTTTTCAAGCGGCATACCTTACTTTCAGAACCTTCAACCTCAAAGCCAGGAGGTTGGGAAACATAGACCTCTTCTTGCAAATGCCCATGAAGGAAAGCTGTCTTAATATCAAGCGGATGTATCTGCCAATGAAAGTGGGCAGCAAAGGCAATAACAATGTGAATAGTAGTGATCCTGGAAGTGGGAGCAAAAGTCTCCTCAAAGTCAATGCCATGCTACTAAGCATAGCCCTTAGCAACAAGACGGGCTTTGTAACGGTCCACTGAACCATCAGCTTTCCGTTTGATTTTGTAATCCCACTTACTTCCAATGGCATTCTTGCCATGAGGCAAATCACACAACTCCCAAGTGTCATTCTGATGGATAGAATCCAATTCAGCTTGCATGGCCTTCATCCAACAATCATTCTGAAAGGCATCTTGATGACATAAGGGCTCTTCATTGCATGCTGGAGCAACCAAAGCATAAGCAACAAAACTAGCATGCTCTTTTCGGACAGCTGCTCTCGTACGGGCTGGCAGAGGAGTATCTTGTTTGCTGTCTTTTAATGTGTCAAGGAGCCAACGGGGTACCTTTTTGGGCTCCTGAATTTCTGCTCTTTCTTGGTCAAGAGTCCTGTGCAAATGACTCTGATCAATGAGAGGCATATCAGGCTGAATTTTTGGCTGCAAATGACCAATAGATGGAGGAAGTACGACCTCAGATGCAATATCATCCCGAGCATTGGATGGGAACCAAGGAATTAAGCTGTCAAATATGTCAAGGGCATCAATAACGGGCTGTTTTTGACAGTCCAGCAAAGGCATAGTGGAAGATTCATCAAACACGACATCCCGACTGACAAAACACTTGCCGGTGCGGGGCTGATATAGCTTATAGCCCTTGCTCTCTGAACTATACCCAAGAAAAATGCACTTGACAGCTTTATCATCCAACTTAGCGCTTTTCTGTGAAGGCACATGAGCATAAGCTAAGCATCCAAAAGTCCTCATGTGGGAAATGCGAGGCTTATGATCCGTCCAAGCCTCATAAGGTGTGATAGTCTGCAATGCCTTTGTAGGACATCTATTCAAGATGTAATTTGCACACATGACCACATCCAACCACAACTTATTAGGCAAAAGTTTGCCTTTCAACATGCATCTGGCCATTTCCATCACTGATCTATTCTTCCGCTCAGCCACTGGATTTTGTTGAGGAGTATAAGGCACCGTTGATGCCACGGGAAGCCAAAAAAACAGCAAACTCCTTCGACATGTATTCAGCCCCTTGTCTGTATTAAGGTGAGCAATGTGCAGCCCACTCTCATTCTCAGCCAAGGCAATAAAGTGCTTGAAGCATGAAGAAACCCCCCAAGAGTTGCAACCTTCATGGGTCCACAAACATCACTATGAACTAGATAAAGCTTACATGAAGCACCAACTCTCCCATCCTTGGGAAACGAAGCATGGTGCATCTTACCAAGCAAGCATGGTTCACAAACATGTCATAAGCATCAAGTCTATAAAGACCCCTAGACAATGTGCCAGTCAAAACCATGGTAAAGGCATGTGTAGCATCATACATTGCACACCTCACACCATCAAAAAGAACCTGAAAGCCACATGTAGCAATGGCTGAAATAGAAATGAGGTTCTTATGAATGCCTAGAACATAAAGCACATGCTCTAGAGTGACAATACCACCAGAGACAAAAGTAAGAGCAACTTGCCCAATACCTTTCACGGTATATGATGCATTATTGGCACATGTGACACTGCCCCCCTGAGATGTAAGCTCCAAGGAGCTGAATAACTTCCTGCAGGAAGTGATGTGCTTGCTAGCACCACTATCAAAGAACCAGGCATCATGAACATCTGAAACTGCCATACAAGCATCATGAACATCAGGATTATACTGACATGTAACCAAGAAAGCCAATGCTGGTCTTGTGCAAAATTAGCAGACTCATGTCGATCTTCTGCATTAGAAGAACCAGATACTGCAAGATTAGACTCTTTCTTCTTCTTTTCAGATGGTATGCGCTTCTTGCATTTAGAAATATCATGCCCAAGTTTCCTGCAATAATTACATCTCTTCTTCTTTTTGTTATCCCCTGATTAAGAGGCACCATGTGAATTATCAGCATGGGGATGGTGGACAGCTGAAACCTTGCCTTTACCTTTGTGTTTGTGATGGGCAGGAAATGCTTGATCACTAGCCATAGAAGCATTGCGATTCACACGACTTTGCTTCTCGTGAAGAAGAAGAGCAACCAGCTGGTCAAATGAGAAATGATTGGCATCACCCCCTGCAACCAACCTCAATGTAGTAGCAAAGCCTTGATATGAATTAGGTAACCCATCAAGGGTATTAGAAACAAGCTGAGAATCAGGCATAATCTCATCAATGTTGGCCAACTGCTCTTCCAAATCCTTCACATTAGTGAGATAGGCATCCATGTTACCACCCTCATCAAGCTTCAAATCTTTTAACTGGTTGTGGAGATAAGCAACCCTCGCCTCATTCTGCACCTGATACAAAGATGCAAGCTGATCCCATGCTTGCTTAGCTGTCTTGCAAGACCGGATATGGGGGATAATAGCCCGTTTCACTGAAAGAGCAATCAAGGTATGTGCTGTGGCATCACGACCATCCCACTGAATTTGCTCATGTGAAGGAGGCAAAGCACCTGGAGCAGGAGGTGCAGGTGTCCTAGCAGTAGCATTAGAACCATCACCTGAAGACCCATCACCTGAATAAGTAGAGGTTGTAGGTGTAGCACCAGAAGTAACAGTGCGTGTAGGCCTGGCCTGAGAACGTGAAACAATATGCCATAGATTCTTGGGAACCAAAACATGTCCCATCATGTATGACCACATGGGATAATTGGTGCCATCAAGCTTGTCATCAGCCGCAATCATCCCAAACAAATCATCTTTGCCACCAGACAGGGTGCTGAAATACAAGACAAATACACCAATTGGCAAAGCAAATGAGAAGAAGGCAACCTCTCAGAATCAAGTAACAAAAATCTGCCCAAGCTTCAAAGCTTATGCTTGCAATAGACTCTGCTGTCCCAAGGTGTTCCTGTTGCAAGAAAAATACCCAAAGGCAACACAAGGCCTTCTAAGGCAACACGAGGCCTTTCCAAAATGCAAATGAAGCAGAAATTGGAAAGAACCAATGCAACAACCGCTTACCCAATGATGTAGCGCGAAAGGACAGCAGTGAAAGGCTTTGAATGCGAGCAAATGAGGGCTGGAAATGAGAATTACAGCAAAAGAAAGTGTTCCTAGGAGGAGGAGAGCACTGAGAAATGGAGAGAAAGAGATCCAATGGAGGAGAACTCGCAGACTGAGGCAAAGGGATGCCAAATGAGGAAGAATGGGCTCAAGGAGTGAACTCCAGATCACTTCAACACGCTCTAAAAAGCTCCAGTAGCTGGCACACAGCTCGAGGCAGTAAGAAAACTGCTCCAAAGGGCTCCAACATCCGGCACACAACTCGAGGCAGCACCGAATAGCTCCGAATGAAGAAATGAGCACCGAACAAGCTGCAAAGGTTTTCGTACAGGTCCGTACAAAGCAGTTAATGCACCGTACAGCAGTCGGTACTGCTGTACGGACCACATGTGTGAAAGGTGGCTGCAGCAAACCCTGTAAACAGCTCCGAATTGAGCCCGTACCACCCCAAATGCGCAATAAATGTTCCGTACAGCTGTACGGCTCACATGTGTGAAGAAGAGTGTGATAAATGCATTGTATGGAGCTGCTGCAGGCTGGAATAGGTGGAAAATGCTGAGGAATCGCCGAAAAACAGCAGCACTTGAGGCGTCTTTGCTAGAGAAGCATAGAAGTTTTCCGGCGATGAATTGGCTTGAAAACGTCTCGGGCAGCAGCAGAGCCTTGAGGAGTGGGCCGACCAGCAAGAAGACAAGCTGAAATGCAAGTGAACAGGCCTCCAGCAGCACTGGGGTGGCTGGAAATGGCTGAGGGGTGGAACCCTGACTTGCGCTGATACCACTGTTGGCTATGACAAGCAATGGAAGCTCAAAAATGGAAGCAAGAAGGAGAAAAACGAGATGTTGTAATAGATTGCTGCAAAACTGAAGTGTGGAGGCTCAAGGGAGAGCCAACATAACAAAACCCTCGGGCTAAATGCCCTAATTGTACTAAGTGTCCTAACTGACCTAGATGGTACATAAACTAACTGTACCAATAGTCCTAAAACTAGGCCTACAAGGCACATACCAAGGTATAAGTGGCATCTATGGATAGCCCATGAGATGGCCTGGCCTATAAAATCGACTCGTCATGCGCGGATCATTGCCACTCACGAGAGACCGAGGCATCCCTTTATATTTGAAGATGTTCTACATGAACAATCTTGCCATGTGATCCGTTGTAATGTTCTTCCTCACCGGAATGAAATGTGCCTGCTTGCTGAACCAAGAAGAAGAAGAGACGCAACTATTGCAGGAAACATGGGCATGATATTTCTGAATGCAGGAAGAGAATTGCATCTGAAAAGAAGAAGAAAGAGTGAGGTTTTGTAGTATCTGGTTCTCCTAGTCCAGAGGATCGACATGAGTTAGCTAACTTTGCACAAGACCAGCATTGGGATTTTTTGATTACATGTTAGTATTATTGTCACGGGGACGTGAGAAGTGAAGTAAAGTATCTTTGTAACTTAATCCACGCTTAACCCAGGGTTAACCATGGTTAAGTGTAGTAATGGTTTGGCTGTGAGGGACTGGCTAGAGGAAGTGCACATTTCCTAGAAGTTCCTAGGGGCAAAGTCTAGGTGCATCACTAGATCCTAGGGGCAAGGCAAAGGTTTTAAAGAGGGGTCTAAAAGGTGGGACCAAGGACATCTAACGTTGTCCTTGGTATGGTGGTTATGACTTTAATGAAAAGCCAAGTGGCATGCATGCAAATGCATGTGCTCCCCTCCACCTACCATCTCTCTCCCTCACTCTCTTGGAAGCATCTTCCACGCTTGGGAGAAGGAGAAGATTGTGCTGGACGTTTTCAATTGTTCTTGTGCAGCTTTTGAGCTGTTTCAAGACTGTTTACAGCTGTTTTAAGCCTGTTTCAGCTGTTCCAAGGCTATTTCGCACTTCTAAGAAGTGCAAGAAGTCATTTTTTGACTTTTTGAAAAAATTTATACGGATTGTACGGACATCCGTACGGCTGCCTCCAGCAGCGTCCGAGGTTGTCTTTTGCTGTTCTAGACCTTTTTGCACGTGTTTCTGGCTACATGGTGGCTTCTGGAGCTGTTCTGGACCAGTGCAGGCTGCAAGAGGAGCTTTCTCTACTACTGTACGAACTGTGAGAGCACGGAGATTTAGGCATTAGATCCCAAGGTCAAGGCTTTGGGGAAGATCTAGTTACTTGTTGACCTCTACAGCTCTTTCTTGCATTCTCTCTGCTCTCTTCCTTCATTTCTCTCATCTCTCAATAACTGGAAGCCTCTTGCATTCTGCGGGGAGCCTGGACAGAGGATAGGTGCTAGGAAGGAGCTCACCCCTTTGCCATAGACAGCGGGACTTGGTTCCAAGTTCTGTTTTTCCTTATTCTTTCTTACTTTGCAGCTTTTTGCAGTGCATGCGTGTTGTTTGCAGTCCTTTCAGGACTCCCACAGGTTCTAGCAAGCACCCAGAGGCAAGGGTGTTCGTGTGGTAGGCCTAAGGGCAGTGTGGATGCATGTGATAGCCTTGAGACTGCCTTGAGCTCAGTTTGCCAGTGGTATGGGTGCCTGAGGGCCTCATAGTTGGGTCAGATTAGAAGTGGATGCACGAGTATGCCTTGCCAGTTGGAATTCTAGTGGTGCACTTGGATTAGATGCCTTGAAGCCAAGTAGAGGATTTGCAGTGAGGAATAGTGCACGGGTGAACCCTTGTTGTAAAGCATTTCCATTCAGAAGCATTAAATAAATACCGTAAGGGGCGCCAAAGCATTTGGGGTCAGTGGGTGCACTGTGTACTGTTTTCATTGAGCAAGAGCATTCTAGCCTCCCCTCTGTTGTTGAAGTTTGTTTCTAAGGTTTGCTAAGTGGTTGAATTGACTGAAGCTTGCATTGTGGCTATTTATGAAGTTCATGACTGAGTAGAAGAAGATCACTGCCCTTTTGTTTATTGAAGGCTGGTTTCAGTGAAGGACACCTTCATTGCAATTGTTGCTTTAGTCATCAATCTTAGCAAGCATGTCACACCGTGAGAGGTCAGTGACCTCTGAGCAGGAGGGAGAGGACGAAGACAGAGCATCAGAGAGCTTTGAAGAGGAGCACAGTATTAGCGGGGGTGATGACCAGCAAGACAGTGGGGCACATCTAGTTTCTCCTGAGCATGCCACTAAGGTCCCACAGGATGAGGTAGATGAGGCAGAGGAGCTTGATCCTAATTCTCTTTTTCAGCTGCGAATGCAAAGTGTAGCGGGTGCCCTGCCCTAGTTGCAACATGCCGTCACGGAGATTATGCAAGCTCCTCCCCCTATGGTTGCTTTCCCTATAAGCCAAAAGTCAGCTCAGAAGAAACAGAAGAAGCATAGGAAGACTCAAAGGCACATTTCTTTCAGTGGACAGCCTTCAGAGATGCCCTCGTTCACCCTTGTAGCGCTTAATGCCAAAAACTTTCATTTACTCAATCAGGGACAGCAAGCCCTTCCTCAGCCCATGATGCATCTAGGATATTTTGGAGTCGGATCGGTTTTTCAGGCAATGGTGGCACCATCCGCAGAGGCACCCGGAATGCCAGGCAGCTTTATGGGCATTACGCAGACCGGAATGTAGAATTTCCAGCAACCTATGATGGGTGGAATGCCCCCTGCAAATGCCAATATGATGTACTCAAACATTGGGATGCAACCTGGAATGCAAATAGGAATGCCCGGGACAATGGGCAATACTTGGAATATGCCACAGATGCAGGGAGTGGGACCTGAAATGCCAAATCCCACCATGGGGTATACTCCAAATGCGGGAGCAGTGATGCCTCCACCGTTTTTACAGCCCCTTGTTTATAATAATCTCACCCTGAAAGGTAAGTTGAAAGATTACAAGGAGGGAGGGGCAACTGTCAAGTTTGTGACCTTCAATGGGATGCAGGACAGATTGAAGGCTTTGACATTCGTGCAACAGTTTGATGCTGCCTACTCAGGTGGACACTTTATAGAATCTTCCAAAGTCCAAAAGGCAGCCACCTTTTTGAAGGGCAATGCGCTCCAATGGTGGACCAACCTTCTCTTGCAAGGCAGAGCACCTACCACTTGGGTCGAATTCAAGCAAGTCTTCTCAGCAGCATGGCTCACTGCCACTTTTGAGGCGGATATCATGACCGCCTAGTACAAGTTAGATGCTACAAATTGCAGAAATTTGGAGGACTACATACAATAAGAAGTTTTGGGAAGCCCTGTTGCCTGTGAATTCTTACAGACATGTACCACTGTCCGAGCAAATTAGAAGAATAAAAGGCCCTAGCCCATTGCTGGTCTTTTGCCAGACTTGATTGGGGCTGATTTCAGAATACAGATGCTACAGAGTTATGATGGGCATGGGGCAAGATAAGAGACTTGATAGCTTTGATGTTTTTCGACCCGGGAGCCAAGGCCAACTTCATCTCTCTAGAGCTGGCTGGAAAGTTGGGTATACGGCCAGAAGAGATGGGTCCTTTGTGTGATGCAGATATGGCTTGTCCGGGACTTAGCTAGTCAGTTACTCCGGTGATAGGCAAGCTACGGATGCATATTCAGAGCTACGTGGACACATAAGAGTTCTATATTATATCGTTGAATTGTTGTGATGTGTTACTGGGGATACCTTGGCACTTTCGTGTTGGGGCTGTTTTGGATACAAAGAATAAAACAATCATAATCACTCACCGTGGCAAAACCCACGTTCTTGATGCTAAATTAAAGGGAGAATCCATCCCTGTTGTATCTGCTTCTGCCATTGGCTACGTAATGAAAAAGCACCTTTCAGCATACTTAGTGTTTGCATTTGAAAAGAAGTCCGTAGAAGAGGAGTCTCATTTTTCTAAGCTGGAAAAACAGCGGATCACCCGTGCTCTTGGTCCAGAAGAAGGATGGATCCTGGCAGATGTGCATTGACTACAGAGCCCTCAATAAACTTACCATTAAGAACAGATTCCCTATACCGAGGATAGATGACATTTGGATAGGTTACAGGGGTCTGGAATGTTCAGCCGCATTGATCTGAAGAGTGGTTATCACCTCCTTACAAGGTCAGTGCAGCCCAGCAAGAGGAAATTATGAACCAGGTAAAGGACTTGTTGGAGAAGGGGTTGATTCAGCCCAGCTCTTCACCTTACTGCTCACCCGTGCTCTTGGTCCAGAAGAAGGATGGATCCTGGCGGATGTGCATTGACTACAGAGCCCTCAATAAACTTACCATTAAGAACAGATTCCCTATACCGAGGATAGATGACATTTGGATAGGTTACAGGGGTCTGGAATGTTCAGCCGCATTGATCTGAAGAGTGGTTATCACCAGATCAGAATTCAGCCACAGGATGTCCACAAAACAGCATTTCGTACCACATTTGGTTTGTACGAGTTTCTTGTCATGCCATTTGGGTTAACCAATGCACCTGCCACCTTCAACAGAGTGATGGACATGATTTTTAGAGAACACCGAGCCTTTGTTGGCACTTTCTTCAATGACATCATCGTGTTCTCTCAGGATGAGGTTGAACATAAGAAGCACCTGGCAATTGTTCTTAGGGAGCTATGGAAGCATAAGGTGCTTGTCAATGCGAATAAAAGTGAATTTTTCATGCATGAGATCAATTTTCTCGGGCACATTGTTTCCAAGGATGGAGTTAGGATGCACCCCGCCAAGGTAGAGGCCATCAGGAATTGGCCATACCTGAAGAACATCCATGCTTGTGCTCGTACTACAGGAGGTTCATTTGGTATTTTGCAGAGATTGCATCTCCTTTACATGCCTTATAGAAGAAAGAGGTCACTTTCAGGAGCTTTCTCTGCAGGAGGTTCATTTGGTATTTTGCAGAGATTGCATCTCCTTTACATGCCTTATAGAAGAAAGAGGTCACTTTCAGATGGTGTCCCAAAGAAATTGCAGCTTTTGACCTAGTGAAGAAGAAACTCTGCTCAGATCTTGTGGTTATTTTTCCAGATCTTCGCAAACCCTTTGCTATCCAAGCAGGACGACCAACATTGTTCTTTGTATGGTGGTTAGGACTTTAATGAAGGGCCAAGTGGCATGCATGCAAATGTATGTGCTCCCCTTCACCTACCATCTCTCTCCCTCACTCTCCTGGAAGCATCTTCCACGCCTGGGAGAAGGAGAAGACTGTGTTGGACTTTTTCAGTTGTTCTTGTGCAGTTTTTAAGCTGTTTCAGTTGTTTCAAGCCTGTTTTCAGCTGTTTTAAGCCTGTTTCAGTTGTTTCAAGGCTAGTACACACTTCTAAGAAGTGCCAGAAGTCATTTTTTGACTTTTTGAAAAATTTCGTTCGGATTGTACGGATGCCCGTACAGCTGTACGGAATTCGTACGAACGTGTCCGGCTGCCTCCATCAGGTGCCCGAGGTTGTCTTTTGCTGTTTTGGACCTTTCTCCACGTGTTTCTGGTTGCATGGTGGCTGCTGGAGCTGTTCTGGACCAATGCAGGCTGCAGGAGAAGCTTTCTCTGCTACTGTACGGATTGTGGGAGCACGGAGATCGAGGCATCATATCCCAAGGTCGAGGCTTTGGGGTAGATCTGGTTACCTGTTGACCTCTACAGCTCTTTCTTGCATTCTCTCTGCTCTATTCCTTCATTTCTCTCATCTCTCGATAATTGGAAGCCTCTTGCATCTTGCGGGGAGCCTGGACAAAGGATAGGTGTGAGGAAGGAGCTCGCTCCTCTACCACAGACAGCGGGAATTGGTTGCAGGTTCTGTTTTTCCTTGTTGTTTCTTGCTTTGCAGCTTTTTGTAGTGCATGCGTGGTTGAAGTGACTGAAGCTTGCATTGTGGCTATTTATGAAGTTTATGACTGAGTAGAAGAAGATCACTGCCCTTTTGTTTATTGAAGGCCAGTTTCAATTATCTTGATGTTCATGATGTCTGCATGACAGTTTTTTATGTATCTGATGCTTGGTTCTTTGATAGTGGTGCTAGCAAGCACATTACTTCTTGCAGGGAGTTATTCAGGGGATATTGTATTATATACGTTGATATGCATTAGCATTATGTCAAAGAGAGCAAGGTTCTATCTAGAGAAAAGTTTGAAGCTTTCCGCAAAGCTTTGGGCTTACTTGCGTTTGGTCATTGAGATCACTACTTGTACATTAGGACATTGTCACTGCAAGGGGGTGTTGGAAATTGTCATGGGGACTTGAATTCCGTAACCATGACCATAGTTGCACGCCGAAACGGAAACGGGGGGAACGGGAATGGCAGAAATGCCAAAAATGGAGTTTTCGGGCCGAGCCGAAACGCTGAAACGAGAAACGGCAATATGTTCTATTTTTTGTATAAAAATAAATTTATGAGAAGGGGGAGGAGAGTATGAGTAGTAGGAGGAGGACTCAAGGAGGAGGAATCAAGCAGGAGGATAGAGAGGAGGAGGAGGAGGAGGAGGAAGAATATGAGGAGGAGAGGGGGAGAGTCTGGGGACTTGGGAGGAGGAGGAGAGTATGGGGAGGAAGAGGAGGGACACCAAGAGAATGAGGAGGAGCAGGAGGATGGAGAGGATAGGGTAGGAGAGTGGAGAGTAGAGAGGGGAGAGGCTAGAGTAGGAGGATGGAGAGGGTATGGGAGTTGAGAGCCTGGAGTGTGTTTTAGAAAATCCAAAATTTTTTTTTTAAAAAAAAAGGTAAAAAATTCAAATTAAAGAAAAAAAGGCAACCAGAAATGCCGTTTCACTGTTTCAGAAACAGTTGGCGTTTTCGTTTCCGTTTCCGTTTCAGCCGCAAGAAATGGAGTTCCGTGCAACTATGACCATGACTACTTTGGCTTTCGAGGGCTAGCCTAGGGGAAGCGACAATTCCCATAATTCCCTAGGAATGGGTTCAATCCTTAGGTGCACCCACTAGGCCCAAGTGCTAGGCCAAGGCAAGGAAAAGAGGTCTAAATGTTGGGCCCAAGGAAGGCTAAAGCGTGTCATTGGTGTAGTGGGTTAGGACTTTAATGAAGGGGGGGGAAATGTGCCACTTGGCAAAAGCCCTTGCACCTCCTCCTATCCTTCCTCCCCTACACTCATTTGGACGATGGTACGGCTGATTGCGGGCCGTTTTTGTTCTGTCTCTCTCATGCATTTCGAGGTGTCCTTGCTTGTCTCTCTTGGCATGCATCCCAAGGATGCTTTCTCTCTCTTTCATGCTTCCCAAGGTGGAGATTGCTTGCTTACGGAGCTGATTCCCTGCTGTACGGACCTGATTCCTTGCTGTACGGACGTGATTGGCTGCTGTACGGCCTGTTGAATGCTTCCCGAGGTCTTTCTTGCTGCTGCGTGCATTCTGAGACTGATTCCGTGCTGTGTGGACTGTACGGACCTGCTGGGCACTTGTTTTGAGGCATTTCTGCTGCCAAATGGGTTGTTTTCCCTCTCTATTTGACCGATTTCTCTTGTTGTCCTCCTTGTGAATCTGCTGTCCCCTGGAGGTGTTCCAGCATGGAACAGAGCACCTGGGAGCTGGTTGAAGGCATATGGAGCTAGCTCGAGTCCATTTGCTTAATTAAAGCGCACATAGCAATGGCACCCGTTAATCGTTAGCGCTTTTGCTTCTAGACTAATCCTAGTCTCAGTGGGCGTCCCCTCCAAGCAAACATGGGCACATAACACGAAACAAATTCTGTTGGGCGTTGATGACGCCGGTGGGGATGTCATAGTAGCTAGTCCCTGCTGTGCGTGATGGAGTTTATGGTTTTCAATCTTATGAGTGACTATCGTGAGATTGAAACTGTTGGAGATAAGTGCACACTAAGTGTACTATTTCCTAGTCTACATTTGTCTAAGTCTAGTCTAGTCTTTGTGTCTTGAGTGTGTGCCATGTGGCACCTCTACAATTATCCCATAAGCACTCTTGCTTTATGTCTTGTACTTTGGCCCATATATTCATGGGTCACATCATTGCAATCTATCTGTCTAGCTTGTGTCTTGTCTACACTCTTCTTAAGGTATTTCTTGTCTTTCAATCTTGTTATTTCATTTCTAGTTTCTAGTTCTTGCTTCCATATTCCAACATGGTATCAGAGCCATGTAGATTCCTCTTCTCTCTCCTCAGTCTGCTGTAGCCATAGCCGTCTCTTCTCAGACTTTTGCTCCGCTCAGCTGGTCGCCATCTCCATTTTCTGCTCGTCTTCTTCACGCTGCTATCGTTCCTGCTCAGATCTGCCCGCCTCTTTCTGCCCCGCCATCACAGCACGCCATTGCGCGCCAGATCTGCGCAGTTCCGCTTCAGATCTGCGCACCATCTCTGCCAGATCTGAGCGCCAGATCTGCGCAGTTCAGCTCCAGATCTGCGCCCATCAGCTCCCGCTCCTGCACCTGCATCAACGTACGAGAGTGTCCGTACAGTCCGTACAGTCCATACGACTGTACGGAATCCGTACCTACAGTCCGTACAGTCCGTACGACTGTACGGAATCCATACCTGCACAGGCCGCACTTCTCCAGCTGCTGTTGGAGATCTGCGCCATCTGTTCGACCTCCTGGACTGCGCCCCTTTTTGCACCTCTGCCTGTGCCTGGGATTAAGGTACTGTGCTTTGCCTCTTTCAGTTTGCTGAGCAATCTCTCTTTTTTGCTGGTTCCTCCTGCTTCGATGGGCTGTCATATGCTATGGCCTTGACAAAGTGGTGAGAGAACCGGCTTCTTGGATCTCTCCTTTCATTTATTTCTGCAATATTGTAAGGGAATAGACACTGCCCTTGCATCCTAGCAAGAGGTAAGACCTTCCCACATGGCATCTTCATCTCATTCTCTCATATCTATTGACAAATTCAATGGGTCCAACTTTCATACTAGGCAAATCAAAATCAAGTGCCATCTTATGAAAGAAGGTCTTTGGGACATTGTTCACCGTGCTGCTCCCGAAGGTCCCGACACTGAGCAAGTTGTCACTGCCAAGAACGACAAAGCCTATGCTATCATATTGCTCGGCCTTGGAGATGATTACATTCATCACATCTCCGACATACAGTCTGCTCCTCAAGCATGGATCACTTTGGATACCCTTTTTGGACCCCGATCTAAAAACTCTAAAATTGCACTTATGATCTCATTCTTTGATCTACATATGCAAGAAGGAGCTACTATAGCCTCTCATGTCAATTATCTTCGCAGTCTTATGGTTCAGCTTGCGTCAGTCAAGTCTCCCATCTCCGAAGATATTGCTATTGCTGTGCTTCTCAAAAGCTTACCTGACACCTATGCTACTCTTGTCACTACCTTCAAGTATGACAATAATCCTTCTCTTGAGGGTATCATCAATGCTCTCCAAGAGGAAGAAAGAACTCAACAACGAAAGGTTTGATAATCACCGGGAGAGGGACTGCTACTCCAAACCCTCTACATTAGCCTCTGCATCTACCTCAACCCATGTTGCTGCAGCATCTCCATCAACAGATCCTGTTGTTCCTTCCTCATATGATGAGAAGTGGGCTTTCTGATAACTTCTATTTCTTGTCTACCACCTTGACCACCGATGATGTAGGTCAAGGGGTTCTAGTGTCTTGGTCTTTCTGTTTGACTACAGTCAGTCTTCTGTCTATCTAGTCTTATCAATCTATCTGTCTTTCAATCTGACTATGTTTTGTTTTAGATCCATCTTGTCCCTACCCTTGTGGACCCATATGAGGATATCACTTGAGGAGGGGTGTCTCAGGATCTTTGTCTGTCATGTCTTCTATCTTGTCTCTCAGTCCATCAGTCTTTATGTTTGTCTTCTAGTCGTGTCTTTCTGTCTTACTCCTAGTGTCCACTTAAGGAGGGTGTTGGAGATAAGTGCACACTAAGTGTACTATTTCCTAGTCTACATTTGTCTAAGTCTAGTCTAGTCTTTGTGTCTTGAGTGTGTGCCATGTGGCACCTCTACAATTATCCCATAAGCACTCTTGCTTTATGTCTTGTACTTTGGCCCATATATTCATGGGTCACATCATTGCAATCTATCTGTCTAGCTTGTGTCTTGTCTACACTCTTCTCAAGGTATTTCTTGTCTTTCAATCTTGTTATTTCATTTCTAGTTTCTAGTTCTTGCTTCCATATTCAAGGTATTTCTTGTCTTTCAATCTTGTTATTTCATTTCTAGTTTCTAGTTCTTGCTTCCATATTCCAACAGAAACTGCACTATGTTGTGTTTTTAGAGGATGAGTTTGGGAATGTTTTTGGATTCATCTAGGTATATGCTTCTGCCGTATTAGCGGACATGCAAATTTCACCTTGTGAAGTTTTCGTCCAAGTTGCGGCCTGCTGGTATTGTGATAATTCTTTCTATCTTAAATGATGCGTTGCCCTATCAGCTAGATTTAGATTTAGATGCTCGTTTGGGAGAGACTAAAATGAAATCGTTTAGACTTCACAAGTAGTTGTAGCTTGAATGAAGAGATTTGGACTACTTTTTGATTAGCCTTCTCCTTTAGTGCTAGCCTTCGTCATGGCTGAGTTTGCCCTTCACCTCCGGAGTGCCGACAGAAACTCAGTACGGAGACTTTGTATAAATGGATGCTCAAGTATGTGTGGGTGTGTGGATTTGTATGTGTGAGAGCATACTTTTATACTATGGTCTACACCCACTGTTGGGCGTTGATGACGTCAGTGGGGATGCCATAGTAGCTAGTCCCTACTATGCGTGATGGAGCTTATGGTTTTCAATCTTATGAGTGACTATCGTGAGATTGAAACTGCACTATGTTGTGTTTTTAGAGGATGAGTTTGGGAATGTTCCTGGATTCATCTAGGTATAAACAAATTCTTTGGTCGACCGAGGTCAACCCTCTTGATCGTAATTAAAGGGCTTGACCATCAGTTGAAGCGCCTTAATTATGGCCAAGTCTCTCCAACCGAGGTTGGCACATCTTGGTTAACTGAAGGTAACGCTCTTAGCGGAAGCCAAATGTTGTTGACCGAAGTCAACACTCTCTGACCGAAGTTAGCGCTTTGGTTCTTTGATTAACCGTAGTTAACCATCTTGGCCTAAGCCAAATCTTCCTAACCGGGGTTAGGCTTACTTAATCGGAGTTAAATATCTTTGACCGAAGCCAATAATTTGACCAAATAAATATAACTACAGTTCTAGTATGCACTAGGGATTGGATGCAGTTTGAAGCCAGCAATTGGCTTAGACAGTGGATTTGCTAGTGAAGCAGAGTGCAAGGGAGTGCGCCCTTGTTGTAAAAGCATTTTTCGATTGTTAGAGGAATTAAGTAAAGACCGAAAGGGGCGTCAAAGCATTTGGGGCCAATCTGTGTCTCTTGCATTTGGTTTTTGAGCAGGGGCACTCTAGCCTCCCTTTCAGTGTTTTCAAAGGTTGTTTCTAAGTGATGTATCTAATGGAAGTGGCTGGAAATGATGCAATGTGGCTGTAAATAGTGTGGATGCTAAGATAGTTACAGTTTACTGCCCTTTAGTTTACTGAAGCCTGGTTTCAAAGATATTGTAATATTTAAGGTCACTAGTGACCAATGTAAGAATTAGCTAGGAGGGATTAGAGCCACATTTTCTTTATCTAAGGTAACCACAATTAGACGTTGAGTTTTAGGTGTGTGTAGGATCTAACCCTAGTTTGGGTTGCCTTAGGGTTTTGTCATGTTGACAACCCTTTTGGTGGATTCTTACGTTTCTCTCTCTCTCTGTGCTCCACCCCATCTCCATCAGGGAGGACTATGGGGCAGATGCTCCATTGGTGTAGAGTTTGAACTTTGGCCATTCGCATACGCAGCCAAGGTGCTAGCTCTTCGCTTGTTGAGCGCTTATGGAGCAATTTCGGCAACATTCATATAAAAAGAGGAATAGGCTTCGGGTTCCGGTTTCTGTGGGTATTAGAAGTTTAGAGCTGAAATGGAAAGTTTAGAGCTGTTAAAAGTGAATTTATTTTAATATCTTGGTATAGTTCCATATAAATTGATGGTGTATCAACTGAGGTGGCGTTCTCGTAACCCCTTCCACATTTCCCCATCCCGAAATGTTCAAGGTTTGGCATTGGATGTTCCCAGAACGTTCCAATATGCTTGAGCTAGAAATACAGATTCCATGAAAGAAAACTGATGGTGGGGGCCTTCTAGAGTGTGCCCTCCACACTTGAGAATATCTCCCTCTGTTTGATGATTTTCATTGTATGACGCTCCTAGAACATGCATGTTGTTTAAACGAATTTTAGCTGGTAAAAGTCCATTTCCCAATTTCCTTTTAGTATGGGGTAATGCTGAGATCATGCCTTCTGTGATAAACCAAGTCTACTTTATTTCTATGGCTGTTCATCATCTGTGAGATCTTTGAGAACCATGTTTGTCTTCTTTTACCCTCCAGAATTAGCACCTTCTGGATTTTGAAATAGCACACAGAATGCATAAACACACGCTGAAAAGTTGAGTTTTGATAAGATTTGCTATTTTGTTTTCATTATTTCAGGATCAGACATGGACAAGATACTTATGGCCAGTGCATTAGCCCGGATGGGTCTCACAGAGCAAAGCAAGGCAACCATAGCAATTGAAGGCGCTATACCACCTTTGGTGAAAATGATTTCTGTAGGTAAGCTTGAGGCCAAGACTGCTGCTTTGGGAGCTTTGCAAAACCTCTCAACTCATGCTGAAAACCGTGACCCTATGATCGGTGCTGGGGTCATCCCCCCGTTGTTGCAACTTCTGTTTTCTGTAACATCGGTTTTGATGAATTTGAAAGAGCAAGCAGCAGCTACGCTTGCCAATCTGGCAACATCAACTTTATCTGGAGCTAGAGCTGATGCTTGCAGCAATATCCTTGATTCAGATGACAATATTTGCCAACTTCTTTCATTGCTTAACTTAGCCGGGCCCATCATTCAAGGACACCTTCTCCGAGCTCTTTATGGGATGGCATCCCCCCTTACAGCCCTTTCTGTAAGAGCTAAGATGAGGGAGGGAGGAGCAATTCAATTGCTTTTACCTTTCTGTGAGGTGAATGATGTGGATGTGAGAGTAAATGCTGTGAAGCTGTTGTATAGCCTGTCGCAAGATGGGATTGGAAGGGAGCTAGCTCAACATTTTGGGCAAACCTACACACAGGCCTTAGCAAAGCTTCTTGCTTCTCCGAGGGAAGATGAAAAAGCTGCTGCTGCAGGTATCATTGGCAATCTTCCTGAGAATGATACACACTTGACAGAGATGCTGCTCCAGGCAGATGCCTTACCTGCTCTTGTTGAGTTACTCAGATTTGGGGGTTCAAAAACTTCATCAAGGAGCTCAAGGAATCAACTCATGGAGAATGCTGCTCGAGCATTAATTAGGTTCAGTGTGCCCTCAGATGTGAGGCTGCAGCAATCAACTGCTGAGCAAGATGCTATTCCACTTCTAGTACAAGTACTTATGGTTGGGTCTCAACTTGCGAAGAAGCAAGCTGCTGTTGTGCTCGGCCAATTTTCTGAGAATTCAACAAAGTTAAGTACTCCAACAGACACAGTAGAAGGCTGCTGGTGCTTCCTTCCTAGAGTTGAAGCAGGCTGTAAAGTTCACATGGGATATTGCACAGTTAGAAGCTCATTTTGTTTGATTGAAGCGGATGCTGTTGCTCCTCTTGTACAAACACTAGAGGAAAAAGAAAGTGAGGCTCATGAAGCTGCCCTTTCTGCTCTTGCAACTCTGATGAACGATGAAATTTGGGAAAAAGGTGCTCAATGTGTTGCTGAAGCTCAAGGTTTGAAGCCAATAATCAGATTGCTTACAGTGGGGACTGCAGGGGCAAAAGAGAGAGCAGCATGGATGTTGGAAAGGTTTTTTCGTGTTGAAAAGTATAGGCTGGAATTTGGAACTCAGGCTCAGATGCCCCTCATAGACTTAACTCAGAAAGGAACCTCTACGACAAAATCATTGGCAGCAAAAGGCTTGGCACATTTGAAAATTCTTCACAACCAATCTTCCTACTTCTAAAGCTTTGTTTCAAAGCCTGTATTTTCTGTACTTTTCAAGGAGTCATAAGCAGAGCTGCAATGTGATTGCAGTGTCTGATTTCTGTGAAATGGAGGGCTTCTGTCAACAACTCAATGTACTTTGTGAGGAGGTGACTATGTATATCTTCCTGTCCGCATCCCAAGACGATGAGTTTTTTGTCAACCATAATGTTAATAAATGAAGAGGTCTCCGTTGGAGTGCCGGATGGATAGGCCTACTGTGGACAGTACTCCTAGAAGATTTCTACAAAAACGCATGTCACTAGTTGTATAGTCATGCCACTAAAAAAGTTTCAAATTATGCACTGCTGAGGCTCATTTGTTATGCCTCTCACTTGTTTCAACTTATGGAATTTACTCCCAAGTGTTGCTAACTTGCGATTGTTCTTTTGTCCTTTTTGGCTACAGGTCTTCTAATAATATCCATCTCTCATAATATATCATGCTTGTGAACTTCTATGCTAAGTAATGAATTATGTGACAGTACTTGAATTAAGAAAGCTATCTGGATATGTGCTTTATTGGCATATTAATTTTGAATAGAAATAGCTCCTCACCACAACTGATTATGTCCCTTGTTTCCCTTGCTCTGCCTGTGTCTCTGATCTCTTCCTTTTCTTAGCTTGCTACCCCAATCACTTGTTCAGCCTTTGCTTCTGTAACCAGCAAGAGGATAGGTGGTATATTTTTTTGAATTGATCTCTATTACCTTTTTGGAAAAAGTCCTTCAAGGACTATTGAACATCGTTTTTACAGATTATTCCCATACGTGGGTTCAAGCTACAGTTTTAAATCCAATAAATTCTCAGAATTATACATACAAAGTTGTTTCTTAATTCGCAAGATCATAAATTCATCCAAAACCCATTGTAAGGTTCTAAATATTCTCCCTTAAACCCACCTTAAATGTAGGTTTTTGCAGTAGTGAATCTGTTGGGCAACGTAATTTTAAAGAAATGCATCTCGGGGGATATCTCAGGCTTCTCATGGACACTTGCCCTTGTATAACAAATTTTGTGCTCAAATGTGCCTAAAGGCCTTCGATTTGTTGCTCTTTTTGTTGGGTAAATTTGGAGTAGTTGAGTTTTTTAATGTAAACCGATGGTAACTAATGGATTTGGGGCTTTGCCCTTTGTATTCTTCTTTAATACAATTTGTCCTCCTTTTGAGGTTAAATGCCATGTTTGGATTGCAAGTAGTGCAGTAAATGATTGCCATAAAGTTTAGTATTACAACTAGAAACCCATTGCCATTGCTTTCATAAAAAGGGGCATGATGATCCATAGTATGTAGCATCCTTTTAAAATAACTAGGTTGCGGTAGGCAGCCTTTTTGCTGTCATGGCCCCAACTCCAAATTGAACTTGAATCCTCACTATTATCCAATTGGAGTTTTAGTGAGCTTTTTAGGCAGCCGTTCCGTCATGGCCCAGCTCCAAATTGAACCCGAATCCTCACTATTGTCCTATTGGAGTTTCAGTGATCTTTGTCCAACAATTACTCAATCAACTAATGGCAAGAAACAAAACATGCAATTATCTCTCTTCTTATATAATAGATTTGCGGAAAGAATGAATAAAAAGAATGCTTTTGGGTCAATTTTGGAAGGAGTGTTTTAGTCCTTTAGATCAATCTAAAATCGAGGGCCTAAAATTGTACATGCGGCTTAAGGAGAGCTCACAAAAGTTTTGCTTTTCTAAAAAACACGTTTCAAACCCCGGGATCTTTATAAAGATCAACGTCTATAATCATGACACATGGCTTAACGAGGGCTTAGAAAAGGAAAACTTCCTTCTAGGTTGCCTATCGCAAAGAAAGAAATAAACACATAAACAAATATATCGAAGGCTTCACCATAGGCTTTGCCAATGTAAGGTAATGACTAGATTGTAAGGTTTTGATGACATGAACATTTGGAAGTGAAAAGTTCACATTGATTTGAGATGCTCAAGCAAAAAAGAAAAGAACACTAAGGCTTGCCTTTATAGGCAATAACAAAATGGCTACAAAGCAAGGGTGGATTAGGTTCGGTTTATAATTGAATTTAATGCATAAGGGAGAAAAGCATAGCACTTCTTTCTTTCTTTTGGTTGTGCTTTTCCTTTTCCTCATGCTACACATTGAAACCATCCATCAAGGACTAGTCTCACGTGGGGGAGGGAGAGAGCTTCAGTTAAATAATGGGGGGGGGGCATTAAAGAGGGAGGGACGTGTGAGATGGGGAGGAGGGGGGGGGCACTTATGAAAGGCATTAAAGAGGAAAGGACATCCCAAAGGAGGAGGGGGATGAGGGAGGATTTATGATACTGCTATAAGGAAAGAGGGATATAATATTATTTAATAGTAGCCTAGTGGTAGGGCTCACGCTTGGGAAAAACAAGGTTTTGGGTTCTTGAACGTTTGGGGAAGCCCGCTTGGACATAGTCTATACATAAAATAAATTAAGCCATGGAGAGACATAGGTTAATTATTGCATGAATAAATTAAGCCATAGAAAAACATAGGTCAATTAAAGTATATGTAAATTAAGCCATAGATAAACATAGCTTAACTAAGAAAGATGATGTTTATCATCTTGGGATGGCCATATATACATCCCCGTGGGTACATACAATTGTACTAAAAAGTACTTACCAAGAGATGATTTGTGAGTGAGCTTCACCAATAGGATCCTTTACTATTAATTAAGTCACACTCAGAACATGGTAAATGTAGAAAGATGTGAATTTTTTAGTTGTTGTATCATAGTACCAATATTTATTCTAGAACACAAAGCGTTGAAATGTCCTTTGTTGTAATTCAGATTTGTGGACCACATAATATTGAAAAGTATTATGAGGTGTCCATCTCAAAATTTTGGTTGAGTTTGATGGGGTTTAGTTTGCAGAAGTAATATAACAGATACCAAAACTCAAGCATGGTCTTTCCTACATAGCTGATTGTAGAAGGTGAGAAGACCCAGACTCCCCTATCTTGAACAATCAATAATCATTGGTGAAGGATCAACTTACGAACAAGGTAATCCTATAAATTAGGTGCAATAAGTAGTTCAAGTACCAATTTGAAATTCCATGAGTCAACACAGAGCTGTGACAATGTCAACTACCAAGAGTAAGTTGCAAATTTTGTAAAAAGAAAAAAATTTAGGAAAAGCTCTTTCACACGTCTAAAGTTACATGAGGAGTTGTAACTTACTTGATATGAAAACAAAAGAGTTCTCGTTGAAAACTTTTGGAGGAAAAGGCTCCACATGGTTTAATCAACACAAGATCAATAAATGTACAACTTGGAATCTACTTGCATTTTTATAGGGTCTTTGAGAAGAAAGCATGTAAGAAAATGTCAAAACGATATTTAAATTGGTTAAGGCAAAGGCTAGGTGACAAGGCTCATTACTTTGTAGCAAGAATGTGAATTCTTTATGAAACAACTAGAGCAACCATACGATGAGATATTTCTTTGAATGAATCAGGTGGAGAGAACATATCACACAAAAACCAATGATAAAATGCTAAGGAAAGCCATTATTGTTGGTGTAGGCAGAGCCTTTAGACTAGAGTAGAAGACAAGACACCAAGCAAAAAAGCACAGGTGGACAAAAAGTAGTGGATGGAAAATGGAAGTGGAGGTGGGGACAAGAGTTTGATGGAAAAAATGGTGGTGGACATTGGAGATGGTGGAAGTGATGGTAGATGGAAAGTGAGGGGATTGGCAGAAAAAGTATTGGTGGTGAAGGGGGACTTCTTGGTGGGACCTCTTTTGTAGGAAACCTCAATAGTAGGAGTCTCCACACCTTTTGTAGGGAACCTCAAGGGTGGGTCCTCTTTCCTAGGGGCTCTTGGGGTCTCTACACTTTTTTCTCTCTCTACTTTAGTCTTCCTCTCTAGTTCATGATTTCGCAAGTATGATCAGATCTTTTTTAGAGAATATTTTTTATATTTGTATCCTATTGAATTCTACACACCTACTTTTACTTTGCCGCTACTCCACACATAAGAATCTCATATTGGCTACACCAACCCTTGTTGCCACAGGGTAATAGCTACTCTACTTTACTCTGCCTCCATGCTAAATAAGGAAACAATAGGCTATTTCTTACTACTCAAGTTAACCATAGAACTTCTACGTGAGAGTGCATTTTCGCTAGTAGATTGTCTATCAATGACATTTCCAACCTAATTTGTATCAGTGTATCCATAGACTTCTATGTTTCTGTCCTTCTCATAGAACAACCATATCTACATCTAGCTTTCACATATCTCATGATTCTTCTCACTACATCTAAGTGACTTTTGCATAAACTAGTTTATGAATTCAATGTCATAGATCAAATTTGGTCTAGTTATGGTAGGGTAGATGAGACTTTCTACCATCTTGTTTTACATCATCATATCCTCAATGTATGCACCATCAACATCAAGCTATTCATTATGTATTTCTCCAGTATATAAAGCACATATTGTCATCGCATCAATTGAATTCCAATTGTATTGTCAGCATTTCAATGCCTTGAAAGTATCTCAGCTCTATGATGTCTTTCTTATCCATCCTCACCTATGCATTCTTTGATATATGCAATGTTCTCCTTACTTATCCATACTTTCATGTATCCAATGTTCTCCTTGTCACTTCTAATCACTATCAAATCATCCACATAAATGATCGTTACCACCACGCCTTCTCTGTATGCATTACATATAACGTTATGTCTGCATATGCTATAGCAAATCCAATGCTTATCAAGAGCTTGCTATTCCATTCATGCAATGGACTTGGTACTTACTTCCCACCCATTGATTGGTTTCTTGAACCTACATACATATTTGGTCAGAAAGTTAGTGCAGTAACTTCTCCTGAAAGTCGCATTGTTGTGGTGCTTACTAATATTATCAATGATTATGGCCCTTATTAGCTGCCACACTGTGTAGAGCGATTCATTAAGCTTACCTTGTTAGATAAAGATTGAAAAGCATTCCAGCCACCTTTGAATTATTCACTAGAGACCTTGAGTTGCCATGACCTTTTTGTTGACTTACGAGTGTAATGCTAGCTCCTTACCATTCGTGCAATGCCACAAAGTGGCATTATTTTCCTAAGCTTGCTATGTTCACACTATTAGCCTTGACCATAATCTGGTGATCGAGACAGAAAACATTTTTCACATCCATCTGCCACCACAATTTCCATGGAGCCTTTACTTGTAGATAATGCGATAACAGTCCTCATGGTTGTCATGTAGGCTATGAGACTGAAAGTTCCTTCATAATCCAACTAATATGTTTGAACATATCATTCTACTATAGGTCTCGTCTTGTCTCTTTCCACCAAGTTTTTGCATTGCTCTTCACTTTGTACAACCACTTGCAAATATCTAATAGCACTCTTCCCAATGAGTAAGTTAACTACTTCCCTCGTTTTATTTTTGACCAATTCATTTATTTCAGCATCCATAGAATCTCTCATTCCTTCTTACCAGCATCTTTTCAAAAGTTGGTAGGTTCTACATGTTGTATCCTCAATGTCATGTATTATAATGCATGTGCATATAATCATTATAGGTTAGCCTATCAATTGGATGTTTAACGTTGTTGATCTTTTCACGTGTGGTTCACTGCTTTGCAAATTTTTTTACCTTGCATGTGGTGGTTCATCTTTTTACTATTTTTCTCACCTAGTTTTTTGTTGCTAGAGTATCATGCTCTTCATAAATATACTCTCCTTATCGAAACTTATAGCCACTAGTTTCTTGCACTCTTCAATTTCATCCCTCTAACAGTTATCACATAACCTTACTATCTATGGATTACCACTTCTTATACTATCTAAATGTGCTTATGGTCTGAAAACATCCTCTATCAATTAACTATCAATGTGTGCATGTACTTCTTCCAAGTCCATATGCCCATATGACTAATTTTCTTCATATGAATCTTCAACTTTAGCATTTTGAGGTCACACGATTCAAACTAACATAAATTCTCTTATTTATTGAGTCATAGAATTTATACCCTTCTTCTCAAAAGGTAGCTAAGAAAGGTGCAATTCACATCCTTTGGCTCCATTTCCGGTATATGGCAAATCCAGGCAAGAGGCACTGGGAAGCAGTGAAAGGTGTCTTGAGGTATCTCAAGGGTACCAAAGATTTGTGCATATGCTATGGTAAGCAGGATGCATTGGTGCATGGTTTTACAGATTCAGACTATGCAGGGAATGCAGATAACCGGAAGTCTACTACCGGTTATATTTTCACATTTGCAGGAGGTGCTATATCATGGGTGTCTCGGTTGCAGAAATGCGTTGCACTGTCAACTACTGAAGCTAAATATGTTGCAGCCCACTGAGGCTTGCAAGGAAGCAATATGGCTTACTCGGCTGGTGGGAGATTTGGGCATTACAGGAGATATGCCGGTTTTACATTGTGATAGTCAGAGTGCTATCATGTTGGCAAAGAATCCGGTCTTTCATCAGAAGACCAAGCACATAGATGTGAAATATCATTTCATCAGGGAGGTACTGGAAGACAAGCGACTTGAGCTTGTGAAAGTGCATACTGATGATAATCCTGCAGATTTGCTCACTAAGAGCTTGCCTACAGAGCGGTTTGCACATTGCCGCCACATCATGGGATTAGGATGAGACCATTCTTATTATATGGTCTTGTATACAGTAACTGTATATTGCTGTAATTTTTATTCTTTTCTCCCCTTTAGGCACATTGGCCTTTAGGTGGGAGGTTGTTGGGGTAAAGGCACATTGCCAACCCTTCATTAAAGATAGGACACCTATGACTATCTTAAGACAGTCATAGGGTAAACCTAATCCTAATAAAACAAATGAGTTTGTGGTGTGGCTCATCACTTCACACCCGCACATTGGAGTCTTCTCTCTCTCTCACTCTCTCCCTCTTGCTCTTCTTCCCCCTTCAGGCCTTTCACTGGGGACCCTATTGCTTGACCCAGTGGTTCTCTCTCAAGGGAGTCTTGGATGTAGCCTCCAAATGCAGGTGCTAACCAATGCATACCATGTATGAGAAGAAGGGAAAACCCTATACTAGTGCCAAGGCAAAAAATGAATGTCTCGCATCCCACTGCACCTCTCAAAGAGGCTAACCCTCCCATAACCAAAGACACTATCATGACCCATCTTGCCTTGCCAATACTACAACAAGTAATCCTTGGCCAAGTGGCCCACTACCTTGATCCTCCACCACTCAAACATATCTAGGGCCCCATAAATATTTGATTCTCCAACTATCTCGAGTTGAAGAAGGCCTCCAAGACCCACTTTGTATTGTCTAGGGTAGTAGGGTCCAAGGAACCTATGAAAAAATGGATTGTAAGGGGTGCCCCAATCCTAGAAAGCAACACATACCAATATGGGTGGGTTGAGGCTCTTTGCAAGCCCTCTCACCACGAGTCTTAGATCGTAGACTTGATGCCATCATCCAAAATTTTTTCCCTCTTAGATGAGAGAGGGCTTGCACCATTGGTGGCTTTGCCTTGGTGGGGGAGGTGGATTCCTACTTGAACGAACTAGTAGAGCTGAACAACTATCCCACTATGCCCATCCACCAATGTGCACCCTTTTCCCTAGAATGAGACCCCCCTCATTTCAAACATCTAGATACCCTAGGAGGGGCTAATGCTCAAACTCCTTGGCGACATCATAGACTGGCCCAAATGAGACATTTAGACAAATGTTGCAAGAGCTTCCAAGGCCTTGAAATTGAGTAAGACCTCACACCACTAGCTTGCACAAAAGGGCTCTACTATGCATCAATTTGTTGATGGTGCGATCTCCTCCCTACCTCTAGGTAGAGGGGCCTATTTGTAGAAGCAATTAGATTTGTTACATATTGATCAAGGTGACTCATAGATGAGTACTTGACAAAGGTTAAAGAAACTTTGAGAGAAACTTGCCAAGATTGATGAGATAATTCATGACACTTATCGATTAATTATATTCTTGATGCATTACCAAAAGCCCACAAAAAGGTCAATTGTAATTACTATCCCAAACATTGACATTTTTTTCAATGAATGCTCAAAAAGGCTTGCTAAAAATAAAGAAAATAAAGATTTTGATATGTCTATGGCTAATGCTTCAACACAAAGTGCTAACAAGAAGGAATCTGCTAATAACTATGCTCAAGATGAATGGGCATTTCATGTGCAATGTAGCTATGATCCTTTGCTACATGATGTATGCATGCCAATAATAGGTTCAATCTAGGAATTATTGTCTACCAAGTGCTTGGCTCTAGTGTTCCTTATGCCATCTGATCCTGCCCACAAGAAATGCACACTAGTTGCATGAGCTATCCCATGCATTCTATTTGAAAACACTAGCGCAAGGCTATATACCATGTCATATCTAGGAGGACCTAGCTGGCAATGAGGTCCCTTCCTACAAGAGGGAGTCTGGCTAAGTTCCAATACAAAATCTTGCTCCACACACCCTCAAGAATGGATGCAATTTGTTGCTCTGCTAGGATGTCAATGCCCACTTAGAGACCTAAGTATCTCGTTGTCTACCCTCGAGGTATCCTGTGGAAGCCTAATGTGCCCCCCTAATCCAAGGTCTCTTAAACCTTCTCAGCCTCTCTCGACTGATTTGGTCCAATTGATCCTAGCCCGAAAGTCTAAGAAAATTCTATCTTGAGCTCCTTGGACTCCCTCCAAACTCTTTGTCTGCACTCCACAAAGAGTGACGTGTCATTTCCAAACTTTGAGATTCCTATAGCTCCTCCTCTTGAAAGACTGAGAGTTACCACCTATTGAAGTGTACTACTTGAGATCGCAGAAAATAGCCCAATGCCTATGCCACAAAGAGAATAGGAAAGAGGCAAGGGGCCAACTTGGCGTATTGAGTGGGAAAGTGCCACATCCCTTATCACCTTCCACCACACTACTACACATTCCTTATTTCTAAGGTGCCGTGTGGATGAAAACAAAGGTTAACATGTGGCAAAAGAAGAAGATTCCTTCAAGCATGTAAGTATGTTCTCAAGGAGGCCTCCTCCTTGTATGCTTTGTTCAAGCCGCCCTCCCCGTATGCTTTGATATTTTCCTTGAAAATTTATGGAGAAAAGAAAGGAAAGGGAGAAAAATAAAAAAGTGATAAGGTTTAGAAGTAATCTTTACAAATAATTAAATCCCTTGACTTATTTGGTACTCTTGTTGCTTCACTACATGGTGTAACTTCTTTGATAGCTTGCTTCTATTTTTCTTCCTTTATTGTCGCATTAATTTTCTAATTGACATCTTTCTTGGTTTAATACTTCAATATTAATGTAGTGAGGACACGATTATTGCTTCTACTTTTCTTTTCATATTAGTATTGCAATTTTTTGCTTGATGCTAAGAAGTGTTACTAATAGAAGTGTTACTAATATCACCAAGAGTAATACTAGCACTAGAAGGATGAGTACTACTACAAGAGACCTAACCTAAGTATATAGGAGGATAGATACGGATTCTCATGAAAACAAGAGGTTTGAATACTATAAAAAGCTGCAAAGAATAATTACGAGACTCCCAGAGCAGTTGAAGAACATAGCGACAGAGTATAATGAGCGCTAGTCCATACTTCTTACTGTTTGTATATCTTAGAAAGGTCAGGACGACCGATGGTATAGAGAAACGATAGAATATGGTCTATCAGCGACGAGTAGTCAGATATAACCAAGGTTTAAGCTTGCATGGTACTATGCTAATATATATATTTCCATGAAGTGTAACTGGGAAGAGCATATGGGTACACTATTTCGCGAATTGTCTGCTAGAGATGCAGAGCTTCGCAATTAAGAGATTGGCAGTGTTGGTCGAATGAGGAATAGTTTATACTGTGGGAACTATGTTCTACCCCATAAAAATAATTCGTAATTTGACCTTATATTTTTTCGTAAAGATCTAATACATTGGAGGACTAGAGTATAGGTTGTAAACCATTGATATTCTGTTGATGGTTGGGAATATAACAAGTAGTTTTTGCAACATTTACAAATGTATTAATCTTTGAATTAGAAGTATTAATCACTATGCAGGATTAGAAGTATCATTTTGTAAAAGAGACAGGCAGCTAAGATTGGACAAGTTGATTAAATGGTTCAGAGACATGGACGGGGGTCATCCACACCCATAAATATATACCAATGACTAAATTTTTAAAGGGAAATCAGATTCATGCTAATAATGATTGAGAAAGGGAATAAGAAGTATCATTTTGTAAAAGAGACAGGTAGCTAAGATTGGAAAAGTTCATTAAATGGTTCAGAGACATGGAGGGGGGTCATCCACACCCATAAATATATACCAATGACTAAATTTTTAAAGGGAAATCAGATTCATGCTAATAATGATTGAAAAGGGAATTTAGAAAAGAGAAAGATGGACAAAATATCCTTCCAAAAGAATATATAATAAATAAGAGTTTTAAAGATATATCTAAACTATATATATATATATATATATATATATATATATAATCATTTAATATATGTATATATACAAACTACGGTTAAAAAAGAGCATTAACTAATAAACAAAGAAAAAAAAGAGGATTATATATATATATATATGAAGTATTAAGGGAATGCTATACTCAAAGGACTCCATAAGAAGAGAGAGCAAATTAGCGCACCATTATCATATGAGACAATGCCTATTTGCATATATAAACAAATTAATAAAAGAGACAAATCCACACAAGTTAAGTTAGAAAAGCAACAAGGAAAAAGTGAATGAGAATAAGTGATTCAGGGGGGTCATCCTCACCCTCTTTTTAACACAACTTTAAAGGGTTATAAAGGGCGGACAATGTAAATCAATTTAAATTTAAAGTTTTAATAGGGTGCAAATGCAAGAGTCAATTTTAAAAAAAAAGGGGAAACCTAAAAGCAAGAGGGGGGTAAGTCAACATAAACTAGGCAAAGGTAAGACCTTTCAACCATATGGTTGACTAGGCAAAAGACAAAGTGCCGAAGGTTTTGATTAACAAACAAAAAGGTGACATGTTTACTTTGCATGCAGGTACATATCTATAAGATTATGAATCACAAGGAGCAAGGGACGAGAAAGGAGAAGTTGCCTTGACGCGCAAAACTGATCGTAGGCAGGGGAGCCAAGCAACACAATGGGTTCATGCAGAGGTCAACGAGGGAAGACACACAGCGAAGGAAGGTAGTGTAGCGGACGCTCTCGCACCACAAGCAGTTGAAAATTTTGGATGAAATTTCAAGAAAAGTGTGGGCAACGTGACACTGTACCACAACGCAAGCAAGTACTCCTCTTCTGAGGGAGCTAGTGTGGCAAGGAACGTGTCAAAGTCCTCCATGTGGATGCAACCTTTCTCTAGTGCATTGCATATCTTGCTGTAGTTGTGCTTGCAAGTTTGCTGAATGTCTGCATGCTTGATTGGTTCCAATATTAGTGTTTTTCTCATTGGAGGTCGAGGGAAATAAAAGCAACAACCATTATGCCTCCTTTTGCAAGTGGATATGTGCTTGTGCTGGTGATTGTCCTTAGGTTTGCATCCGAATAGTGAGATGTCAGTAGTGATGTACTTGTCCACAAATTCCTCTATCATTTGGTTTGGTGGTCATGTTGGCTCCCCCTATTTTGGGTCGCTACGAACAAGATGTTGGGTAGTGGCACTATTAAGGTGTGCTAATAACATTCTTGGGTCTGTTGATAATTTACGTAAACATGCGACAAGGGGTGTTCATTTTTTTCGATGGATGATAGGGTAAGAAAAAGACACGGTGGTCCTAGTTGAGGCAACATTGCGAAAATATTTTTTTGGAGTTTGTGTTGTAGTTTGCCGATATTCGCATACACATGAAGTCGGGATAACCAATATGTGATTGGAGCAACCTTTCAATATTTGTGGCTTGGGTAACATCTTTGGCAAAGATTGTTTTGCCTTGCAGCTTGCCCTTTCTCATACGAACCCATGTAGAGGACAGCACCTGCCCTACAATTGTGATGGAAATTGTCTTGTCCTCAAAGTCCACTACTTGTTGTGTAGTGTAAATGCCATGCACAAGTGTATCTGTAGGTCTGTCATTGTCATCCTCAATGTCAATGAAGCTAGTTCGTCGCTCCTCGTTTGTTTCCGTCATGATATAGATGTGGTCTACCTAGCCTAGAGTGGATTCAGTAATACTCCTGATTCGCGATACAATGGTGTCAACAATAATTCATTCCAAGCATTCAAAGTTAGGGCGGGGTGCACAAGACCACTCATATAGCTATGTAGGTATGTAAGTTTATGCTTAATTGCGGCCATGACTGTTGTGCTACTCTCAAGGAACCATGGTGGTATGCGTTGTGCTTTCGTAGCATCTGCAAAAACATTAATGACTGTGCCTCGTAGACCATACTAACCATCGAGCAATAGTTCACGGATTTGGACAAATGGTATTCAAATTGCTACAAGGCGTGCCTCAATGTTGTTGAGCATGCTTATATATCGTGTAGCGCCAGCAAGCATCATGTTTCTTAGGCAAAATCTTGGAAGCCAATCTCTACGGATTTGGCCTTCACTTAATGCACATAAGTTGCTCCTTTTCCGATGAAAATACCGATGCTTTTTACATTAATTTTTTTTAAACGAGTGCGAACGTCGTTATTAAAGTCATTAAAAGCGTTAGAAAAGAACAGTCAATATAAAGCGTCGCTATATAGCGATGCTAATAAACGTCGCTATATAGTGACACTGATAATCGTCGCTATATAGCGACACTAGTAAACGTCGCTATATAGCGACGATTAACAGAATTTTAAAAAAAGCATTAGTGGGGCTAAACAGGGCCATAGCAAGCCCTAATTTGCCCCACTAATGCTTTTTTTTTGTAATTACAAAAAAAAAAAGATTTTATTACAAAATTTCCCTTGCGAAAAGGGTGATACAAAATCGCTCAAATGAAATGATCGAGCAACAAAAGCATATACATGTCGAACATATACAACATTGTTTGTTACCAAATTACCCTTTCGAAAAGGGTGATACAAAATTGCTCAAACAAGCGGATATACAAAATGACATACATGGCGAAGTATATGCAAACTGCTACTACTACTACTACTCATTCGAATCGTCCTCGTCATCCTCATCCTCATCTTGTTAGCCTGATCCTTGGTCCTCGTGAGCTGTGCCTTCTCCTTGATCCTCGTCATGTGCGTCTGATCCCTGGCCCTAGTGATCGCTCACCTCTGGTGATGGGATGCTTGAGCTCTGACCCTAAGAGTAAACCATATAAATTGAAAATTAGATTGGAACTTAAAGAATAAAACAATTTAAAGAGTGAGATTACAAGTAGGAGTAGATTTATGCCGTGCAAGCAGCCACCTCAGCCCAATCGATCGTCGCTCCCATTGCCTCTTGCTCAATAAACCACGGCTTTGTTCCTATGTGAAATGCGCATCGCATCTCTGCATCTGTAGGAAGACGACCCATCGCAGCTAACTGTGGATCCAATTTACGAGAGTTAGAGTTAGATAAAGTGCACATAATATGTAGTAAAACAAATAGAACAATACATTAAATGAGAAGAAGTAGACTTACCATGGTTGCCTCGAACGCTAACCATCCATCTGCACCAAAGTGCGAAGTACCTACGATGTCCAGCCATCTCTTCGCAACCCTCCTCTAACCCTCGAACATTTCAGGATGGTCCCTATTCTACTTCTTGAAGAACTTCCAATCAGCTTTGTCTGCCCAGCTGGGTTTAGCCATCCCCTTTACGATGGAAGTATGCAAGGTTGATCTACGGTGCTTCAAGACCAAACCCATGCGCTCTCGCATATAATTCTCATTAAACTCCCAATTTGGCGAGTTAGGGTATTTTTGTTTTAATTCATCGATGACCGCCTGCTTCTTTTGGTCATCTTGATACCGCTAATCGGTAGCAATGCCGCTCTTGAAGTGATGGCTCATCAACCGCCTCATGGTAGCCATCACTGCTTTGCCCTTTCTATCTTCTATTATCTCTCCGGCAGCCGTGATTTGATAGGAGAGATCCTCTACTGAGTAAGGAGGACTGATGGTAGTAGAGTCAGAAGGAATGGAAGCTATGCGAGCACTTCCGGAGCGAGGAGTAGTAGTGGGAGTAGGAGAGGGCAAGGGACCTGACTGATACTGTGTCTCTCGACCAAGGGGAGACCTGTAGGGATGTGAGTGTGCTGACTCGTCTACATCTCCCGAGTCAGCACAACATAAGCAGCCCCTCCTACTCTTCCTTTCCTTATGAGAGGCACGCACAGGTGATGACCCCTCCGTTGAAGGGGCACGAGGGGACGGTTGGGTAGTAGGTCCAGTCATCGGTGTAGAAGAGGGAATCGCTGAGGTCCTATGAGATAGCAAAGAGCAGAATCTCGCTGCCTCCTCGTCACTCATCTGTGTTACAAACTCATTGGGACTCTCGACAAAGCCATGCGTGGCTAGCAAAGGAGTTCCCCGAGGGGTAATCGCAGTGCTATGTTCGAGAGGAGTCTGACCAGGGGTAGTCGTGGCGCTAGGTCCGACAGGAGTCGGAGGGGTAGTCCCCTCAAGTGTCGCCTGAGAGGAATCAAAGTCCTCTGGAGCATATAGATCATGATGTCTCCTCCTCCAAGGCTGTCCGTACTCGTCGGACGTGCAACGTGATCCCATGTCTAACATAGACACAAACATGAAAACAAAAAACAAAAAACAAAAAACAAAAATAAGCATAGGCATAGGCATAGGCATAGGCAAAGGAAAAGAGGAAGAAGAGGGAAAGGAAAAGAGATTGGAAGAGGGGAAAGAGAGAAGAAGAGGGAAAGGAAAAGAGATTAGAAGAGGGGAAAGAGAGAAGAAGAGGGAAAGGAAAAGAGGGAGGAAAAGAGATTATGCATAAGCATAAGAGCATAAGAGCATGAGCATAAAAGAGGGGAAAGAGGAAAGTAGACAGAAAGGAAAAGAGGGAGGAAAAGAGGAAGAAGAGGGAAAGCAAAAGAGATTGGAAGAGGGGAAAGAGAGAAGAAGAGGGAAAGGAAAGAGGGAAAGAAGAGAGAAGAAGAGGGAAAGAAGAGGGAAAGAAGAGGAGAGAAGAGGGAAAAGAGAAAGAAGAGGAAAAGAGGAGGGACAAGAGGAGAAGAAGAGGAAAAGAGGAGGGAAAAGAGGAGAAGAGGAGGGAAAAGAGGAGGGAAAAGAGGGCTCCTTCTCTTATGCTTATGCTTATGCTTATGCATAAGTCTCTCTTCTCGTCTTCCCCCCCTCTTTTCCCTCTTTCATGCTCATGTTCTTATGCTCATGCATAAGCATAAGCATGAGCATATGTCTCCTTCTCTTATGCTTATGCTTATGCTTGCATAAGCATAAGCATAAGAGAAGGAGACATATGCTCAAGCATAAGCATAAGCATAAGAGAAGGAGACATATGCTCATGCTTATGCTTATGCATGAGCATAAGAACATGAGCATGAAAGAGGGAAAAGAGGGGGGGAAGACGAGAAGAGAGAAGAAGAGGGAAAGGAAAGAGAGATTGGAAAAGGGGAAAGAGGGAAAGAAAGAGAGAAGAAGAGGGAAAGTAAAGAGGGAAAAAAAGACATATGCTCATGCATGAGCATATGTCTCCTTCTATAAGCATAAGCATGAGCATATGTCTCCTTCTCTTATGCTTATGCTTATGCTTATGCATAAGACTCCTATGTCTCCTTCTCTTATGCTCATGCTTATGCTTATGCATAAGAGGAGTCTTATGCATAAGCATAAGCATAAGGGAAGGAGACATATGCTCATGCTTATGCTTATGCATGAGCATAAGAACATGAGCATGAAAGAGGGAAAAGAGGGGGGGGAAGATGAGAAGAGAGAAGAAGAGGGAAAGGAAAGAGAGATTGGAAAAGGGTAAAGAGGGACAGAAAGAGAGAAGAAGAGGGAAAGTAAAGAGGGAAAAATAGACAAATGCTCATGCTTATGCATGAGCATATGTCTCCTTCTCTTATGCTCATGCATAAGCATAAGCATGAGCATAAGAGAAGGAGACATATGCTCATGCTTATGCTTATGCATGAGCATAAGAACATGAGCATGAACAGGGAAAAGAGAGGAGGAAAGACGAGAAGAGAGAAGAAGAGGGAAAGGAAAGAGAGATTGGAAAAGGGGAAAGAGGGAAAGAAAGAGAGAAGAAGAGGGAAAGTAAAGAGAGAAAGTAAAGAGAGAAGAAAGAGGGAAAGTAAAGAGGGAGAGATTGGAAAAGGGGAAAGAGGGAAAGAAAGAGAGAAGAAGAGGGAAAAGAGGGGGGGGAAGAGGAGAAGAGAGAAGAAGAGGAAAAGAGAAGCATGAGCATATGTCTCCTTTTCTTATGCTCATGCAGAGGCATAAGCATGAGCATATGTCTCCTTCTCTTGCATAAGCATAAGCTTATGCAAGAGAAGGAGACATATGCTCATGCTTATGCTTATGCATGAGCATAAGAGAAGGGGGAAAGAGAGAAGAAGAGGGAAAGGAAAGAGGGAAAAAGAGGGGGAAAGAGATTGAAAGATTGAAGGAGAAGAAGATGGAAAGGAGGGAAAGAAAAGGAGAGAAGAGGGGAAGAGAGGGTTCCTATGCCCATCACTGTAGCTAGCGCTTAAGGTGCTAGCTGCAGGCCAATGCAAATAACAAAAATAACAAATGGAAAAAAGAGGAAGCACTTACCTAGAATAGTACGTCCCGCTTAGTGTTTTGTGGACTGTGGCCCTACAAAAGAGAGGAAACATATCATTTTTCAAATAAGATGTTAGAGGAAGGAGGAGATTACAAAAGTAACTTCTCAAAAAGATTAGATTGAGGAGACAAGGAGAAAGAGAAGGAAGAGAAATACAAAAAAGACTAGAAAGGAAACATATCATTTTTCAAATAAGATGTTAGAGGAAGGAGGAGATTACAAAAGCAACTTCTCAAAAAGATTGGATTGAGGAGACAAGGAGAAAGAGAAGGAAGAGAAATACAAAAAAGACTAGAAGAGGTGAGTATTTTTTCTTTTTTGAAATCTCATTTTTTGTTTCAATCCTTTGAAATAAAGCATGAAAACTAGTACACAGGTTTAGAAATACAAGGAGAAGCACTCACAAAACGAAATCTTACAAAAAACCTACCTACATTGTTCAAAGAGACTCAGCTCTTGAAAAACTTCCTTTCAAGAAACCAAAGAGGGAGAAGGGTGGAGAGGGAGCACAAGAGCTAGGAGAGGGGTGAGTAGTGGTGAGGAGTGGAGAATAGAGTGGGAGGTCATCAGAAATAGGTGGGAGGAGAGATTGCCTTGCTTACAATAGAGATTAGAGAGTGCTAAAGAAAGTGCCGCACATCGCGTCGGGTTTTGATTTTAACCCATAGCGTCACTATATAGTGTCGCTTTTAGCGACATTTTTAATTAAAAGCGTCGCTATATAGCAATAGAACAGAGCAAAACGTCGCTATATAGCGACGCTTTAAGACACTTTATGTTCTAAGTTAAAAAAGAAGCTCATAGATGCTATTTTATAACTGTTAATATATTTTCTTGCAACTTATGTTGTGATTTTATAAGTGTAGATGGAAGGGACGAGAGTGGAAGCTCGCCCAATGATGCGCCAAGGCCAAAGTGGCTTACGGAGAGGTTATACTATCATTGCACTCATTGCAAGCAAGAAGTACGACATCAACGTCATATAGTCATGCGCCACTTGCAGATGTATGGGGAGGAGCCCAAACTAGTACCCACCATTGGTGTTGCACGTGTTGATGGATTATCGGTAAGTCAAAGCTATTTAAGTTCGCGGTTAATATTGGATACCAGGAAATACAAGATCTTATATTTACACGAAATCTTAAAATAGGATGAGGAGCTGACGAGGGTACGCATATACCTTCACACTTTGAGCAAGACTATAGTCCCGGATGATGACGAGGGTATGGTCGACATGATGGATTCTATTTTTAGGGGCACTACATCCCATGTACACGTGATGTCAAAGTTTGAGGTCAAAATGCGAGAGTTGCAATCAACACAATTGTACGAGGGTGCTAGGATGTCTAAACTACGTGCTTGTCTCTCGATCTTGAATCTGCAAGTAAAGTATGGGTGGTTGAATACAAGTGTCTCGGCCTTAATGAGGTTAGCTCTTACATTAATTTGACTCATTATTTGGATATTGTTTTTTTTTAGAATCATCATGTATGGATTCGTGTACCGAATCATCATTGTTCGAAGCCTATGTATGTTTGAATTGTGATAGGTTGCTCCAGAAGATGTTGCCTGCAACAAATACCATGCCTCCATCAAGAGATGAAGGAAAAAAGATGCTAACAACGGTGGGTATGGATTATGATACCATCCATGTTTGCCGTAATGGTTGTATTCTCTTTCATCGTGAGCATGGAGATTTGGCTAGTTGTCCGAAGTGTAGGGGACAACAATATAGAGATGACTTGCAGGGTGAGCGGATACCGGTAAAGGTCTTGAGACACTTTTCCATCATTGCAAGAATACAACACATGTTCCGATGCAAATTCATAGCAGAGTCGATGACATGGCATGCATCTCATCAGTCCACTGATGACACATTGAGGATTCCCGCAGATTGTGCAGCTTGGAAGTACATAGACAATCAGTGGTCGGACTTTGCAAGGGAGCCATACAACTTACATCTTGGGCTCACCATGGAATCCTTTCAAATTACGCTCGACATCTTGGTCGACATGGCCCATAGTCATGGTGAATTACAATATCCCACTGTGGCTAACAATAAAAAAGGGACACCTCATGCTTGCACTACTTGTGCCAGGGAAGTACAAGGCAAAAAATATGGACATGTACATGGCACCTTTGATAGAGGAGTTATAGATATTATGGAGAGGAGTGCGGGTCTTTGATATTTCCAGAGCTCCTAGACATACCAATGATATTTTGGTCAGGGGTATCTTGATGTGGACCATGCATGACTATCCAAGATATGGAGAGTGTGCAGGTACATGGTTGTGTCTCTACAAGTATAATATAGGATTATGCTTTTATGACTCTTTTTCGCACGCATGTCTTATACTAACACATTCATGCACGCGTGCAGGACTTGTTACAAGTGGCTACCATGCTTCTCCTGTTTGTGGACCGGGTTTAAAATCGCTTGCACGATACTCTAAACATATGAGGAAAAATGTTTATGAAGGTCATGCTCAATACCTTCTGCTCGACCATCTCGCACGTGGAGGTCAGCTTGATCCACCAGCATCATATTTGAAGGCAAGTGACTGGATTCAAGCTTGGAGGGCAAATGGAGAGGAACGTCCTCCTGGTATGAAGAGGCTATCGATCTTTCACGAGCTTCCTTATTAGGGTCAGTTACAAATCAATCATCTCTTGGATCCCATGCATATCTTCAAGAATGTGGGGGCTACTATTTGGGCACACTTGGTTGGTTCCAAAGACTCGTTGGGAGTGCGAGAAGACTTGCGTGCTATGAATAGGATGTCTCGTTTGTGGCCCCAAGTGCATGCTTCAAGAAAAGTTGTCCTCCCGAAAGCAATGTGGATCCTCTCTACAAGGGAGGAGGCAACGGTCAAGGTGGAGATTGCCTCTTTTCAAACACCGACAAGGTATATGCGCTGCTTGAAAGGAGCATTTTCAAAGGACAATAAGCTTAGTGGGCTCAAGTCCCATGATTGGCACAAGGTTTTAGAGGTATTCTAAGCTGTAGAATTAGCGTGCCGATAATCGTGATGCGTTAGCGTAATTATGATTATGTTATATTGTTGACATGACTTCTTTGTTGCTTTGATAGTTCATCCTCCCAATTACAATAAAAGGGTGCTTACAAGAAGATGTTAGAAATGCTATATTTAAGATCTGTGGTATTGTGAGGTATGCTTACTATCAAATCGCATTGCAAGCATTTTCTTTAATCTAAGCTGATTAATCTGTAGACTGATTATGAAAATATCTTACATGGACATGTGAAATAGGTGGATATCTCAAAAAGAGATCTCCATATCAAGCATCGAGAAGGCTAGGGTGGAATCCATCGAAGCCGTATGCTTGCTTGAGAAGCACTTTCTCGGGAGGACAACTTTTCTTGAAGCATGCACTTGGGGCCACAAACGAGACATCCTATTCATAGCACGCAAGTCTTCTCGCACTCCCAACGAGTCTTTGGAACCAACCAAGTGTGCCCAAATAGTAGCCCCCACATTCTTGAAGATATGCATGGGATCCAAGAGATGATTCATGCTCGGGAAGAGGATATGCTTCATTGACTAGACTAGAGAGGTAGTGATTCCCCTCGTATTTTCAAGATCCATGAACCAAGGAGTTGCTTTTTGACTCCTTGGTCCGCTGTCCAGTGGCAGGGATGTACAGTAGCCCATTTTAGAGGCAAGACTTGTCGGATAAAGAGTGGGCCCGTGTGGAGTGGCTACAAGTTCTCATGTTATCATGGATGATTTGTTGGTAAGCCATCCATTCCTCACTAGATCATTCAGGCTGAGTTTGGGTCACCCCCACCATTATAGCTAGATGCTCCATTTCAGGTCATCATGTATTTGTGAGTCAGGGAGTATGGGGATAATACCATATAGTGGATATTGTATGAATATTACCTTCTATTGGCTTATTTTTTTTGTGGGCCCATTTTGTATGGATATTGCCATCTACTACTCAAGTCCACTTGCTTGTGCACATAGTTGATGAGGTGGCTATTCCAGGTACCGTTCATAGTCGATGGATGTTTTTTCTCGAGCGGTTTATGAAAAATTTGAAGGGATTTGTAAGACAAAGAGCAAGACTAGAAGCAAGGATTGCAGAGGGATGGCTTGTGCAAGAGTCATTAGTATATATCACAGAGTTTCTTGCATCCACGGATCCCGATATGCCGCAAGCTTGGCATAACAAGGATGATGATCGCATCGTTGGCACGGTTCCCAAGGAAAAGGGATTGAAAGAAAGATGAGCGAAGAGTAAATGAAGAAATTCAATAAGTTTTGTATCGGGTCTTTGATATTTCCAAAGCTCCTAGACATACCAATGATATTGTGGTCAGGTGTATCTTGATGTGGACCATGACTATCCAGGATATGGAGAGTGCACAGGTAACGTGGTTGTGTCTCTACAAGTATAATATAGGATTATGCTTTTATGACTCTCTTTCACATGCATGTCTTATACTAACACATTCATGCACGCGTGCAGGACTTGTTATAACTGGGTACCATGCTTGTCCTGTTTGTGGACCGGGTTTGAAATCTAGTTTCTGTGACCTTGAATGGTCTAGGAAAGGATTATGCATAGTTCCGGACATCCATTGCCGTCCGTGAAAAATTTCCTGATTTTGAGGAGTTGTTTGCTCTTCTAATTTCTGAAGAGCAGAGAAATGGTGGTGCATCTCCTTCAGGAGGAACTTCAAAAGAAACTATCTTCTACTCAAATGCTGGAAGAGGTAGAGGCAGAGGTAGAGGAGGCGGCGGATCTGGAGGCCGTGGTAGAAATCAGAATATGCAGCAAACTCAAGAAAACCAGTCCTATGGAGGAGGACATGGTAACTCTAGAGGCAGGGGGAGCCAAAGAGGCCGTGGTGGATGGCAGAGAGGCCAAAATGCAAACAACAATGTTGAATGCTACTACTGTGGTAAAATGGGTCATATGGCTAAAGACTGCTACAAAAAGCAGAATGACATAATGAATGGAAAATTGCAGCAAGGCAATTATGCATCTTCTAGTAGACAAGGTGATGACAGAAATGAGCATCTATTTATGGTGCAGCACATGACCAATTCTATTACAAGTGCAGAAGAAAGAAATGATGTGTGGTATGTTGACTCAGGTGCGTCAAACCACATGACAGGTCATGCAGAATGGATGCAAGATGCAAGGAAAACGAAAAGACCAGGATTTGTGGAGACTGGTGATGATACTGCACATCCTATTGTGCAGATTGGTAAAATTCTTTTATCTATGCAAGATGGGAAAAAGAAATACTTTTCTAATGTATTTCATGTCCCGAACATCACCAAGAACCTGGTTTCTATTGGTCAAATGGTTGAGCAGGGCTTGCAGGTCAGATTTAATCCTCATGGATGCTTTGTTGTGGATATGAAAAATAACGGTCACTTGATAGCAAAAGGAAAGAAGAAGGGCAGGATGTTGACATTGGATGCGGACATGCCTGAATTGAGTGCAGCAATCTTTGCACATGGGACCGGTGTAGTTGCAGATATTGATATCTGGCATAAACGCATTGGTCATGTTAATGTATAGCGACTTAAATCAATGCAGGCCCAAAATATTGTTGCAGGATTGCCTAAATTCAAGGTTGCAGAAATGCACAAGGTATGTGAAGCCTGTCAATTTGGAAAACAGGCAAGGAAACCATTTCCTAGGCATGTTCAAGAGAGTAAGAAGCCATTGGAATTAATCCACTCTGATGTGTGGACTACTAAAGCTGCATCTATTGGAGGCTGTCATTATTTTGTCACTTTTATTGATGACTACAGCAGAAAAGTTTGGGTGTATTTTATGAAAAAGAAAAGTGAAGTGTTTGGGCACTTCAAAGCTTTTAAAGCTATGGTTGAAAAAGAAACAGGCTTGCAAATAAAATGCCTAAGGTCAGATGGAGGGGGAGAGTACCTCTTAAATGAGTTTGCAAGGTTCCTACAGGAGCATGGCATAAAGCAGCAATATTCATGCAGTCATACCCCACAGCAAAATGGACTTGCAGAAAGGAAAAACAGGCATATTGGAGAGGTTTCTCGGGCCATGCTAAATGAAAAAGACCTACCAGATTATTATTGGGCTGAAGCAGTTGCTACAGTAGTTTACATAATGAACAGGACTCCAACTGCAGCAATACATGGCATGACGCCAGAGGAGATGTATACTGGTAGGAAACCAGATATTTCTCATTTGAAAATTTTTTGTTGCATTGCCTATGTTCATGTGCCGGATGAGTTAAGGTCCAAAAGCTGAGAAGTGCATCTTTATTTGTTATTCTCTGCAGCAGAAAGGGTATAGATGCTATAACCCTTCTACTCGTAAGTTTACAGTGAGTAGAGATGTCGTTTTTGATGAGATGAGCAGCTAGTACAAACCAATAAATGTGATTGATGATGTAGATGCACAAAATGGTAATGCTGCATAGAATTCACAGCAGCAATCACAAAATATTAGTGGACCTATAGTGTCCTTTAGCAGTGGTTCACATACTTCGCCATGGACAGGCAGATTGAGATCAGGAGAATCTCCTCAAAGCAATGCAGATAGTGGTATGCAGGTATCACAAAAAGGGAAAGAGAAGGTAGATCATCCCATGTTTGATGTGAATGCAGGTCACTCTTATGTGGATGGTGAATCCAGTGGCTCAGAACAGAGCATCGATGATGAGTTGGGTATTCCTTCTATTGTTACACCTGGAGTAAGGAAGACCAGGAATGTTTTGAGAGCACTTGGAAGTGAGCCTATTTTGTGCAGGTCTACCAGAGCTAGATACCCTGTGGATAGGCTAAAATATGATGGATTTACAGCCATTCACTATGCCTATATGGTCAAAGTGATACAGGAACCAGAACCCACTTCTTTTGAGCAAGCCATGGCAAAAGAAAAATGGGAGAAGGCCATGGATGAAGAAATGGATGCCTTGGAAGCAAATGCTACATGGGAATTGGTGCCTTTGCCTAAAGACAAGTATGCAATTAGCTGTAAGTGGGTTTATAAGGTTAAGCACAATGCAGATGGTTCTGTGAACAGATACAAGTCAAGATTAGTTGTAAAGGGGTATGCACAGACATATGGCATTGATTATGAAGAAACATTCAGTCCGGTTGCAAGGATGGCAACCGTAAGAGCAGTCATTGCTATGGTTGCATCAAAGGGATGGTCTTTACATTAGATGGATGTAAAGAATGCCTTCTTGCATGGTGATTTGCAAGAAGAGGTCTTTATGGAGCAGCCACCAGATTATGTTCATGCTATTCATCCTGAGTTTGTTTGCAGGTTGAAGAAAGCCTTGTATGGCTTGAAGCAAGCACCTAGAGCATGGTCTGACAAGATAGGACAGTATCTTGTCACTATTGGCTTTCAGATTTCCAAGGCAGATTTCTCACTTTATGTGAGAAAAACAGAGAAAGGTATTATGCTGCTTGTCATTTATGTTGATGATGTGATAGTGATGAAGATATCCTTCATGTGAAAATGCTATTGAAGCAGAAGTTTGAGATGAAGGATTTGGGAGAGCTGCATTATTTCTTGGGCATTGAGGTGATTAGATCACCAAGTGGGATACAGCTCTTGCAGAGGTAGTATGGATTGGACATGCTGTCCAAATATGGGATGACAGGCTGTAAGCCTATTTCAGTTCCTTTGGAGTAGAATGTGAAGCTGAGCGCAGATGCAGGTGAGCTTCTAGAAGACCCTACTATGTACAGACGCATAGTAGGAAGTTTGATTTATATGACTATTACCAGGCCAGATTTAAGCTATGTTGTTGGATTGGTAAGTCAGTTTATGCAGGCTCCAAGGAAACTGCATTTGGATGCAGCTAGACGCATACTCAGTTATGTGAAGTCCACATTACAGTATGGACTATTTTATGAGGTTGGGGTTCAGATACAGTTGCATGGATACACTGATGCTGATTGGGCTGGTAGTATTTCTGATAGACGATCTACCAGTGGATATGTGTTCTCTTTTGGGAGTGCTGCAGTCACTTGGAGCAGCAAGAAACAGCCTACAATCGCCTTGTCGAGCACAGAGGCTGAGTACAGGGGTGCAACAATGGCTACATGTGAGGTAGCTTGGTTGCATAAGCTACTTTATGATATGCATCAGTCTACAGATGGGCCAGTTGTCATTTATTGTGACAACATGAGTAGTATACACTTGGCAAATAACCCAATCTATCATGCTAGAACAAAGCACATTGAGGTGCATTATCACTATGTGCGGGAGAAGGTTTTACTAGGTCTTATTGATCTAGTTTATGTCAGCACAGAGGATCAGGTAGCTGACATATTCACGAAGGCATTGGGCACAGAGAAGCTGCGCAAGTTCAAAGACCTGCTTGGTGTGCAGGAATTGGGATTGAGCTCGAGGGGGAGTGTTGAGATATCGAGCTCCACTCGTGATATGCCAGGGTGACCGTTGTGCATTTATGTCACCGACTTGTTAGCTGCAGATGCGGTTGGTACACCGCCCATGAATAATAGCTGGATGATAGCTATCCTTATGTACTCTAGTTCGTGGCTTAGTTAGTATGCCACCTTAGTTAGCTGAGTTTGGTTTGCTGGCAAGTAAATTCCTTTGGTAGTCTAACACCTGGACAGTAATACACTGATGGTTGGAAGTTTTCTCATGATATTGGTTATTTATTTGGTTCATCAACATTTTGGGTGTGGCTTGGTATATGATTGGCTCTCTTCTTTATATGTCCCTTAGTGACTCATGTCAATGAGTCTTTCGATTTTGGTGCGTAAATAAAATTAGCCTTTGGAAGATCCTTATCTAAAGAATCAATTATTGATTTTTGGTTTTATTGGTCTTCATTTTTGTTTTTGCTGTTGCATTATGGTGACAATGGCAAATTTCCTTTTATCTTTGGGATCTTTAGAAATGATCAACAAAAAGTTGTGGTATTCAATGGTTTAGAGAAAAGACAATTTTGAAGCCAAACAAAGGATGGAATGCAACAATGAAGCATCATCTTACATCAACTTATCAGTGTCATAAAATTCATGAGGAATGCTTCTTGGATTAACACACCTTTGAGAATATTAAAAACCATTTTCATATAGTTAATGAATAGGGATAGGGGCCCCTAATGTTCTTTAAAAAAATAATCATTAATTAGTTGCGAAAGTGGGAGGGTGCAATGCTTGATTAACATAGGTGAATGGTGATTGATTAAGGAATCGTGAAGATTTGAAATAAAGACACACAAATCGAGAATGCTCTAGAAAATCGAGAAGCTTCGTGTCTGCCCGACTGTGCTGCCCTCAGTAAGTATATGAGGGGGAGGGGTGACACACATATAGGGTTCTTCTATTTCTTTATACTAGAATTCTTTTGGCTTACACAACTAAGAAGAGGAAAATTGTTTTCAGCCTCCACCTTTGTGTGTATTCCCCCATTGTGTATGTGAGAAAGCCGCAAGTGAGACTCCTTCCCTCTCTCCCACTATCTTTACAGGGTTGTTACTCTTTGAATTTTAGGGTGCAGGATAAAGCTTGTGAAGACTCAAGACTGATATTCACTTGAATGACCTGATGTTGCTACGTAAATGCTCCCACCAAATGTGAGACCACAACTCGTGTTCTTCCCTCCGATGGCAATGATCAAATGCATGCATCTACAACTTCTTCCTACTGCTACTCTGCAAGGATTCTTCTTTCTTCTCATTGTTTCTCCCTCCACAAACGTTGTAAAAGTGCCTTTCATTTCCATTTCGATAACATGTCATTTCTCTCCTCACCCCACGATGTGCCTTGACCAAGGTTTTTAGCTTTCCTATCTCACAGCCTTTGTCTAGTTCCCTTCCAAGCCATGATGAGCTACATCTTTCCATTGACACCATGGATATGATTAATGAACTACCATCGAAACAGAGACCTAGCTTGTGAGATGAGCTAAGAATCGAAGACAACTTACCCAAGTAAAGAAGATAACTCCAAACCAAAAGAACGAGGTCACATCGAGCTGACTTTGCATGGGGCAGTTGCAAGGTGATAGAAGGAGTGTGTAATTTGTAGGGTGGCAGGACGAGGATGTTCTTTAATATTCAAGATTTGCAGGGCCAGAGGTGAAATTTTTTGAAAGTGTGTGAGATAGCAAATTTTTTAGCCGTCATGATTTCTCCCTTTGACGATACACGCCAACAAAATTGAATATACCGATTGCCCTCAAGCAAGTGCAATGTGGCCCAAATTGCTTAAATACAAATAGGCCAAAGAGCACAGTATCAGGTTTGATGTTGTATATGATGAAATGCAATGACCTTTAACAGGCTTATGAGCCATTTAGCAAGCAAGCACATGGAAAAAGAACCAATATGAAATTGTAAATACTGTTGAAATTGTAAATACTGTTGGATTTATGAAAAGATCTTTGCACATGCACAAGTTGCACATTTTAAATTGTTCAATTCTAGGGTATATCTAGATACCAATATCACCAACTATCAATGTTTAAGACCAGCATGCAGTAGTCCCACTAGTTTGGATTCCAAAATTTCAACCCGTTTTGGCTTTCAGCAAATTCAAAAAAGTTATGGAGCATGCCCTTGAATGGGTGTGGAAAAATTTGGCACAACATTGGAGGCCCCTTTAAAGCATACCTCATGTTCTCAATTAGGTGTGTCCTTCGGTTGAGGAGAAGATCACATAGTGTGATTTTGAATGATTACCTTGTTGCATGTATATGCAGAACAAATTTTGATGTTTTTGAATTAATTGTTATATCCTATACTCTTCAGGATACATGCTTACATAGCACTTGTAATGCCTTAATGGTATCATTCCAAATATTTATTCCATATTCTTTTAGTCTCATATTCAAAATTGGAATGTGTACTACAACTTGAAGACAAATTTTGTTGAATTCCATTGATTAATGCATAAGTTATTGGTGAAGCAAGAAACCTATATACAAAAAATGGCCTAAAACTCACCAAAAACTACTACACCCAAGCAAACATTGACCCGCCAGTCTTGTTGATGCCCTAGCTCTAACTCATGCCACATTGCAACCATTGTTGTACCTCTTGTCCATGTCCAACAAATGCTAAGTGGACCGATTCTGATGATATCAACTACGTGCCCTTCAGCACATCACCCCTTTGGAATGGGTCCCCTCTGAAGCGGCAGCATGGTTTACAAGGCACACTCCTGCATCCTATGCCATTGAATGCACCTCTGCCATACATTTATTTATTTTTTACTTTATTTCTTTATGTTTGTATGTACCTAAGGATAAATGTGTATATATAAGCCTAAGCATATATATGAATATACATATGTATAGGCATATGTATGTCTATATATACATATACATGTATATATGCCTATATATCTTTAGGCATATATATATGCCTAATCATATATCTATATAGATCTAGAGACATATGTACATATGTATCAATGATACATATCTCTAGATATAGATATATAAATGTATAGACATATGTACATATGAATCAATGATACATATTTGTATAGATATATAGATATGCATCATTGAGATACATAATTATATATCTAGATAGATATGTATCAATGGTACATATCTCAAGATACATATATATATATATATATATATATATACATGGAGAGAGGGAGAGATACATATATATAAACACATCCACACTCAAAAGAATTTTAGGCAAATACGACTATCTTCCCCTTTTAAAGTAAGTGGGCCATTTATTTTCATCATTTTTCATTGCTTAGTAAGTGGAGTTATACTTTCCCTTAATCCATTGCCCAAATTCATATCCTCCTATGTATCCTATATATATCTATGCATATATATATGCCTATATATACATATATAGACACATACTTATATCTATATACGTATAAACATAGTATCTACATATATAAATATAAATATATATCCAGATATCCATATACAAGTCAATCAACCATATATATACATATACATCCATAATCATATAAAGAGGGGTATTGGATATTGTCTTTTTCATAATTCAATGGGTACCCACATAACAAGGTGACCAATAGTGTCATTACACATTTTCCATTGTCTTAAGATCATTGGTGTATAATCTTTGGATTATACAATTGCACACCCACTATAGTTAACCAATATAAGGCATGGCATCCTTGTGTAAGGGGATGTGTGTGTGTGTGTGTTCCCACCAACCGCAATCCCCGAGGTCCAAGACACACTCCTAGTGAGGGCAGTAGTCCACACCCCTACTAGGAGTGGGTACTACTTCCATGAAGTACAAACAAACAAAAAACAAGTGAGAATAGAGTTGTTCATTGAGTGGAATTGAAACTACTTACTGATCCATTTTTGGATCCTTTTCACGTCAAGAATACATCCCAGGAATTGTTGGTCCAAGAACTCCTTTACCAGTCTCCAACTTTTGTCATTTTTAAATCCATTGTGTTCAAATAATGAGGTTCTTGATTTGCAAGAATGCATTGAATTCTTCCTTTTTCGTGTACAAAAAGGGCATTATTTGAGATAGTGTCGCCTTCTCCGAGAAGGACCTAGGTCTATTACTATGTGCCGATAAGTATTTATAGGCCAAGTACGTTAGAGAATCTATCTTATTATATCTGTTAGTGCACCACTCCATTGTCTTTTTGTGTGATGGTGATAGACGTATTCAGAAAGCTAACTTTAGTCTCAGTCAGATGTCCATTCACATTCGATGTTCTAGACAGTGTAGTGTCCTTACTCTCTAGAAATTGGAGGGGGTAGATCCACCACGGATCTTTTTCATCATTGTGCCTAGTAGTGAAAAATGCTATTGGAGTATCAATATTCGCCATAAGGATATCATCCATATATCTAAAAACACTCCTGAAGTTCTATAGAAGTTCCCATTGGTCCAACTCCCAAATTCTCAACACTGCCTTGAATTCAAACTAGGAAAGATATACGCTACACCATAGGGGGGAGCATGAGATTTCCATCGGAATACCAAAAACCAATTTAAATACTTGTTGTCCTAAGCAAATGTGCATCAATTTCTTGTCCAAATCAACATACAAATAGTCACGCTCTTTCTTCTCGAAGGCCCAAGCAATTACCTCCAACATTATATTTTCCAAGCCAAGCTCTCCCTCTAGGGGGATGTTCTCATAACATTTCCCAATGTCTACTGTAAAAACCAAATGTATCTTATTGGGTAAGTTTGATTTCACATCAAAAACTGAGCTAACAATCCAAAAGACCTTCACATTGACACCAGTGCTATTCCAAATCTCATATTGGAGGTCCTTGGCTACCCTCATGATTGGTTTCAAGCATGCTTGTAGAGCTTATGTCATTGGAGATGCAATCTTGGAAAACATGCATAAGTGTGCATTAGTGATGCAGCAAAATGTGTCCTTATGGGCCTTATATGTGGCCATCAAGTAGGGTAGTATTAATGACTCAGCAGTGAAGTGTAAATCAAAGTGAGTAATCTCTCTGACCAGTTGATCATGGATTTTAGATCGATGGTCAATTGGAAGTCATTGCTTCCTAATATTTCCTTTGCAGCATCACATATCAATTTCCTACAAACCAATGCTGGTGTATTGGATGATTTATTAGTAGAAGTAACCAACAAACAAGAAGTAAGATGGTTAATCTCTTTCTACACTTCTCATGTTTTTAAGAGTGATGGGGACATCTCAAAAATCTAAACCTTTCTCCAAGCTACTCATAATATAACTTCTTATACTCCAAGTCCATGTCCCTAAAGAACTAACTAGCCACATGCAAGGAAGTTGACCCAAACCTTTTTGGAGTTCCAATCTTAAGCATTCATTCCCCATTCCATTTCTAAAGGTCCACTTGGGTCTACATAGAATACCAGCTAGGTTCCTAGTGAAGGTTTAGCCAAAGCCAAATGATTTCAAAGAGTCATGTATATCATAAAGTCCACGAAGGTAGAAAAGTTCAGGAAGCATTTCTTTTATAAAAAATAGTTCTAATAATGCATTATCATATAGAACATGAATAAAAGGTCCGAAAGCTTTTCTATTGAACATCAAAGTGGACCTTCCATGTGGTAGCAAGCTAATCTCTCTCTAGACATCGATACATACTTGCCAAACGTCATTCGTTGTTATCATACAAAAGCTGCCGAATCGAGAGGTGGTTGTTGTTGGCATTCATGTATGAAATGGACTTCCCTCCCCTTGAAACTTTAGTATGCCACACTTGTGAGTCCGAGTTGTCAAGATTGACTAAGTTCTCTGATGATGATTGCCAATCAATCAATCTACTAGCACCAGGGCTCCTCACTTTATTGGCTGCATCTTTGATGACCTCATCTAAGCTCTCCATATGAGATTACCCCTAGGGAAGGTTGTGGAAGTAGTGGTGCTTGAGGATTCTTCTCTAATTTTCTTATTGCTATTAGGACCAACTCCCCTCATGTAGTGGAAATGAGGCTTTGCAGAATTGTACCATGTCATGTGACTTCATAAAAAGGAGAAAAGAGTTGAAAGCTGCTTTTAGAGGGTGGTTTGGAAAGAAAGCTGGTAGATTATTTGCAACACACAAATTGTGTGGTCAAACCAAAGGGGCTGAGCCTTGTAATTCATCCTCTCTTCCCCACATCTACATTTCAAGTATGGTTTGCCCACATTAAAGATGCCATTCAAATACTTTGGAGTGCATTTTTATGTTTCTAAAATTTTGCTTTTACATATGCCAAAGACTCCTATTGGCAAGGGGCACCCACTAGTAGAGCAAACACTGACATAGGGAAGAAGCTTGTCAAAGCATAGTTATCCAAAATGCAAATGTGAAAATTTTGCACAACTCTTTTTGCTTTTGCCTTGATACTCTTTGATGAATCCACTAAATCTTCTAAAAACACCCAAGCGTCAAGGGGAAATGGTGCAAAGAGGTTCATATGAAGGAGTTCCCAAGTCTTCTTATCATAAGCCATAAGCTTTGCTTCCAACACTCATGGTGGGAAAAATATATTTCTATAAGTTTGAGTAGGGTTTTTCTTTGGTGTCACTTTTGCAATCATTTGTGTATCAATAAATATTTCTTCCCGTACCTCATTAGGGAGGCCTTCCATGTCACAAAAACTATGTTCTAACATATTTGAAGAAGAAGCCTCCATAATAGAGAAACACCTTAACCCAAGATTATCCGTGAGAGTGGTCTAATCGGAGGGGGGAGGTTGGAGTACACATAGAGGTTCCTCATAGTCTCCAGATATTGTGTTCAAATGCTATGTTAAAAATTGTGCTAGGTAAGAGGTAGTTGTGCTTAGCAGGAGTTGTGTGCATGTGGCAACAATGACGTGGTTGTGATGATGTAAATGGGTTGAGTTGGGATTTGATGATGTGTTAAGGTGGTGATTGCGCATATAAGGTGACTACTAGTGATGTGGCATATGCAGATGGGATTGCCATTGGGTACTCTATTGGACCAGTCTAACCCAACCTTTGGTTCAATCTGACTAGCTGGACCCATATCTATCACGTGGCCTGAGGTATAAGACCCAAAAGACTTGCAGAGGTGACTATGGCGACAAACGACAAGACAACACAAGGTGATGAAGGAGGTAATGAAACTTGTTCTACAGGTTGTTGTGTTGCTGTTGGTAGAGTAGCATCGAGTGACTTGAGTTTACTTTGCTTTGTGTTTGTCGAGTTGTAGTTACTTGCATTGTGTAGGCGCTGAAGTCCATCCCATGAGTCCTCCATGAGTCTTTTGTTGTATGTTATTGCTAGCATTCTATGTGTTGGTGTTCCGTTGAGTTAGGCTGCTTTGTTGCGTGTCTTAGATTCGACTTGTGCTATTGAAGCTACTGCCTTCTACCATGCCGAAGCTTCTTGCGTTCTTACCTCTTGTTGATGCAACATGCAATAGAAATGCAATCCATATTTTGTGAGCCGTTTGGGCTGATAGTATGTTAAATTTCAGACTTTGAGGCAGACTCAGTATTATACAAATATTTTCTGTTTCCAACCCTTGAGGCATATACATTTTATGTATCGGAACGTTCCAAGCGCAATACATACATACATATATATGTATGTGTATATATATATACATATATACACATACACATATATAGATATATGTATACACATATATATATGTATACATACATACACATATATAGATATATGTATACACATATATATATGTATACACACATATATATGTATGCACATATATATATGTGTATGTATATATATGTATTATATATATGTATACACACAATATTATACATATATATGTATATATATATGTATACACATATATATACATACACATATATATATGTGTATACATATATATACATATATATGTATAATATTGTGTGTATACATATATATGTGTGTATACACACATATATATATATGTATACACACAATATTATACATATATATGTATATACATATATATATATATATATATATATATATATATATATATATATATATATATATATATATGTATGTATAAATACATATATATATATATATATATATATATATATATGTATGTATAAATACATATATATATATATATGTATGTATAAATACATATATATGTATTTATACATACATATATATATATATGTATTTATACATACATATATATATATATATATACATACATATATACATATATATATATATATATATATATATATATATATATATATATATATATATATATATATATATATATATGTATGTATGTATATATACATATATATACATAAATATATATATTGTATATATACATATATATATATATATATATATATATATGTATATATGTATGTATATATATATATATATGTATACATATATGTATATGTGTATACCTATACACATATATATGTATACCACATATATATGTATACACATATATATGTGTATATGTATATATACGTATACACATATATACGTGTATACGTATACACATATATATGTATATACATATATATGTGTATACGTATACACATATATATGTGTATACGTATATATACGTATACACATATATATGTGTATACGTATATATATGTATGTATCATATATATACGTATATACATATATATGTGTATACGTATATATACGTATACACATATATATGTGTATACGTATACACATATATATGTATATACATATATATGTGTATACGTATATACATATATATGTATATACATATATACATATACACATATATGTATATACATATATATGTGTATACATATACACATATATATGTATACACATATATATGTGTACACATATATATACGTATACATATATATATGTATACGTATATATATGTGTACACATATATATGTGTATACATATATATGTGTATATGTATACACATATATATGTATATACATATATATGTGTATACATATATATGTGTATACATATACACATATATATGTATACACATATATACACATATATATGTATATACATATATATGTGTATACATATATATGTGTATACATATATATACGTATATAGATATGTGTACACATATATATACGTATACATATATATGTGTACACATATATATACGTATACAGATATATATGTATACGTATATATATGTGTACACATATCTGTATACGTATATATATGTGTACACATATATATGTGTATACATATATATGTGTATATGTATACACATATATATGTATATACATATATATGTGTATACATATACACATATATATGTATACACATATATATGTGTACACATATATATACGTATACAGATATATATGTATACACATATATATGTGTATACGTATATATGTGTATACACATATATACGTATACACATATATATGTGTATACATATACACATATATACATATGTATATGTATATAGCAAATTACGTGTCTTCTCTGTCGTTGTTGAAATTAAACAGTGTTGTCAATTTGCTCTCAAAATTACATTGTAAATGTAAATTTTTAAACGTGAAATGGATGCTTACATACGAAGTTATAATTTTTTAAAATTTTTAGTACCTAGCATCTGATTTTATTTTTATTAGCACTGGCTCTCCTAGAGACAGTGCTTTAGGATTGAGTTGAGTAGGAGTTTTGTGATTATTCTTAGCTTTTAAGGAATTTTTATTAGGAATTTCTAAAATTCTTAACCTCTACTTTTAGATGGCTGTTGGCTTTTCAACTTTTAGCTTGTGTGTGGCTGTACGCTTTTTAGCTTTTAGCTTGCGTGTGCTTTTTACCCCCCTCCAACATGGCTATAAATAAATTCAGGGGCTCTACTCTCCCTCCATGCTTGAGCTCTCCCTAGAAAGATTGCCTTGAGTTACAAGTCTTCAAGTCACTTCAAGCTTTACAGTCGCTCATCCAGGTCTCGCGTGTTCGTTTGTGAGGAAGGCGCTAAAGCCGATTCTCCTGTCAATTGCTAAAGCCGTTGCCTGGGAAAGAAAATTGCTATCCAGAAAGCCGTTTGCCAGAAAAGCAGGTTCGCCTGTAAAAAAAAATTCATTTTCTTGTTGAAAGGGCTTAATGCTAGCCAAACGGGCTTTATGCCTGCCGGTGAAGAGATTGTTGTCTACTAGATCTGTTTATAAAAATAAAGCAAAAAAAAATCCCAGAAAGTTGACATCAAAACTTTGTAGGTATTATCTGTAAAACCATCAAGGAAAATAACGTCGATTTACATTTCAGTTTTAAATTATAGTTTAAAAAAAAAAAAAAGGCATTGGCTTTGCAGTCAGTGTGAGAGCATGCAAATAACTATAGAACCTTGGCAAAGTCTAATGGATCTTGCAAGTCCTCAAAGCGTTTCTTTTTTATTATTATGGTAGGTAGCCTAGAAGAAAGTTTTCCTTTTCTAAGCCCTCGTTAAGCCATGTGTTGTGATTATAGGTGTTGATCTTTATGAAGATCCAAGGGTTTGAAATGTGCTTTCTAGAAAAGCAAACTTTTGTGAGCTCTCCTTAAGCCATGTGTACAATTTTAAGCCCTTGATTTTAGATTGATTTAAGGGACTAAAACACTCTTTCCAAATTTGACCCAAAAGCATACTTTTTTATTTATTCATCCCGCAAATCTATTATATAAGGAGGGAGATAATTGCATGTTTCCTTTCTTGCCATCACTTGATTGAGTAATTGTTGAACAAAGCTCACTACCTTGCTACTAAACCCCAATTGGATAATAGTGAGGATTTAGGACCAATTTGGAGTTAGAGCCATGACGGAAGGGTTGCCTACTGCAACCTAGTTTCCTACTAAACAATCGACAATGTCTAAAGACCCGTAAAACTCACAATTGGAGTGAAGTGCTTTTGTGCATACATGCACCCTTGTTTACATGGGTGAAAACATGTGGCATCTAGCTCGACTTGCACAAAGGGGCGATGACTAGGAATCGGAGGCCAAAATGTACAAAATTACTCAAAATTGTTCCAAGAAAAGGTTGTTAAGGAGCCTTTTTTGATTGTGTTTGCGTTGGGATTTGTGTGGTGCGTCGCTTTCTTGTTTGCTGAATTACTCCACAACCCCGATTGGGCATGGCACCATCTCACAAATGTTCGATCTTCAGAATTTCAATCGAACTCCCACGAATTTAGTGATTGATCCGAGGACCGCCAGAAGCTGGCTAGGACTTTGAAAAGGGCGGTAAAGGAATGTGAGCAAGCTGGGAGAGGGCTCACACGGAATCGCGAAGAAACCAGCAGACGAGGAAAGGGTTTCTTCTGACGATCCTTGCGCTCGTTTTCTTCGAATGCGTCTCCTTTGAAGTCAGAGTTTTCGTTGGCACCATGGTGATCATGGCCGACGAACCACAGCCGGCGGCAGGAGATCAGCAACAGATGGCCAGTGTCAGCATTCTTTTGCAGATCGTGACGCTGGGCTTGTCGTTTGTTTTGGGTCATGTATTACGTCGGCACAAGATCTACTATTTGCACGAGGCGAGCGCATCGCTTCTCATCGGTGCATCTGCTGGCCCTACCATTTAAGTGTGTTTTAACAATGCCTATCTTCCGGATCTCCCGTCGTTTCAGGGCTTTTGTTGAGAGTATGCTGTCATGATTGGGTCTTAGTAGATATATCATGGGGAGTATTTTGCCGGTGTGACCAGCTGGGATAGCCTTTGTGGTGCATGATCTTTTCGGGAAGAAAGTGCTTGCCATTGCAAATCCTAGTGAAATTGTGCTTTTATTTTTGTAAGAACTGGCTAAACTATTTGAACTAATCATCACTGTCAGATGCACTCAAGTCCTTTTTTTTTTGATGCAGTTTCCTACTGGTCCTACTTGCGACTGAGTATTGATTTATGATAGTCTGTTAGTTTAGATTAGTTCATGGCCTTTGGCAAGTCGTGTACGCTCTGGTGGACTGTATTGGGTTGCCTGAGAGCTATCTAAATTTGGAATTCACCTAAAAAGCCTCCTAGTCTTCCTGTGCACTTGATCTGTCATGAGTTTCCTTAGCGTGGGGATTTACCTCTCATTCAGCCTGGGATATGCAGGGTACAACTTTTTCATAGTCATATCCGTCTAATGAGTAAACAAAGTGGTGGTGATTGCCACGGAAAAGAGGACAACTGTTTGCTGCTTTCGGGAATGGTGGTCGCAAAGGGAAGCTCAAAGCTCTCTTGGGTTTTTGAGAGCTCGTGCAGGAAAGGGATAAAAGTGTTCTGCTGGTGGTTTTTAGGGTTTGATACAATGTCAACTTCCCGAGTCTCCGTTCCCATTCTAGTGACATCTAGGCAGGTTGCCACCCCACTTTGCCTCTTGCTATCTCTCTGATGAACCCCCTGATCTCTGAGGGGATAGATTGGTATTCAAGGCACTTTGGGTGGATGTTTTGGCTTGTTTGCACCACATGCCATATTTTTTGCAGCAGTTTGCTGCTGCATCTCTTGACAAATGCACTTGGTGGCTGCTCATGCCTCTGTTTTTGCTGTCAATCAGCTTTACTGTGGGGGGAGGGAGGTGGGCAAGGTTTACAAAGCAGTAGTTGGAACAGTATCGACAAAGCTGGTGTACAGTTATGCATGGGATGACGAGGCTATGACAGTGGCAAACTCTGTCATTCTGTCCATTTAGAAGGCATGAGCTTATAATCTTAATGGACTATTATGAGATGGTCAACCATAGACCTTTAACCTTCATCAGTAGCCATTCTTTCTCAGTACTGTCTCCCTCTGAGCTTGGGAACCATCCGGATCCTGAACAGTACCAAGTATCTTGGGATTGTTTCAACTCGCTATGCTACTCGCATGATCCAAGAACTGCTCCAAGCTGTCTATAGCATAGTTGCACGCCAAAATGGAAATGGGGGAAAAGGAAACGTCAGAAACACCGGAAATGGAGTTTCCGGTCTGAGCCGAAACGGCAGAACAAGAAACGGCAATATGGTACAATTTATGTGTAAAAATAAATTTTTAATACATATACAATTATCAATATAGTGCTTAAAAGTTTTGCTACTTAGCATTTGCCATTAAGTCATGACTTATGCAGCATGCATGATGCTTCAACATCTATGATTCTATGATCTATCATTCATGAATGATGATTCAAGAATCAACAAGTTACAACACTCAAAAATGGATTACAAATTTGTAACTGCAAAAGTAAAAAGCATCAATAGTATTTACTATTATCCACATGTCACATATCAATGTCAGAAAAATAAAAGCACACCCATAGTAGCATTTATGATCATGAATCATGTCCAAAAATAGGCAGCCAGCTGCCAAAGTAAACTGTAGACTATAGGAGAGGAGGAGGAGAAGTAGGAGAGGAGTAGGAGAGAAGATGAGAGGAGTAGGAGAAGGAGAGGAGTAGGAGTGGGGGGGTAGGAGAGTGAAGAGGCTAGAGTAGGAGAGCAGTAGAGTGGAGAGGCTGAAGCAGACGATTCAAGAGGCAAAATGAAGTGCGGCATGGCTAAAACCCTTCTCAGGGTTTTGCCATTTTGGAAACGGTGCCCGTTTCCGTTTATGTTTCTGTTGCATGAAACGGTGTTTCGTGCAACTAAATTGTTTACCAACTTGGTCAACGCCTGCAGTTAATAACCACTGACCAATCACCTACTTGGCAGATGGTTGCTCACTAATGGCAAAAATTTAGTCCAACAGTCAAGTGTAGCTCTCGTTTCACAGGTTACATAGGTTAAAACTAGGAACACAATTAAGTGCATTATTAGATAAAGTAATGATGCATGAGTAGAATGGTCATTGAGTAATTTTTTGAAAGGAACTTTTGCAACCTATTTCAATAAATTTTGGTCACATTGAATAGCTACTTGAATAGCTACATGGATTGGTCATGCTGAGAATTGTCACTTAAAGCAGAGTTCTACCTGCTTATTTCCACATGTTATCCTTGCTAGGATCCATAGACAAGTGTTGTACAGAAGGTTGTGAGCATATACTTAGGTACTGTCAAATGGACTACCCTAGGAGGGTGTTGACCTCATTCACCCATCATTGCAGGGGTACAATATTGTCCTCAAAGCGGAGTGCAACGTTTTTCATCGAAGCACCTTCTTTGTCTCAAACTTTCCGTTGGGAAGATGAGGAGGCGAGGTAGGTCCCATGACAGACCCTTGAAGGCCTTTTGATAGGCTGGCCATGCTACTTTACCCCACTCTCTGCTTCTCTTGGTTGTAAACACTCGAAGGGTTGGTTCTTTGAGGGCTGACACTGCATTAAGCACCCATATGCATTAGACTTCAACTGCAGTGGCATGCCTTTGGGAGGTGCTCGAATATGTCTCTTTACTTCATCACGTCTATAACAGACTCAGGCACATCTCCATTCACTCCTTCAGTTTGACATTGAAGGGTTGAAAAGAGGATTCTTCTTAAGGTTTCTACCACCTGTGTTAGCACGTCCTGTATCCATGAACACATGCGAGAATTTGGAAACAAAATCTAGATGAGAGACATACAGAGTGGAAGATTCCACTGAGATTGAAATGCCGGATGCAATCTATACATAAACATTTGTCCCATTAAATGCAGTTATTCCTCTATATCTTGTCCTTCTGTTTTATAGAGGAGCGTTTGACTTTGGAAAAGGTGTGACCTAGAATCACACTCTGTACTGGTGAGTCCCAAAGATTCTTCTCCTACCCCAGCTTTTGAGGCCCAGGAGACTTGTCCGATGCCCCTTCAGGCAGCAGATCAAATTGAAATAGGCCATTTTTTCTACCGGACTGTTGATGAAATCTGCTGTGTCAATGGGCTACCTGGGGCTACCTGTATCAGAGATAACAAAATCTGGATCTTTACGATTGGATACATTTTAGCCTTGCAAAGGTGGGGTGAGCTGGACTCTGGAGGCTCGGGCTTCTTCATTTTTAATGCGAAATTATTTGCATCAGGTGAACTCGAGATGGGAACACGGGATAAGTGCATCTGGAACAATGAACCTAGAACAAGTGATCCTGAAAACCTTAGATGGGAGCTTTATAATGGTAGATGAAATGGATTAAGTCTCATTCATCTGGTAACCTCACTGGTCATTTCAAGCATTTATGTGAGTGAGAGTAACAAGTGACTGATGTGGCACAATGTAAGATGTTCAAACTGCTTTAATTTTTTCAAAAAAAAAAAAACCCCTGCAGTGCCCTTATATTAAGTACCCAATTGTGCTTCTTTAAGTATTGAGCTAACATTATTTGGTCAAGTAATAAAGAACTCAAAGTGAGGTGTGCAAATGAAAAAAGCTTGCCATTTTCCTAATCACTGTTGTTTCTTTGGTTACTAAGCAAGTTGCTAGCTTATATATGTGCTCTATAAATGGTGCTATGATAGTCCATAGTCTTGTGAAAGAACGTTTGATGTTAAAGCACGGGGAGGACTGAGTTTATTGTTTTGGTCTCGCAGGTCTGATTGTTGGTGGTATTGCAAACATTTCAAACACAGAGGAAAGTTTTAGGTAACGCAGTTTGTGGCACGAATCAGCAGATCTAAGTTGTTATGAAGTTTCATGGGTCTGGAGTTGATGATTGATAAGTTATGTCTTTGCAGGAGGTGGTTTAATTTCCGTGAAGAGTTCTTTCTCCTATTTCTTCTACCCCCAATTATCTTATATCCTTTTGGTCTCCCTTGTTTTTCTTTTAGGATAGTGGTTGATATAATGAATCAGATTTGCAAAATCAGCTGACAAATGGCTTCGTTAACTTAAATTTTGTATCAATTCTGCTTGTTGTGCTATCCTGATTTTTGTTGCCTTGACTTTCTATCACCTATTCAGGATTCAGCCTCCATCCTGTAAGGCCCTTTTCTAATTCTTTTTTTCGGAGTTGTTTACCTCTGAAAAGGCTGGTATGCAATTGCGAAAAGCTTCTATTTACAAAGCATTTTGCTTATGGCTGACATCATATGTTAATACAGAAACCATTTTTTTCAAACTTTGGAGCAATCATCACGTTCGCAATTCTTGGTACTTTTGTAGCTGCTATGGTCACAGGAATCCTTGTGTGAGTAAAATCAAGATATAAATCAAGTAGATGTAATTCTAATTGGGGTTCTGGGTACAATCATTGTTATTTGGAATTTGACTGTAGTGCTCATTTGAAATAACACAAGTTAAAGCTGAATTGGCATTCTTGTTGGCCAGTTATCTTGGTGGACTTTTGTTCCTAATGTACAAGTTACCATTTCAAGAGAGCCTACTATTTGGGGCTATAATTTCCGCCACTGATCCAATAACTGTCCTAGCAATATTTCAAGTACTTTCTTACCTTCCACTCTCCCCCTTGTCGCGTGTTTATCTCTAAGATCTTTAGTGTCTCTCCTGTAACAGTTTGAATAATAGGGTGAACGCTATGATATCTGTATGCATTTGAATGTAGCATTTATATATTATATATTGGATCTTTCGTTGCCAGGAATTGGGGACAGATGTGAATCTTTATGCGCTGGTTTTTGGCGAGTCTGTTTTAAACGATGCGGTACGTTCATTTGTAAACGTTGATCATGCTAAATTTCCCCTTCTCTTGACGTGCGTGTCTTTTTTATGAGAATTGAGTATATGCCATTCACTCTACATTCTCATGGGTTAAAAGCAATGCAACAGTTTGCAATATCTTTCTTCTCCAGCATATGTCAGCATTACATGTTTTTAAAACCCTGTAGCTTCATTTTTTAATTTGTTGTTTTAAATAAGCTTCAAAATTTGACACCTTGATTGTTCTATACCTGGATACGTTTGGGGTGGCTATTTTCCACTGGTGACCCTTCCCAAGGTGGCAATATCTCTGTATAGGTCAGGGACTCTTTTTATACTTTTTAATACCTTTTGAGTGTTAAGCTCAATAGTTTATATCTCTCAGTGAAAGATTCAGCTATTTATTCTGATTTGTTTGTAGGATGTTAACAATGTACTTTTTATGGATTCTTTCAGGACACTTGTGAAGGTTCGACATCATCCTACAGCAAAGCACCATATAATTGCTGCAATATGGGGCTTTCTTGAAATATTTGTGGGCTCATTATCAGCAGGTTAGACTTACCCTACCAGAATTTTGTTATTTCTTCCTTTAGATGACTGACATTTGTGATTTTGAGGGCAAAGCTGAGAAGCAATGTTTTGAGATTAATAAAGATGAAATAGTGCTGTTACAATTATTTGCTTTTCAAATGAGCGATGTTGACGACTATGTAGAGGCCAAGTGGGAAAAATTACTACAGATACAAGAGGCTCATTGGTTTCCTTAATTTGTGATCTTCTGAAGCAAGACCATTGCCTTGCTTTATTTTAGAAAATTTTTAAAAATTTTCCTCTAAGCTAGCAGAAGCTTCGATAGATAGAGTGGTGACCCTAATGGCTGCAGTTTGAAAGTTCATCATTGGTGAATCTTTTATTGTTTCTCCACTGAATACCTTGCTTGGCTTATCTGTGTACAAAAATTTCAAGCAAAGACTAGTGGTACTTTGAGAACAATATACCATACTATAAGCAGCTCATGAGAGCATCATTTAAAGCTAGCATCTTTGGGCTCTGTAGTCTTATTTAATTGAGATCATGCCTAGATGGAGACATAGGGCAGTGGTGTATACCATTTGATATGTGAGATGTCTCAGTCGCATGTGGAGGGGCCTGATTTTGAGGAATTTATATCTCTATTTTGCGATTAAGGAAAAGTGGAGACTGAGCAACATGCCTTTTTTGGAGTGTGCAGCATACTTCCTTTTACGAGGCGGATTCCACTACATTCTAGAGGATGCAGTACCATTGTCCGTGTCTGTTAACCACTTGCCTCTATTTCCTATACTAAAGTTTACGGGAGAAGCACCGAGCTATTCCACCCAGCCAATTCTTGCTGAAGCGTGAGATCTCATCAGAGAAATCGAAAAACAAAACATACGTAAACACCATCTCCTTCTCTCACTAACTTCAGCAAACCCCATCTCCCTAGATGGATCTAGATGCCACATGTCATCCATATAGGGCCTTCCTAATGCAACATTTCACCCCTCTCTTGGGATGCTTTAATTCCTTTGCCCCTAGGCACATTTCTTGCATTAGGCCCTTAGCCTTAGATCCACCTAGTCTGGTGCTATCAACCCTCACCTAGGACCTTGACATTAAACCCCTCCCAATCATTTACATGAAGCGCAAACACATAAATTACAGAGATAGATCCTTTAAGGGAAATGTCGACTGATTCTTCCGAGGTCATGCTACCTCAGCTAGAGCGTAACAATCCTTCCCTCTTCAGACATCAGCGTCCTCGATGATAAAGTCTGGGAACACTCTCCGCAACTGGTATACGGATTCCCAGGTAGCTTCGGATAGAGGCTGACCATGCCATGCAACCAACACCGTGGGTATCTTCCGATTTCGTATTTGCATTGTTCCTCGGTCCAGGATTCTTGTTGGTTTGCGCCTTGCAATATCCTCTATCTCCTGAAACAAAACCACACCTTCGATTAGTGAGTCACCTGTATGTAAAAATTTCTTTAAGCGTGAAACATGAAAAACCGGGTGCACCTTACACCCCTGTGGCAATTCTAATTTATAGGCTACACTGCCTATTCTCTTTAGAATTAACCACGGCCCACAGTATCGAGGTGATAACTTAGCACACTCTCCTGAAGTCAACGACTTCGAGTGCGAAGGAACTCTGAGAAAAACTTTTTCTCCTTCTTCAAATACTCTTATAGACCGATTTTCATCCGCATACACCTTGGCTCTATCCATAGCCTGGCGGATATTAGCTCTCGCAAGTGCTAGCATCTCCCGCATCTGAACTACAAAGTTCGCGGCACTAGGCACTTTCTGAGGTACTCCAACTATAGTTGGATTGGCTGGTCTATAACCATAGTTCAGCTCAAACGGACTGAACCCGGTAGATGAATGTTTCCTATCATTGTAGGCAAACTCCAACAATGGCAACCACTTGTCCCATGTATGTTGCCTCAATGACACATATGCCCTCAGCATATCCTCTAAAGTCTGGTTGACTCTCTCCGTCTGACCATCCGTCTCAGGATGATCCCCACTACTCATTCCCAACTCAGTCCTTAGTGTCTCAAATACCGTTGTCCAAAAGTGACCGGTAAACCTGACATCTCTGTCTGACACTATGGATCTAGGCAATCCATGCAGACGAAATATATGTCTAATAAACAAATCCGCTACTTGCGGGGCACTAATAGACTCTCTAGTTGGAATGAAGTGAGCCATCTTGGTTAGACGATCAACCACCACAAGGATAGAATTATATCCCCCTTGTGTTGTAGGTAGCCCTACAATAAAATCCATGGAAATGCTCTCCCACTTACTTAGTGGTATTTCCAAGGGCTGTAAAAGTCCGGGTGGCTTCACCCGCTCGGCCTTACTTACCTGACACGAGAAACACCGTGTCACATACTCATGAATATGCTTTTTCATCTTTGGCCAAAAGAAATCTCGCTTCACGAGATCATAGGTCTTCTCGACTCCTGGATGTCCCGCACACGGGCTATCATGGCATTGTCGAATGACTCTTTGCCTGAGATCATTCTGACCAGGTACTACAACCTTGCCATTTCTAACTAGCATACCATCCCTTATGGTATATCTTGCATAAGTTTGGCCTTTTGTGGATGCCAGGTCATCCTTCTCACTTTCCCCGGGTTTTAACACATGAGCCTTAGGCCATAAGCTCTGGACAAACTCGTCCACCTTCTGAGTTTCTCTGATCTCGGTCATTAGAGCACTCTCTAATACCGTGAAACTCAGGTTGTGCATAATGCGAGACAACGCATCAGCTACCTTATTGTCTTTTCCTCTTCGGTACCGAATCGTTAGATTAAACTCCTGCATGAGCTCTGCCCACCTAGCTTGGCGGCCCCTCAAGTCAGGTTGTTTACAAAAATGTTTCAGAGTATCATGATCTACATCCACATAAAACTCTGAACCATACAGATAATGCCTCCATGTTTTCAAAGCATGGATAACAACATACAACTCTAATTCATGAGTTGGCCAATTCCTTTGAGAAGGAGAAAGCTTCTTGCTTTCAAAGGCTACTGGCCTTCCCTCTTGAAGGAGGACTGCTCCTACCGCAATGCCACTTGCATCGGTTTCTAGGAACAACGGTTTCTGGGGATCAACTATTTTTAACACCGGTCCTGAGACCATAGCTTGTTTTATGGTGTTAAAACTTTCCTGTTGATTCTGTCCCCAAATAAAAGGTACTTTATCTGAGGTCAGATCAGTCAATGGCGATACTATTCCGGAATATCCTTTGATATGCCTTCTATAAAACTGGACAAATCCCAAGAATGATCGCAACGCGGTCAGACTCTGAGGGATTGGCCAAGTTAGTATCGCAGCCACTTTCTTCGGATCCATTTCTACCCCCTGTGGAGTAATTATGAACCCTAAATACTCAAGCCTAACCATACACAGTATAGTTTTCTTTTTATTCACATAAAGACTGGCTTTCCTCAAAGTACTGAACACTATCCTTAAGTGTTCACGATGTTCAGTAACACTTTTACTGAATATCAGGATGTCGTCAATAAAATGTACTACGAACTTTCCGATATACGGACGTAGTAAATCGTTCATAAGCATGACGAAGGTCGCTGGAGCATTGGTAAGTCCGAAGGGCATTACCAAAAACTCATAATGACCAAACCTGCTTCTGAAAGCGGTTTTATGCACATCCTCGGCTCTAATTCGGATTTGATGGTAGCCGCACTTAAGATCTATCTTGCTGAAAATCACGGCTCCGTGTAATGCATCTAGCAAATCATCAATCCGAGCCATCGGATACCTATGCTTAACAGTGATATTATTCAATGCTCTGTAATCTATACAGAGGCGAAACGTATCATCCTTTTTTCTCTTTAATATCACTGGCGAAGCAAAAGGTGAGAAACTTGGTTGAATCTGCCCCAGCTTGAGGTATTCTTCCAGTTGCCTACGCACCTCCGCTTCTTCAGTAAAACTCATTCTATAGGGAGGTCTATTTACAGGTTCTGCCCCCGGGATCAGTTCAATCTTATGCTGAACTTTCCGCTCTGGAGGTAACCCATAAGGTAGTTCATCCCTAAAACACTCAGAGAACTCCTCTGTTATAAGATTAGCCAGCTTGGCCAACTCACCACTTTGCGTAACATCAGTGCTAGTCGAAGAATCATCCATCGACTCTACCGATGCTGTGCAAAGGTACAAAAACTCTACTTGAGCCTTTCTGATTTCCATCACGGAAACCAACGGTCCCTGAGGTATATCTCTTTCACCTCGCAAGACATAAAGCACATCATTCATCTTGAATTGATATACGTGCTTTTTCCAATGAATGGCTGGATTCTTCCTAGAATGCCACGCCATTCCCAGGGCTATATCTGCATGAGCAAGCTTGGTCAATTCAAAATCAAGCTTCTCAGCATAGTCCTGAATCCGAAGCTCCAACTGGGTAACCCTTTGGTCCCATACTTCAGTTGAACTTCCATCGGCCATCCTGACCGTATACGCATAATCAGATGGACTTGTCTTTAATTTCAGCCTCTTCACGAGCTTGGAGTTAATCACATTGTGAGTTGACGCTGAGTCAAACAACACAATGACATCATGACTGGCCACTTGCCCTTTCATTTTGATTAACTCCGTATCATTGAAGGCTGTATACCCCGTTGCTGCGGGCTTAGATAGGATGTTATCAGGTGCACTCGTCACTAACTTAGTAACAGACACACAGAACAAACAAGGTACTAACCTCTGAGAAGATCCCGCTAGCTGAATTTGCATCTCTTCCGCTCTGGGACTTCCCTGCATCTCCACGTCGCACTCTGAGATCACCATCTCAGCCATCCGACGATCTTTATTACGTGGACAATCTCTCCACTGATGAGGTTGAAGGCAACCAAAGCATAAGCCTTCTCTCCTCGCTTTTTCCCTTTGTTCTGGGTTCAAGGGAGACTCAGACCAAGCCCGGGCTGCCATTGGAGTTACTTTCCTCTTCACTCCAATGGTGGTACTTGGTTTAGGAGTTTCAGCCGGTCTCGCCTGCTTGGCTTGACCACTCGGCTGCGAACCACTCCCTCTACTAGCCCACTTCTTCTTAAACCCAGATTTCTTCGGATACCCATACTGGGTTCCGACCTGTGCAAACCCACTTGGCTTGCTGCCCTTGGCATCCTCATAGTTCAGGGCTATAGCTATTGCATCATCTAACGTGTTCGCGTACTTAGCCCGAACTTCCATTTTTATTCGATCATTCAATCCAAATATGAAATCTTTCACTTGGATTGATTGAGGCAGGGGTTCGTCAACCTTCATTACACTCTCTCGAAACTTATCAGTGTATTCTGCCACTGATAAATTTCTCTGACGAAGATTCCTATATTGATCCCAAGCTCGAGATGCTTCGTCAGGAGGTAAGAAGTGTTTCCTGAACTCTCTTTTAAACCCCTCCTAGGTAGTGGATGCTATACCATCTTTTTGTTGTTTAATCCACCACCGATCCGCTGCCTCACTAAACATATGGGTGGCCTCGCGGATCTTTTTGATGTCATTTCTGATCTCACAAATGGCGAACGCCTCGTCCCATTTGTGTAACCAGGTTTCAATGACATCGGAGCTACGGTCGTTCATACGACCAGAATACTTCTCCGGTCTGTAATTTGCAATATTCGGCACTTTAGCCCTCCTAGGCTCGACCGTATGAACGCTAGACTCCGGTTCCATTGGAGCCTTTCCCTTCTCCTCTCGAGAAGGTATGGCAGACATACTATGTATCACTCTCCTAAGTTCAGATTGCCCTGCGTTGGCTTGTAATTGCTGCGCTAACAACTGTTGCAAGGCATCCTCCAACAATGCAATCCTGCCAGATAAAGTGTGAGCTACTGGGCGCGATCCCTGCTGGGTCGGCCGGAGTCCTGATTCACCAGGGTCCCTCCTGGAAGCCCCTTCTTCTGCTTCCATTTAGTTCAATAGGTGTTTTGTTTTGGGGTTTAAAAAAAAAAAAAAAAAATAACACCCCAAGAACACTGTAATCACAAGCTGACACAATTCAGTGTACTGACACTCTGAACACAATTCCCTATACTAGGGAATTCTTGCAATCCCACATTCACACTGATCAAGCATTTAATACAGGCATATATCACAGATGGCGCTCTTCCCTATACTAGGGAAATTCCTGCAGTCTAATTCCAACTGAAGCACACAGGCATATCCTCAAGCATAATCTGTCCTTGCTATAGCATCATAAACTGCGACCTCTGCTAAAACCACAAAAGTCTAACTGCTTCTGACAAAACAGGAATAACGAAAACCAAAAGGGAAAATAGATAAAGTGCTCCCTGGAAACTCCCCGCAATTCGAATCCCACAGCTTGCAGCCCGAGCAATTTGCTCCTGCACACCGTTCACGAGCTGCTGCTGCTCCTTGGAGATATACCAGTAATCACCTATGACGTTGCAGGCCTTCCTGTTCACGAGCCACTTGCGTACGTCGATCTACCAAAGGAATCGATCCTTATTCCGTATTCCGTCAGGTCAGCCCGTCGGGTGGAGGTCTTGTGCGTCACCCAGCTGACGTGCCACGTTAAAACCTGCCGCAATTCTGCTTCCTGCCTGTCGACCGTCGTCACGGTTCGTTCACGACCAGTCTACGCTTCATGTTCCATTCAATTTTTTGCGCTCCTCGTCGAATCACTTGTGTAAGCCCATCCACTTGTCAACGCGCTGGACAGCGTGACCAGACGACCGCCCGTGTTCCCTTGCGCTCCACCAATTGTAGGCCCGTCACGTCGTTGCAGGGACCCAAGTCCTCTCGCAGGCCCTTCACAAACCACGTCGGCAGCGCTGGACCTCCACCGACGCCAATCTTACGTAGAGCGGAGCTGTTGCTTTTTTTTTTCGTCCAATCAACGTCGAGTAGCCTTACGGGACGTCTTCTATCACCGACTCCTGCCGTTCGTCATCACAGCACCCCGGCATCTTGACGATCCTTTTCTTTCTTGCGCTCTCTGATAGCTACGTAAACCAGTTTTCATCCCTTCTCTAATTCCAAGCCTGCGCTCTGATACCAAATGTTAACCACTTGCCTCTATTTCCTATACTAAAGTTCACGGGAGAAGCACCGAGCTATTCCACCCAGCCAATTCTTGCTGAAGCGTGAGATCTCATCAGAGAAATCGAAAAACAAAACATACGTAAACACCATCTCCTTCTCTCACTAACTTCAGCAAACCCCATCTCCCTAGATGGATCTAGATGCCACATGTCATCCATATAGGGCCTTCCTAATGCAACATTTCACCCCTCTCTTGGGATGCTTTAATTCCTTTGCCCCTAGGCACATTTCTTGCATTAGGCCCTTAGCCTTAGATCCACCTAGTCTGGTGCTATCAACCCTCACCTAGGACCTTGACATTAAACCCCTCCCGATCATTTACATGAAGCGCAAACACATAAATTACAGAGATAGATCCTTTAAGGGAAATGTCGACTGATTCTTCCGAGGTCATGCTACCTCAGCTAGAGCGTAACAGTGTCCTCTCACAGCAGGGTTGCACGAATGCAGCAATTCACAGATACACTGCTGAGGTCATGGAATTTTGAACTTGAGCAATCCCATGGCAGTGCACCAGTAGAAGCAATGACTACGGATTCTCTCACATTGCATTTTGCTATCCTTGCAATTGTCAGAAGTATAAGTCAATGCTCTACATGTGAGCCTCCATATAGGGAGGACAGCGGAGGATACCTGGGTATTGTTCTTGTTGGAATATGGAAGCAAGAACTAGAACTAGAAACTGGAAATGAAATAACAAGACTGAAAGACTAGAAATACCTTGAGAAGAGTGTAGACAAGACACAAGCTAGACTGATAGTTTACAATGATGTGACCCATTGAATATATGGGCCAAAGTACAAGACATAAAGCAAGAGTGCTTATGGGATAATTGTAGAAGTGCCACATGGCACATACTCAAGACATAAAGACTAGACTTAGACTTAGACTTAGACTTAGACTTAGACTATTGTAGACTAGGAAATAGTACACTTAGTGTGCACTTATCTCCAACACCCTCCTTAAGTGGACACTAGGAGTAAGACAGAAAGACAAGACTAGAAGACAGACATAAAGACTGATAGACTGAGAGACAAGATAGAAGACATGACAGACAAAAGATCCTGAGACACCCCTCCTCAAGTGATATCCTCATATGGGTCCACAAGGGTAGGGACAAGATGGATCTAAAACACAGTCAGATTGATAGACAAATAGACAGACAGACAAGACTAGATAGACAGAAGACTGATTGTAGACAAATAGAAAGACCAAGACACTAGAACCCCTTGACCTACATCATCGGTGGTCAAGGTGGTAGACAAGACATAGAAGTAATCAGAAAGCCCACTTCTCATCATGTGAGGAAGGAACAACAGGATCAGCTGATGGAGATGTTGCAGCAACATGGGCTGAGGTAGATGCAGGAGTTGATGTAGAGGTTTTGGAGTAGCAGTCCCTCTCCCGGTGATTATCACGGCCACAAATGGTGCATGGATGAGCCTTGAAACAGTCCTTCTCCACATGATTAGTTTTGCCACAATGGGTGCAAGGCTTTCTTACCTTAGAACTTCCTTTCTTTGCTAAAAATGCAGTGTCAGTTACCTTTCGTTGTTGAGTTCTTTCTTCCTCTTGGAGAGCATTGATGATACCCTCAAGAGAAGGATTATTATGATACTTGAAGGTAGTGACAAGGGTAGCATAGGAGTCAGGTAAGCTTTTGAGAAGCACAGCAATAGCAATATCTTCGGAGATGGGAGACTTGACTGACGCAAGCTGAACCATAAGACTGCGAAGATAATTGACATGAGAGGCTATAGTAGCTCCTTCCTGCATATGTAGATCAAAGAATGAGATCATAAGTGCAATCTTAGAGTTTTTAGATCGGGCTCCAAAAAGAGTATCCAAAGTGATCCATGCTTGAGGAGCAGACTGTATGTCGGAGATGTGATGAATGTAATCATCTCCAAGGCCGAGCAATATGATAGCATAGGCTTTGTCGTTCTTGGCAGCGACAACTTGCTCAGATGGACCTTCGGGAGCATCACGGTGAACAATGTCCCAAAGGCCTTCTTTCATAAGATGGCACTTGATTTTGATGTGCCAAGTATGAAAGTTGGACCCATTGAATTTGTCGATAGATATGAGAGAATGAGAGGAAGATGCCATGTGGGAAGGTCTTACCTCTTGCTAGGATGCAAGGGCAGTGTCTATTCCCTTACAATATCAAAAATAAATGAGAGGAAGAGATCCCAGAAGCTGGTTCTCTCACCACTTTGTCAGGGCCATAGCATATGACAGCCCATCGAAGCAGGAGGAACCAGCAAAAAAGGAGAGACTGTTTAGCAAACTGAAAGAGGCAAAGCTTAGTACCTTAATCCCGGGCAGAGGTAGAGGTGCAAAAGGATGCAGATCTCCGTGAAGATGGAGCTGGAGAAGTCAGCCTGTGTAGGTACGGAGAAGTCGGCCTGTGCAGGTACGGATTCCATACAGTCGTACGGACTGTACGGACAGCTGACGATGTACGGACGGCGAGCAAAGTACGGAGTACGGCCGACGTATGGATGACGTGCAGAGTACGGGCGTCGTACGGGTGGCGGAGTACGGGCGACGTACGGCGGCGTACGAAATTCGGGCGACACTGTACGGATAGGAGGGGTGGGTGCTAGACTGCGCAGATCTGTTGGTGACAGCAGGTGTTGCGCAGATCTGGCGTGACAGCAGATCTGGCGCTCAGATCTGTGGCTGAGCTGCGCAGATCTGAAGCGCAGATCTGGCGCAGAGATTTGGAGCGGGAATACATGCAGCAGAGTCGCGCAGATCTGGAGCGCAATGGCGGGGCAGAAAGAGGGGCAGATCTGCAGCAGGGGAGAGAAGAGGCAGATCTGAGCGGGGGGGGCAGATCTGTATCTGAGAAGAGACAGACTTGAGAAGAGAGAAGAGGGAGAAGAGGGATCAACCTAGCTCTGATACCATGTTGGAATATGGAAGCAAGAACTAGAACTAGAAACTGGAAATGAAATAACAAGACTGAAAGACTAGAAATACCTTGAGAAGAGTGTAGACAAGACACAAGCTAGACTGATAGTTTACAATGATGTGACCCATTGAATATATGGGCCAAAGTACAAGACATAAAGCAAGAGTGCTTATGGGATAATTGTAGAAGTGCCACATGGCACATACTCAAGACATAAAGACTAGACTTAGACTTAGATTTAGACTTAGACTTAGACTATTGTAGACTAGGAAATAGTACACTTAGTGTGCACTTATCTCCAACAGTTCTGAGGATTATCTTTGGGGCTGATGCACATGCCATGTTGGCAATGCATTGAGCCGAGGGTTGGATGTGGTGTTCTTATTGGACTGCCACATGTTGGATTTATATGGAGTCATGGATGGGCTTCCTTAAGGGCAGCAGATGGTCCAGCATCAGACCATGGTATGGGCAGTTGTCAGGCTGCTATCTGGGCAGCTCTCGAGGCTGCCATATGCCCCAGCAGATCTGGCTGCCACGTGGGCAGCACAATAGCAGGAGCCACATGGGCTGGAAGACCTGAGAGGAGAGCCATGTAAGCTCTGGAGAAGGACCAGCCCTGGGTCCTAGAAAGGCCGCCTCGGGATTGGGCTAAATGCAGGTCACGTTGGCCTAACTAGGGTCATATTTTAGTCAGGTCATGCGCCATGGATCGGCCTAGCTCGAGGCCTGGTCAGCCATCATTAGGGGTCATGGGCCATGGATCGGCCTAGCTCGAGGCCTGGTCAGCCATCATTGGGGGCCAGTTGGCCTGCATCTCCTCACCGAAGGCCCCGCTCTCCATTATCCTCCCAGCTAAATAAGCGTCTAAAAAGGCTTGCGGCAAGGAGGAGAGGGAGCTGCAGACATAGGAGCATTTAGTCATTAAGTTCAGTTTGTCCAACCGGTGGCTGATGGTAGTGCAGTCCAATACTGCCTAGTACCTACATGTGGACCTTCACAATGACAATTTTGTATCTAGACCAGTCAACATTCCGTAAATCCCATTCTGCTGAAGCCAAAACAGGCTATAGAAGGTTGAAAGCCTCCATATATGCTAAAAGGAGGTAATGAAGGATTACTATGCGCATGATGAGCGATTTGCTGAAATATATGACCAGCTTAATAATGAACAGAGGCACGAGCATTATGTGCTTAAGGATGATGCACGAGCATTATGATGCTTAAGGATGGGTTTATGATGATGCATGGCAGGCTGTGTGTAACTAAGCAGCTGAGGCAGAAGGTTATGAGTGAATGCCTTGATCCACCATATGCAGGACATCGAGGTATTGATGCTACAGTTAAGGCAGTGGAGCATTTCTTTTATTGGCCTACGTTGTGTCGCGATGTTGAGGAGTATGTTCGCACATGCATAACCTGCCAGAAGGTGAGGTATGATCGCATGAAGACTCCTGGACTGTTACGTCCTTCGCCTATACCCGATGGATCATGGGAGAGTATAGCCATGGATTTTATTTTTGATTTGCCGAGGACACCTATAGATAATGATGGAATATGGACGATCATTGATCGCTTCAGCAAGTAGGCGCACTTCATTCTTGTACGGAAGAAGATTGGGGCAGATCATATGACGAAGTTATTTATGCAGAATATCTTCAAGTATCATGGTATGCCAAAGTCCATTGTGAGTGATAGGGACCCGCGCATGACTGGCTTGTTTTGGCGAGGACTTTTTGAGAATAAGGGCACTACCCTCCTATTTTCTTCTGGTTTTCATCCACAGACCGATGGGAATCGGAGAAGGCTAATTTCACAGTTCTAGATTTGCTGAAATGCTATGTTTCGGAGCACCAGAAGTTTTTACCATTAATGGAGTATGCATACAATAACACGGTACATTCTTCCACAGGTAAAGCTCCAGTAAATTAGTGGAAGGTCGATGTAAGATTACACCAATCTTGCAGACGAAAGATAAAATTTTTGAAGCTGATAAGTATGTGGAGAGCTTGAACATAGCTTATCAGAAGGTGAAACAAGCGTTGCAGAAGTCATAGGAGAAGTAGAAAAAGGCAGCAAACAAGCACAGGCGTGACGTTGTCATCTAGGAAGGTGATTATGTCTTGCTTTGTTTTCAAAAAGCAAGGCTGAAAAGTACATGGGGTTGTACTCGGCTATCCCCTAAACTAAGTATGAGGTACACTATGAGAAATAATGACTTTATACACTAATCTATAAGCCCTAAACCCTAAACCCTAAATCCTAGAGCCTAGATCATAGACTCTAAACTCTCAACCTTATACACTAACCTATAAGCCCTAAACCCTAAACCTTTAATCCTAGGCCCTAGGTCCTTAACCCAGCTCTCTCATGATTATGATTTTGCAGGTGGTCTCGTTGCATTGGACATTTGTACGATTGATATTGTCCCGAGCTGCAATTGGATGAAATCTCTGGGGGAGTTTAGTATGGACTTGAATGCCTTGACACTTTGCTTTGCCCATAGGGGTTGATCAGTGGTATGGCATGGCATGAAAGCCGTAAAAATGCAAATCATTTCAGCAAGGCAATTGGCCCGAGAGCTCAAGAAAGAAAGTCAGTGGCTTATATGGCAATATTCCTGAGGTGAAGGATATAGACATGCAGCAGTTGCTCTCAGATTTTGCGGATGTATTTTGCTGGTATGCCATCTTAGTTGCCTCCAAAGAGGGATGTGGATCATGTCATAGTCTTGGAACCTAGCAGAAAGCCCATAAACAAAGCTCCATACTGACTTTCCAAAGTGGAATGGGAGGAATTGGCAATATAGGTTTGGGAGTTGCTTGAGAAGAATTTCATCTTTCATAGCACCTCTCTCGTTGCCTCCTCTGTGCTCCTGGTGAAAAAGGAAGATAATATCTACGGTACGTGTGTTGATTTCATGGATCTCAACAAGGCTACCATCAAAAACGGATTTCCAATCCCCTATATTGATGATTTGTTGGGTGAGCTCAAGAGTGTTCAGCTCTTCACAAAAACAGATTTGAGGTGAGGCTACCATCAGATCAGTGTGAAAGAGGGAGATGAGCACTAGGCGGCCTTCTGCACATAACGGGTTTTATATGAGTTCAAGGTGATACCGTTTGGGTTGACTAATGCACCAGCCACCTTCTAGGCACTAATAAACAAAATATTGCAGCCACTTCTCTTCTGATGCATGTTGGTTTTCTTTGATGACATCCTCATTCACAGCAAGAACATTTAGGAGCACATTGAACATGTCAAACAAGTGCCACAAATTTTGAGGTTGCATCAGCTTTATGCAAAAGCCCAAAAATGTACTTTCATGGCAGAAGAGGTTGAATATTTGGGGCCCATTGTGAGTAGAGATGGCATTCGGGTAGATCCTGCGAAGGTGAAATGCGTAAGGGAATGGTCGCAGCCACAAAATCCTACTCAGCTGAGAGGATTCTCAGGTCTTGCCTCCTGCTCCAGTAGATTCATTCGAAACTTTGCCAAAAGATGGCATCTCCTTTTATTGACCTTTTGAAGAAGGATGCCTTTTTGTGGTAAAAAGAAGCACAACTTAGTTTTCAAGAACTGAAATTTGCCTTGACTCATGCACCTGTGTTGGTATGCCCTGACTTCTCATGGCCATTCATTGTGGAGGCAAATGCTAGTGTCGAAGGCTTGGGGGACTGTTTTACGACAAGAGCATGGTATCATAGCTTCACTGTTTTACGACAAGAGCATGGTATCATAGCTTATGAAAGTAGAAAATTTGAGGCCAAAGAGCTCAACTACCATGTTTATGATGAGGAAATGTTGGCAGCCAGAGAGTATTGTCCAGGAGTACCCCTATCTTCTACCAGGTTGATCAGCATCACTTTGCTGTCCCAGCACCCTTGCGTAACAGCTGGTACATGTAATTTTGAGGGCAAAATACTATGGGAAGGGATGGCTGTAATGAAGAGGGAAAAAGGGCTATTTTAGTGGCCCTTTAGGTAGAAAAAGGGCTACTTTAGTGGCCCTTTAAGTCCCCATCCACCACTCATTGTACACTTTTGAAGTGACATCTAATTCTATCTACTTTGCCTATTGTAATATCATATTTCAATGTTGTATGCGGTAATGATCTGTGTCACATGGGTAGGACCATATAAGTAATTTTTTGTTTTTCTTGGTTGCAAGTTTGATCTCACTAGTTACAACTTTCAGATATTCTTTTTGTCTCTCAGCTTCATAACAACTTTCATGTACTTGTTGTGCAGGCGTTGCAGTTGCTCTTGTTTGCGCTTTGATATCCTTTTAGTTTGGTACAATGCAGCTTATTTGCAGACAGTATATGAAATTTCTGATATTTCAGAAATGGAGACGTAGACATTTCAATGCAGCTTATGCTTGTGTATTCATGAGATTGTGATTGTCCCTTTGCTAACTAATTAATTTTTTTGTCTTGTTTAAATCTGTGTGTGTGTGTGTGGGCGCGTGTGTGTCTCTCTCTCCCCCCCTCTCCCCCACATCGGAGGAGATTTTTGTACTGATGATTAGGTCCCATGGGTCATTTTTCGCCCCCCGAGGACGATAATAAATTCTACTTCTACTTCTACTTCTCATCCCCCCCATCCCCCACAATTTCCCCTCAATGAATCGTATTGTAGTGTCTCATAATGCCATTTTGGTCTTCTGAAGACTTTAATAAATCTTTCTTTCTTTTATACCGCGACCCCATGGCCCTCCCAATTCACCTTCACCTCTCTGTTACACCCCCCTCTTCCGGTGAGCTATTTCAGATGCATGCCAATTAACCCCTGGATGACTTGGCAAATAAATTTTTTTACAGCCCTGGCCCCAGCTATTCTTAAATTTCTTTATATATAATGCCACACTTAGTGTTATTCATCTTTGAAGCATGCAATTTGAAGGTTGCTTTTTAACTTTCTTTCTTGTTAGTTGTCTTGAAAACTCAACGAAAATGTAGACAAGCACCAAGTTCCAACTTGACATCTTGTCATCACAAATTTGCTTGCCATTTTTCATGACCTTGTCCTTGTGCATTTATGTTCATATGTCTAGCTCAACAGACGACGTCACAATGCTCGATTTTTAATAGTCATTTGATAGTGAAGACCTTACAGTAGGATCTTCCATTTTTTCTGTGGAGTTGTTCTTGTAGTTATCTGGTTAAGATGTTAGCTTGTTATGTTTTGAAGTCTAGATGATGATACAGACACAAATGTTGATTTGAGGACCGGTCGTCTTTGGTTTTGGTACAGTGTCACATTTTGAAAGTCTAGGAAAATGCTTGATTCAGAGATTGTCGTCCTCTGCTTTGATGAGTAACTTATTAGATCCATTAACTTTTTGGCATTTGATTTTTAGAGTTTTGCGAATCTTACATTTAACTAAGTTATTTTTACCAGAACCTTATGTCACATTTTTGCTTGAGAACTGTCTGGAGGACTTGATTGAAAATAGCTTCTAATATATTATTTAATATTCGCAAAAAAATTGATGCCTGTTCCTGCCACTGAATCTGTTTTACAATTTAACATGATCACAAGTCCACGAATTACATAAAGGTATTAATCTTAGATAAACATGTACAAAGTTTGCATCGAATGCATATTTAGGGGTTGTTTTCCCATCCTACTGGTTGTGAAGCTAAGCTCGATGGGTGTTTCCAATAGAAGTTTTTATTTGGTGAATTGTACAACATGGATGGCCCTTAACACAGAATACCTGTTCAAGTATGCGGGGCTTGCAGTCAACAAGTAAGATTTTTTAATGAAAAATCATCTCATATTGCCATGTCAGCATAGTCCTTTTTGTTCTGATGAGTTCTTGTCAATGTTTATGTAAGTTTTTCATGTCCTTTTTGTTCTGATGAGTTCTTGTCAATGTTTATGTAAGTTTTTCATGAGGGTAGTGCAATTTTGTACATGGGAAAGAATTTGGAAGTTATTCGAGTTATCGTATGTATGCATGCACTGAGATCCAGAAGGAAAATTGCAGTTTAGGAAGTACAATATTTTTTGGCATAAATCAGTCTTAACAATGTGTTGATCCCTTTGTATGAAGTACTCAAATTTTGTTCTGTGCTTGCAGCCTCCAGAATTTGGAATGCTGTCTGGTTGTCCTTTTTCCATATTTTTCGTAAGCCTACCTCAAATCCCTTACAAATAATGATTTTTTATTTTGTGTGATAAAATTTGAGGTCTTAAAAACTGAATCATTGGCGGTTTTCTCGGATTTTCCTTCAGACGATTGTTCCACACGATTAACCCCTGTGGGCATGTGCTGAACCCTTTAAGCATGTCTAATTAGTTGCAGTGATGCTTTTATTACTGTCCAGATTATTTCATAGGTTTTCCTGCTTCAAATTAAAGCTTCCAGTTTTGGCTAATTCCTCAGCAGTCCTTTCGTTAGACGTTATGTTACATGATGTCTTCTGTACCAGGTGTATTATCCTGGTTTGAATTGCTATGACAAATTTAAGCTAGAGCTAACTTAACTTGGGAAGGATGCTAACGTTTGTGTCACATACTTACCACCATGTGCCCCATGTAAGATCAGGAAACATGTAAAAACAATGAACGTTCTCGTAAATAATCTAATATATCGGGCTTTCGTGCAAAATGATTGCAAAGAAAACAGGGGTTACTTTTATACTTCAACCACCCATCTCAGACAGGGTCTCTGTAAATGTTAATTCAGGTCAATTATTTATAGCTGGTAAATAGGAGCTAGCATATGCTCATAGATAGTTTTTTGATCGAACCCCACTCCAATGTCTTCACTTGTGTGCTTCTGTAACTAGGCCTTCAGGAAAGTCAATTAAGTAACTATACTCAGGGTACATTTCACGTTTTGTGAAGCTGCAACACAATGGAAGAGGATGATTTAGAACATGAAAACCTTTTACATAAGCCTATTGGCAAGTGGGTTATAGAATTTGGAGTATGCTAAATTAAACAAACTCCAAATTTGAATGCTGCTTCCGAAGAACTGCGGGAAATGCACTCAAGCTACTGTACTTGACCTTCATTTCAAGTTTGTGCCTAAATTGTACCAGGTTCTGCAAAATACAACGGAAGGATAACATGAAGGCCTTGCATTACAAAAGCCTACTCATGCGTGGGAGTATAGAAGATGCAGGATGCTAGATCAAACTCAGCCCAAAAAATGGAATGCTGCTAGAAGATACTCAATGCATGGCTGTTTAATCCTCATCCACAATGGTGGTCAAAGAAGGCATTTCTGAACTTAAGGATGCCTTATTTGCAATGCATGGAGAGCATGGATATACAAAAGAGAGAGCTTGGTGCAATGAGTCAAGAGGGTTTCTGGTGACAAAAGAGGTGACACTGAAAATATGCATGCTTTGATTTGCCAAGTGTTAGTGCAAGGCATTCTATATGGGATGAGCTACATGGTCTGACAGAGTTAGTATGAGCTTACGTCACTCAGGTTGAAATAATGAGCTGAGAGAGAGCTGCACAAGTTTGTGGAAAACTTGGAAAACTGGCATGAAGTGTTGACATCACACAAAGAGTGGTTAATGCCAGGAAATTTCAGATAAGAGGATTAAAAGGGACTCTCTCTTGTGCGGAAGTTGTCAGAAAGGAGTAGAGCTGAGATTGCTTGAGGAGGGCTGGAGATCTTGAAAGGTACAGTATGGGGGACAATGAAGATGAATACCTTAGTAGAGGCCCTATTCAATTAGTTGAAACAGGGTTGACAAAGAATTCTGGTTGGGGATATGAACAAGACAGACAGCTCTCAGAAAAAGGGAGCCAGATCACATCATTGCAGGAACATAAGGTGAATTATATGCATGAGGTTTATGGGGCCAGGAAGGCAAGAAAGTGGGCTGTTTATCATTTTATGGTGATGGGAGGGTTCATGTCTATATTGCAACAGGGCCTATGAGACCAGGGGGTCTCTATTATGCACAGTGTCATGGAATGATGATTCCATTTTAAAAAAATAACCACACACACACACACACACGGTCCTTGTGTATCGAGCCTTGATCATCTGGCAATGGAATCCTTGGTGACCTAGCCCTATGGTTCCTTGTTCATATTCCCCTTGTAGGGTCCTGAGACCGGGATTCCCAATTTGCAGTAACTTCTGTTGAAAGATCGGCCTATGGGGTTGCTACTGGGGATGGTCAGGGAAACCATGCACGTTTGTGTTCACTATGCTTCAAATCATGGAGTGGATTGGGGCCCATAAACAGAACTCATGGAGATCTGGAGGCCTTTGAAGAAACATCTGATTTGCGTGACTTTGAAGGGGCTTGGAGAGAGAATACCAAAGGCATGATCGTTGTAATCATACCCGATAATCCCAGGCCATCGACATTGAGGTACTGACTCCAAAGTGTTAGCCACATGATAGGCACACCTGACTTTGGCGACCTGGCCTATTGGTCAAGTCACAGTATAATTAGCACACACCCCACTTCGGGCATATCCTCAGTAAAAGCTAGTCAGCAATGGTCTGAAGTCCATGCAAAGCCAAAGTTTGCAGCTTATGGGACCCAGCTAGTTCCTTTGTAGATATATCATTTAGCCCCTTCTTACCTCTTTGTTTTTGCTTGGAGGTTGACTGATGCTTGTCAGCTTGCTGTTGCTTATTGTGATGATCTACTTCTGTTAGAATTCCTTCACTTTCCTCTTTGTTGACTGCGTTCAGCTTCTTGTCTTTGTCTTTGCAGGATCTATTCGTAAAGATGGTGTTTGCTACTATTGCAGATACTTTTCTTCTTGTAAATGACTGCAAGGATTTCCCGTCGCCTGCAGTCCTGCAGGTTGCCTTTTCTGCTAACTGCAGAGGATCACCTCTTTAGTGGAGTCTTAGGGGATCCTCAAAGGGATCTAATAAACACGCTATGTGTGTGAGCACAAGTTAGAGGACTTCCCAATAGGGTGGGCTTTACAGGTCTAGCTTCTTCCTTGCTCTGATACCGTCTATGTTAGCTTTTGGAGCCACAATAGTCGAGAATTGCATGCAATATGACGACCTATCAACCACAATGATGAATTCACATAAAATGACGTAGCAAACTCTCTACCCTTTGTTGAAGTGACACAACAATCCGAAGATCCTGTGAGAGATGAAAATCTCATAAGATAGTTAACCCCCATAATTGCGACACAATAGACGAAATAAAATCCTTCTATTTCTTAAGATCAAACCAGAGAATTCTGCCACACCCGTATTCGGTTTGTTGGCTTACAAGAAGAAGACTCAGACTGGTAAGACTCACTAATCAACCCTATGAGCGGCTGCTCAAAAACAGACTACAGCATATGAGAGAAAATAGACATGGCCTCATGGGCTTGGACAAAAGGAAGGAGAACTCATGCCGTGAACCATCTTTATAAGAATCATGGTGCTGCCTCAGTTTGCCGCCTTGAGCTCTTGTTGTCGGTTCAGTCTCTAGAAGCCACGCCACAGCTCATAACCGCCATGCTCACTTAGAAAACTGCATCTTCTTGTGCCAAGTGTCCATGCATGCTCTAGTCGACCAATCACTGCCAACCATCCACGCTTTCCATTGCATGGACCAATCGTAAACTAGCTGCCACGTCCACTGGCCAATCATCCAAATCTCTAAGGTGCTAAACCACCTCCTCATAAGAGGATTTCCCCAACAATACCCCCCCGAAATCTGAGCAGGGAAATTTATACTTGAACACTGAAGTTGAAGACATGCCAAAGTAATCCAAGACTGCTTAAATACTAACGCTACCACCTGCACAAGACATGATAACAAACTGCCACTCACATAGGGCACGGCACCAAAAACGAGTTACCCCCATAGGGCATAACCTCTTAACACGATCTCAGATCAGCATAGATCATCTTCCAAACACTTCTTCTTTTGGTTGTAGCTCCTACGTTTCTTGCGTGTCTAGGGCACTAAAGTACCTCAATCAATCCTCTGACCAGAGATCATTGTAAGACTTCTTATCTTCATACTTGATTCTATCTCACGAACACTCAAATTGAAGGGGATTCAAACACCTCGCCTTCGAACTAGGACGAAGCACTAGGGCACCTGCATTATGCCGCAAAAAGTCCTTGTCCCCAAAATTATGGTGAGATATTAGGAGAGAACACAGCTGTATGCATCTAGGAATCTGAAGAGAGAAGAGATAGATCAATAATCAAAGCATCAACGATGCGACATGCTCTTGGATCCTCAGAACCCCTCTCGGATCTCTTTGGTAGAATCACGAATCACAACCTTCATAGGCCAGCAGATTTCTCCGAGTCTCATGGATTCTAACCGCTCTGATACCATGGTTTGCTTTTGGCACCACAATAGTCGAGAATGGCATGCAATTTGACGACCTATCAACCACAATTATGAATTCACATAAAATGACGTAGCAAACTCTCTACCATGTGTTGAAGCGACACAACAATCCCAAGATCCTGTAAGAGACAAAAATCTCATAAAATAATGAAGCCAAATAATTGCGACACAAGAGACGAAACAAAATCCTTCGATTTCTTAAGATTGGATCATAGCATTTTTGCCTTACCCGTACTTGGTTTGTTGGCTTACAAGCAAACTCAGACTAGTAAGAATCACTAATCGACTTATGAGGAGTTGCTCAGACACAAAACTATAGCATATGAGAGGAAATAGACATGGCCTCACAGGCTTGGACAAAAAGGAGGAGAACTCGCGCTATGAACCATTTTCTAAGGATCATGCTGCCACCTCACTTTGCCCCCTTGAGCTCTTGTTGTTGCCTCAAGTCTCTAGAAGCCACACCATTGATCAGAACCGTCATGCTCATGTAAAGAACTGCATCACCTTGTCCATGCATGCACTAGTTGACTAATCACTGTGAACCATCTATGCTCTCCATTGCATGGACCAATCATAAACTAGCTGCCATGTCCACTGGCCAATCGTGTAAGAAATCCTAGGTTTACTATATTTAGAAATGTGCTAAGGAACAGAAAGGAGACTGAAATAGCAGAGAACAAGGACTAATTGTATTGCTTGAATGTCTGTAGGGTATCTGTTGTGTGTCATCCATACAATTGGGCCTCTCTTATATAGAGAGTGAAGAGTCACACATGAAAAGGTGTGTACTCCAAAAAAACCGTCTTATAGCGATGTGGGGCTACAAATAATAGCACCATGTCACCAGTGTCAAATTCCAGGTGACGTCTATGTTTGTTGGCAGACCGTTGATACCGCTCTTGCGCTTTTCGCATATGATCCCTGACTTGGAGTAGAATGTCTTGCATTTCTTGAACCAATTGATCAGCTAGGGCCACTTGATTTGAATTACAAAATTCGTTGGTACAATCGGAGTGTGTCCATAAGCTGCTTGGAATGGAGTCATGCTGATAGCACTATGGAAAGAGTTATTATAAGCAAACTCAAGGAGTGGTAGATACTCTTCCCAAGCTGCTAGGCGTGACTGAATATAATGTCGAAGCATTTCTTCGAGAACTTGGTTGACTCTTTCAGTCTGGCCATCTGATTCTGGGTGGTAGGCTGAACTGAACAGTAGAGTTGTACCCAAAGATTCGAACAGTGAAATCCAAAAGTGACTGGTAAACTTAGGATCTCTGTCAGATATGATATTCTTGGGCAATCCATGGTGTTGGAAAATGTGTTGTATGAAGAGTTTGGCTATGTCCGGAGCCTGTGCACTGCTTTTGCAAGCAACAAAGTGTGCCATTTTGGACAATCAATCAACAATTACCATAATCTGAGTGTTACCTCTGGAGGATCGTGGTAGTGTTGTAATGAAATCCATGGAAATACTTTCCCACCTTTCAATTGGAACTGGAAGAGGCTGAAGAAGTCCTGTTGGAAGTCGTCGGCTTGCTTTCATTTGTTGACAAGATAAGCAAGATGTAACCATTTTGATGACGTCGCTTTTCATCTGAGGCCAGTAGTATGTTGCACTGAGTAACCGATAAGTCTTGTTGATGCCTGGATGGGCAGCATAAGGAACTACATGATGCTCTTTTAACAAAAGACGTTGAACTTCCTTGTCATGTGGTACACAGACGCGATCTTGATAGTACAGAAGGTCGTCCGTATAAGAATAGGATGAGAAAATCTTCTGTTCGGAAGTCGAAGGTTGATCTTTTGAAAGAACTTATACTGTTGTGCCGAAGTCTTTATTATTGAAATACTTCCCTTTGAATGAATTCGGAACATCCACAGATAATGTAGAGATTACCATAGTTGATGCTAGAGTTAACCTGCTGAGAGCATCTGCAACTACATTGCGTAGTCCTGGAATGTACTCAATGGTCATGTGAAAGTTGGCCAGAAACTCAACCCAGCGTGCTTGTCGAGCGCTCATGACTGGCTGAGTAAAGATATACTTTAAAGAGTGATGGTCTGTTTTGACCACAGAGTCGGCTCCCATGAGATAATGTGTCAAAGAGTGATAAGCATGTACAACGGCAAGAAACTCCTTATCATAAACTGGGTATCGGGTTTGGATATCAGAATGTTTATGGCTGTCAAAAGCAATAACTCTGCCTTCTTGCATCAAGACTGCTCCTGTAGCGATGTCGGAAGCGTTGGTCATGACCTCAAAGGGAAGGTTTGGGTCAACAATAGCCATAACTGGTGTGGTAGTGAGTGCTTGCTTGAGTTGTTGGAAACTATACTCTGTTTCGGAAAGCCACTGAAAAATTGCTGTGCTTTTTAATAATTCGGACATAGGAGCTGCGATTTCGAAAACTGATAGACCTTTGTATGGTAGAAGTTTGCCAATCCGAGAAAAGAGCGAACATCATGAACATTCTTAGGAGTAGGCCAGTTTCAGATTACCTCGACCTTCTTGGGATCCACAGAGATGCCTTGAGCTGAAATAACATGTCCCAAATATTCGAGTTGGGTTTTGAAGAACTCACTCTTCTCAATGTTGATGTAGAGAGAATTTGCACGGAGAACTTCAAAAACTTGGTGAAGATGTTGTTTGTGCTCATGTAGGGATCTGCTGAAAATGAGGATGTCATCGAGGTAAACGATGACGAACTTATCGAGGAAAGGCCTGAAGATGTCGTTCATGAGTGTCATGAATTTGGACGGGGCATTGTTTAACCCAAAAGGCATGACCAAATATTCATAGTGTCCATACTTTGTTCGAAAAGCTGTCCTGTACTCATCGCCTTCTCGTATGCGAATTTGATGATAACCTGAACGAAGATCAATCTTTGAGAATTGTGTTGCATGTAGAAGTTGATCGAAGAGGTCATCGATGCGAGGCAATGGATACTTGTTTTTGATAGTGAGCTTATTGAGGGCTCGGTAGTCGATGCAGAGGCGCATTGACTTATTCTTTTTTTCCACAAGTAGTACAGGAGATCCGAAAGGGCTGCGACTAGGCTGAATGTGACCTTTGTCGAGTAGTTCGGTGACCTGTCTTTGGATTTCTTCATTTTGAGTGTAAGAAACCCAATAAGGAGGTTTCGACGGTAGATTCTGCCGGGAATAAGTTCGATTGGGTGATCCACTGGTCGTCGAGGTGGTAACTGCTTTGGCAATTCCTGTGGAAAAATATCTAGGTAGGGCTGGAAAAAAGGTTGGTTGAGGTATTCAGGAGGATCCTTTGTTGGTGTCTCCTCGACTGCCGTAACCAACAGAAGTGAAGTCTTTACTTGGCGTTTACGAACCCACTTCTTTACTTGTAGGGCAGAGGCAACTGGGGTTGAAGGAGAGTCCCTAGAACCAGTTAGCTCAATAAGTTTTCCTTGGTGGACAAACTGGATAGTATGGCTGCGAAAACTGATTGATGGATCATAGTCGTAGAGGCACTGTTGTCCGAGTATGACATCGTACCGAGAAAGAGGCATGATGTCGAAGTTCAACTTGTCCGTATAATGTTGGATGCGAAAAGACAAGTTTTTGATCCTGGTGTTGCACAAGAAAGTAGTTCCATTTGCGAGTTCAATCTGATAGTCCATGAGACTAGGACTGGTGGTCAACCGAAGTTTGTCGACCATAGAACTAGCTAGGAAGTTATGAGAGCAGCCACTGTCAATGAGGATAGTGACTGTTGTTCCACGAATCGATCCTTGAACACAAAGTACTTGAGTGGCCAGGGAAGGTTCGGGGTTACTGGCAAGGCTCAAGTGGATGGTATTTGCCATTCGAACAGCTTTGCCTTTCTTGTCTTGTGCTGGGGTAGCATCTTCTCTTTGGGAAGTGCTAGGTTCCATATTGGAATTTTGCTTTGGTCGCTTGGGACAATCGAACCATCTATGGTCGCCTGTAAAGATGGTACAAAGTCCTTTTGTGCTGGAGTTGTTCTTCTTGTCAGTGGCCGCACCTTTATGTTGGTGATGTCGGTAATGACTTTGTGAAGAAGAAGAGGCGCGATCCTTGGAGGAGTGCTTCTGTTGGAATCCAGCATATGATTTCTGAGTCTTCTGGGGATCTTGAGACTGTCGCTGACCTTGATTACCGGAGTTTTTTCGAAACCTGGTGTTATCTTGAGGGCAAGCACCTTTGGCCATAGTAGAGTTCTGTGTGCGATTAGCACTCTGCTTCCCTGTGTTTTGGAAATCTGTAATGCGCTCTGCGTAAGCAATAGCGCCAGCTGTGGTGGTGATGTTTGCTTTAAGGACATCAATGCATAACGGGACAGGGAGCCCGTTTGCTCCAACTGTCGGAGTTTTGAACGTGCTTGGAAGTCCGCATTGGTAGGTATGAACTGCTTACGGAGCACGTGTTCAAAACGTTCCCATGTTAACACACTTTTGCCGTCCTTTAAGCGTCTTTGCCACCATAGAAAAGCTGTATCCTTGAGGAGGGAGGCTGCCAAGGCGATCTTTTTGCCTTCAGTGAGGTCAACAGTATCAAAATACATGCGCAATTTTGCGAGCCATTAGTCAACTGTTCGGCGATTGCGTTGACCAGTGTAGGCTTCCGGAAGTTTGATGTCAATTCTTTTAGTTTTGGAAGCTTGAAGTAAACGGTAGAGGGCACGTAGTTCAGTGTTTTCTACCTCTGGTGGGAATGAATCCGCATAGTCGTCTGGTTGCGTCATGTCATTCTCTGTATGTGTGGTACTGCGAGAATCTTGAAGTTGTTGAACTTTCTGGACCAAGTCGGAGATGCTGTCCTGAAGCTGGGAAATTTGAAGTTGCAGTAGTGTTTCGCCTTGTATGTTGACTTCAGGGTTCTTTTTTGGACTTTGAGTCTTTGATCTCTGGAGAGGCTTCACGCGAGCATTGCGACATATCGGAGATCCCTGTGAGAAAAGCGCGAACTTGCGCTCTAGTTTGTACCATTCCTGGAAGAAGATTCGGGCTGCTCCCTGAGGTTGCTCATGTTGGAGGGGGCAGGCGAGGCAAGATGGAACCACCCGTGGAAATCTGGTAAAGGAGGTCCTGTCTGAGGTAACACTGGTGATGCCGAAAGTGGTGTTACTGCTCGTGAGAGGACATGAGTAGGTTGTAGAGTCCACGGATCTGAGAAAGGATAAGGAGCTGCTGTCGGAAGTGGAGGATATCTAGGAGAAGGAGTGCCTTCAGAGTGTAAATACTGTCTTGGAGAAGGTACAACCTGTAGAGGAGGATATCTGGGAGCTGATGGAGGTGGAGAGTACCCTGGAGATGCCGAAGGTGAGGGGTAAAATTCTCTCCAAAGATGGACAGCAAACTCTTGAGGAATATCGGGTTCTGGGTATCTTCGTGTCTCGTGGAACACAACCTGGACTGTGCTGAGGAAGTAATGTAACTGAGGTGCCTCACGCAGAAGGTATAGGATGTGGTCCAAATCACTAGGAGGGCACGTGACACAGAAGACCCAAGATGCAAAAGCTCCGAAATGGGCTGGTTGTGCAATCTGAACACGATATTGTGTGGTAGATGATGCCTGAGGTGTCCTTGAAATGCCGGGTGAATTACCAGGGGTTTCCATGCTTTAAGGGAACGTCTTTCATTTGCTGTAATTTGATAATGACAAGAGAATCCTTAAAAGCAGAATGGAAAGACTCCACCTGGCAATGATTTAATCTGCCAAATTGTTGTGTAGAAGATCGCAGATCTGGGCCTGGTATTTAACAGGCTGTCTTCATCACGATAGGAGGCTGAAACTGCTGCTGATCTGGCACAAAAATGTAGCGAACCAAGGAGAGCAGTCTATCAATGGCGCAAAAGGGCTGCAGGTACCCGATTAATGATCGCAATAGGGGCTGGCGCACCAGGCTGCTGCTGTCATGGGAGACTGGCGAAACAGAAAAGGGGCAGGCGAGGCTGTCAATGGCGAAAATCTGGTTGCAGGCTGTTTTGCAACCGAAGGGCTAGCTGGCGCTGTGCTCACATTGCAGGCTGGAAAGGAACAGGGCTGCAAAACCAGCGGGGCTGCAAGGGCAAGGTAACTGGCAGCGAAAAAGGTGAGGGGTTGGCAGCGAAAATGGCACGGCTGGCAGCGAGATGGTGCGTGAAGGCTGGCAGCAAGATGGCGTGGGCTGGCAGCGAGATGGCGAGGCAAAGGCTGGCAGCGAACCTGCGCGGGCTGGCAGCGAAATGGCGAGGGCTGAGGGCAGACCCTGCGTGGGCTGACAGCGAAATGGCGAGGGCTGAGGGCAGCTCCTGCGTGGAAATCCGTACGGTGGAGGCGAGCCTGCATGCAAATCCGTACGGACGTCAAAGGGTGCGCCCCTTTTCCGTTGGTGGCTGCCTAGGTTGGGTGGTTGCCCAAAAATTAAATGGTGGGTTTAATTAACCCTAGGGTAGCTAGGGTAAACCTAAGGTTTGGGTCTGGGTTTTCCATTTTAACCCCTCTAGGTACCCTTTTATAGGTGCTTGGTGCCTAAAAGGTGTGCCTATTCGAAGGGGTGTGACCCTTGGAATAGGTGCACCTTTTCATGAAGGGGTGTGTCTCTGTTTTTAAAAGGGGTGTCCCTACATGAATAGGTGTGTCCTTTTGTCCACGATGGGGTGTGTCCCTTGAATGAGGAGTCGAGGCTCTTCATCAAAAGGTGTGTTCGATGGTGGAAAAGGTGCGTCCCTTGGTTTTGGGACAGGCCAAGCACCTGAAAAGACACGATTTTTGTCGTGTCCATTCACATCAACTCCTGATGTGTGGGAGATGGAGAGGCCATTGATGACTTTAGGCAAGGTTGGCGCTAAAAATTTTTACGCTCATCCTCTCCATCTCTTCCATGCACAATGTGCACGGATGTCCTTCTAGCGGAAAAGATGTATCAGATCGGCGCTAGAAGGTGGGGGGCATTTCCTACAAGCAGGAGCGAATTTTGCTTTGATACCACTGTAAGAAATCCTAGATTTACTATATTTAGAAATGTGCTAAGGAACAGAAAGGAGACTGAAATAGCAGAGAACAAGGAATAATTGTATTGCTTGAATGTCTGTAGGGTATCTGTTGTGTGTCATCCATACAATTGGGCCTCTCTTATATAGAGAGTGAAGAGTCACACATGAAAAGGTGTGTACTCCAAAGTGTGTGTGCATGAAGAGGTGTGTACCCCTTGTGAAGGGTGTGACCCTTGATGAGAGGGTACATTACAATAGAAATGTCTCTTCAATAGAGTGTCTCTTGTGAAGGGTTGTGCCTCATAGGAAGTGTCCCGTCGAAAGGGCAAGGGTTGTGCCTCATAGGAAGTGTCCTGTCGAAAGGGCATACCTTTCCACAAGTGTCCATTCATCAAACCATCCATAAGTCTAGAAATAGAGAAAGGAATACGTCACAGATCGTGACAAATCGTCCAAATCTCTAAGATGCTAAACCACCCCCCCTATGAGAGGAACTCCCCAACAATTCCTCCCGAAATCCGAACACGGAAATCCATACTGGAACACTGATGTCGCAGTTTTGCCAAAATAATCGAAGACTGTTGCATTTAACAACGCTGACAGAGACCAAAAATACTAAAGTTACCACCTACACAAGTGATGACAAACTGCCACCCACACAGGGCATGGCACCAAAAACGAATTGCTCACACATGGCACAATCCCTCAACATGATCTCGATCAGCACAGATCGTCTTCCAAGCACTTCTTATTTCGGTTGTAGCTTGTACTTTTCTTGCTTGTCTAGTGCACTAAAGTACCTCGATCAATCCTGTGAGTTCTGACCAGAGATCTTTGTAACACTTCTCATCTTCATGCTTGATTTTGTCTCACAAACAATCAAACTAAAGTACGTATTCACAAAAAGATGGTAAAGAATGAGGATTGTGATTTCAAAACAAGTCGCCTCTCAACTGGGACAAAGCACCAGGGCATTGCATTATGCCGCAAAAAGTCCTTGTCCCCAAAATGATGGTGAGATACCAGGAGAGAACATAGCTGCATGCATCTAGGAATCTGGCACAAGAGAGAGGAGACATATCAATAAATCAAAGCATCAACGATGCAACTTGCTCTTGGACCCTCGGAACCCCTCTCGGATCTGTCTGGTAGAATCGCGAATCCCAACCTCCATAGGCCATCAGATTTCTCCGAGTCTCATGGACCCTAACCGCTCTGATACAAATGTGAGCTTTTGGCGCCACAATAGTTGAGAATTGCATGCAATATGACGACCTACCAACCACAATTATGAAATGACGTAGGAAACTCTCTACCATTTGTTGAAGTGACACAACAATCCCAAGACCCTTTGAGAGACGAAAATCTCATTAGGTAGTGAAGACAAATAACTGCGACACAATAGACGAAACAAAATCCTTCTATTTCTTAAGATCAGATTAGAGTATTCCGTTGCACCCGTAGGCGGTTGTTGGCTTACAAGAAGAAGACTTAGACTGGTAACACTCACTAATTGATCCTATGAGCAAGTGCTCAGACACAAACTACAGCATATGAGAGGAAATAGACATGGCCTCACGAGCTTGGACAAAGGGGAGGAGAACTCATGTTATGAACCATTTTTATAAGGATTGTGCTGCCGCTTTAGTTTGCTGCCTCGAGCTCTTGTTGTTGCCTAAGGTCTCTAGAAGCCACGCCATTGCTCAGAACCGCCATGCTTACAAATGTCCATGCATGCACTAGTCGACAATCACTGCCAACCATCCACGTTTCCAGTGCATGGACCAATCATAAACTACCTGCCACGTCCACTGCCAATCATCCAAAATCTCTAAGGTGCTAAGGCACCCCCCCATGAGAGGATTTCCCCAACAATATCCCCCGAAATCCAAGCAGGGAAATTCATAATGGAACACTGAAGTCAAAGACATGCCAAAATAATCGGAGATTGCTTCAATTACAGTTAACAACGTCGACAGAGACCAAAAATACTGAAGTTACCACCTACACAAGGCATGATAACAAATTGCCACCCACATAGGGCATAGAAACGAGTTACCCACACGGGGCATAACCCCTCAACTTGATCTGGATCAGCACAGATCATCTTCCAAGCAGAGTACGCATGCTTCAGCAAGCACTTCGAGTGCAAATTTCTTCTTCTTTCGGTTGAAGCTCCTTCGTTTTTGCCCAGGGCGCTAAAGTACCTCGATCAATCCTTTGACTAGAGAGCCTCATAAGACTTCTCATGTTCATGCTCGATTCTGTCTCACGAACAATCAAACTGACGTGGGTATTCAGAAAAAGATGGTAAAGAATGAAGACTGTGCTTTCAAACTGCCTCGCCTCCTAATTGTGACAAAGCACCAGGGCACCTACAGTATGCAGCGAAAAGTCCTTGTCCCCAAAATTATGGTGAGATATGAGGAGAGAACACAGCTGCATGCATCTAGGAATCTGCCACAAGAGAGAAGAGACAGATCAATAAACAAAGCATCAACGATGCGACATGCTCTTGCACCCTCAGAACCCCTTGGAGCCACAATAGTCGAGAATTGCATGCAATATGATGAACCTATCAACCACAATTATGAATTCACATAAAATGATGTAGCAAACTCTCTACCATAAGTGACACAACAATCCGAAGACCCTTTGAGAGATGAAAATCTCATAAGACATGCGACACAATAGACAAAACAAATTCCTTCTATTTCTTAAGATCAGACCAGAGAATTCTGCCGCAACCGTACTCAGTTTGTTGGCTTACAAGAAGAAGACTCAGACTGGTAAGACTCACTAATCGACCCTATGAGCAGCTGCTTAGACACAGACACAGCATATGAGAGGAAATAGACATGGCCTCACGGGCTTGGACAAAAGGAAGGAGAACTCGCATCATGAACCATTTCTGTGCTGCTGCCTCAGATGCCGCCTTGAGCTCTTGTTGTCGCCTCAGGTCTCTAGAAGCCACGCCACTGTGCAGAACTGCCATGCTTACGTAAATAGTTGCATCACCCTGTGCCAAGTGTCCATGCATGCACTAGTTGACCAATCACTGCCAACCATCCACGCTTTCCATTGCATGGACCAATCATAAACTGGCTGCCATGTCCACTGGCCAATCATCCAAATCCTTAAGGTGCTAAACCCCCCCCCCCCACCACATGAGAGGACTTCCCCAACAGCTAGACTGAAGTGCCCTCCTCACACAGTGGCACATACATAGGTAGGATAGATGCACGCACACACATGAATTGCTGCAAGGGAAATGCCGATAGCATGAGGGGGTGTGAGGGTGTACCGTCCTGGTGGCTTCTCACAGAAGCTACGGCTTCAGATCCCTCACCTATGTGGCACGTTGACACAAAGTGTCCTATCGAACACATGCATAGATTCCATAGCAAAATATGACTGGGACCTAAGGTCTAACAACCACTGTTTTTGAACTTTGATTATTGTAACCCCAAATCACCCCAATTGAACTAATTCCATGGTTCATCACTAGCTTTTCCAACAAAGAAATCAAGCCTTCTTTTGGTTAAGCAAATTGGGGTTTCGGCAGTTTTAGTTTCCATCTAAGACAAGGGTTACATTGATTTGTCAATTCAAATACATTTAGTTTTTAAGTGTTTTGAGTTAGTATTGTCTGTTTTGATTGTAAAATGTTGCAGTGATGAGCTCTTCTGCATCTGAACAGATACATGCTTGCTGAGAGTTTCGGACTTTCAGGAATTGTTGCCATACTCTTCTGTGGTGTGGTAAGATCACCATTCTCTCTCTGTGCCACTGAATTAGTACTTTCTAACGCAGATGGTGGTACATGCTGAGTTATGGTTTGACATGGTACATGGACGGTGACTTCAACTTTTCAACACAATCAAACATGGTGTATTGTGGAGCATGATAAGAATAATTATTAGCCACTAATCTCTTGACTTCTTTGTAGGTGATGAAACATTACATGTTCCCAAATCTTTCTGGCAACGCGCAGGCATTCACAGCAGCATTTTTTGAGTTGATATCATCCTTGGCAGAAACGTTTGTGTACGTTTTTGTCATCTAAATAATTAATGGCATGTTTTTGCGGTTGTCAACAATTGTTAATCATTGATGCATGTGGGTTGCAGATTTATATACATGGGCTTGGACATAGCCATTGAGGAACAAAGCTGGTCACATCTTGGTTTTATTTTCTGTTCTATTGTATCCTTTAAAGTGTAAATTTGGGCCCTTTTGTCTGGTCTGTAATATTGAACAATAAAGTATGTATGACCATTGTTTATTCTTGACAGACTGTTACTTTGTACTTTTGAAAGCTATTCATTGTTGTGGCAAGGTAACAACTCCTTTCAACTAATCTGTGTATTTTTCATCTTGGTACACTATTGACGTAGCTCATAATACTTTGATATAGTGAAGTAAAAGATTGTGAATGTATCTAATGTTGTGTCTGCCAGAGAAGACTGCTAGTTAAAGCTGTGCAAAAAATGAAAGATTATTTTATTGAATTACCAATTCTTTTGAAAAGAAAACCTGATTTTGGCTTCTAGGAGTTGACTAATTATATGATATATAAAGAAAACATGGCTGGAAATAGCATCTGCACTCTGATGATAGAGTCAAAACTTGAGTACACTCGTCATAGACCTGCATCAAAAGGAAGAGTAGATTATATCTGACTTGATAAATCTTTCTTCTCCCAAAATATAAAAAAAGCAACCGAAGATCTTGATAGAAATAAACTTTTACAGTTGCAGTTACCTGCTATCAGTAGAAAAGCCAGAAGAGGAGACACCCGTGTAAAATTCAATATCAAACCTTTGATGGGTTTGTTTATAACTTGACCTTATGCCAGCAACACTGACACTTGGCTCAAGATCTAGACTTGGGCACACACAAGAGCCCAGCGCTCTTCTCACATAGCCCTAGAGCTGAGTTCATCTGGAAAACAAAGGGTTCACGACTCAAGAATGTACCACACCCTTCTCATAATATCACTTCTTGAATTGAAGCAATGCTCTTTGTAGAACCTCTCATCCATGTTGGTAGAACTTTAGAGCAAGCATAGGGTTCTTGTATGGGGTATCTACATAAGTCTTTGAGTTCAAGCTTTCAGTAAGGTTGGTTTTAATGGTCTTGCTGCTAGTTTTGAGAGTTGGTGCAGCTAAGGGAAGCTCCTAGCATCTAGTTGCTTTGGTTTTAGAGTTGGCAGCCCTTCAATGCCCCAACACTCCTCTCTCAGCTACACTTCAGTAGAGTCATCTATCAAAGCCTCCCATTCCACCAGTTAGGGAGAGAGTTCGTGGCTGAATTGATTCAGATGTCTTTCATTGATGTAAGGGTGTGGTGGCAGTGTTGGGCACGACTTTCTTTAGTTGCTAGTGATTCATCGAACAGATTAGCATACAATTGTTGGCTGTCCAGTCAGCCTGTGTTTTTGCTGTCATATTACCCCTACAGGCTGTGGTAGTTGTCCAGAGCATGTGGCGGGATTTCAGTCACTCGGTTGGATCTGGTAGCGTTTTGGGAGCGATTTGTGGCTTCCACACATACGCCTAGCTCCACCTTACATTCTAGAGGTTGGGGTTTCCTCCTCCCATGCTCTTAGGCAAGTGCAGGAGCTTTAGATCCTCCATAGCTTTCAAGTATCATTTGGGCAATTGCTCATGGGTTTTTTAAAGCCTCTTTGGCTTGCTGCAGTGGTGAATGCTGCTGCTACCTTCCTTCTGCTGGTGCTTGATCTACCGAAGAAAATGCTCGTGCTTATCATTAGGCTCACCAATTTTGAGTGTTTGAGGTGGCAAACCATCATCTTTCTGTTGTTTTCATCTACCCTAAAGTCGTGCTGCCGTTTGGCGAAAGTATAATGACCCCCTTGGTGTGTGTGCGTGTTCTCGAAGGGGGGTGTACTCTCATGATGATTTCAGCTTTGTACTCATAGGGATTTCCTTAGCTACGACCAGGAGACGACACAGAACCACGTCCACGGGCGGCTGCCAGCACTCTATCTCTGACTTTATGCCCTCACTACGTCATCCCCCTCGACGCTTTGCTGTGTTGTGTAGACGATCATCATTCTGACATGATTATGTAGCACTCCGCACTTGTTATTTGCATTCTGCATTGGAGTGGATGCTCGTTTAGTACCTCCATGTAAACTACTCTGTGCTTTCTAACAACTTGGAGATAGGAAGTTACAGACTTTTTATCCAGAATTTTATAAGGTGCTCACGGATGCCATACTGGAAGAGATTGCATGAGAGGAGAGATCTTGCAAAACTTGACAATTTGCTGGATATGATAGACAATGGAGTCTCACAGCTTTATTTTATAGAAACTGGTTCAAATTGCCCACACACATAAATGCTGTAATTTAGAGACTGTAGAGATGGATGAATTCAGATTTACACAGCTTAACAATTGCTGACAACAAAAAGAGATTGCAATATGGTTGAGGGGCCAAGACACCCCCCCCCTTCCCTCCCTCCCCCTTTATCCAGGATCACTTTATTTCTTGAAATAGGAAGGGGCAAGCACCTTCCAAACTGTATGACTCAGACAGATGATTTGGGGATAACTATAGAGAGATATAGACAATAGAGAGAGACAGACTCCAAGGCTGGGGCTGACAGAGAAATCAGCTTTTGGCCATCCCAAGAAGCCTGCAACAGTCATCACTTCCATTCCACATTAGTCGCAGGCACTAGTTATCTAGAAAGAGAAAGCAATATCAACTTGAAACTGTGCTGCAAATAAGACAAACTTGAAATTGTAGACTCACCTCATGACTTGACTCCTTTGGAGATGGAGTCCTTGATGCATCTGCAGCCCCCTTGGGTGGGAAGAGTGAGATCATGTGGCTGGAGTAAGAAAAACTCAGAAAAGCCCTGTCGGCTAGAGAGAGACAGTTTGAAGGGGTTATACTTTTAGAGAGAGAGTGTTATGGCTGCCTCCAAGCTGAGAGATGAAAAGGGGATATGCTGCAGCAGTTCCAGAGGTGCAGAGAGAGGATGTTTTCTGCATGGGATAGGGTTGGAACTGTAGAGAGAGAAAATTATTAGAGTAGAGAGACAGCGCTGCAGTAGAGAGATAAAGCTGCAGCAAGAGAGAGAATGGTACTGTTGCTGCTCACAGGCTGGAAGAAGGAAAGGGGAAGCTGCTGCTGCTGCAGAAATGCTGAGATGGGGCATATCCTTGAAGAAGAGGAGCTGAAACTGTAGAGAGAGACTGTGCTGCAGTAGAGAGAGAAAGTGCTGCAGTAGAGAGAGAAGATGCTGGAGAGGAGCTGGCTGAACCCCAAAGGGTGGAGGAGGGCTGCTGCATCAAGGGAGAGGAGGAGGGACTGAATTGGACGTTGGATTTTGTGTGGGGAAAGGCCTTTTATAAGCTCAGCCCACCCTCTGCCCAATTAAGAAAGGGGCTGGTCCCCCCTTGGATTTTGGTGGGCTGCGTGGGCGCTGTACTTCCTGTAGTGACAAGTAGTGCCATGGTCCATGCATGGCCCTCCACATGTCCCCACAGGTTGCCATGTGGCTATGCCACATGTCAAGCATGCCACGTCACCGAAAAACCCTAAAAAAGCAAAGTGGTCAGAATTCAATTCTGATTTCACTGTCGGGTACCTAATAGTTTGTACTATCCAATGACGTACTCTAAAGTCACAACTGAGCCATAACTGAGCTCATTAGTTTTTCGTCTTATCTTGTATCTCCATGTCTCCTTGGCATGCTTTCAGGCTCACACCCAAAGCGTGGAGACATTCTGGTAAATGGTTACTAGGTCGGTATACAATATGTGCATTTGATTGGTTCCATAAATCGGGTACTCAGGTGGAGTGTGATTTCCAATGTCCCTCCTAAAGGAGATCATAACTCTGTGGAACACTAATGCCCGTAACCCCAACAAAAGGGGTCCACCTTCAAATGCTAGACCTTGCCCGCATGTACCTAACTGAACAGTAGGGAAAACATTTTTATTCTTTTGCAAAACATATCAAATATAAATCTAAAAGAAAAATTACCAAGCAAGTGGATACGGTGTGAAGCCAGGTGACACTTCACCCACAGAGCTTGTTTGTATCAGGCTTTTTCACAGTCTCATAGACGCATTGGTCTTTCAAAGACTTTAATAAACTTTCTTTCTTTCTTTCTTTCTCTAATGGTATGAAGAGATGGCCTTTTTCTGGTGGGCTCAGTTGTTTTCTGCATGGAGGAGGTTCCAATGTAGTTGAAACTTGACTACCTCATGGGGTTCCCATCCTACCATACATACACCACCCATCAGGAGATTCACTTTGATGAGAAATTAGCTCCCGCATGTGTTGTTGGCCTCTCTGCTTTACTTGTTGATATTGACTGCCTTTGCCTCTCACATCACATATTTCTACATCCCACCATGCCCGTCTGGAGCCAACCATACCTAGTTGTTTTTTAGCTTGTCCATCTTGCTCTCGTCACCACACATACACCCCTATCAGGAGATTCACTTCGACTCAGAAATTAGCTCCTGCTACGCTGTCCGCCTCTCTGTTATTCTTGTTGATATTGATGATATCTTCCTATTAGAGGATAGAGGTGCCCTGATCACCTGCTTCCTTTATGATGCTGCTTTGTAGTCTTTTTCCCACACCACTAGATCCACCCACCTATGGCCCATTGGATAATTCCCTTAGGGAGAAGAAAGAAAGAAAGCCTATGAACTCCATATAGTCCATGCGTGCACGCACGTGCGCGCACACACACACACACAAAGCGAGAGATAGATAGATAGATAGATAGATAGATATATTAATGTCCTCGAGAGACCTCACAGGTCTATGGGACAAAGCACCAAAAAAAAAAAAAGATGACTTACAACATCTGGATACACCAGAGGGTCAAGGGGTGCACATGGCATCTCAGCTCGAAGTTAGTATAGTACACATCTAGATTCTAGTAATATGATAAAAATGGCCTTCATTACATCGGTTCAAGAGTGAGGGTCTTTGGGTTTGGATTTGAAGTCTCTAATAAGTGCTTTTCCATCTCTGTAAACAGCCCATTTACCTTCCTTGCGAGCTTCCTTCACTTTAGCTAATTCAACGGCTTTCATCTTGAGCTGAGTCGGGGTGAGCTCCTTTGAGATCCATATATCTTGGTACCTCTTAATTTGTTGGTTTGCTTGAGAACTTTGCTTCTTGCTAACTTGTCCTTCAGAATTAATTGGGCTTGTGTCCCTTGTTGGAGGACACCCCATTCAATTTGGGTTCCACAATTTCAGCTGATCAGAAGGCTATAGGAGATGCAGATTTCAGAGAGTATGATTTGGGGAGTGATGAGCCTATACGAATCTGTCAGAGGGAGAGTTCATGCTCCAAGAGGTCTATTGGATTGGGTTGAGACCACGATTGGGGTGAAGCAAGGATATCCCCTCTCAACGACTCTCTTTGGGCTCTACATCGATGAGATCACATCTTTAATAGACCGCCTTGGAGGCGAGGGATCACTTTTGGCTGACTTGATGATACAGATACTACTCTATGCAGATGACATAGTCTCATATGATGTATGCAGATGACATAGTCCTCATATCATCTTCAGCAGAGGGGTTGCAGAGACATCTTGAGGCCCTAGATGTCACGGGGACGTGAATTTTTGAACCATGATTAACTTTATCCTACCCTAATTTGTGCCAGCATAACATTTTTTAAAGGTGGGAGAATGTTTATGTCCACAATTGGACTGACTAGGGCCTAAGCAAGATTGGAGTGTCTTGGGTCAAGGGTTGGCTAACCTAGGATCTTGATTGGATCTAGGGTTTAGACATAGTTTAACCTAAGGTTTTAGTTAGCTAGGGTTGAGACCAGAGATAGCATGGATGAAGTTTAGATCCCGTGGATTGATCTAGCTTAAGAATGGCATGGCTATTCCAAGATTAGCAGAGCTAGATAGGGTAAAGCGTGGACTTCCAAGTAAAGTAAAACTACTTTGAGCATGCAACCTAAGGTTTAGGGCTCTTTGCTAAGGATAGCCAATACTTGGCCTATAAGTATGGCTCGTGGGATTAGTATTAGGGGTCTGAGGAGTGGATTCTCCTCGGGGCGTAGACCTGCTGGCTAGGGAGCAAAATAGCTAGAGGAAGAGGCATGTGGTATGGGATGCATGTTCTAACCTTGAGGTTTGGTTGGCTCTCTCAGTGGTCTAGAACTTAGGCTCAAGGGTGGCTTGACATACTGAGCCTATTGCTGGGAGGGTTTGAGCTGGTTTTGTGGGATTGTCTTGGCTTGAATTTGAACCCCTCTAGGGTCTTACTTGACCAGGTTTGGGGTTCTTTCAATGGAGCCATTAGGGACTGAAGCGGGAGAAAAGAAATTGTGGAAGAGGCTGGCGGGAGTGGGGGCTAGCATGGAGCTTGATGAGCAGGGAGCGGTTAGACCATGATGATTAAACACAATGCTCATTGCTTTTACTGTTGAATGCCAGAATAGTCGATCTATATGCTTTCTACCTTTGTATTGCTGAGCATTCCAACCTCAACATGTCTGATTGTCTGGAACTCACTTTTGAAGAGGAAAACTTTTTGTTTTGAATGAAATGCGGTAACGATGTTTCAATTGAACGTAAACGTTTTGATATGAAGTGCTATTTTGATGGTACAGGGCTGCGAATGTTTTCCCGTGTGCATACCTTGTCAACCTTATCAGACCAATGTCTAGACAAATACCTATGAAGCACCAAAAGGCCCTTTTTTTCAGTGGTGAGTCACAGGGTACAGAATGTGAAGCTAATAAGCATTTAAGCAACCATACTATATAGATACATCGTTGACGGTGCATGCTGTTTGACATGTATACATGTAACCAGGTGTGACATGTAAAGAACGGTAGCTGTACAGAAGCTGCAGTTAAATGCGCCTATAATTGCTAGAATGTATGTATACCGTAATAAGATGCATGCCAATCCATACTTATGCTCCAAGTGTTCTGTTTTGTCATCTTCTCTCATGAATCAGGTTTACGAGGGGCCATGGCTTTTGCCTTGGCTTTACAAGCTACTCACGATCTGCCTGACAGTCATGGAAGAATAATTTTTTCAGCTACCACTGCCATAGTTGTGCTTACGGTCTGATTAGCTTTCTTGTCTCTTTCAGGATTAATACATATTTTTGTTGTATTGTTGCAGTAAATGTCATAGCTAACTTGGTTTAGGTGGCAGGTTCTTCTAATTGGGGGATCCACTTCTACGATGTTGGAAGCCTTGGAGGTAACTGGAGAGAGCAATGCCACAGGGCTTGGAGAGGTATTCTCTTACTTACCTAATTTTACATCAATTAGCAGAGACTTTGTATTTCATAAAATTGAAAAAGGTGCCTGAAGGATGATCTCAAACCCCCAGCCTAACATGAACGTTCATGCAAGGAGGCATATTCATTTCTTCAAGTAGGCACAATCCCATATGGCTTTTGGCACAAACCATGTGGTCTACTACAGGCATTGTATTTCAATTACTTGAGGGCAGCAACAGCAGCAGCTACGGGGGGCGGGGCCATATATAGGCCTGGCCTGCAGACAGCACCAGGTCAGCAGAAATGCACTAGGTGGGGCTGTATGGACAATCGGAGCAGAGGGGCAGGTCAGGACAGAGCCAGAAACTAGCACAGGTCACTATGGCTGCCACGTGGCAGGAAAGAGCTACTTTTGGGGCCCATCAGAGTCTGCAGAGAGGTCGGGCCAGTCTACAGACTCTGCCAGGCCCTATATAAAGGCATTTCCAGGGGCAGTCATTCTATTCAGTGTTTTGGTCTTTTGGAGCCTCAGTCTGGGCTGCACATTCAGCAGCAAGGAGATCCAGAGACACACAACAGTGCCTCACAAACGGCTGCCATCAGAGCAGCAAGGAGGATAGGAATGAAAGAGACTTCTACCTCACCATTGGCTGCAGATGGAAGCAGCAAGGAGTTCAAGGATCGGTGCTACCTGGAGAGCACGCAGACTGCCAGTGTTTGAAGGTGCTGACAGGAGGAGGTAGAACCGTTTTGTAGTGACAGGTGTCTACATCTAGGCAGCACCTTACTTGCTAGATGGTGGTACACTATGCACACCATATTTGGAACAATATATATTTACTGTTTCTACTCTCGTGAGCATAGTTCGACAGCTGTCTGCTATGCACTTAAGTAGGCAGCAAGGAAAGAAGTGAGATTTGAGTTAGCACTATGTGGTTTCTAGGCATGTATTTTCTTATTCATCCGCTGCGGGGAGTGTTGGGTATAGCAAGTTACCTCCAGCTCTGTTTTCTACATGGTATCATGCTGTGAGGAGGAAGACTCAGAAGTGCTGGAAGCTCGGAGGTGGAAGGAGATCTCAGTTCAAGCTTGTAGAAATTGACTTCTACGTCTGAGGGACAGGTACCCTTATGAGAAGGAGGCTAATCAAGATTCAGACTGGTGTATTCCTGTCGAGCCATTTACTTGTAAATGGCTAGTAAACTGCCCATCCCAAGCTCTAGGGAATCGGGTAAGATCGATGGAAGCAACGACCATCTATGGAAGGTAAAGATCAAGAGCCACCTGGTGATTTGGGTGATCTATGAAATTATGACAAGAGTGGAGCTAAGGCCACATGATATAAAAAATGTGGATCTAGATGCAGTCAGAGAGTGGGTATTGGGAGATGTAAAGGCCCTGGCCATAATTTTTGTCATGACTACGGACTCAGTCCTCCCTCACATTCAGCTGGCGAACACCATGTTTTCAGCGTGGACCACGCTGAAAGACATTTACGACTCAACAACGTGACCAGAATCCTTTGTGAAGGTGAAGGACAGCAATATTTGCTTAGGTTGTTCTGAGAAAAACGCTGATATCAATTGCATAATGGAAGTGTCTTTGAGGGGACCTCGAGGATCAGAGCCAGATGGATGCAGGGACACTAAAGATGGCACTATAGGGTTTTTGTTATGAGGGTGTGAATTTTTTATTGTGAAATTTACTAGTGAATACCTTTAGCTTGTATGAAGGCAAGGCCATGGGTTTCTAGGTTTGCAAGGTCCCCCTAGGAATTAATGCCTTGGGGGTAAATTAATTGTTTGGTCCAAAAAGTTTGCAAAGGGCCCTTAGGATTTCATGTTGGGCCTTTGGTATGGTCCAAAGAGAGCCCCATAGAGGGGGCATGGGGTATGTGGCACCTACTAAATTGCAAAGGCTATGCGCATGGCATAGGGGCTGCTGGAAGCACTTGGAAGAGGTGGCGTGGGCACCGACAGGGATTACGTACGGCAACGTATGACGAATTGGCCGCGGGCTGGGGTGAATTGACGAATTTCCGTACGGATGATTTAGCCAGGAGCAGGGTCTCAATTCCGCTTGGAAAATCATGGGCTAGTGGTCGCGAATCTGTTTTGGCCAAGAGCTCATGGGCTGGTGCACAAATCTCGTCTAGAGATAGAGAGGTTGCTTGTGGCTGGTCAGAATACCACCCGTAGAGAAGGCTTGTGGGCTAATGGTGCATGTGTCCATAGAGTCCTCCTGGGTTGGCCAACAGGGTCAATTGCTGGTGCACGGGCGGAGAAGAGCTATCTACACAGGCTGAGCAAGGATCTCAATTTCTGGTGTGCCACCCAAGGCTGCTCACAAGGGCTCGTTAGTTGCTTGCGAGTTATTTAGGAGGGTCTGACTGGTCATCTGGGCCTACCCCTTGGTCGTGAGCTTGTTTGATGGGTGTGACTCATGGTACAAGCCTGCCCACATGTAGCCTTCTGCCATTGGGGGCCAAGCTGGACTCACAGGATGCGATGCCCCATTTTTGAACAGAATGGAGGGCCTTTGTTGTGCAGGATGACTCACAATTGATGGTTCTATTCTCGGCTGTTAATGCCGGCTGTAATGAAAGGGGAAAAGGGGGTTAATTTAGGGTGCTTTAGTGAGGGTTAGAGGGGATAATGGAGGAGACTATTAAATCCAAGCCCTACACTCTTGTAACACTTCTTTGATATGACATCTAATCCTATCTACTCTTCTCCTCCTCCCTCCTACTTGCAGTCTACTCTCTCTCCCTCTCTCTCTCTCTCTCTCTTCCTAATACCTCTTCCTCTCTCTCTCTCTCTCTCTCTCTCTCTCCTACCCCTTCTCCTTCCTTCTCTCCCTTCCTCTCCTCAATCCCCGTTTTTCTAATCTGTCCCTTACCCCTTTTCTAAATTGGTATTAGAGCTCTAACTCTGGTAGTTTTGTTTTCCCATGTCTTGGCCTGGCTCATTTGCGATGCAACACAGCAACATAATCATCGCAAGAAGTGACAATAGGAGAGTGCTCCATAGCTTGCCAAGGGGGCACACAAGCAGTACAATCAATCGGAGGCCATAGCGAGAGACACAAGCAATTGGATTCAAGCACAACATGTAGCTTGGAGTGATCAGAAGCTTCACGTGGTTGGACCAGGATTGAGTGCAGCAAGAAGTGGCCGTGTAACTTGGCATGCAATTGACAAAGGGGCAGCACCACATTCGCTTACGTGACAGGCCCGAACCCCTTTAAGGAACGTCGAGTTTCTTCAAGAGCCCTCATGCTAGCATCTGCTCCCTTAGTTTGTCATGCTCGGACAGGCTGCACTCGACACAGCCCTTCTAGTGCGGTGGCGGTCTGCGCCAAAATCCCGTCACTACCATACTTCTGCGCCGCCAAAATCCCGTCAGCCAAGCCAGCCATCCGGTTTCGCTTAGAATTCGCCCAAGCATTTGAAGGCCAACCGTTTGATCCCTACGTCACTGCTAGCCGACCATCTGCCTGTTGCGCCGCCATCGTCGTCTGCTATGCGCCGCCGTTGTCACATGCTAACCCCTCTTGCAAACCATACAATTAGCAGAAAATTAATTACTAGGTTAGATTAGCCTGGGTTAGGTTGACTTAGTTTTGGTTAGGCTAGATTAGAACAATTTAGGCTAGTTTTTTGGGTTAGGATTAGTTAGGTTTAACTTAACTAACATTAGGTTGAGTTCCAGGTTAGGTTAGGTTAGGTTGGCTAACTAACAGTCCTAAGGGTCTTAGGTTAGGGCTGTCCTAACTGTCCTAGGAGACTTAGGACCCCGGGGCCTCCTTTAAAAAAAAAAGAGGGAAAAGAGGTCTTTTTTCCAGCCTCTTTTCAAGGCCTTCCACAGCCCCATTTGGGCTGATTCGGCCTCCGTTTTGAAGCCTCTTCATCGACCCTCCTCCCAAGCTTCTCCATAGGCATTTTTAGTGGTTCTACACACTGTATCAAGTGCTCATTACAGCAGGTTTTTGCTGCCTATTTCTCGAGTTGGCTTCTTTTCTTTGCTTGCATTCGCACTAGCTTGTGGGGCAGCCGTGTCTTCCAGATTGGAACTTTCTTGCATTAAGCTAGCTACATCTACATTAAGCCTTCCTTAGGGTCCCTCCACCAGCTCCATGTAGGAGCTTCTTTCCAGGCGGGCCGACTTGGTTGGCTAGCCCAACCGACCCTGTTGGCTCAGCCCAACCAGCCCCTATATAAGGGCAAGGGGCCAGCCCCCCTTGCTCCTCTCTTTGCCCTCCTTGTGCTTTTGCTAGGGTTCTTCCACCAACTCCATGTAGGCGCTTCTTTCCAGGCTATTACCCTGCCCATAGCCTTCCGTACTTTGCTGATGTCAGCCCGCCATCTGCAGATCAGCCACGTGGCCTTGCGCCACTTTTCTTTCCTGTCCTGCTGCTCTACACAGCCAGGTATGCTGTGAGGTGTGCTGCCCACATGGCAGCCTGTTTGCTGCCCATGTGGCAGCCCCACAATTCTCTCTCTCTCTCTCTCTGTAGGACTGGTGCCCACATGGCAGCCACAATTCTGCCCATGTGGCACTCTCTCAAACCCTAGGTTCACCCCCCCCAATGCTCTTCTCATTTGGGGGCTTGCAAATGGGGAGGTGAGCTATCCATGTCCAACGGGATTAAAACTATCATGCATATCTTGTTCTTGTTGCACAAGTTGCTCCTCCTCATTGTGTGTGAGTTTACTTTGGCATCCATCTGTGTGGTCTTTAATATTTTCTTCCTTTACAGAGACCATACAATGCTGGATACTCACCTCCGCCTCGAAAACTTTGTCCTCAAAGTTTGCATGCCTGAAAGTATCACATGTAAGCGCATCCAAGTCCTTACCTTGCGGGCCAATATCTCCATCTTGATTTCTATCATACATTAGCTCATCATCTATCTTTTCATCCATTAGGCCTGCTTCATAGAAGGACATCTCAGTCAAATCTAAGAGCTGCATATGTAAGGTACAACAACCGTCATATATATCCCAACCTTGCAAGCTCTTCCGTGCTTGCAATGCACTAGCCTGTGAGGCACAGTGTATTTCAGCTTGGAGACCACCTGAAATATGATGCATAACCATCTTCTTAATAAGCCCAAGAGGGGAAAATAGTGTAACACATGTAATGTGATGGGGTACAAAAGATTGTAGATGGTAATCGAAAGGATTCCACTGGGCTGAAATTCTGTTGGGCATCCAGGATCTGCGATAAAACCAGTAAGTGGGGTGGCAGCAGCACAAGGGCAAAGAGAGGAGCAAGGGGGGCTGGCCCTTTGCCCTTATAGGGGCTGGTTGCGCTGAGCCAACCAGGTCAGTTGGGCCAGCAAACCAAGTCAGCCCACAGACCAGCAAAGGGGCTGGGCCCCTGCATGGAAAACAGGGCTTAAAGCCCTGGTTTTGTGAGCCCCAAAGGGGCGGTTTTGTAGCAGACAGGTCAGCCAGCAAGGGGGTCGGTTCAGCCCCCTGCTGGGTTGGTTTTTTGCAGGCCTTGGGGCCCATATAAGGGGAGGCATTAGGTCTCATTCATTATCACCTGGAGCAGCCTTCCAAGAAGCAGCAAGGAGCAGCGGATCAGCATCATTTGGGCCTCATCTTGGAGGAGAGAAGAGGGCTGAAGAGCTGCGGACTAAGCTTTCCACCTAGGCTGAGGTTTCGGACAGCAAGGTGGAGGTATCCTTTGGACAGAGTCTACATACGCTCAGAGGAATACACGGGCTCAAAGATCTAGAGGTGCTAGGCATTTAGGAGAAGAACCTTCTAGTATTGTATCTTGTTCAATTTGTGGACAGACGAAAATATAAAGTGTTGCTTCTATATTTGTCTATGAGCACAGTCTATTTGCTAGTCTGCACATACACATGAATATTGTAAAGTACACACACTTTATGAAGCATTGATACCATAGTGAAACACTTCCGCGTGTAATTCCTAGGCTAACTATCAGTCTTCCGCTGTGGGATACCCTTTATATGAGAGGCCACTTTGCTAACAAATCGGGAAGCTGCATCATAACACATTCAGGAGTATGACAGTGGAGAGTAGAAGGAAGATGGTTGTTACGACACTTTAGAAAGGGGGAATGATGGCGAGTAGCCCTTGCAAACCATATTGGTCTAAGTAGTTACTGTGCCCAACTGTAAATTAGTGCACATCAGCAAGGTAATGCAGATATGCAACTTGATGGAAGAGATGCACATGGAAGTGCTATTGTAGGGGACCAAGGTAAGCCTATAGTTGGGGATGAGGCAAACTTGCCACAACAGAAGTTGAGGATCATGAAGAACGAAGGCAATCAACATCTTTCCGAGTGGTGATCTCAGAGGGCATGATAATGCTATATCGATGTCAACAGAGCACCAAGGAACACTAATGCATGGGGATTTTATTGGAACCCCACATAGGGTGCATTTTGGGCACAAGGCATAGTATTTATTACACAACCAGCCAAATCCTTCCATCTGTGGGAAGCCTATCAGTGAGCAGTCCATTATGATCTTGCCCATGGGAAATTTCAGCCAGAGACTTCAACCAGTGACTTTTCCAAAGGGAGATATCCTTGAGTTGGGTGCAGGGGATAGAGGCTGGTCTTCGCTCTTGCCATTTGGCACATCCCAGCCTCGTGTGGATGCTTTTGGGAAAGCCTGTCCCTATAGCATTTATTTCTCAGCTCTGTTTCAGCACATTGCCTATGAGGGAAGTTGGCCTCAATCTCAATCATACAGAAGGCTCTACATAGAGTCTAGACCACCTCAAATGTAGCTTGGACAGACTTATTTGGGAGGACACCATACGGATCAATATGTACATGAACTGAAAATCAGCTTCATTATGGATGCCATATTCACGATCAAACAGCTCCAGTAAGTCTTGTGCTTCCTCAACATTCCTAGGAACTTCAGTGCTCACATGTAAGGCCTTCACCTCTGGGCTGTACCGCTGTAATTTCCTTCTAACCATGACACCCATGAGGTCTTTGAAAGCTGCCTCTGTGTAGGGCTTCCAAGGTGAAATCCTTATCTTCAGCCAAGTGTGGACATGGTTAAGAATCTTGCCGTCATCATCCAATGGATATAATCTGAAATATCCTTCCAAAGCTGAGAGCCATTCTTCCCACTCATTAGGATTCTTGGTTTCTCCTTCGAATTTGTCTAGTAAGTGTCTACCACACTCTTGTCCAAACGGGCCCCTTCTATAATGTAAGAAAGGTTATCCCTTAGCAGAGATGCAATGTAAAGATGGGACAGCAGCTATGATGATGATGATTTTCAAGACAGCATACCTAGAGATGCAATTAAAAAACAGCTCATTGAAGTGGTACCACGTGGGATATATGGCAAAGCAATCAATGCTTCCCATGTGGAGAGACGTGGACAGCTTTGTGATTATGGAGCTTTGTGATCATGAGCATGCGAGGATGGATTGCCACCCACATGACCCCGAAGGTGCCACAACACCCAAGGCAAAGGAATATATTGCACTTCCTTTCGACCCTGGTGGCATGCATTATAAAGTATGTCCTTTTGACAGCAGGGGGCCTTGGTTCCTAACTGTCGCCTGCAATTTTGAGGACAACTATTTTTGAGGAGGGATGGCTGTAATGAAGGGGAAAAAGGGGTTAATTTAGGGGTGCTTTAGTAAGGGTTACAGGGGATAATGGAGGGGCCTATTTAAGTCCAAGACCTCCACTCTTGTAACACTTTTTTGATGTGACATCTAATCCTATCTACTCTCCCTCAAGCTCAACCTGTCTCAATCATGTAATCAGCACTCTCTCTCTCTCTCTCTCTCTCTCTCGCCCAACCCAGCCCGTCGTTGCCCAGCCTGTCACTCAGGCCGTCACCATCCCATCGTTACCCGTTGCTCATGTCCCTTGACTCCCCGCCTGCCCTTCAGCAGTAGGAGCCTTAGCTGCATCTAGCTAACTAGCTAGCAGGGCCGCCGCCAAAAAGCCAGCAGCCCCCGCCAACCCGCCTAGTCCCGTCGTCAACAACCAACCCCCCCCCCCTGTGTTCTTCAAACAACAAACTAACCCTAACCTTAACCCCGAGTTGGGCTAAACCCCCAACCCAACCCGAGGGTTAGGTCCAGCTATGGGGTTCTATAGACAGCCGATTATGGACTGGCCTACCCTCTTCTCCAAGTCCCCAACTCCTTCAACCTCCATTAGGACTCAATACTCTATAGTTGCTGCCATGACACCCTCTCCGTATGCACGCAATTACCAACAAGAAGGCTAAAATGACCCATCCTTAGGAAACATGATCAGATTTTTAATCTACAGCAAGTAGTGAGAGAGCTACAATTGGAACTGGCAGAAGTAAAGGCTCGACCTCACATTTTGGGAGGGCCTGGTAAGAAGGCAATAATTGATGAGGCTGTAAAATCTTGTAAGGATTCTCCCCCGACCCCGCAGCTAGTCTCTACAGTCAAAGATCTTGTTCACATTGAAGTATAAACTTGGAAGTGATTGTGGAACTGGACACCAAAGCAAGTAAGTCTGATATTCAAGCAAAGATTAAAGAACACGAAGCTAGATGTGATAATGCGCTGAGGATTAGAATAGGGGGACTCCTAGAAGATTCAAGAGGAAGACACTTATAGTGAAATATTGACAAAGATCAAAGCAGGCTTGCCCAACATTGAATGGACCAATGATGATGAGCAAGATGATGACGACTCCAGGCCAGCTTCTATTATGCACTCTAAATGTCATGCAATCCTTACAGTGAAGTCAAAAGATATGCGAATCAAGCTTCTTCGACAATCTAACAGCTGAAGGGTACCAAAGTATGGATAGTTGAGGAGCTTACACAAGCTCAACTCAAGAGTAAGGCAACTGAATTAGCAAAAGTCGGGGCTTTCAGAAAGGATGGAAAATGGGCAGCTTACCGTGAAGGCATAGCCTTAGCTAATCAGAGAGTTTAAATCAAAACCAAAAGACTCTCAGTCTTAAACTGATGTATGGCTGATTACTCTTTCAGACTATTATGTAGGTACTCTAAATAAAATTGGGGTTGCTTTTGCACTCCTTGGGAGCTGCCATGCACCCTCCCTAAAGCAAATGTACTAGAGGGTTTCTTGCTGTCCCATAGACCTTTTGGTCTCCAGTGGACGTTAATAGACTTTCTTTCTTTCTTTCCTTCTCCTTCCTTGTACTTGCAGCCTCCTCTCTCTCTCTCTCTCTCTCCCCCCCCGCCCCCCCCCTACCCCTTCTTCTCCTCTCTCTTTCTCTCTCTCCCTTCTTTTCCTCAATCCCCCTTTTTCTAATCTGTCCCCTACCCCTTTTCTACACCGGCTGTGTATACATGCTCTCTCTCTCTCTCTCTCTCTCTCTCTCTCTTGTGGGCACTGGTAGCAGCTATGGTGGACTGTGTGGCCAGATGTGGCTGCTAGTAACAGTCTCTGGCTATATGCCAACTGATTGGACAGAAATAAATGCCTTCTGCCATGGATTGGTCAAAGCAGAGTCCAGCATAGGATATGCTTGGTGAGAGCTGTGAACAACAGAGTCCATGCATGGGGCAATGTTGCCTAATGGGATGTGGAATACTCTAATTGCAAGAGTAATTGTAGCCCATATCTAATTTGGATTCAAGGACCTCCAATTAATAAAGAAATACCAAAAAGGGCGCCAAGATTTGGGGACAATTTGTGTCTTTCTTTTTTAGCAAGAGCATTCTAGCTCCCAAGCAGTTGGGTGTTTATTTGCTGAATAAGTAAATTGAGTGTATTGGCTGGTTATTTGTGCTTTACTGCCCTTTTGTTGGTCCTAAGGTTGGTTTCACTTATACAGGGATGTTGTGGGTGCCTCCAGGAGATACCTAGTCGGTTTCCATAGCAAGCATGCAAACAAGTGGATTCATTGGTTTGTACATTCTTTGTGCATACGTTGAGAGTTCAGTAGCATGCCATGGGCAAAGACTTTACCCTGTGTTTCTTAGGTAATGACGCACTAGAGGGTGAAAGCCTTCCTAGTGGGTAGAGGGGGACGTCTCATTGCTTTTCAAAGCCTAGTTGCAGGTTACATGGTGAACTTGTTGAAGCCTCCATGGTGGAGACAGGGACATGTACAGGACAAAGGAGTATATTGTTGCTGAAGTATTACTCAGGTGAGCTCTCATCTAGAGCTCATGGTCCAGGACTTCTGGAAAGATGCTTGGCCTTGGAGACCTATGTGGATCGGGGATCTCATTGTTCAGGTGGGTTACTTGGTTGTGGGATATTGCTAGAGTGAAGTAAGGTTGAAACATACCGTGAGAACATGGTCTTGGCAGCTGTCCTTTGATTCTGAGGGGGACAGCTGGATAGACCTGATGTTTGTGCGAGGATAACACTGGTGGGTTCGTGATCACCATTGATCTTGGGTGTTACTGGGACAAGGGACTTGTACCTATATACCGGGATGATTTGCTTGCATGGGATCGAACCTCAGGGAGCAGGATCTACGGCCTCAAAGACCATATGATTGAGGGTGTCTCCAACTTGCTCCTGAGAGCTTCTCACTGGGAGCTGTTTTAGCATCTGCATCGACGAGTGGGTATTGGCTCACAATGGGTTCATGAGAGTGGGTGTTGGGATTATTAGGGTCACCTCCCCATCTGTGAGAACCCGAATGAGGACTTTTGGGGGGGGGGGCAGGTTGGGTTAGATGCCACATGGGCCTCTAAAGAGAGAGTCTGCCATGGGGGCAGATCTGACAGGGGTGCAGGGGTGCCCCATGGGCAGCATGCAGACTGCCATGCGGGCAGCATGTACACCAAGAACAGTGTGCTGTTGGAGGGCAGCACTAGCCCTCGACCACAGTTGGGGTAGGCAGCAGGACCAGGGCCAGCAGCAAAGGTGCTCAAAGGCAGGCCTTGTAGGCCATGCAGACAGGACTTCAGACAACAGTAGGTGTCTGCGCAGAGGACAGGTGCAGATCAGAGCTGTATGGGGGCTGTACGGTACTTGACAGGAGGCTAACAGTAACCTGCAGACAACACCAGGTCAGCAGAAGGGCAGTAGGTTGGGGTGTACAGACAGTTGGAGCAGAAGGGCAGGTCAGGACAGAGCCAGAGACTGGTGCACGTCCAGCCAGTCTGCAGAGTGGGTTGGTGGGGGCTTCGAGGCCCTATTGAAAGGTCCCTCCAGAGGCAGTCTTCTTTTTTACTGTTTGGGTTGTCTGGAGCCTCAGTCTGGGCTGCACATTCAGCAGCAAGGAGATCCAGTGACACACACAATAGTCCCTCACAATGGGCTGCCATTGCAGCAGCAAGGAGGACAGGAATGAGGGAGACTTGTACCTCACCATTGACTGCAGACGGGAACAGCACGAGGTCAAGGATCAAGGTGCAAACAATGCCTCACCATTGGCTGTCCTCTGGAGCAGCAAGGAGGTCTGCTTGCAGGGCATCACTATGCAGCCCACTGAAGGTCTACGAGAGCACGCAGGATGGCATATTTTTGAAGGTGCCAAGAGGAAGTAGGTAGTGACAGGGGTCCACATCTAGGCAGCACCTTAGCTGCTAGATGGCGGCACATGGGGCACACCTTTGTACAATGTTTTTGTCCATCTTTGGGACAATATATATTTTACTGTTTCTGCTCTCATGAACGTAGTTCATTAAGGAAAGAAGTGAGATTTGAGCTAGCAATGTGTAGTTTCTGGGCATTTGTTTTCTCATTCTTCCACTGTGGGCAGTGTTGGGTGTAGCAAGCAACCTCCACCTCTGCTTTCTAACAGCTCCTACAATAGTGCTTTATGTGTGGCATCAATGACCTGCCATAAAAGGAAAGCTTGCGTATAAATTTTAACTGGTTTAGGTCTGTTGCAGTGCTTCTTGAATCTTGGGTATAATGGCTGATGTTACATCCTTTTGATCAAGATTCTACCATGTGGGCTGCAATTGCAATACATTATTGTGCCTTGCCACATGTGCAAACGTCTCAAAATAATCAATTCACATTCTTCAGAATACACCGTAGTAAAAAGTCTTTTGCTTCAAGCTTGTATATATTGGCATCTGCCTTGTGTTTGACCCGGTGAGAATTCTTACAAGAAAACATATTTTTACCTGCTGGCATCATACTATGCTTGCATGGCATTCTCTAGTTTAGAAAATATTTCCAGCATCCTTGAAAGTCCCAGGCTCTCTATCATCCGAGATCTTATGAAAATGAGGGCTTTCTTTTCACACTACCCTGCTTTTTTGCTGAACTCTTACTTCATTTCGATTCTTGAACTTATGTTCCAGAGCCATCTCCCCACATATACAAAAACGTAGTTGACTGACCTCTAGCAAAAAGAGCAAGAATCTAACCGGATATCAGAGCCATCTCCTCACATATATAAAATCCAAGCTGACTGACCTGACTGACCTACATGTAGCAAAAAGAGCAAGAACAGAGAATCTAAGAACATAGTCTTATGAGGAAAGAGCAAACCCCAGCCCCAAAAGCCCTGGGAACACCATTTCTCATCTTAAGCAATTTCATCATGAGAAATCACTACGGGGAGAGGGGCCACAACTGAATTGTCTTTGACATTGGTGTCCATATAAAGATTGCAATTTGAATCCAAGATCCTACAAAGAAATTTGGAATCCCAAACTATTTGTATTCACGAAGAACACATGCTTTGTGGAAGAGAAGGACATGAATGTCATTACAAAACGGCAAGTTGAGGTTATGACTTTACAGGCTTGAAGACAGTGGTGAAAAACCATGCATATACAATTGTGGATGGCCAGCTTTGTCAATTGTCACACTAGGGATTTGGACGCCTCCATTCTGAAGGAAGCTGCAAGTTGTCAATTATATTAGAAGCTTAGTGCTGTACTCTGCCTGCGCCTAAGCATGGAGGAGCCGTCTCTAGAGAGAGCCTCAGAAACTCTTGAATTAGTTGGTGGATCTGTCACTAGAGTGTCTACCTCCCAGTGATCGGACCATGATATATATATAAATATGTATGTGTGTGTGTGTATGTGCGACTTTGGGGGGGGGAGGGGGGAGGGAGGGAGATGAAATGAAATGAAATGTTTTATTGGTATTGTCTAAAGACACCAAGGATCCGAAGATATTTCTTTTAAACATAAACCTTTATGTGTCTGTGGCTTGGGGTGTCATTGTTGTTTGGTGGGGGGACGGGGAGGGGGGTGGGGGGGGGTGGGCTCTAGGTGGTTTAAATATGTCATTATCCTAGAAGAGCAGACCTCTCATTGCTTTGCAATTTGGCTCTTTTGCTCTTCAGAAATTCTGTTGCTTTGTAAAATTGGTTCTACTCTTATGAAAATATATATGAATAGCAGTTTTCAAAACGTAGAGGAGTGTAGCTATATCTTGAAAAGGGTAAAAATGCACAAATAAAAGAGCAGCGCTCTGAAGGTTTTTCTATGGTGAATATCACTGACATTGTTCTGGGAATTCATTTTGTATTATATAATTTTCGTCCAGAAAGAAAGCTGAAGGATCTCTGAGACTTATATAACTGTCATTCCTATATTGTAGAATTCCGATGAGGAAAACGAGTACTTGGCTCCATATTTTATAGGAGAAAATGATTCCAGTCCCACCCAGAATTTGAAGATGAAATTTCGTGAATTTCAACGAAGGTTAGTTTATACGCTCACTTGTCTGTTTTGTGCATATTGTGCAAAGTCTAATGTGAGGTCACAAACTTCCCACAAGATATTGGGATGTTCTATAATATATTGAAATGGTCAGTGGCAAATGTATATTTTGGATGCAGCACGGCTTCATTCACTGCAATAGATAGAAATTTTTTAACTCCTTTCTTCACGGCTCGTAATGGAGAGGGACATTCTCTTGTTGATGCCCACAATGGAAATGGTGAGTCAAGTCACGACTCTGCATATTGTATCATATCTGGCTTCAGTTGTGATGCTTAAATTGAAATACAGCATCTCTCTCTCCCTCGAATTCCCTCCTCTTCATCTTCCAAGGAAATGAAGGGAAACAAAGAAAAGATCTTTTAAACTGTGGAAAAAGGTGAGACATCTATTGCTGCGTTGGTAGTATACTCTTGTGATTTCAGGGCTGTTGTTAAGAAATGCAGGTGAAGGATCTGGAGGCCCAGAGAAAACCTATTACAGGACCCGTAATAAGAAAGCTCTCCCAATTTCCAATCAAACTACTTCCTCTCAAAGTTTAGAGGTCATCAGTGAGAACAACAAAGAAGGAAAGCTTAGAAGATTACCATCAATCAACTCACACAGTGAAACATATAGGCTGCATTCTGACAAAGATAATGGACAGGAAGGACAGTCAGGAGCGGTGTCCCCCCCAAGAGTCAATAGTCAAGATGGGCGCCCCAGGCGACCCTCATATTAATATTAAGTAGAATCACAGAATTATTATACAGTCTTAGGCAGGTGGCTCACAGATTCTGGGTAAATATATTTTGATGCCCATATTACACTCTCTCAAGTAGTCTATAGATTGGTTACCAGCCAAAAAATGAATGGCTTCTCTGCAAGATCGTCAAAGCTATCGTATCTTTGGTCCATAGCCAATGATACATCTCCTGAATCACATCGGCAGAGTTGGTGGTTTTTCTCTCTTGTAAAAATTACTTTGGACCACCTCTATGGTGCACATGTAATCTATATCCATCCATCCTTGAAGGATAAGCTTTATATTTCTGTGTAAAGTCATCAGCTTGGTTTGGAGGCATTTAAAACATGAATCAGTTCCAAAGGAGAGTGCCAAATCTTTGTTGCGTTGTGTTTTGTTGGCTTCAATTTGTATTCTAAAAGAATCGCTTTCAATGATGGAGGTTTTCTTAGCAATTGCTATCGTTATATTGTAGAAGGGTGGTGGGTCTTTTGTCATATTTTCTACTCAAGCAATGGGAAATCGGTGGTCTAGATTTGGTCTTTTATTGATGCGTTTAGTGGCCAGATTGTTGTTGTGTCATAGTTTTGACTCTTTTCTTCAAGATCTTTCTACATGCTAGGACATTATCTTGTCTAAATACTCAAACCAAAGCTTCCTTTGGAGTATTGCAAAAAACACAGTACTGTAGTTGATGAATTTAGACCAAACGCTCTACGTTACAAACAAAAAAATACTACCATTATAAAACATGAAGAGCCTAAACTCAGCAAAAGAAATATATGCTGAATGCACTGTGTGTGGCTCCCCTACTTTAGATTCTATTCCTCTTACTTGAGGCCCTACTTTGTCCAGATTCTCTTTTCAAATTTAGCATTCACTTATGTTCCCTTGTGTATGAACTCCATCTTGGTGTCCCACTTATAGTGCATTGGTTGGTGTGGGAGCCACCCTGCCTCGTGCTCATTTGTTGTTTTGCTTTGATATCTACCTTTTCTATCCCTTCCCATTCTCCCCCTTTTCTTTGGTCGATTGAGTAAGTTGTTCACATGGCTTGCTCATATCTTACCACCCACATTCTGTGAGTGTAGGCCCCCAAGAGAGGCCAAGCATGCCCAGTGATTTCAAGATTTCAACCTATGACTTGAGCATAAAAACCCCAATCACACTGATGGGCAAAGCCTTGCCATTCTTCTTGGATGTCATCCCATCATTACATTTGAACTCGCGTCTTGTTTTGGCTTGATACTTTCAAACAATAGCTTTTGGTTTTTGTTTTAGATAATCATCTTTATTTTGGTCTCTTGATTTTCCTTGTTCGCACTTAGTTGGTTTTGAGACTCCTTTTGAGATCCTCTCTCGTGAAGTCAAATCTCATTTAATTTTTAGAAGCATTATTATGGTGGAAGGACTCTTATGGAAGTTGCCCAACCTTTGTGGGAGAGGAAATGTTAGCTTGCTCTAAGATAATTATGAAGGAGAATCTTACCAAATTGTTTCTTTAAATTAGTAAAGATCTCTTGCCCATGGAAATGGGTGAAGCCTTAATTCTTTGAATGTATTTATGTGCTATATATCCTTTTAATGTATTTAGTGCAATATTAGCTAAGACAAGGGATGCTTGGGCCATGATTTGCTAAACTTCTTGAAGAACTTGCGTAAGGTTCATCGCTTTTTACAAAGAAATTGTCCCTAGGTGATCAATCTATGCCACATAATGATAATTTGTGTCGATTTCCTAAACTTGTTAGGAGGTGAGTCCACAATGCTAATCTTATGGGCTTACACTTGTTTTATATATGGTGAGACACATTTAAATGTGGAAAGGTGAACCACAAGGGTTATCATTGATATACCCTAGAGTTCCACCATCAATCTAAAAAAATCCACTCATGATTAGAAGGAACGTGGAAGATGGATCTACAAAAGCAATTTTGCATCAATGGAATTAGAAGAGTTGATCTCATTCCAAGAAGCAATGCAAAGTCCAGAATGGCAACAAGCAATGGATGGAGAGTAGAGTGGTTGTATGTAGAATCAAATATGAATGTTGACAGATCTCTCGACATAGACACCCATAGGTTCCATATTGGTTTACAAAGTTACAAGCAACTTAGATGCAGCAATTAACAAGTACAATGTAGGGTAGTATAATGTGGAATAGATTGTGAAGAGACCATTGCATGAATCATACAGATGACTATAGTCCAAATGGTCATAACTCTTGCTTCACATTTTGATCGACTTATCCATCAGATGGATGTTAAGGATGCTTTCCTCAACAGATATCTAAATGTGAAAATCTACATGATATAAGCTACAGGGTATGTTGTCAACGGAAAGGAAAAGGAAGCTTGTAAGTAGGCATCCTATACATAGGTTGCATATTGGTTTACAAAGTCACAAGCAACTTAGATGCAGCAATTAACAAGTACAATGTAGGGTAGTACAATGTGGAATAGATTGTGAAGAGACCATTGCATGAATTGTAAAGATGACCACAGTCCAAATGGTCATAACTCTTGCTGCAAATTTTGATCGACCTATCCATCAGATGGATGTTAAGGATGCTTTTCTCAACAGATATCTAAATGTAGAAAGCTACATGATATAAGCTACAGGGTATGTTGTCAACGAAAAGAAAAAGGAAGCTTGTAAGTAGGCATCCCATACATGGAGTCTAAGGATTCGATAATGCTTTCTTGGATAAGGTTATCAGAGCCATCAATTCACATAAAAAAGACTATTAAAGATACAATTCTTGTAGTCCTTTATGTTGATGACATGATCATCACAAGTTCCAAGGGACATTTAATTTCAAAAGCCAAAGATCAACTCACTTTTGGAGTTTGACTTGAAGGATATGCGAGGGCTTCATGATTTTCTTGGGATAGAAATATGGAGGGATGATATAAATATCACACTTTTGTAGGGCAAATACACATAGAGAGAAGTTAAGCGATTTCATCTACATGGCTGCAAGACTCGTATGGAAAGGATCATCAAATTGTCAGCTCTTGATAACTTGACTATCACCAAGTCACACATATCGTAATTGGTCTTCCAGTCAAATAATGCTAACCACTTATTGCAGCAAAAAAGTACTCACATAATTGCATGGTACATGGGATTATGGATTGCATTATGCCAATTACACTTTCACAAATATACCATGCCGACTGGGCAAGTACTATAAATGCTAGAAGATCCACTAGAGGATACAACTTTCAGGCTTGGCTCTGCATTATGAATTGCTTTATGCCAATTACAATTTCACAAATATACCATGCCTATTGGGCAACTACTATAAATGCCAGAAGATCCACTAGTGGATACAACTTTCAAGCTTGGCTATCCAAAATTGCCATGGCAAAATGAAATGGCCTTGACTTCCATTATAAAGTCCTCCAATGTTGTGCAAGTGACATGGTTTGATTTAGAAGACTTTTAAAAAATAGCGATTTTTTTGGGAAAACTATACGCTCTATTGTGACAATATGAGCAACATTCGATCAACAACGAACCTAGTCCAAATACTACCCTAACTCATGTTCAAAGATGTATATATTCTTCATCATGTTCATAATACAAGTAGTGTATTGCTTTTACCATATGCACCCCTCGATTTTTTACCATATGCACTCCTCTCTCCCCTAATTTCTCAACGAGCACAACGTCACTCATCCAAGCCGTAGTGAATACAATTACTTGGTGGCCTAGTATGATGGCTTATTAGCCCTTGATAGCAGCCAACGTATCTTTCCTTATATCTTGCATGAAAATTCATAAAAGTTCAGCAATGCAAGAGTTTTTTGATGCAATTGACATTATTCATGTCTTTTGTCTTTTAATGTTTCTTATCAAACCCGGATACTCAAGGTGTCCGGATAAACAAGTGAACTTGGAATCTAGGGTCCACAATTAAAAAAAAACACCCCCCAGCGCTTGGGCAAACACACACCCACTAGCTTACATTGACTTATACAGATCTGTTTCGCAATATATGGAAAAAACTTACTGATAGAATGACCTTGGGCTTTGGTTTTTCTTGTGGTTTGGCTAGTAGAAGAAACTTACTTCAGATTTGAGTTTAGCTTATGTCAAATGTTTGGATTCTAGGATTTTGAAACCATTGGTTGTAGATTTTGAATTTTAGAAGCACTAGATAATAGGACCTGGGTTTACTTATCCCATGTTTATGGATTTTGGTCTGTTTTTACATTTGTTTCAGATTCCAGAAGTATTCACATGTACACACATGCACGTGCATGTGTGTGTGCATGTGCACACACGTGTTTGTGCGCACATGTGCACATGCATGTATACATATGTACGTGCACACTTAAATATGTACTTGTTTATTTATTAATTTTAGTCACTTTTAGTTAACATAATGATAAAGACACCCAAGTGCATACATTATATAGTCAATATGGCAATCTCCTTATCTCACATTTCATTACACAATTTTAACATGGGTTGATAGCAAGTTTCATAACATAGGATAGAGGTTCATCCTCTTTGGATCACAATCTCCCCTTTGTGAATTAAATCTACAAGGGGACCCGAAGCATTTTTGTCTTTTTAGCGTGAATGTTCTCAAGAACTATAACAACCTTCAATGTATATTTGAATGGAGAAATGGACGTGCACAGACAACTATAGGTGAAATACCTAGTTGACAAATGATCAAGAAAGCATCATCAATCTCCCTCGCCCTCTCTCTCTCTCTCTCTCTCTCTCTCTCTCTCTCCATCCGAAATCCCATAAATGTTTACCCCTAAGAGATCTCCTCTGAATCTGAAGGGTGATTTGACCCCACACCCCGATCTATATAGGTCCTGGACAAGGTGTACATATTATGCTAAGTTGCAGAATGAAAATACACATCTAATCAAAGAGAGTCAATTGAAGGACATCACTAGAGAGCTATTCCAAAAGATGCTAGCAATGGAAAATAAAATGGAGATGAGGTAATGCCAAGGTAAAAAATATGAAACAAACAATATGTGGATTGAATTTGGGGCAATTAATTAATTAGTTTGTGGGAAGGGGGAAAGGGGGGAGTGGGATAAAGGTGGGAGGGCTTGAATTAAATAAAGGGGGAAAAGGGAGGGCTATATTTAGAGGGGGAATGGGGATGGGCAATCTCACTCATGGGGAGGGGAGAGGTTGAATTAAATAAGGAGGGGCATTAAAGAAGGGGGACCACTTATGAAGGGCATAGGGGAAGGAGGCTTTATAATATTATCATAAGGAGAAGGGAGTAAATATTACTTTGTTGCTTGATGGTAGGGATCACGAGCTGGAAAAGGAAGGTTTTGGGTTGAAATATTTTCTTGAATGTTTTCCTTGCACACCTGAAATAAATTAAGACATGCATGAATAAATTAAACCATAGAACATAGCTTAATTAAAGTGTAAATAAATTAAGCCATAGATCATGATGCATAGGTTAATTACGCCTCCATGCACCAAAACCAATTGAAGTTGGTAGGAGAGGCGAATAGAGGAGATGAATAGGAGTATTTTTTTTGAAAAAACAGTGCTAATTATATTACTTCGAGAACAAGATACAAGAGGTCAGCTTATAGCTGACGGGCTGCGTTCACAAACCGGACGCAGCCCAAAAGGTAGCATAATAGATCATACTCTCACGAAGGGATATGCTGAGTGTGAATGAACAGCCATCGGGGTGGTGAGTAGTGCCACCGAAGGCCCTGCGTAGTCTGCTCGAAGAAGAGGCTCTGTGTGTCCCAAGCCTGGAGGAAGCGTCTCCGCTTCTCCTGACCGGCCCGGGAGTCTCCCTGAATCTGGTCCCACTGGCCTCTGAGGGTATGAATAATCTCACTCCAAATCTCCGCCATGATCTGGGCAGTCGATAAGGAGGTGCCACCGAGGATCTGCGCGCAGCGCGAGGTCCAGATGTGCCATCCTGTAATGCTGCTGATAATCTCCCAGACTGGCTGCCTCTCCCGAACTCCTGTATCAGCCTCTGCTAGGTGCTGTGGGATACCCTCGAGCGGCCCCCACGTCCCCTGTGTGATAAGGAAAGTGGGGTCCTGCTGGCATGCCTCGAACAAGTGATGAAGACCAGGTGCGGTGCTGCACCAACAGAACGCGCCCCAAGTGATCACTCCTAGCTCTGGTGCTGCATGAGCAAGAAGCCCGAAAGTCCACCTCCACACTTCCTGGGCGCGCGTGCAGCTCCACAGGCAGTGTTTTGGTGACTCCTCATCCGCATGGCAAATCTGACAGCAACCGTCCTGGCCTATCTGCCTCAACCAGCTCCCCACTGGAAGACCTTTGTGGGTAAGAAGCCACAGGAAGTATGAGATCTTCCGCGGCCGCCAGCTCTCCCACAAGGCCTTCCAGAATGCCTGCAAAAAGAACCTGGAAATACCCTGTGCGTACCAGCTAGGACGCTGGGTGGGGGGGCGGCTCTGCATCCTCCCGAGAACTCGCCTGCCCAGAGTCGTGCTGTAAGCGAAGAAGGAAGTCGGCCCCTGTCCTGTCACAATCTCTGGCCACCACCACTCTCCTGGGTCCCACTCAAGTTCTGACAAGGCCCGCCCCTCCCAGAGCCAAAGACGCCAAAGCTGCAACTGGTCCTGCTCGATACTAGGGTCGGTATGCCAGACCTTCCCCAGAAGGCCTACGACCCTAACCCTCTGCCACGGGAGTAGGGGGTCGATGAGCGCATCCTCTCTCCTGAGTCGTCCATCCCCTGAAACCGCGAAGAAGGCGATAGAGGAGTCATCCAAACGTCTTGCGACCACCAGTGGGATGCCACGGGGGGTGAACTGTCCCAGCCAGTGGGTGTCTCCAGGCATGAGGACCTGAGGCTCAGGTGGAGCCAACCAAGCGGCTGGGATCGCACCGTCGATCTCCGTGCGTCTCGCCTGGACTCCGCGTGCACCTCCAGCTGCATCTGCAAGATCGGCCATCTCCAGATGTCTGTACGTATCCCTCCAAACTCGAAGGGACCGGGCTGGCCCCCTCATCCAGCCGTCCCACCTGATATGTGATCTCTCCCCCAACTGAAGGCCCTCGGCGTCTCTGACCTGCCCATTCCGGACGAGCGGCTGGCGATCGATCTCCTCCTGACAGCTGGGCTGGGACTGAATGAGACTGAGACGGAGCCGCCTCCAAACCATGAGGAGGCTACGAACGAGTGGGGAGCGGGGCTGAGTGAGCGGGGCGGAAGTGAAGATCCACCTGAAGGACGGTAGCCACTCTCCACCTCGGCGCGGGACACAAGAGCCGACTCCCTGCTGAAGTAACATCTTCCACGTCTGCCCCCCTGGGGTCAAACCGCGGATGATAAGCTTGCCTAACAAGGCCTGACTCTGAAGCTCTGGATCAATGACCCCCAGACCACCCTCAGCCTGCGGAAGAATGACTGTCTGCCAAGCAACCCTGGCTCTGGTATCTCTATGCCCATCCTCCCCAGACCAAAGAAAGTTCCGAACCAACCTCCTGAGCTGTGCCACGCTGGATCTCGAGAAGCACCAACAGGAAGCCACATACCAAGCCGTGGCTAGAAGGACCTGGTTAACTACTAAAGCACGACCTGCAAGGGAAAGCTTAGCAGTGCTCCAGAAAGCCAGCTTCCGTCGGATGGAATCTAGCACCGGGAGAAACTGCTGAGCTGGCGTAATGTCTAGGCCAACCTGGAAGCCAAGGTATCTAGCTGTCTGTCCACGTGGAATCCATCTGAAGCCCAGAAATCGCCCCCACTGAGAACACGCCCCCCGGGTCTGTGAGAAAACCAACTGATTTGTTCCAGTTGATTTTCGCACCAGCGGCCGAGCAGAAAACCTCCAGGGCCATCCGCACCCTCTCTAGCATCCTCTCATCGTCCTGGACATAAAGGGCTGTATCATCTGCGTACTCTGAGTCCAGAAGCTCCGTGTCCTCCCGGAGTGGAAGGCGAACACCCCTGAGCCCTGTGGACCTCGCCCGAAGGTAGTAAGTCATGGCCTCGGCGAAGAAGAGAAACAGATAAGGAGCCAGGGGACAGCCCTGAGGGACAGCCCTGACGTACTGATCTCTCCAAGCTGAATCGCTCACCCATCCTGCCTCCAATGATGACTCTGCTGGACGCTGTCCTGTACAAAGCTGAGATACCCTGAATCCAGCCTGCCGGGAAACCTAGCCGCTCCAGAGTCCCCTCCAAAAAGGACCAATCCACGCGATCGTAGGCCTTCTCGAAGTCGAGAAGTAAAATGGCAAGGTGTGAACCGCTGTACTGAGCCCACTCCGCCGCCTCTGAAAAGGTGAAGACATTATCCAGGATACTGCGATCCTGGACAAAGCCTGTCTGAGTGTCATGGACGAGGTCTGGAAGTAGAGGTCGAACTCTGGCACTAATCATCTTGGCGAGGATTTTGTAGACAGTGGTAAGGAGAGTGATCGGACGCCATTGGCGGATCTCCTGTCTATCTCCTCCCTTCGGGATGAGGCAAATCAGTCCCGAGGAAAGGCTCTCTGGCATCTGACCGCTGCTGAAAATCCCCTGCAGAGCTGCAAGGAGGGGCTGATGGATCTGGTCCCAGAAGGAGGTGAAGAAAGCTCGGGATAGCCCATCCTCACCTGGGCATTTCTGCCCATCAATAGCCATCAAGGCCTCCAACATCTCATCCGAGGTGAACGGCGCCAACAACGTCGCCTGCATGCTAGGCTGGACAAGGGATGGAATGTGCCTCCACACCTCCTCACGGTCACGACTAGCACGAGGGGCAAGTGGCTCCTGCTGGAAGAGGGTCCTGTAGAAGTCAATGGCCAACCCCAGGACCTCCCCCGGGTCCGTAACAATGTGACCATCCGCTGTCCTGAGACTCCGTAGCTGATCACCTGCAGCTCTCTGGCCGTGTGTCCTGAAGAACTCCCTGCACATCCGGTCACCCTTCCGGGCCCAGAAGGAGAGAGAGGCGTGATAGGAGAACTCGGAGCGACGCTGGAGGGTCTCCTCCAAGAGGGCTCTGGCTCGAAGGGCCTGGATCCGAAGCTCCTCCGAGCCCGGGGAAGACTGCTGAAGTCGCTGAATGGAGGCGAGGTCCCTCCAAAGAGCTCTCTCTCTGCCCCACCAATCCTGTCGAACCTGTAGGGCTGCGAGCTGGCAGATCTGGCTGGACTCCTGCAGAGCCTGCGCGACCGAGTCTACCAGATCCACGCCCTCCCCCCAGTCTCTGTCCCAAAGACTGCAAATGCTGCTACGGACGTCCACCCTCGAGAAGATGGAATCGGGAATCCTGCATGATCGGGGGGGAGAGTCTGGGCTGCCGAATCTAATGAAAGGAGCGCAGGCGCATGGTCGGAGAGTGTCGTCCCTGGAACAATGCCCGCCTGGCCACCTCTGCTGATGGCCCAATCACTGACATAAAACCTATCAAGCCGCTCCAGGAGTCTGCCTCCTTCCCTGCGGAAGCCCCAAGAGAAGTCCAGGCTCCCGTGCCAACGCCGGAAGGACGGGTCTCTCCAACTGTCCCTCCCTCCTGTCGCGAAGATGAAAGAGTCCCAAGCTGACTGCTCTGCCTGAGCCATACCTGTGAACTCCGGATCTCTACCCTGCTGGTCCTCCAAGGTCTCCAGGTTGTTGAAGTCTCCTCCAACAATCCAGGAATCCATGTCTGGAAGAATCCCTGTAAGTGTCCTCCAGAAGGTGGCTCTGCATCGGAGGTCTGTGGGAGCATAAATGTTGAGGATTCCTATCTTGGATCCCTCCAAATTCAGGCCTACCCAAAGGGCTCGGCCTGGGATCAACGTGCCGTGACCGAAAACTAACTGAGCTAACTGCTCGCACACGGAGGTACAGACCCCCCCCGCTCCTCCCCTGTGCGCCGATCGAAGGCTCCCAATAAGTGTAGGAGCGTCCAGGGAGAACCTTCCCGCAGCTACGGGCATGAGCCGCAGAAAGCTTGTGCTCCTGGAGCAGCAGTACATCCAATCGACCAATCACTGCAGGCTGAAGTTCCTGACGCAAAATGAGCTTCCTGGGACCACGGGTGCTCGAAGAGTGAAACCCGTTCACATTCCAGGATACGAGGTGTAGGCTCATGGAGAGGGATGGGGGGCTGCGAACAGCTGTCTGCTCGCAGTGTCTGCTCGCAGTCGAAGTCGAAGAAGAATCAGACATATCGGAGTGGAGGCGCTGCCGCTTGTGAGAAGGTTTGGAGGGGGAGACGGGGTCGTCCTGCCCGTTCTTCAACACCTTCAGCAATGGCGAGAGGCCTCTAGTGCCATGAGCAAATGCTTTCTCGAGCCAGCTCGAGATCTCTGAAGTGGTCATCCCGTAGAAGGTTCGGAGTTTCTGTTGGGACCAAGCTCTGACATCCTGGGGAAGAGGCCATGCCAGGGGGGGTCTGAGGATCACGATCAATCGGAAACGTTTGGCAGCGCAACGCCACCGCAAGCGCACATCGCCCTCGGACCACCGAGTCTCGAGGAGCTGCCCACCGGACGGGCCTATCCAGGAGCAAATCTGGGCGTGTGTCTGCTCTCTGAGAGCCTCCCACACCGAGTCATCTGTCCAGGTCTCGGTGCCATCGCTGAGGAACGTGAAGGCGAAGCTAGGGCCATCCCTGGGAGCCAAGGCAGCAATCTTCCCATCCGCCCCTTTGCGGAGCATGAAGATACTAATGTCGAGACAAGCCGGGAAGGTCCCAAGGTCGGCCACATCCAGGTAGTCCCAGGGGCCAGATCTGTAAAAGTCTCGAGGGAGCTCTCTCTCCTGGAGCTGAGACCCAGCTGAGTCTGCCACTGAGGGGCTAGCGGGAAGGGAAACCTGCTCCACTGGTGGTACAGACTCCGGGTGTCCTACAAGCGGGGGGGGAGGGGGAGGAGGCTGCGGGATAGGCGACTCGGGCTCCACGGAGGCGACTGGCGGAGAAGGTGGAGGAGGTGGATCGGAGGCTGCACTCGGCTGGGAAGGCGACGGTGCAGCTAACTCTGTAGGAGGGGCGAGGGGAGCAGGGGGGGGAGGGGGATGGGGATGCATCTGGAACTGGGGCTGAGGGGGAGGGGGAGGGGGAGGGGACTGAGGAAAAGGAGGCGGGGGCTGAAACTGCGGGGCGGGCGAAGGGGGGGGAAACTGGGGAGAAGGCGGGGGGGTGGGAGAGAGGAGGATCTGAGGCTGTGGAGGGCGGGCTGCCGTCGAAGAAGAAGCTCTCCCAGGTCCCTGGGGCATCTGCCTGTCAGGTCTCTGGAGTGCTGCTGCAGGAAGGGTGACCTCTGCCTCCTTGCCTTTATCCGAAATCTTCTTATTCTTTCCTCTTTTCCTTCGAACCTCGGTCCAACCGCCCACTACCTCTGGCCCAGGCTCCGACTGCCTCGGCTCCTCCTGACGTGGCTGTCCGGGGGGGGGAGGTGGGGGCGGAGGGGGCGGGGGCGGGGAGGGTCGAGACGAGCTGGCAAAGCGTGGACAAGCAGCCGCCAAGTGCCCAAAGCCATGGCACCGCAGGCACTGACCTGGCTGTCCGGTGACTATCATGCTCTGGGTGATACTGCCGGCACCTGTCACGATCTCGATCACTGCAGGGAGAGTCGCAGGATCCGCCACAGCCACACGGACTCGGGGAGCTCCTGCCGTGGTCACCGTGTCGGCAAAGGTGTCGTGCATAACCCAGCCAAAATGGGAGCCCAAGTCCCTGACAATCGGCCGCAGCTCAGTAGCAAGCCCTGGAAAAACTAGTGTCACTGGGTGGCGAGGTATACGAAACCGAGTATCGAAATCCGCTGCGCTGAAACCACGGTACCACGGGACTATCATGATGATCTTCCCATCCACCGATGTGGGGGAACCGGCAATCAGATTGCTCGCAGCTTTCTCACTGGAGAGTTTGAGCCAGAAGATGCCCCTTCCCATAAGGGCCACCTCCTCAATATGGCCATCCTCTAGCAAGAGAGTGGACTGGAGCCAGTCCCTGATGGTAGACCTGGAGGGGGAGTGTCCAATGACTCTACCGTAAACAGAGGTACGAGCAAAGTCACTGGCTACCGCCTGAACACGGGATGATTGTTGCTCTGTCAGGATAACGCGGTAGGCATCTGGAGAGGGAGGGTCCGACTGGGCCTCCGGATCCGGGCTGGGGGCCGCCATACCGCCAAGACTAACTGCAAGCTTCCGATGAAGAAAAACAGGCTGCCACCCAAGAAGGGGATGAAGCGGCGGTGGAGCCTGGGGGTGAGGCGGGCGAGGCGAAATGAAGGGTCGGAGGGGTCGAAGCGGAGGGCGGGGCGAAGGCTGCGGGATGCGGGGAGTACGGAAGGGGGCGAGAGGGCGGGGGGGGGGGTGAAGTTGGAATGGCGGGGGTGGAGGGGTGAAGCGGGGGGGCGGGGGGAGAGGAATGAGGCGGAGGCGGGTGAAGCGAGGGGGTGAAGGAGCAGCGAGGGGGCGGGTTGGAGCGGGGTGGATGGCGAGGGAGCAGCGAGGGGCGGAATGGAGCGGAGGCGGGGCGAGGGCGAGGCGGGCTGGAGAGAAGGGGGGGGGGGGGACGAGGCGAGGCGAGGCGGGATGGAGCGGAGGGGGCGGTTGGAGCAGCGGCGAGGGGGGGGTTGGAACGGGGGCGAGGGGCGGGTTGGAGCGAGGGGGCGGGATGGAGCGGAGGTAAGGGGGCGGGATGGAGCGAGGGGGCGGGTTGGAGCGAGGGGGCAAGGGGCGGGTTGGAGCGAGGGGGCGGGTTGGAGCGAGGGGGCGAGGGGCGGGTTGGAGCGAGGGGCGGGATGGAGCGGAGGTAAGGGGGCGGGATGGAGCGAGGGGGCGGGATGGAGCGAGGGGCGGCTGGAGCGGAGGTGAGGCGAGGGGTAGCGGGGTGCCGGCGGGGGGGGAGGAGAGGAGACGGGGGTCGAGGGCGGACGGGAGGGGTGGAGGTGGTCGCGGCGAGGGGGGGGGAGCGAGGGGGGAGGTAGGGGCTAACGGCGAGGGGGGGAGGGGAAGCTCGCAGGAGCTGGGGCTCCTTGAATAGGAGAATAGAACAACAAATTCTTGAGAAAATAGTGTAGGGGGGAATACCTCATATGCAGGCTCCACAGATGCCAAATCACAAGATCATTACCCTTGATGATTTAGTCAACATCAAAACAAATGAATTAATGTTCACACTAAGAGAACAAAAAGAGCAGCAAAAGCCTCAACCTCCCAATTGCGAGGGTACAACAGAGTGCGGATGAGAACATGGAACAAATCCTCACCCACGTCTCAAAATGAAAATGTACGTCTCAATAATGAAATGGTAGGATTCCTTTAAAGTGGGTATGAAAGGGACAAGCAAAGACACATAATTGTCCAATTTCAAGACACACAATCCCGCCTTAGAGTGATGAACCACAAGCACCACCTCAAGAGGCACTCAATATGGATAATTAAGACCTTTCAAGGAGCCAATATTTCCAAAAGCTGTATGTTCCCCCATACATCAAGGAAAGAATGCATACATAAGAAATGGAAAAGCTATTATCACAAAAAGAGGCAAAGGGAGAGGGAAGCACAAGACTCGAGACCCCTAGGATCAAAATTTGGAATGTGTAACGATGGTCCTTGAACAAGGCCATCGCATTGGAAGAGTAAATATCGAGAACAAATATATCTGTTGAGTTACGAGTACCTCATGTTCAAAAATTCATAACATCAAAACTAGACATGCATTTGAATTGATACCGATTGCAGATCACTTCTAAACGCATGAATTGGATGATCGGAGGAGAGCAAAGGAGAGAGCGAGTGACTTATGTATTAATGTGTTGAGTGGAGGAGGGCAAAGAAGAGGGCGTGTGAGAGAGACCACGATATTAATGGGCAAAGGAGAGAGAGTGAGAGAGGCTACATGCTGAGCGAGTGAGAGATTGAGGAAAGTAAAAGCAAGCTACTCTTGTATATATACTCACGCAGCAACCAATCTGGATACCCTCAAAACCTTCTCAAGATGAATTTCTAGAATCTGCACCACTGCCCTTGCATTTACATTAATTGCCTTATTCACCTTACCTTAACTGCCTTATTTTCCTCTCCTCCATCTTGCCACAAATACTAATAGAACTCATCGTGGACACCCTATTGAAACCAAAAACAAGAATTCTCAAATATACAAAGAACCGCTTGTTAAATTGAGAAACAATCCAAATCACAAGGAGGCAGCGACAACCAATTGGATACAATCTCCCCCCCCCTAGATGCACTACTCACACTTACCCATATTAAAGAAATACAATATTGACCCAGTTGTACAATATTAAAGAAATACGAAATTGACCCATGGCCATCTAACGTGCACCATATGGCACCTCATCAATACCCCCACACTAACTCACTGCAATCACACTAGTTGTTAACAATCAATTGAACAAATCACGGTCTCTGAGACATGGGCTCTCTGTTCTCTATCCTTGCTCGCTTGCGCTCTATAGGATTTCCCTTCCTGGTTCCTGACAAGTGATGCTTGTCATTCCAATCCACGCGTCGATGCAAGATGTCATAGACATACACCTGTTGAATGAAATACATGGGTATTTGCTGGTTGTCGGGGATGCTTCCTTCCACCTCTATGAATCATTAAAGAAGGATGTGGGCTAGGGTTTTGTGCCGCAAGTCTGACAACTTGGGCTATGCATATTTATTCCTAGCACTTCCTGAACGAAGAAACAAGGTGTTTCTTATGAACTCTGATGGACATAGTCTATGTACTTGTCGAAGAGAGACTGGGTGGCCTTGCATGGTATCGTCATCCACTAGACCAGCAGGTGAAAATACCTAGCCCCTCTCTACCCAGCATCTCTCTTTGCGCTTGTAAGATAGCCTGAGCCTTGGCATGATTTAGTTGGTCTACTAAATCAGCCTCTTGAGGCACAAAAGCACCTTGTGGGCCTCTTGGACTGGAGGTTGCTCTAGTTTGGGAGGATCCTATGGGAGAATGTTCTCTAAGAGCCCTCCATGCTCATACTTAGCCTAAAAAATAACAACAAGATAGAATTAATTTGTAACCACAAATAATATTAAATATTAAACAATTAAACAATATTAAACCTATACAAACAATATTTAAATATTTATTGTCGCATCATTTATCATATTTTAAAATAGGACCACCATTTTTATCGCAACATTCACTTATACAAATAATATTTAAACATTAATTATTGCATCATTTATCATATTTGACAATTGGATCATCATTTTTATCGCATCATTTACTTATATAAACAATATTTAAACATTACTTATCGCATCATTTATCATGTCACTGTAAATATAAAAACTTGAACAATGGAGTGAATCCAAACTTGGATGATATATAAAACTAAAAATGTTACAAGTTCCATGATTGGTCACTCATGTTACATCCCGTCCAAGAAAGACTCAGTCATTGGCTAGTCTAAGTCCTTGGTTTGGACTGAGCTGTATACCACATCTTGGAGCAATGTCAAAAACCCCAAAAAAATCTACAGTACTTGGACTTCTATTCGGTTTGGCTGACTTTCCTTGAACCACAAATCATCATAGACGCCCAATTAGAGCTTCTGCGATTCCCGTACTTGGCGATGGTGCACAAATGTCCAAGATTTTCAGGATGTGATGAGACATGGCATACACATCTTGTGCAACATCGAAAGGTGGGCGATTGGTGCAGAGGCACTCTGGGGCAACATGATGAAACCTAGCAATGGAGCTCCACACAGTGTTGGGGCTGTCTCATTGAGTAATGCGGGATAGTGCTTTCTAGTGCTGCATGGGGTCATCATTCCCCAATCACAAATGCCCAGATACATTTCCTTCTGATGACTCCGAGAAGTGTAGCATAATGTTTTGCGCATGCAAATCATTATACAAGACATTGTGTTGGTGCATGTAATGAATAGTGCGAACTAGTGCACTTAAAATATCAAATACATGCTAACAGACCCGTGGATCTCTAGCAGGCATTTCCGCATCATCTCTGTGAAACACCAAAGATGGTCGCTTTCTGTCATGTCCAAGGTAGGTTAGCCATCTTTCCAAATGATTTCCATTCCAGAACGAAAATAGTATCATTGGGTTATCGACATGGACTAGACCTATTGCTCGGATGATGCCCAGATGTACAACATCGCCCAAGCATGTGACTTCTTCCAATGCTCTGGCCTTCAATGCATCAACAGGCACAGAAACCCTCAGCACCTTACATGCATAAATCTTGTGCGGATCAAAGGGAGCGACAAGAATATTGTGCATGTTGATTGTTCCTTTCGTGCATGTGCCCATAGCTACACTAGGCGTGAATCGAATGTCTTGTCTCACTGAAGCAGTATGGGCTGCATGGGTCTTGGCACTATTACATGATCACGCAAGCCATGTGATGTGCGCGGTGCTTGTGCAGCCGAGAATGAAGGAGATGGGAATGTATCTGCTTGTGCGGATAGATTGTGCATTTGTGGTGCATGCGAAAATGCGGGAGATGGAAGTTGTTTTGCGCGTGCAGTAGGAGGCACAAATGGAGGCCCAAAAGATGTGGTGAAATGTGATCGTGCATGTGGTGGGAGATGTGAAAAAGGAAAAGGAACTTCTTCTGGGTATGAAAGATCTTGGAAAAAAGGGATACGGGGAAAGACATGTTGTGGTTGATGCACTGGTGCATACGCGTGGCATGGCTACAGTGGTTCTTGCGATTGCATTGGGTGGAATGCGACATATGACTAGGGACGTGGGTGCATTGGTGCTTGTGGTTGTGGTGGATGTAATGTAGCATCTGACTGGGGGCATGGGTGCATTGATGCTTGTGGTTGCGGCTATGCTTGGGGGCGTGGGTGCATTGATGGAAGGTCGGTCGAGGCAGCTCCTTTGCCTTTGTAACCTCGCCACGCATTCTTGATGTATGTGACCCTAGCATCTACAACAGGACCCTCCCACTTTGTGTCACATGAGTTTATGTCTTGATCTATTTGACCAAGGCATCGTCGACCCTCCATCCCTAAGTGGTACAAATACTGGTCTATAGACTCTACTGTGAAAACATTTGGAAATCGATCACGCAAGGTCCTCCCTCCACGCTTTGCCATTGTCGTCACCAAATTTTGTACACCGCTTTCACCATTTTGGAAATCTGTCTCAACGATTTCTTGATCTACATTCATTAAGAAGTGTACATTCTCATTTTTCAACACCTTCCTCTGAAACTTAGTGAGATCAAGTTGCTAATACTTCCTCTTCTCACCTGTGTGAGCCATCTCATATGCAGTAAGCTGCAACACAGAATTCAAAAAAGAATTCAGTGCCAGGGGCAATAAGAAACTCATTAAGCCATAACAATTAACAATGCAAGCAGTCTAAGAAATTACCTAGGTATAACCTCTCAACTCAAGCTCAAATCATGTAACAGACTATAGAAAATCAAAACACAAAAAATGACCTAGGTATAACCTAATCGTGGACTTCACCATCTAACACTAGGCTTCAACTGCAACACACAACTATCAAGGGACAGTTGAGTGCCAAACTAAGTGTCTAAGAGCACATCGCATGATATCTAACTTAGGCTGCAACACACAACTATCCAAGGATAGTTAAGTGCCAGACTAAGTGTTTAAGACAACATCGCATGATATCTAACTTAGACTGCAACACACAACTATCAAGGGATAGTTGAGTGCTAGACTAAGTGCTTGAAAACATCTCTAAACTTAGACTATAACACACAACTCTCAAGGGAGAGATGAGTGCCAGAATAAGCATCTATGAAAACATCACTAAGCTTGGATTGCAATACACAACTCTCTTAAGAGAGATGAGTGCCAGCCCATGAGTTCCTACAAACAAACATTTTTATACAAACAAAGACTGTAACACACAACTCTTTTAAGAGAGATGAGTGCCAGCCTCAGGTAAAAGATAATTATTTATATTATAATTAAAATTGCAACACACGACAAAAACAAACTGCAACACACCACTCTCCCAAGAGAGATGAGTGCCAGCCTATCTACACACTTAAATACAATACAAAATAAATATTAAACAATTTAAAAAGACTACAACACACAACTCTCCAAAGAGAGATGAGTGCCAGTCCTAAACAAAACAAAACAAAAGAAACATTAATTACTAATGAAAGACTATAACACAAGTAAGGGTGCAGTAAGGTACCTATGACAAGAGCTGGTAGGTATGGAAGTAAGCAGGAGGTAGCAGGTAGGCAAGCAAGAGGTGGTAGGTAGGCACGCAGGTGGCTCACGTGGCAAGGAATACAGGTGGATGTATTCGTACGAATACCAAAAATGGCAGTGGCTGTAAGTTTATACTACGTTTATTCGTACGAATAACGTCATCTATTCGTATGAATAGCGGTTTATTCGTACGAATAAATTAGGAAAAATTGTTAGATTCGTTTTAAATCAAGAAAATCGTGATTTTTTGTGTTTTTTCGAATCGAAAAAAAAAATTCGAGCGAATTAATGCAACTTAGATAAGAATAGCAATATGCCTTGGCACCCTACAATCCCAAGAGCCCATGGTTGTAAAGTGAGGGAGAGTGCTAAAAAGGAAAAGGGTTGGCCCTCCTTTCAAAAGGTGACTTGTATAAAAGGCCAAATGTTTGACTTTGGTCTTCATTGTTGTTTGCACAAGTTTGAATACAAGCTCCCTCTTCTCTTCCAAGAGAGTGTTTTGGGTGTTCTCTTGTTTCCATTGTAGTACCTTTGTGGTTGTCACTCAATCCCCCTTCACTCCCTTCTCCTTCTTCCCTTCCTCCTTCTCCCTTCTCCCTCCTTCTCCCTCTCCCCTCCCCTCTTCCCTTTCCCTCTTTCTTGCGTGAAACCACATTGCAACAATCCGGAGGCCACTTGAGTGACACTTGCAGATGGCTCGTGCTATGCATTTCTCCCACAAGGAGTAGCCGGGAGTGGAAGCTCTGTTGGCATATCTTCAACTACCCCATGACACGTGAGTCACCGCTAAGACCCACCACATCAAAACTTTGGCCATATGGTCAAACTTTCTATAGGTTTCTTGCTTGTGTGGATATAGAACTCAAGCTCTTTTTTGGCCATTGTGAGGGCTTAGCCCTTGTCAAAATCTTGTTAAATCAAGAAGATTTGGCCACAGGGTCAAATCGACTCCAAATCTTGTATATGAGGGACCAGTCACAAAGATTTGCCCACAAGGTCAAAACTATGTGAGGGGTTTCCAAATCATCCTAGAGAGATGATTTCATGAAGAAGATGTGGACTATTTTGGACCTTGTGGTAAAATCTTCTATAGGTTTTTGCTTCTCTAAACACACAACTCAAAATATTTGGCCACAAAGTCTAAACTTTGTGAGGGTTCCAAACACACCCTTTCAGATTTACATCATGAATAGAATGTGACAAAGTTTGGACCTGATGGCCAAAACCATTTGAGGAAAAATGCACTCATGCCATTTTGTCACTGTCAACACAAAGATTTGGCCATATGGTCAAACCTTCTTTAGGTTCTTGCTTTTTTCGATACATAACTCATAAAGATTTGGCCACAAGATCAACATTTTATGAGGGTTTCTAAACCTGCCCTAGAGGAATTACCTCATGAACAAGGTGTGAAAAAATTTTAACATTGTGGCTAAACCTATCCTCAATGGATGACCAGATGAACATGATGTGGAAAAGTTTTGACCTTCTGGCACATCTTATATAACCAATACATGGGTGTCATTTTTTATGTTGCAAAATGTATGGACCTGACTAGTGGGTTGATCTCCTTCTTTCAACATCATGTTGCTCATGGGACAAACATTTCACCAAGGTGGTAGTCTCGCCAAGCCTTTTGGGCAAAAGGTTCTTAATTACATACCATATGGGACTATCTTTCTAGGTGTTCCTAACCCCTAAGGTGTTCGGTTTCACAACTACCTATGGCAACTAGTGCCTATGATGCTTTACCTTAGTAGGAAGCTTGGGAAATTATGCCCATGGCCTAAGTCCTCTAAAGATCTTCGTAATAGTTATGATTGGGAGCAACAGCTGATAGGTGCTATGACTTGCAAGAAAAGTAGCAACAATTAGTAGAAAGATTCATCGAGGCACTGTGATAGGATTACTCATTCTCAAGGGTGAGCATGAAGGTAACAACAGTGCTAAAATGGAGTAATAATTATATTTGAGTGCCAAGCCAAGAGATAAAATAAGTCTAGGAACACTGAACAGTGTGTGTTAAAATTCATGAGATATGGAATCACTAAATTTGGGCAACAAAACTCCCAAATTAGAGTTGCATACTATCGATGAATGGCAAAAAGAAATAATGCAAGGTAACAAGAACCATTAGCTTGGACATCGGGAGCAATCCATAGAATCAAAAATAAACTAGGTAACTATGACTATGATACCAACTTGGAAAGGAGGCTGAGAGAGAGAGAGAGAGAGAGAGAGAGAGAGAGAAAGTTTCTTTTTTTCAATAAAGAGAATTAACATTATATGGCATAATCCTTAGATTTCACCTTAAGGAAATTCACATTATAATAAGTTACCACTCTACATTATGTAGATAACATAGTGGTGCTTACATATTACTCAACAAGTGGAATTGAAAATGTTTTACTTTCAAGAATAAGGCCATGTCAACCACTCTCCAAAAGATTTTTCCACAAGGTAAAATCTTCTTGATGGGATTTTTGACTATGTGGCCAGATCCCAATGATTCGACGAAATTCAAATTTTAAAAATCAAACTTTAAAATTTCAATCAACCGAGAAACTCAAATTTCAATTGGGCGAAAATTTCAAATTTCAATTACACTTCATGACCCTTTTTTAGCTTAAATTAGAACTTTGAGTGATGGAAAGAGAGAGAGAGAGATTGAGAGAGAGAGAGAGAGAGAGAGAGAGAGAGAGAGAGAGAGAGAGAGAGAGCAGAGAGTTTTGAATTTGAGAGCCAAGGAGACAGCTTCTTACTTCTTATCTTACTATATATTAAGGAGGGAGGGAGGCTCTAACAAGCCACATGTCACACAAAGGGAGTTCCTCACTTCTAGCCATGAGTCACCAAGAGAATTTCTCACAAACAGCCACGTGTCACATAAACTGCTCAGAGATCGCATCATGACCATCATGCTTGATGAATCCTGCACTTGAATCTCCATTGTTGCATCACGCATGCACAAAGGTCACAATGATCCCCTCTATCTATGTTCCCCTTACCGAGAGAGGGAAGGCGGGGAGACGGATAGGCCGATCAATTTGGAGGGGAGAAAGTGCATCGCCTCCCTACCCACGCTATGTGTGGTTGTAATGATTGTATTACATATTATTATAGAAATAGTTTTAACTCCTTTCTTTGCACTATATATACTTGCTTCAATCTAATGTTCCTCTCTTTTGATGCATGTGTTCTTATGCAAGGGAAGATTCACAATCAGCTGCAAAGATAGCCAAGTTGGATGCAAGATCAGAGGATGACAAGTCATACGATTGTAGTCCATGTCACAATATTATATAGGTTGCAACCAAGAATGAATTATGAGCTCTTGTGAGCGTAGCCTTATGCATGTATTTATTGGGCTTCTATTCCCAGAAGGCACAAATATTTGGACATCTGCAAGGAGGATCAAGTGACCCTATGTCATGTCTCATGTCCATATTTTTACTCATTCCTTTGTTTTTTCCTTTGAAATATTTCATTAAATGGTAGAATTCAAGTTCCATTTCAAGTTAGTAATTGTGTGTTCCATGATAAAATGGTGCTCTGAAATATAGGGGGCGAGCAATGAATGAATGAATATTCATACATGCCAAGGACTATGAAATATAGGAAGCGATCAATGAATGAATGAATTGCAAGGACGAACAAGGGAAGTGATGATAAGTGGGTTTGATTTGTGACCATCTCTCAAGGCATTGTGCTACTCAAAAAGCCATTTAGAGGGCCATAATATTGCAACACTATATTTCGTTGTGATTTATTGCCCCCTCGCCCCCCTTTATGCTTAAATATTTTGCCATCATATACCACTCCCCTCCCCCAACTAATTAATTAATATGATTTTTTTAACGTTACGAGCACCTATTATTTGTGTAGTCCTGCACTAGTCATGGATGAATATGGACTACTAGTGGAGGTAGAGGTAGACATAGACATGGAGGCAGAGGGCCTGTCATTGTAACTTTTTCAACAATCCTCCACCATCCACTTCTAATTTCTGTCCACTAATCCCCTCCATATTTTCTTCCATCCCCTTCATTCCTATCTACCACCTGCACACCATCACCTTTTCTAGTTCAATTATCTCCTATGCCATTCGTCAAGCACTCAAGGTAATACCCTCCCCTCTTTTCTCCTCTCTTTTTGGTCACTCCTCACCCAACTCTTCCCCCTTCCACCCCTTTTTTTCCATCCATCCCACCCCCTTTCTACATCCACACTTTCCATTCTCTCTCTTCTTTACGCGTCCTCCCCTTTCTCTTCTCACACCCCCCTCTCCCATTTCTTCTCTACCATTCTCCCATTCTAACCCCCTTCCATTCCCTTCCACTGCCCTTCCATTTCCCTTACACTCCCCTTCCCATCCCTCCTCCAATCTCTCCTTGCTCTCTCCACCCTTCCCACAATTCCCACACTCCACTCGGACCCGTGCCTCAAAAACCATCATTCCCGCCCATTGCCAATGCCTTTTGCACTTTGGGCACCATGCACAGACGTCGAGGACCACACCTTGACAATATTGCCTCATCAGGGTAACCAATGCACCACCATTTGCATCGCACCCCTGCCTAGGGCACTATGCCTCCGCTCTACCACATTGCCAACCTCCAACCTGTCGATCTCCTTTGCATGGGCGACATGTAGAGCTTCGAGCCATTGTTCCACCATCGCATGACATGCCAACTTGGTCATTGTTCCATGCGACCTTGCCCTTTGCTTCAACCCGCATCACTGTCTCCAAATCTACACACTTCTCTTAGGGCACCATGCCTCCATTGTATGCCACGTGCCTCGGGCACTGCAGATGCCCACACTCCCTGCTATGCACCTTGTACCTTCCAACCAATCAGCTGCATGATCCACCCATCTCGTTAGCTGTTGTCATGTCATCATAGTCAATTCACCTCGCCCCCCATGCCCCATTGTTGCATCATTCATCCATTTAGCATTGGCGCCTCTAGCCATCCTCAACCCTCAACCGCACCATCGCACCACCCTTGACCACCTTAGGCATCGATTTCATGAGCCAATGCAATTGCCACTATTTTTTGTGTTGTCCATCGCCTAGCCCATGGTGCCACCTTGAGAGATCTCCCTAAGGCCCCTCCAATGTATCGTTGTCACAGTTCTGCTCTCCCCTCTCACCGGCGGCAAAAATATTTCACCCCCACCTTGGCCACACAAACTTGTCGATGTTCTAGCCTTTGCCGCCACCTCTGTGGCAGATATTGACCTCCTATCCACTGCCCTGGAATGTCCCTCGTCGATCGCCTCCTACTGCAGCTTATGAATCCACCTCAATGAACCTCTGTTGCCCCTCATAATACGTGGCTCCTAACATCCTCTTCTCGCAGACCCCCCCTCAATTGGTGGCTACGTCGTCGCCCATCATATCCCTCTAAGGATCCTAACCTAGCTACCTAAGGAACCTAACTTAACCCACCAACTAAACCAAACCTAGTCTCTATCTATAGTTAGTTAATGTGTAGCCACAATTAGGTAAACTAATCACAATTAAATTATTTAAATCATAGTAAATGACTAGCTATAGTTAATATATAGTTAAGTTAGGTAAACGTGTAGCCACAATTAGGTAAACTAATCACAATTAAATTATTTAAATCATAGTAAATGACTAGCTATAGTTGTATGGCTAGAACTAAACCTAGGGTATGTCAAACTAACTATAGTTAGCCATACCTAACTGAACCAACTCAATTTGTTAGAGAGATTGTCTGACTATGTCAGTGATAATATATGCCTACTTGCTTGATATAATGGACACTTCACTAGGAAGCTTGTTAGGTTAGTTTTCTTAATCTTATAGTTGATTCATACCTAAGCTTAAAGCTCAAGGTACATTTACACCCAATTTAAAAGGTAAAATAGCCTCATTTTCACCCAAATTTCACTAACTATAGCTGTATTCAAATGGATCCCAACTTGAACTCTATCAAAGCCCACCTTTCACACACCAAAAGAGCATCTTCTAAATGAACTTTATAGTAAATTTGACCTAATTTTGGACATCATTTATAAGTCCAATCATTGCACCAGTTTTAGGCACATCTTAAAAGAAAATTCATCATAACTTCAACAAAACACATCAAAATCATTTGCATTATTCACCAACAAGGTTGGCCATTCAAAGGCAATATTTCTACAATAGTTCTAAAGATTATCAAGAGATTTGTTCAAAGTATTACTCCAAGCACAACACATCGTCGACGAATTGGCATTGCATTGTCACCAAATTGGCATTGTTCAACGAGGTCATCAATCATTATAGAATTTCAACCTTAGAGATCATGGAATCTTTATCAACACATACATAAGATCATGTCAAGTGCAATTCAAAAATTTTGGTGTCACCAAAAATAAATTTCAAGCAGCTTATGTAGATCAATTGACCATTCAATTAACACTTCAACCACTTTGATGACCCACTACAATTGTGGATAAAACCAGCAAGCTACAATCTAGACAAAGCAACTAGTATTTAATTCCAATCCTTGTATGCAATAACTCTATTGCAAGAGACAACGTAATTGGTGTAAAAGATCACAATGGATCCCATATGGGATTGGGTCCAAAAGACTACCCTGAATACATCAACATGTATACCACCAAAGTTGGAGTCAATCTCGCAAGAACCCCATCTGGGATTAACTTCCAAAGGACTACCTCGACTACATCAACTCGTATACCAATCATACAATGAATCAATTAGATTCAATCCCATAAGAACTTGGCACACAATATTATCCACTTGTATGCATGCCTATGTTTTCAGACAGAGGTGATCCTAAAGAACTCATTGCTTTGTTTGAGTACAAATGGTTAGGAGGCACATCAAGGTAGGAGGAAGATTATGTAAATATATTCCCACTACCTCTCATAGGAGAACCATTTGATTGGTACCTCAAAATGAATGTGGAAATGCAAATCTCATGACCCGTGTTACTAGAACGCTGTATATTACAATTTTGCACTACAGAATGTGCCATCCACAAATTGGCATAGAATGTGCCAATTTGCAATTTTGCAGTGTAGAATGTGCCATCCACAAATTTTGACAATCTTAAAAGATCATACAATGGGATTCAAAAATTGGCATTTCCAAGGTTCATTCAATACAATCAAGATCCTGTGACAAATTATTTCAACAAGCTAAGATATACTATCAGAGAGAGAAATCTGTCACCAACAAAGCATCAATTACTTAAAAGGCGGATTGCATGAAGAAACTAAGGAGAAAATGGGTCACTATAGTTGCCAAACTCTAACAGAGGTATATGATGCCATGAAGAATCGATTGAGAAGGGTAGAGAAATGGTTAAGGCAAAATTAGAAAGGCAAGTTTCCAAATCGGGTGGTGACACAAGTGAAGCCATCTCTAAACCCATTGATATACAAAGGGCAAAGTCTATAGAATCATCAAATGCAATGAGGTTAATCCGCCAATGTGTTCAAAATAATCATCTATCACTAGCATGTGCTCAATGGAAAGTTGACCACAACAAGCAAAAAGAACAAAAAGAAGAAAGGAGCTATAAAAGGTACAGTGAATGTACAAACAACCGATGAGTCCGAACCAAACCTCACATAAGTAGATTGCACAAAAGGGAATGCAATCCAAAGGATACCACTGGAAGGTTCTAACACACATCTATCTAAGGATGCAAAAACAGGATGTGGCATTCAAGAACATCTCTTTCACCTGGGCTCTTCGAGTGCAACACTTCTAAATGAAAACAATGTAAAGAGTGTCCTTTCTAATACGCCTAAAATATGGATGCCAGCCTTGGAAAAGGTATTACATCTTGGCCATGCACTAGAGGATCCCCAAGGTCAAATACCAAGATACAAGAATCAAAAGCACTCTCTTATCAAAATCCTCAAAGGCCCATTCTCAACACATTCAAGAAAGGAGAACAAGAAGCCTGAACAAACCCACCACAAGATTTGCAACAACCCAAGAATGTTTTCCAAGAGCAAGTAAAACCAGTGCATGAATTTCAGAATGCTTAGCAACAACAATGGACAAAGCTCAAGGAGCAACTACAACAGGACCAAGATCAAAAGGATGAACTTTCTTCATGCCATTTAGAGAAAAATAGTGAGATACGAGACTTAAAAGAGGATCTCTTTCTAGCAATTCACACTAGCCTCTATCAAAGATCTACACCACTTGTCAGAATTCAAAAGTGAGAGTCAACAATATCAAGACAGCAAGAAGTTCAAGTCAAGATCTGCTCAAACAATAATGATCAAAGAGGACTCCAAAGAAAATCGACCAATTGAATGGTAGCCTAACAAAATGTCAACATGGACCATCATGATACATGAAAGGAAACGGTCATTCAGCAACACTGAGTATTCCACTCCATGCAATTAGATGCAATTCAAACAACCAAAGACAAAATCTCTATAAATACAAAAGGCAAATGTGTACTGCTTTGTGCCAACTAGACATCAACACTTGGATAGAAGATTAAGGTGGACATGGATCCCTAAAAAATGCACCAAGAAAGTTGAGAGCCCCTCTGTCCCACCAAAACTTGCAACTATTGATAGACCATGCAAAATGATTAAAAAAGATGGATAAAGATGACAACATATGCAGAACATGAAACTGTGTCTACAAAAGTGGAACACTCACCAACCATGAAGTCATCAATTATAAATGTTCCTCAACAAAAAGAACATCCTATCCCACTCACAAATGGACTGGCAACCACCAAATCTCAAGAATCCAAGGTACACCCAAATCCTTCTATATTATATAATTCTTTGAATTTGTTGGCTTTATAGAACTCTTTATATTTGAACTCACATCGTTCTTACTAAATCATCCATTAGCTCTTTCTTGAAAGCCCATCTTGGAAAGTCATGGCTCGAGACTAGCACAACTCGCCTACCTTCAGTTTGAGCTCTATTCCCATGACCAACTTATCACATCTTGATTCTTGAAACACCACACAAGAAGACTTGAAGGCATGTGTACAGTGTGACCATCGAAGAATAGGTGGTGCCCGTAGTCATGCCATACACACAAGAACACTCTCTCAAAGGCACCTCCTCTCAATGGCCTCAATGTTCATTTCCATGTCACCCTCCATCCACTTGCGGTCGATTCTCCTCATCTAGGTTTGTTTACCACCCAAAGGGCAAAGCACCCTCCTAGGGTTCGAATTCTTATGCACAGGTGAGAGCATGACATTGAAAGCTGTGGGCAAGAAGAAGTATCTTTAGGATAATTTAAAACAAGTGGTTTTCGACCCTCTGGACTACACTATGCATTGTGATTGGCATTGGAAAAAGCAAGGAGGTATGTTCTCCAGTAAGCAAAGAAGCAACTAGAGAAAAGAATGTAGAACCGAAACAAGTGCTAATACATTGGACGAGTATCAAGAGGAAGGTAAGAGGCATGATCTCTTTTCCACATCAATAGATGAGGAGCTAAATCGTTGAACTTGATAGTGGTAGAAGTGCTTGAAACGTTTGCTGTTAGGATTACGAGATGCCACAGTTTGCACTCAGGAATGTTCCATGGTTGTTTGGGAAATGTTGCTTGAGGTTTTGAATGATGTTGCTTTCTAGGTTCAATGATGATGCAACTGTTGGTAATTACTGCTAGTTGCAGAGTTTGGCAGCAGCGCACCTGGAGAAGAAGTTGACGGCAAGTGATAGAAGCATTCATAAAAAGCCTCGTATTGCCCAAATAAATCAGTGAGGTTTCATTCTACACATCCACCACTGCATAAATACCATAAGAAATACAGATATGGCTGTTCAATTCTTCAGCGGTCCCGCTCTGCAGAAGATGTGGGGCAAAATGTGTACATGTAATTGCAAAATATGATACATGGATTCTATTTAATCCTTGAGGCAGCCCACAATGATTGATAATCATCTGTTTAGGATCTGTACAAATGGAGTTTCTATGCGTCAGTTCCGAGCTCCCTTGCACTCTTTCGCGACTTAGAATCTGAGCAGTAAGCTTCGCCCCATTGATAATCCAACCGTGGCATCAATCCTTCCAATGGGAGATGCTCCTCCTCTGGATTTTCTGTTTCTACTCTGTAAGAGAAACTGCAAGGCAATGGATCATCTCCCCCTTCGCTTCGCCAGAGCGCAACAATGTTTACGTTCTTCAATTGATCGTCCAGGTACTCGTGCACCCCGGTCTGTCTGACAGCTTCAGTCCCAGCTCTGGCAGATAATCGCCAACCCTCACACCATAAGCTCCCCGGCTCCTCTTCCTGCGGTGCCGTGGGAAAGATGAGTCGACTTTTCGGGTCGCTATGGGCAGTCTCACCAGGATCGAAGGTCCTGGGATCTCGCAGTTGCAATAGGGATCGGGCAAAAGTGAAGGAAGCAATGGAAAAGAGGGAGGCAAACACTAAGAAGGGCAAAGAAAAAAGCACCATGGGAAGGACAAGGGGTGAACAGAAGACGCAAGCAGCAAGCATTGTGACCTTGGGATGGGAAAGAGCGAGAGAAAGCGGGCAAGGTTTGGGGGAGGCCATAAGGTCCAAGGAAGTGAGAGGCAAAGGATGGGCTGGAACGTACTTCGTATCAATCGATCTTATCCAGAATTACGAACTAAGGAAATCAACGTCACCTGATTGCGCTGGCGTCGATACCAAAAGCTCATTTTCGTGTGTCGCGACTCGCTTCTTGTGACCTGCCCAGCTTTCACGCCCTCAGCTTACGTGTCGCTTTTCCTTTCCTCTTGCGGATAAGGTCAACTTCTTGTCCAGACTCCATGCCCAGGGTTATAAGTACAGCGTTCAAAGATGGCAGCAGAGCTCTACCCCAATGCAGCACGTCCAAGTGCAAGGACACCTCCGCAACACTGTAGCAGAACCGAGGGCAGCTATACAAATTAGTTTTAGAATCTTGATCGGAACCAAGCAAACCCCTCACTCATTAAGGTTTCGGAACCAAGCGAACCCCTCACTCATTAAGGTTTCAAAGCGAAGAGATCCATTGCATGGCCCTTGCAATGTTTGCCTTCTCGGCATGAGAAAGGCGAAAGATCAAGGACTCACAAGATCTATCTTTGAAGGGATTTTGGCAGAGAGAGAATACAGGTGACTTGTTTACCAAGTGCTAAAAATATGTATTTTCAAGAGCATGAATAACAAAAGGGAGTCGTCAATGATCTTCTCAACTCTCGATTGGTAAGGAGATCATTAAGTAAATATTCTGGTGGACGATCACTTTTGAAGTCAAGAGCATGAATAACAAAAGGGAGTCGTCTAGAAATATGTCTTTCCAAGAGCATGAATAACAAAAGGTAGTCGTCAATGATCTTCTCAACTCTTGATTGGTAAGGAGATCATTAAGAAAATATCCTTGTGGAAAAAACCCACTTTGTGTTGGTCCTTCCGTTGAGAGCTTTAATGGGTACAATAAAACCGTATGGAAACCATGTCCTCTAGCTAGAAATTTCAATCTTTGGTGTGGGAGAACCAATCTTTGTGATGACATAAAACAACATAGATGGAGACTTTATTAGAAGTGCAAAAACATAAAGTCTCTAAATTTGAAGGTTGTGCCTTGATTTCTTGTATGGGCTAACAACCAGAGGATTCTAGAATAGGCATATGATCCATGGTTATTTAGGATTTCAATCTAATGAATTGTTAGCCTCATTCCTACATGTAATTATATATAGAATTTGGCAAGATTCCCCCTCACCTCTAGAGTTTATGGACATCACTGAAACTCCTTTATAATTGAAAAGTCCCCATTGAGGATGGTTGGAGAGTGGGAGGGGACTACTGATGGAGTACTCATGTGAGAAATTTTTTATCAATATTTCAAAAGCAAGATGGATATCTTGATGAAAAGGGGAAATGTGAAGGGTACTAACATAATTGACCAAGCTCATTCAAGCTTTTGACACGCTGCATTGTAAGCCTCAGCCTATGAGAATATAATTGAATATCAAAGCCAATGGTAAGAATATTGCTTTAATTATGTCAATAAGTGTTTTTAGAAGATCACTTAGAGTTATTTTGGAGGATCACTTATATTATTGTCAGAAGATTGATTATACTGTCTTATCTTTGCTAAGTGTAATTTATTTAAGGAATAAGTATGTTAGATTGTCTCTTTTACTTGCATAGATACTTGATTATGTTACCTTTTGATCATTTGTGTGGCACAATGTATTCTGCACATTAAGCCACTTATACGTGCAACATGTTCTTATCTTTTTTCTATGTGGACTATGGCAAAGTGGAGGATGCATGGATCACTTTTGACCTAATGATTGAGGAAGATGTGGTTTCATGGAATGTTTTGATTGCAATATATGCTCTACATTGAAAGCACATTGAGGCCTTGACCAAATGGACTAGAAAGGATTAAGGCCAAATAAAGTAGCTTTTGTCAGCATTTTTTCTGCATGTACTAGCCTAAATCAAGGGATGCTTGTGCATTCTGGCATCATTGATAATGGGCTTGAGCCAATGTTGTTCAAGGTACATCTGTTGTTGTAAGCATGCATGGCAAATACAATGCACAATCAAGTTTCTACAAAATGCTGGAATAGGGTGATGGAATGCCAGGATTACAGTATATGCACAGCATGGGCAAGGCAATGAGGCAATGCAAATCTTTAATCATAAGCACCAACAATGAATAATGGCAAACACAGTCACCTTTGTTGGCACCTATGATGTATGTGCAAGAGAGGGGTTCATGCTCACATCTTGGAAAGTGGGTACAAGGTAGATGTTGCCATAGAGAATGTTCTTATGAATTTGTATGGCAAGTGTGGTAATATATAGAGGGTGCTAGGAGGGAGTTTGAAAGACTTCTCATCCAAGATGTGCTTTCATGGATTATCATGATTACTGTCCATGCCCAGTATGGGCAGGGCAATGAGTCCCTACATACTTAGTGCTTGTAGATACCAAGCTATTTTAGATCGAGTAGAGCATATTGCAAAGCATGTATTTGAAATGGACCCAAAGAACCTTTCACCATATTTGATGATATCAAAATGCTACTTCTGACATGTGGACAAAGCAATAGAGTTGCTAAGAAGGATGAATGAGAAGTTTATACAAGGGTTGGAATGAGCCCAGATGCAAGTGTGACGTCTTTCATTAATCGGTCTCAAAGATATGAATATTTTGAACATGCCATAATACAACATTGATTTGCCACTTTAAAAGACTTCAAAAGTGGGCTTAATAACAAGGGGAAAATGATGAATAGCATTCATCAAGCCTTCCCTGTCAACACCAAAAACGTTTAAAGGAAGCCCCTAATGTCATAAACATTTAAAGAAAGCCCCTATTTTATTTTTCCATGGTGTATGGATGAAAAAATCCCACAAAATGATTTTAGCTTTCAAAAATGAACACTAAGACCTTCCCTAAAGGGCACGACAAACACTTGACTCATATGCAAAGTGGTGTAAGCCCTCACTTATCAAGGGTCAAATTCTAGGTAACCCATTGGATGATTGCATATTTCTTCTATTTAACAATAGGATTGTGCATTTGCATATGTATGCTCATGTTATGTTGAGTAAAGCATCTTAAGTTCTCTTGGTGATGTTGACTCCATATACAAGCAACGAGCTTCTCAAGTCTATGAGAGCATCGACTCAGCTTTATTGGACATTCTGTAGCTTTCTTGGTAAATGTAAGAATTTGCACTAAATATTAAAGTGGACCATCATTGTTATCCCACTTTTCCAATGGTAAGAGACTTGTCTGTCTGGCTCTTATTTAAGTAGTCCCATCCACTAGGGAGGAGTCAGCTAGGCAACCCTTTTTCATAACCCTTTGATAGAGTATCAAAGTTTCACCTTGGCAATGAGCAAATATCCCGGTTGGCATGATGGCATGCTTAGGGTAGATTTCCAATCATAAGGGCCATTCTGGAAGCGTGGTGAGAGGCCCTTATTGATCCTCACTAGATCTTAAATTGAGTTTAGATGGTCTGGTTATTTCAATGAGCAAGGAACATGTTTAGGAGTGAGAGAAGGACCAATGTATTTCTCATACTTTACCTCTGACACATCTCACAAACTCACACTTGGAGGTGGAGGTTGTACATTAGCAAAGGATCAGAGTTATAGGATGCCTGGAGAGGGTTTGGTCTCTTTAGATCCATCCCACATTATAGTTGTCTTAGTTTTGACATCCTCTTCATTTCCCTCTAGATGCAAATGGCATAATAAAGCTTCATATGATACCATTCTTGGAAATATCCGATAATATCACAAGCTATTGAATATTTCAATATTTAGTTTAGGCTTCTACTTGCATTTGAACTTATGTTGGGCTCAAAATCATTGTTATTTGCTAAATCATTTGTGTACAATGGTTTGTACTTCCAATAGCTTTATTAGGTTGTTTAGCTAAAGATATAAAAAATACCATCAGTTGCAATGTTGCAAAAATTTTCAGTCCATATTAAAAAATTATTAATATTGTATTTTTGGAATTGTCTTCTATGTCTTTAAAGAGCATACTAGTCCAAAATTAATGAAATAGATGCTCAACTATTTTTCATAGCTTACTTTAAGAAGGAATTCAATCTTAATGGACCTCAAATGGATTAAAGAGTGATAGCGAGCATTTGATAAATTACAACAACTCTTAAAGAATGCTTTATTATGACACTTGGATTTTTCAAATTCCTTCATGATCTACATAGACGCTTATGATGGCTAGAGGCTACAACTTTGTTTCAGCAAGACATTGTACTTGAGACCCATTGTTTACAACATTGAAAAGATTCATCCAAGCCAGAAGCAAGTCTCTTAGAAATTGAGCTTCAATGCTAGTTATGGTGTGGGCAATTGGAAATTTTTATATTTATATGTGCATGGCTTTGATTTCTATTGCAAGGAGATCATAGATCTCTTGCATGTTTAGTAAAACATGTTAAGGATGGTGCAAATTGCACCCTACCATAAGGGCATAAGGACAATACCTAGCCCCAACCCTAACCCTATACTCATGTATGTAAATGTTCATTACAACTAGTATACATGCATAGTGTACAATTCCCACTCCACTCTCTCCCCATGTTCCTTAACATGGTATGAGAGCATGAGTGGCCACATCATTAGGTGAGCCAATAGGCCACAACATCAAATGAGTCAGTAGGCCATATCATCAAGTGCCACATCAACAAGTGCAACATCATCAATCCATGTCACCATGCCTTATCATTATTTGCACATCATCATGCAACATCATCAATGCCACCTATGTGCACAACACCACATAGGGCACATTTTTGTAAGCAGCATGTGAACATGCATTGCCACATCGTCACACAATATTGCATCATCATTTTTTACCACTCCACACACACACATTGCCACATCCTCACACAATATTGCATTATCAGTTTTTACCACTCCTTGGATAAAATTTACAACAAATTTCAAAAAGCCATAACTTTTGATTCTAAAGGAATTTTGCTAGAGTGTAAAAATGCAAAAATGATCAACACATCATGCTCAAGATGCTAAAGACATCATATTTGTATTCTACCTCTTCCATATGTTACATCCATTCATTCCTCTATTCTGGCTTTTCCATCAGTTAGAATCATTCAATCATGTTCATCAGAACCACCTCCTAATCCATTGTGCTAGTCTAGTGGTAGACTAGCACAATGATAGACACTACTATAATTCACCTTGTTTTTAACATTTTTTTAATATTAAATGACAATGTTTTTTTCACATTTTAGATTAGTATTGCAATAAACATTGGTAAAACTATCAATATAGACCAACTGGACTTAGCATCAAAATAAGCATGCAAACAGTTGCTATTTGTGGATGTGCCTATAATTTTAATGCTTTTTATAGATGCGATCACACTTAAATTTTCAACCTTACATAGATGATTTAATTTTTGGGGAATTTTTTAAAGGATGGATTAGGGCATACCTAAAGTGTATGTATGAGAGCAAGGAGGGAGAGGGGAGTCCACCATCACATTACATCAAAAAGTGTACATATGAGAGTGAGGAGCGAGAGACTATTTCTCATTGTTGCTCAACATAGAAATCCAAGGTGGTGCTCTCTCTTATGAAAGATGCAAATCTCGGGCCAGTACAAAGAAATTTTATGAAAGGTTTACAATTAGAAGCATAGCATAGATGTGAAATTTCAATTTAAATAACCTCCTCTTTGGAATTTTGTATTCTCTACTAGAGTAGTGCTCTTGTCCCATTGTTGTATACATATCTGTGCTCCTCCTCCATGCAGTCCTTGTTTATGAGTTAGAATTAAAGTACAACACACAATGTAAGACAAATGCATGCATGCAATTCCAAAGCACAAGAATTAAGACTTAGAGGACTTATTAAAGTAAGGCTTGAACCGAGTCTTGCCACCCAAACTTATTATTGGTGCATTTTCTCTACCTTTACTATAGCACCAAGTAAAGTAAAGATTAGAAGGCTTATTAGAGTAAGGCTTGAATCAAGTCTTGCCACCCAATACCAAGTGTGACTGGTACATTTTCTCTTTGTTGTAGCACCAATAGCCTCATGCTTTTCCTTGTGCAAGTATGGCATCTTATTTGTTGATAATTTGATTCTATTTTGATAAGTGACATTATGGGTTTTAACATACTTATAATGTTGTTTTTTTGTGTACTTGCAAGCTTGTTAAAAGATCTAGCACATACAATGCCAACTAACAAGCCTCACCTAGGATGTTTTCTTAACAATCTGCCTCTAGCATGTTTGCTTAAATAGTTCAGTTATACTTCATTTTTATCATTTGAATCTCATCCAAGAATTCTATGCTTTGGTCCCAGGTTACCCACTTATATGTGGGATTAAGCCCTAAGAACTTTTTCTACATGTCATTCCAAGGTGATTAGCCCTCTCCCCTTTTTAACATTTGCACCTTCATGCACTCATGATTGCAAACATTCTAAGAACATTCTTGGACTCAGACTTGATTTTCTTCCAATTCTCCTTGTGACTCCATGGGGGGTGTGATGATTCCCTTTTAATAGCTCTCCAAAATAAGTTTTTTTAACTCTTCAAAGTTATTACACACACACAAGCGCATGCACGCACGTGCACACACACACACACACACACACTCACTCATATTGATATTTATATGTACATGCGTAGAGATCTATTTTTTTTAAATCACACACACACAAATATAATTTTAAAACACACACCCATGTGTGTGCGCATGCATGCACATGTGTGTGTATGTGTGTGTGTGCATGCATGCGCACGCGTGTGCGTTTATCCATCTCAAATTTTTCCTTAAAGCAATAAGATAAACTCCATTGAAGAAGGGACAACACAATATTTAACAAAAACTAAATGAATTTTCCATATAAATACCGAATGATATCGAAGGAGCTCCACTCACTTGCATCCATCCACAACAAGGACAAGTTAGAACAAGAATCCTTAATTGTGGGACTGCAAGCTTCAAAATGCAGTTCCACTTGTTATCGATGTCTCAACATCATAAGCTATCTACAATAGCAAATTCTATCCACTTTGGATGGTGGTGCATTGTGTGGCACCCCAGTACTTGTCTCACAGGTATCCAAATGCTCCATATGTATGGTGAAAGTTTTTTCACTCCTTTCTAAAACATAATTTCACACATTACCCCAATAAGGGGGGAAGGAGAGAGAGAATCCTTATATGGTAGCTTCAATTAATTAATGACCAAAGGTTAACAAAGGCAATTATTTGCTTATCTACTAATTGTAGCAAGTGAAAGAGTCAATTCCCAAAGCGGGAGCTATAATAGTCTATATAAGTCACGAATAGTGTCATTCAAGGAGGGAAATTTTTTGTTTCTAATTCTCTCTATAGATACACATATATACATATACATATACATACATACGTATACATACATACATACATACATATATGTATGTATGTATATGTCCATGTCGTTCTTTTCACATCACACACATTATGATAAGCTGATCTTTATAAACAACCCAACACCTTGGTGTTTAGAAGAGTCCATCCATGACAATGGAGTTTCATGTGTGGAAGGATACTCAAGAATATCTCATAAAACATTAATCATTGGTGCAATATATCTGAAGATAATCTGAGAGCCAATTGGTCTTTGCTTAGCTCTTAGATCCCCATCTATAGAAAATGATCCTCATGTATAGTTTCCAGTTGTTTTCACCCACGGTTGGCAATCACGCTATGTCATATTAGCAATTAGATCTCTTCTAAGGGGTACATGAATAATGTTACTATGCTTACATAATGGATATCATCACTAAAATATAGTGAAGGCATCCGATCCAGAGAGCATCAACTAACCTACGCCAATGTATGAGTGTAGTCGTCTAGGCTTGCAAAGTAGTTGCTACTTGTGTAGAGGCTCTGTATCAATAGCCATATCATGGGATGTACAAGAACTACAACAGCGTGTATCCGATGATCTTATTGGGAGAATAAGTGCTCAGTGTGGGTGGTAACTATGGCTTGAAAGTTGGTCACTAGTTTGGCTGCCAACTCATAGAGTCTATGCTTTTTTAATAGCTTGCCCAAGCATATCACAAGTATGTGAAGCAACAAAACTGGACATAAGGAGAGCGCATCACTCCACGAAGAAGTCGCTGAGGATGAGATGCTAGTATTAACGCATATGGGCTCCTTATATAGCCATTTCTTGAACTAGCCAACTCAGTCAGTTCATTTTCCTCAGCGTCATGAATTCTCATGGGCAAATCCATGCAAACTTAGATAGCAAAATAATCCTTTTAATTGTTAATAAGCTTACTTTCAAAAGGTTAAAATTAAAGGGGCACATAATTAAAAGTTATGATTAAGGGCCTCCAAATAAATATTGCTTTGTTGCTTAGTTTAAATCATGCATAAACCATGGTCAACAAGTCTCTCTACATCATTTATCGTGTGGGTTCCTAGTACTATCGTAAGGTAAAGGGGTTGTTCTCCATTGGATAATACTCACTATGATATCCATGTGTTACATACATAGTTCCATAACATATGTTCTTCCAATGTCAAAAAGGACATACTCAAATTGATGTAATGTTCATATCATGAGTGTTATTAAACTCTTTACATAGTCATAAGCACATTTGTTCTAATGCTTCCAACTTTTTGGATTGGTGTATTAAGGAATATCATATTATTTGTGACAAGGCCAAACATTAATACATCATAATATCATCATGGCCTCGCTACTATGAGTGTTAGTCCCATATTATAAGGTCAAAAATAAATCATGCATGTGTGTGTGTCTGTGGGAGGGGGGGTGTGCATGCCCAACCTTCCACCTGCACAATCACAATCCCACACCCTATGAGGTCACCGTGCCCCCTCGTAGGGAGGGGTCCATGGTGCCCACCTTTAGAAATGAATGACAAGCTTTATTATATCATGAATGTTGATCAATGTTCTAGGAAAATAGGAAAATCATTTTTGAGAAAGTTAAACACAATCCCCCTAAGCCTCATGCTATTGCAGCCGTCTCCAAAAAAGTATCTAAAACATTTTCGGATATAATAGATAGCTTGCTTTGTATTGTTACATATGTATACGATCGGCATAATATGAGAGCAAATACCCATATAGCAAAGTTTTAGGGGTCTATTGCTATCAAATTTGATGAATCTAGATACCTTAAAAGGGAGGGGATCATCTTTGTCATATTTCATAATAACAAAGGTTCCATCATATGCTGATGTGATAAAGATTTTCGTGCTAAGAAATTTAACACTTGTGCCAACAATACAACCATTCTCCACCAACTGGCAGAATGTTGTAATGTCAGCAATAATTTCATGAAATCAATAGGGTAGATACACATCTCCCCACTAGAACATAATATTATGGGGTTAGGAACATTGACGAGGCAAATGTCATCAATGTACCTAAAGGGGTATTGAAACCACTTCAAAATATCCCACCTTCCACATCTGGCCAAGTTGCTGTAAAAATTGTATTCGAAGTAAAATAAGTATAGATTGCACTAAATGGGGGAGCAAGATAATCCCATAAGAATATATTTTCTTTGTCTCCATGTCATATTGTTAAGTTTTGTACATACATATTAGAGATCAACCATGAGTCAATCTTGATAACCATTTCCAAGTCATAGTTTAGGTCATACCCACCATTCAGGGTCCATTCCCCTTCATCGAGAGTACAAGGCCTTTTGTGGAAAGAGATGCAATTGCCATTACTATCCTTGAATGCCATTGTGATCACCTCTCTTACGATGTTAACCAGACCACGTGCCCCATCAAAAGGAATACTCTCATAACACTGTGCTATGTCAATAGAAATATTATTAAATATTTTGCAAAGAAGATTAAGAGTGTAGTCATAAAGGGATTCAATCTCCCACAAACAATAACATTTACCTCTGAGAAAGAGTTAATGTTGTGTTTTGCCACACTTGTTCTTCAGTTGCAAGTCACATGTTTTTAAAATGCATGTATTAATAAGTCCAATTTCATCATATACGCAACCTGCAACATTTGTAATCCATCTAAAAGTATCCTTATGGCCTTGTATATACCCATAATAAATGGTAATCTATTACAAAAAGGTGTAATAGAAAATGAACGGAGTTCATCTTCAATTTTCAATTCCAAGTCAGATGTCATCATCTGGATTTCTACAAAATCACCACCATTAAGCCACTCATGAGCCAAGTCATGGGCAAATTTACGACATACAAAAGTTATATTATTAGACGCTTTATCAATACCATGCATTAAAAAATATTGTTGAGATTTTTCAAGTTATCCCAAAAATATTGGTCACTCCATATATCCTTCCTAAAATTTTAATGCAAGGGTAATTTCCTGTAATGGTACCAAAGCCAATCGTACGAAAACTTTTTGAACACATGTAATGTAGAAGGTGAGCACATGCCAAGTAGGTGGCATAACTCATTCCAAGCTTGTTCAAGAGCATTCTGAGCATCAAGAACACAAGTTTTTTTAGTAGGGATGTGGTTCTCCCTTCATGAGTTCTGATCTCAATGGTTCATGAGTAATTGGCCTATATCTTTCTTACAATTCATAAGAGCAATATGTTGGCATATATCACTAGGCCAATCATAGGTAATCATTTGGCTTGTATTTGAGATCAAAGCTTTATAATATCTCCATCATTTGTCTTATGATCCGTGTGTCATTCTCAAGCCATTGGGCGTTATCATACCCAGCAAGTGTAGCCACATGAAAGGCACATTATAGTTTAAAAGGAAGTTGCATCTACCTCGAGCATTGATCGGCTATAAAACCATGGTAGTTGTGTATACATCCATGGAACTACACTGGTCATCAGTATAGTGGATCTTACGACACATTCGATGTGCGAACTACTCAACCATTAGAGAACTCCTTTTATAATTCATGGATTGCCCATTTATAAATAATTGAAATGAAAATTAGGTAATAGACACAGCTGTAAATAGTGACATATAACAGAAAGAGATGAGCATGAGGTCATCAAATCGCATTACTTACCAGAATCAAGGATCCATGGAACATTAGCCAGCTTCTTGAAAGTATAGAAAACTCTGAGGAAGGTGGCAGATCACAACTTAGTTGTGGCATAAATATTTAGCTCAACAAATCTTTGCCAATTGTGTGCCAAGTTGACTCAATTTGTTTGGCATCATATGCAAGCATACATATGGCCTTGGAGGTAGCCAAGTGAATATGTAAGATGAATGATTTCTTGTTGAGTAGCCAATGGCTACGATAGTCTTGAGCCTATATATGCTCATTGCTCAATAAATGATTGGTGATGCTAGTCTAGTATCGGCAATATATATGTTCTCAATGTCGGACCAACTTGGTCAACTTCTCTTTATGATGCTCTTTTACAGTACAAAAAGTACAGTGCATTATGGTCATATGGACGACATTTTCACGTGGAACGCATCGATTCAAAGAGAGTCACGTATGATTGTGGAGTCATGGCTAACTTCACATAAGATAGCCGAGCAAGTGCTTCGGATACCAATCTTCTCTCCTCACAATTGAATTATTGTGGAACCATATGCGAAATCTATGGAGTTGATTTCAGACGATTTAGTATTTTCATTCTTGATGTAAAATGGTTTAGAACTATTTACAACGGTCCCCATGCGACAGTGAGAAAAGATAGTAGCAGTTTCTTTGCAATAGACTCTACCAAACATTGGACCGATGAAAGTGATACTTTTGTTCTTTTTCGACTATCGTATCCACCTTTATGTGTTTGCTTTGCAATGGAGAAACCAAGTACATAGATGAAGCGTTGCGAATCCTAGAAAGTGCTGTGTACATGTGCCTTCACATGTGTTCGGTCGAAGGCGAGGGAGTCCATCGATAAACCTTATGCATGATGAATCGTTTTAACGGTTGCTGGCTGAATTGGGAATTGTTGTCTGCACATGATGTTCAAGTAATTCTTGCTTATTTGAAATTCACGTGCTATGTGCATGATAAGGATCCAAGATTTGTTCATATCGGGAGTGTATAGCGATGAGTATGCATTCCTTATGCGCTTGCTCATATTATCATTTGTAAACTATACCCAGGTGATTAGAGGTTTCCTCACTAGGTCTGCTTTTATGAAAATTGCATCTGCACTGTTGACTAGCCCATCGCTAATGTTCAAATTTTTTGAACAAATTTCCACTATGCTTCCTTCTATCCTCCAGTTGATTTTTCATCTGCTGGGATTCGTATGACTTGCTGCATGTGCCATCTGGCGTACGTCATTCTCGCTTTCAAGGTGGAAGCTATGGTTGTCAGCTTTTCATGAACTTCCTGATTGTGCTTGTCTTTTCATGCGTTCGTATAGGAGAGGTGGGGGGTTAACTCTTTCATAGGAGGTTGTTGGTGGTATAGATTGTTTAGCTGCTTCATGTCTTCATCTGTATGGTTGCCTACTCTTATGCAGTTAAGAATATCGAGAAATTGGGTGTTAGTCTGGTGCATTGGCATAGTCAACTCGTAGTACATGACACTATCGTTTCACACAGAGGGGACAAGAGCTAGCATTGCTGATTCGGTGGAGAAAACCATTTGTCTTTTGTTGGGCTAGCTTGGCAAAGGTCACCGCAGAAGATTACATCGACACCTCCAAATGGCTCCACATGGTTGTGCTTGATCTTGTGCATTCACATGTCACATGCTATGAATGTGTACCAATCATATTTCATTGGTTACAATGAGCTTTACTTCTCTGTATGAATGCAACAAGGCTTGCAGCATCTCTGTCGACAGGCTCTTCTATGTGCTCGTCAGTAAAGGAAGATGTATTGTTGTCCCACCTATGTTGTAAGCTGCTTTGCAGTGTAAGCCAAAAGAAGCACCCTTGGCAAGTTGGTGTCGACTATTTCTCTAGGGGAGTAATGGCGCCTCAATCCTTGCACTATCAACAGTAGAGTAAATGTTTTTCCAGTTCTGACATTGCCAGACAAGAACAAACACAATGGCATTTAATGTTCCAAGCACTTCCTTAGAAGGATGTCTTCTAGCAACAATCGTTGTTCTTTGTTTAGCTTGCATAATGGATGATGGTATTCCTGGTTAGGCATGAGACAATATGTGAAGTGAAGTGCCTAGCTGGCTCTTGCAACTTTGTTTGCAACGTCAAGATCTACTTGCAAGTCGAACCATATGGTGGCTGTCAGGCCGCTGCTGTGTGGTTGTTGAGACATAGATACAGATGTTGAGACGTGGAAGTGTGGTGCAAGGACAATCTACTTTGTGAATTTTGACCTATGCTCCTCATTTTTTTACTGGTTGACTGTGTATACGTTGTGCCAGGTGGGATGCTCATCTCCCAAACAGTGTTTATTATTTTTGCAAAGGGCAAGTATAGCAAGCACAACTCACGAAAATGGTTTTCGAGGTCCTTTGTCTTGTTATTGTTATTAAAACATATTACTTTGGGTCGCTTGCACTTTTTTGTATTCTTGGCTCTATTCGAGTAACCACTTGCGTACTCTGCCAAACACATTGTTGGCAACAACGCGCCTAGCTTCGAATACTTGGCCACAATGTCATAAAAAAGACATCTGAACTAAGAGAAGCCATTTTTTCAAGTTGGGCACGTCTTTTCAGTAAGACCATGCATTCCTCTGACGAACCCGTGTCAATGTAGCAAATTCTCTTGTGGTACTTGTTAAAGGCAAAAGGACAAGTATACGGCTTGCTATGCGCTAATGTGCTAAGTATTCAATATAGCATTCCCCATTTTCCGAACGTGTTCATTCACTGGTACTTTTGTTTGAACGCACTGATAGAAGGCTTGCGTCATAGCTTCCGCAGTTGCTTTGTCAATCTTTGTCATGTATGATGTGTAGTGTGCGGCAGCTCCATGTGCATTCAGACCAAATTGAATGTCTGTATTCGATCCCCATAGGGTGGACATTGTTGGATTGAAGTTGTTCGTATAAATGTCTTTTGGATGAAATTTCAAGAAAAGTGTGGGTGACTTGACACTGTACCACAACGCAAGCAAGTCCTCTTCTGAGGGAGCTAGTGCGGCAAGGAACGTGTCAAAGTCCTCCATGTGGATGCAACCTTTCTCTAGTGCGTTGCATATCTTGCTGTAGTTGTGCTTGCAAGTTTGCCGAATGTCTGCACGCTTGATTGGTTCCAATATTAGTGTTTTTCTCATTGGAGGTCGAGGGAAATGAAAGCAACAACCATTATGCCTCCTTTTGCAAGTGGATCTGTGCTTGTGCTGGTGATTATCCTTAGGTTCGCATCCGAATAGTGAGATGCCAATAGTGATGTACTTGTCCACAAATTCCTCTATCGTTTGGTTTGGTGGTCATGTTGGCTCCCCCTATTTTGGGTCGCTACGAACAAGATGTTGGGTAGTGGCACTATCAAGGTGTGCTAATAACATTCTTGGGTCTGTTGATAATTTACGTAAACATGCGACAAGGGGTGTTCATTTTTTTCGATGGATGATAGGGTAAGAAAAAAACACGGTGGTCCTAGTTGAGGCAACATTGCAAAAATATTTTTTTGGAGTTTGTGTTGTAGTTTGCCGATCGCATACACATGAAGTCGTGTTAACCAATATGTGATTGGAGCAACCTTTCAATATTTGTGGCTCGGGTAACATCTTTGGCAAAGATTGTTTTGCCTTGTAGCTTGCCCTTTCTCATACGAACCCATGTAGAGGACCGCACTTGCCCTACAATCATGATGGAAATTGCCTTGTGCTCAAAGTCCACTACTTGTTGTGTAGTGTAAATGCCGTGCACAAGTGTATCTGTAGGGTCTGTCACTGTCATCCTCAATGTCAATGAAGCTGGTTCGTCGCTCCTCATTTGTTTCTGTCATGGTATAGATCTGGTCTACCCAACCTAGAGTGGATTCAGTAATACTCCTGATTCGCGATACAATGGTGTCAACAATAATTCATTCCAAGCATTCAAAGTTAGGGCGGGGTGCACAAGACCACTCATATAGCTGTGTAGGTATGTAAGTTTATGCTTAATTGCGGCCATGACTATTGCGCCACTCTCAAGGAACCATGGTGGCACGCGTTGTGCTTTGGCAGCATCTGTGAAAACATGAGGAAAACATTAACGACTGTGCCTCGTAGACCATACTAACCGTCGAGCGATAGTTCACGGATTTGGACAAATGGTATTCAAATTGCTACAAGGCGTGCCTCAATGTTGTTGAGCATGCTTGTATATCGCGTAGCACCAGCAAGCATCATGTTTCTTAGGCAAAATCTTGGAAGCCAATCTCTACGGATTTGGCCTTCGCTTAATGCATATATAAGTTGCTCCTTGTAGGGAAAGTTGGTGGCATTTGCTACGTGTGCATCCAAGAATTGCCTGCTTGCAAGTGAGACACCTTGAAGCTTCGCTCGAAAGGAGAGGGAATCACAGTAGATGCAAGGATGGGATGCAGTGTCCTCGATGCTTTTAAGATATTTTGCTACAGCAGGACTGATAGCTGTGTTCCAAGAACGCTTTGTTGACTTACGTTCGTGACGTGGTTGCTCTATAGAAGGTGCGGCGGTCGACTTGTTTGCCCATGCTTTGCTTTGGGACATGCATGTGCAATATATTTTCTTGGAAATGTTAGCTATAGTTGTGTTGTGCTCGGGGTGCAACAAATAGATTATTTAGCAATGTGTTTGGCACTTGCATCGAGAGTGTTTGCCATTAATGCAAGTGCTGCCTCATGAGATGGCTCCCATGGAATGTATCATCTCTTGGATTATTTCTAGAAGAGGGAAGTAATCTTTGTTGGGCAAGCGAGCTCATTGATCAAGATGAGTGTCTGCAAAGATTGTGTACCTTGCACGCTATGAACTCAATTCCGACCTCAAAAGAAGACTCTAGGACTGAAGACATGTGCGTTAGGCAGTCATGTACCAAAGAGTGTGAGGTTTGTTGTATTGCAATACGTGCTTGACAAGCTGGAGGATTGTAGCATCTTTGTACATGGAGTGCACATTCGTAAGAAGATCGAACCAAGGTGGGGAGAGGGTGGTTTCACTAAGAAGAAGTGATGCAAACAAAATTTCTACCAGATTATCGTACGTAAATGTTGGGACATACTGAAGCAAACATATAAGCACGTCTTCATTTTTAGGAAAGCTCTTTTTGAATGCGTTTTGTTTCCTAACATCAAAGCCTTCAAGGCTATCAATTCCACTCGTTTCTATCCTCTACAAGAACAACAGTTGTATGAAGCGGCTTTCAAGAACAACAGTTGTATGAAGTGGCTTTCAACATTCACTGAATGAACTGTATACATGACACCAAAGTAGTCAAATCCATATCATAATAAAAACTACATGAAAGAGTTGCACTCATGCATTCTTCTCGAACATGAACAAGTGGCTAGAGCTATTGTACCAAGCGTGTCAATATTGGCTTTCACTCACCATAAATGAAAGCTGTAAGAATTGAGTGATGAGTGGTGCATAGTCATGTTCAGTGGAACAAAGCAAAATCAAGAGAGCAAGACCCTCACAATGGCACGATCTTCATTACGCCATCCATCAACACAATGACCACTTGGTTGGTACTATCATCTCGATCGACCTTGATAACAACAAAGCTTATGGTTGCAACAATGTTGGAAATGGAACCCTTCTTCGTAGCAAACAACTCGATTGCTTTGGGAACGACATCAGTAATGTAGTGCTCATTGATGAAACAAACGATTCCCTCAAACGGTTCTTCTTTCAAGATCATAGTTGTTGCATCGACATGCAACGAAACATGAGAACTCCCTCCTTCAATAGAGGCCCTCTACCTTGCAATTGCACCTTCGACACGGTAGTATGACTTGGGCAAGAGGATGTCCTTGTACTGGTTGATTAGTGTATGGGCCACAACCAATGTTATGGTTGATCGGTGAAATCTGGTAGTAATTTTGATGCGTACTGCGCACGCATTTTTTGAATTGAAGGTTCCATATTTGACTAGAAACTTTCCCTCAAAAGAAAACCTATGGGGTATCACATCTGTAATGAGATCGATGTCGAGCAAAGGCAAACTATTCCCTCCTCCAAAATATCGAGCGTCCACTGGGACGAAAGCCTTGAGCTAAGAGGACTTGAAATCTCCTTTGCCATGCTCAAGTTCTTGTTTGGCATTAGAATTCTAATGCTCATTGCTTTGCTCTTTCTTAAGTGAGGAAGAACTACTTTATGCATGAGAGCATAATTTGTTTACTTAGGTTACATTGAGTGGAAGAGTACTCTTTCATTACCTTAATAGAAGACTCACACATTGTGAAAGTTAATTTATCCGTTCCTTGTATTCCTCTCCTTGTAAATGCATTATATGTTTTTCATATCTCTACTAAGGCCCAAAAGTCAAGAGATAAGTGCCAAAACGATTTCATGTTTTTCAACATATGCATGTTTCGTTTGGGTATTGGAGAATGGTTGGAATGTATTTTCCATTCGTTTGCTTACGAGGTAACATAAATAAACCATTTCGATTTCAAAGTCCAAAGTAAAATCTGCTAGACTAACTCCAACAACCTTTTGCAGATCACTACGGGACTAAACTATAGAATATGTTCCTGTAAAGCAAAATCAATTAGACTAACACCACGGGACTGAACGACAGATCAGCGTAGTCATGCAAAGTTGCCCCACGTACACTTAAATTTATCATAGTAGGAAGTCGCACTAACTCGAACACAACAAAGGCAAAAAATTAACGACGCGCCACCTTCTGCGTATGCCTCTCTCGCAGCATAATGAAAGGCTTTTCGGAGGTCTCTCTTGGCTTCTTTGTTGATTGCAGTATTCTTCGTCAAAAGAGGTTGTTTCGGTGGACCACCAATACTAGAAAGAGTCATGGGCGAGTTAACGAAGATTGCCTTATTGACTCCTCGTCTACGCGTCTGCTTGCACAAGCAAAACATACGTTACTATCGAAGAGAACGCCTCATGAAGCTAAAGAAGCTCGGGAGACTCCAATGGCAGTTGGTAGAGAGGTCCAGACAAAGTTGAACAACGTTGTGGGAGACAAATTGCAGTTTATGAAGAACTCGAAAGCCACACGTAAGTGCAAATCAGAGGTTAGAGACCAAGACCAAAACAAGCGTAGGCTTGGATCGCTGGGAGCTGGGAACACGAGCGGAACAACAGAAGAAAATGACCCTTGTGGGTAGCTAGGCATATGGCAAAAGAAACGCTGAAGTATGCACAGCACGATAGGCAGGATTCTATTTGAAACGTAAGAATGCTGAAGGGGAACACAAGTAACACAAAACCTGAAGTATGCACAGCACGATAGGCAGGATTCTATTCGAAACGTAAGAATGCTGAAGGCGAGCAGAACCTTCCCAAGAACAGAAGAAACATTGGTAAACTCTACTCGACCATACATATTGAAGCGACAAATGCTAATCTCATTAACAACGTAGTACCAGAAGAAGATCAACTTTCAGCGTCATTTTCCTTCGTTACGACAGCAACTTCGGCAGACTGTCATCCTAAGTACAAAACTCATGCAATTCCTTACTGTCCATGGCAGAAGTCGCATCGTCAGTAGAATGGTCTATAGCTTTCCTAGAAACCCGCCTGACCAACTCTGCAATAGGCACGTGCACTCCAGTTAAAACAACAATTGCATAGAAAGACGAAATGAAATTGGAAAGAAAATGAGCACCGCGGTGGAACCTGTTGTTGTCCGTCTCCATAGAAACGGGGGAGCTCTCGCGTTCAGGCATCGTCTCTCCAGCCTCTGCACGCTCTGCCATCACACCAACATAAAACAACAAAAATGCACATATCCTCCACTCCCTGTAACTTCGTTTTATAGAGTAGCTTCACAGAGTGCCTCCCTTGGATAATCGTTTTCTCCGCTGACGGTCTGCAACAAAATCTTGCTGTTTTTGGAGTGAGCGGTGCTTCAATTGGTTTCAACCAGCGATCCTTCAATGCGCAACATGCAGCCTGCATTCATTGCGCAAGCCATGCAGATTCCTTGGCTGCATATACTACAACACATGCACGGCCCCAGGCATGCATGATATATTCGAGAAGATCGTCCACGTGGCTGACTCACGATGACTATTGAATGATAGTAACACTTAGGAATTTTGAGAACTCGGACGACTACTGGAAAATGAATTTTCCCAGGCTAAAAATTATGTCGTGAACCATATTCCTATTTTGAAAATGGCTTGATCGGACGGCCCACGACGGGTAAGAGACTTGCTCCACCAGGTCTCAAGGTGAGATGTATAGGAAAACCTAAAATGTTATTTCATAAAATTAAAGGAAACCATGCATGAAGTTTTTTTAATTCATCGAGGGGATGATTTAAATCGAATGACCAACTATAAAAAAAGCAACAATGAGGCCCAAGACAATCACAAAGAGAGAGAGAGAGAGAGAGAGAGATTAACTCTCTATTACATTTGGTCTGTGTCTCTTTATGAGCTTCTTCCTACTTGGACCTAAGTCTCATCCTCCTTGTCCTTATCAACCTTATCAGTACTATCACCTTCTACCTCTTGCTGCTCCTCTTTTGTTTGGATTGCAATGCCAATTTCAATGATGGGGGGAATCTCTTTGCAAGGGGTGGAATGGAGAACATCATAAGCCCATTTTGGAGCGTGCTTGTATCTCCTAAGGTAGCTAACATTTTATAATCCTTGTAATCTGAAACTTTCCCTAATGAAAAACTTTTGATTTCTATAGCAGTGTTGTTCTTCTTATGCCGAATAAAATGTGCTTGTTTTCTAAATCTATCTGCAACAGTGAAAATTTTCTCATTTTTTCTCTTATTCTTTGTGAATCCTTTTACATAAATCCATAGTAGCATGACCCATCTATGACGGGTTAGAGTAGGTCCACATGCACTGGGTTCTCCTATCCACTACAATGGAAATTATTGGCTACAATCTGGGTGAAGGTTCTTGCTTCTGGGTGGCTTGTTTCATCGTTCCCTTGGACGGCCCCTCACTGTCTGTGCTTGCAGTTTTTGGGTTGTATATACATCTCTGGTTGTTGAAAATGGGTGCTTCCAACTGACACCGTACAACCTCTGGACTAAGTCTAGATCTTTGCCTCGAGGCTCTGGCAATTTGTGCGTCTATGAAATCTTCTCTATGGTATGCCTATAGTCCCCCTTAGGTAATCAAAAGTAAACCACTTGGGCTTCTCTTCGGCTGCCCGTAGGCGAGCAATGTGTTTTCCATCCTTTGAGTTCTCTTGTTTCGACTCCACTTCTCTCTATCTCTCGTGTTTTCTGCCCCTTTGTGAGTATATTCTCTCCCTATCTTGGTTTCTTGCCCCACACGAGAGAGAGAGAGAGAGAGAGAGAGAGAGAGCACTTCGAACAACATGTGATAAACTTTTTTCATGCCCCAAAAGTCCAATACCGACTTGGAGCAGCAATTATATTTCTAACCCTACAAAATATCGACACTGATATGAAAGGTGTGATGATATTTTAATGGTGGAGGTAAAAAAGATCCCTCATTGAATTGTTAGCTGATCTACTCCTCTCTGTCTCTTGTGTTTTTTGCACCTTTATGAGTATGTTCTCTCCTTGCCTCGGCTTGTTGCCCTACATTGATGCCGTTATTTAACATTGATGCAAAAAATGAATTAAGCCTCCTACTATCAACCTCTCCTTCATATTTCCCAACCCAACAGATTCCCCCGAATAACTTTGTGCACACCTCATCAACTCGAATATCCTTTCCAACTTTGGTTACATCCGTCTTCTTTCCTTGATTGTGGAATTCTTTAAAATTCATCTTCTTTGCATCTCCGATCCATCCTTTCCTCTCCATTCCTTTCTTTGTGGCTTAAAAAATTCCCTAGACGTTAATGTCTTCTTTAAATTGAGGCCACAAATTTTAAGACAATTTTTAGCATGCTTTATTATGTGTTGTAACGATCTCTACTTGTTTGCAGTCGTTGCAAATCAAGATGTCTTCATGGACGTTGACTAATTTGAAAGGGGGGGGGGGGGATTTGGGGGGAGAGGATGGGGTTGTGAGGTGGAATGATCAAGGGGAGGGGAGGTGGTGGTGGTGTGAAGACACAGGACAGAGGGGATAATGGAGGTGATTACAACGAAGAAGAGGTTTATGGAGGCCATCTTGATGATCATGGGACCAATGTAGTGGGCAAATTTGAGCACATGAGCTAGCAATTTGAGCTAATACATCTCCCTGAATAGCATTCTTGTGATCTCTATGGCCTACTTCTAGGTTGTCAAGGCAGTGAATCTTGACAACTGCTTGAAAATTTGTTTGTGATTCGAGAAGGTGGGAGAAATATTGTGATTCGAGAATGTGGGAAACAAATCTTTGCATTATATGACTTAGAAATATTTTCCTCGCTCCATTGATAAATATGGGTGGAATAGCTAATTAAAGAAGCAAAAGCAATGAGCATTACCTAGTGATAATGACTCGGCTCTGAAAGTGAGGCTAAGCACAAATTGAGGAGGGTTATTAACAGCCATGCTTATAAGTTATTAGAGAGACATGATAGTGAGGCTTTTGGTATCCACATCAATTCTGTATTACATTATTCAAGACAGACAGGCATGAGGCACGAAGTAGTAAGATAAGATAATATATATATTTATATTAAATATTACATAATATTTATATTATATATTATGCATTATTCTCTCTCTCTCTCTCTCTCTACATACACACACAATCCCATACACACAAACACACACACCCACACACACACACACACACACATGTAGAGATATAATCTAATATAATATTATATATATATATATTCAGTTTTATATAATATACTGGCTCTTGATAAATAAAATCCATTAATTTGTCCGTGCTCATACCCCCCCTTCAATCCATAATATACACGATTAACCTATCACAATTGCGCTACTGCCTCTCCCCTCCACGCTACCTCTTCGTGCTCCCTCCCTGAGCCCTCACAATGCTCTTTCTCTCCCCTCCACTCCCTCAAGTATCCCTAGGGCCCCCACCCCCCCCTTCCCTCCCCCTCAGATACTCGCTAAGGGCGAGGGAACCTTCAGGAGACATAACTTTCTGGAAACCTCACGATCCATTAATTAAATACTGTTGCGATTAACCTCTATAACCTTAGCTTAGCCAATGAATCATTCACCACAACTACTATTAATGCTATTTTTTCGATCATTGTGGTGACATACTGAGTTTTATATAATATATAGTCTCAATTTCTCTCTCTCTGCTCCCCCCTCTCTCTCTCTCTCCCGCCCCCTGTGTCTGCCTGTTTTTCTCTCTTCCTCTCTCCTCTCCCCTTTGTCTCTCTTTCTCTCTCAACTCTCGCCTCTCTCTCTCTCTCTATAAACTCTCGCCTCTCTCTCTCTCTCTCTCTCAGTTCTTCTCTCTCTCTCTCTCTCTATCTCTCTCTCTCTCTCTCTCTCCTTTCTTCTCTCTCTCTCTCTCTCTTTGCTCTCCCCCCCCTCTCTCTCTTTCTTTACTCCCTCTCTCTCTAACCCCTCTCTCTCTCTCTTCTCATTCTTCTTCTTCTTCTTCTCTCTCTCTCTCTCCCTCTCTCCTCCCCTTCTCTCTCTCTTCATTCTTCTCTCTCTCTCTCTCTACTCTCCCCCCTCTCTCTCGCTCTCGGTCTCTCGCTCTCTCGCTCTTCGTTCTTCTCTCTCTCTCTCTCTATTCCCCCCCCTCTCTCTCTCTCCCCCCCCCCCCTCTCTCTCTCTCTCTCTCTCTCTCTCTCCTTTCTCTCCGCTTTTCTTTCTCTCTCTCTCTCTCTCTTTCCTCTCTCTCCTCCCCCCGCTCTCTCCCCGTCTTTTTGGGTATTCTCTCTCATAGAAGTATAGAAGTATAGATATAGATGGCTTGATCGGACGGCTCTCAGCCAACTGGGACGTATTTGTACCTACTAGAGGGTGTGTCAATCGGAGAGCATCTGCCCCACAGGAGTCTGAGACGTTAACCCATCCATGATCCTCCCATGGAAACAGCGGCAACTTGCAACTTGCAGAGGGTGAAGTTCCCGATGACAAGCCGCCCAGGGCAGGGCGGCGTTTGCACTGTACAGCGAAGGCACCTCGGGTTTATGAGTAAGGCCGGCTTTCACATTCCTTGCTACAAAAAATGGCAGACGCACATCATCTTGCTCCTGCGGCTGAGCAAGAGGCTTTCGAATTAGAACCCGAAGAGGAGGATCAACGTAAGCTGTCGTATCTCGTTTGTATTTATGCTTTTGGTTATTGCATGCCTTTGTGATGGAGTCCACCTCGTGATAAGCTCTTGGGTGGGTGTGCTCTTCGGTGGGTGTGGGTGGAGAGAGAGAGAGAGAGAGAGAGAGAGAGGGAGAAGGTGGGTTTGATGGAGTCGATCTCTTGATGGCTTCCTGGATAGGTTGGGTGGGTGTGCGAGAAAATGAGAAAAGGGGGTGCCTCTGAGCTCCCGGGCGGGGGGGGGGGGGCTTGCTCAAAGAACTTTCTGATCGTCTTTGTCCTCGACAGAAAAAATCTGGGATCAGCTGAAGGCGAGCGGAAATACTGAAAAGATCTTTCAGGTCAACACAGCTCCGATGAAGACCTGGCCTGAGTTGGTAGGATTGTCAGGTGAGGAAGCCAAAGCGAGGATCTTGGCGGAAAATCCTCATTTCCAAGTCGTATTACTGCCCGAGGGCTCCTTTGTAACGATGGACTTTCGTCGCGAGCGTGTTCGTGTCTTCCTTGCCCCCAATGGAAAAGTCAGCAGAGCTCCCATGATAGGGTGACAATGTTCATAAGGGTGATAGTGTTCAGTAAGTGATCCGTGTAGATGTGGATCCTATATACACCTATGCCTTTGCAGGGGGGCATGTCGCTCTGTAGTCGAATAAGTTCATACTGATGAAAACTGTGTCTTAAGGCAGATGATTTATAAAATATCTATTTTAGAACTTGCCTTCTCTAAAATGCTTTTAATGGACAACATAAGGCATTTTGAATAGCCTCGCTTTTAATAGTAGGGGCTTTATAAACACTTTACTGCTATTGTAAATTTTCTTTTTCAGATGGCCTGTATTTTTTCAAAACTTCATTTTCTTTTGCCCATAAATAGTTTATTAATTGAAGCAAGCACATTGGAAGTGGTGCACATAAATCGCTTATAAATTGAAGCAAGTTTGTTTATGATTTTACATTCTGGGTAGCTACATCATGAGGTTTGTCTTACATCGTTTGTATTGCTTTGATAATATGAGTTTCTGTATGTTGTACTTGCTGCACTGGCATGAAGTCCCTTGAAACCCTTGAAACAAGGTTGGACATTCATTACTTATACTAGTTACCTACTTTTATGGATACAGAGTAGGAAAAGCAGCTTGGCACAGCTTCTAAACTAGTACAACCCTTTATGGAAAATGGACATTTGGGTAAGCAACATCTCAAGAAGACTGGAATGTAATGTTCACTCCAAAGAAATTGAAAAACACTGAACAAGCTAAATTGGTAGCCAGTGTTCAATTGTAGGAGCCAGGTTAAAAGACACCAATAACAGGCAAGGGCTGCACCATAGAATATTGCTTCAAATATTTTGTAACATTTGGAACACTAAGTATGTAATCTGAAGGAGTGTGGCAGTATATAATAGTCTACACCCACTCAAAATATTACTCTCCCACCAAGTTTGTTTTTTGTTCTTTACTTAATCATGCAATCCAGCAGTGTGTTGCGCCCAATGTAGGCAGCATTTTGCATTTGCTTGCAAACAACAATGTTCTCAGAGCCTCCATGGTCTAAGTGACAAAAGATCCAAACTCTGTACTATTATAGAAACAGGTGCTTCCAACGTGTATCAGGGTCAGCAGACCTTTATAACATGTTAGTGAGGTCCAACAATCCTTGTACTTGTTCACCCTATCCCTATCCCAATAAAGGGCTATGCCATAGAACAACGCTTCAAATATTTTTTACATTTGGAAATGTAAGTATGTAATCTCACGGAGTGGTGTGGCAGTCTAACAGCCCACGCCCACTCTCCCACCAAGTTTGTGTTTTGTTCTTTGACTTGATCATGCAATCCAACAGCGTGCCCAATGTATGCAGCATTTTGCATTTGCTTGCAAACAATAGTGTTATTAGAGCCTCGGTGGCCCCAAGTGACAAAAAATCCAAACTCTCTATCATTACAGAAACATGTGCTTTCCAACGTGTATCAAGGTGCTGAACCACATATAATGTAAGTAGTAAACAAGAGAGGCATAGGGTGCCAAGAGCACTGCCCTTTTTTGAAGGGACTCGAAGGGGAAAAAAAAGGATGGTTACATTTTAAAGTAAGTCCTCATTGCACTTTTCCGTTCCTTAGGGCTCAGGGCAGCAGACACCTGTGGGGGATCCTGTTGGAGGTCAACATCTCCTGATGTCACCTTAGAGAGAGAGAAGCCTTGATTGTGGGTGTGCTGCCCAGTGAGTGAGGGTCGCATAGAGAGAGGGCCTATGTTGTGTGTGTGCCCGCCCCCGTGAGAGGACAACTTGATAGCTTTCCAGCACCCTTTTCTGGTCCATGCGTTGCCACGATGGTCATGGAGGCTCCTGGGAGAGGTGCGGGACTGTCTGGGCAGATATGCCGTGTTGTGCAGTCATGGGTGTGCCCTTATAGGCGCCCTAGATGAGGGCTGTAGAGCAGAGGGTGGGCTGACCACCTTGGCTGGTGTCAGCCTATAGGCTAGGGGAGAGCCTCCCCTTTATAGGGCTGTGGGCAGCCCTAGGGCTGGGTCGGCCCACACATGCAAGTCGGCCCTACAGCAGGGGACCAGCCCCCTCTAGATCAACCGACCAGGCAGCTGCCTATATATAGGCCCCCCATTCTCCTTGTGTTGCACCACCTAGAGGAGCAGCATAGCACTGCAGTCCACTGCCTTGTGGAGCAGTATAGTCTGCCTTGGTGAGCAGTGTTAGGGCAGAGCTGTGGAGCAGTTCTTCCACTCTCTGAGCCTCCCGTTCTCTTGGTTGTTGAGCTGTTTGTCTGAGCTCTCGAGCAGCCGGTTGGTTCCGAGGTTTTCCCCCAGTTGTAGCAAGGTTTTCTCCAGAGATCACTTGCAGTTCTCCTGTGCCTCTCTCTCCTTTCTCTCCTTCTCAGTGTGTGTGTGAGGCTCTCTCTCTCTCTCTCTCTCTCTCTCTCTCTCTCTCTCTCTCTCTCTCTCTCTTCTGTTCATTTCTGCTGCACTTCTCACAGATCCTTTACTTCATCATCGCCATGCACTAAAATTCTCCACACTCATCCGATTGCCCAGACATGTCTACCGACTCAGCACGCAACATACAGAGCTTCGCCCCACAAGTAGCTGTGTCTGGTAAACTGCAAGGAAACTTCACCCCCCTGTCCGATGCTGAAGCTTGCTTTCTTCTCAAGCAAGAGTTGGGCCAGCGTGTGAGGGAAGCCGAGAGAAAGGGGCTCTGTTGGATTTTGGTGAGGTGCATGCAACTTGTCTGCGAAATGCCTATTGATGTGGTTAAACCGGAGTTTGAGCGTGTGGCGAGAGGGGGGCTCTATCTCTTCTTTACCGGGAGAGTTTCAACGCTGGGGGAGCTCAACCAGTTCTTGCTGGCTGAGTGTGATTTGCTTGCATCTCAGCTCACCGCTCGTTTCATGGGCAAGGGGTTTTTTCTCTTGTGTTGTGTGTCTGAGTTGGTTCGTAACGATTTTCTTGGTCTTTGAGGGCTCGATGGTACTGTTGGTTCCTTGGGGTCTGAATTTTAATGTCGAGGAGTTTCCGTTTCACGAATGTCATGTGTGGGTAGATTCCCTCGAGCTGCCTTTGTGGTTGGGAGGAGCCATGGATGGCATAGAAGTCAAGAAGTCCCAACTTTGTGCGTATTGCTTTCCTTGACAGAGACTCCCTTTGCCGATTCGGGCTGTATCCGGATGCTTGCTATATTTGCAAGCAGACTGGTCACTTTGCGCAGAGGATGTGCAAAAGCTGGACAATACTTGACTGGTGAGAGGGCCAGTCGATGGGGAAGTTAGAGACCCACTCCTACGTGAGTTTGAGAAGCTAGAGAATGCTGTAGTCTTCTAAGAAAGAGGTCCTTCTATAGGTGGGTTTTGGTTTGGATGCTAGGGGCCCAGAAGAGGGAAGGAGTGGGCTCTAAGGCACAAGCGATTCAGCCCAAACAGGCTTCGGAAGCGTTGAACGATGCACGGAAGTTGGAGTCATCCGAATTCTTCAATCCTTGGTGGTTCGTCACAAAGAAAGGTAGGGTGGTGGAAATCTACAGCGGTCGACCTTTCTCTGAAGTCTTGTCCACTGACAATGACCGTGAGGTTGGTAGCAGTGATAAGCTTTTGCAGTGCCCGAGGATGCAAGGAAACCTGCAAGAGGGACCTGGTCAAGGTTCTATTGAGGTGTAGGTTGAGAGCAAGAATGCTCAAGAGTTCACGGTTGGTGATGGTTCCAGAAGTGTCGTGAGATGCCTTTGTCTATGGAGACAGTTGATGCTGAGGTGCATGCTTGGGCTGATGCCCCCATTGAAGTGGATTTGGATGCCGGGGATGTGGACAACAATGATATCCAAATGTTGGAGGCGAACTGCACTATGTTGTGTTTTTAGAGGATGAGTTTGGGAATGTTCCTGGATTCATCTAGGTATATGCTTTTGCCGTATTAGCGGACATGCAAATTTCACCTTGTTAAGTTTTCGTCCAAGTTGTGGCCTGCTGGTATTGCTATAATTCTATCTATCTTAAATGGTGCGTTGCCCTATCAGCTAGATTTAGATGCTCGTTTGGGAGAGACTAAAATGAAATTGTTTAGACTTCACAAGCAGTTGTAGCTTGAATGAAGAGATTTTGGACTACTTTTTTATTATTTTTCAGTTTTAGTGCTAGCCTTCGTCATGGCTAAGTTTGCCCTTCACCTCCAGAGTGCCGACAAAAACTCAGTACGAAGACTTTGTATAAATGGATGCTCGAGTATGTGGGTGTGTGGATTTGTATGTGTGAGAGCATATTTTTATACTATGGTCTACACCCACTGTTGGGCGCTGAAGACATCAGTGGGGATGTCATAGTTGCTAGTCCCTGATATGCGTGATGGAGTTTATGGTTTTCAATCTTATGAGTGACTATCGTGAGATTGAAACTGCACTATGTTATGTTTTTAGATGATGAGTTTGGGAATGTTCCTGGATTCATCTAGGTGTTGGAGGCGAACAGTTGCAAATGGATTGTGGAAGTTCAGAATAAGAATGTGGCTAATGATGCTAAGCAGAAGGTGCGTAACTTCCCCAAGAAAATCAAGGATGCTGCGAGGGGGCAATTGGGGGGCAAAGAGAACCATTTTCCATTACCTACGCGATGCAGTCAAGACATTCGCCCAGTGATCGGGATGGTAAGGTGGCCAGGGTAAACGTACTCTCATGGAACTTGAGGGGTGTTGTGGTAGCTTGAAGCAGAGAAGATGCCTAGCTCTGGTGATTAGGAAAAGACCGGATATTGTGCTTCTCCAGGAGTGTAAGTGTGGTGAGGCTCTCTGGTTCTCAAACAAGCTGGGTTCTCGGTCTTGACGAACTGCCCTGTAAGAGACCAAGGGGGTACAGCAATTCTGGTCAGGGCGGTTATTGGAGTACAGGAGCTTTACTGCTGTGCTCAAGGCTGGTTCATTACTGCTAAAGTGTCGGTAAAAGGTTTTATGTTTTGTGTGTGTAGTGTCTATGCACCGAATGCTGCTGGTTTGCCTGTGAATTGTTGGAATGCCCTCAAAGCTGAGCTTTCTGATGCTTTTTGGCTTGTGGGAGGGGATTGGAATATGGTGGTGGAGCAAGTGGATAGGTCACATGCCAATGCCATTATTCAAGGAAAAGAGAAGGATGCATGGGAGAACCTGAGTATGGCATGAGGTCTTACAGATTGCAAGGAGTTCGATCTGGAGGGGCTTTCGTGCTTCTCGCGGAACAACCAGAGAAAGGGGGTGGAGTTTAGGGCTGGTCGACTTGATAGATTCTACAGCTTTGGAGAGGGCTGGTGGATGAAGGGACCGTTAGGGGATGGCTACCTAAGGTGCACTGGGGTGTTAGATCATGCCTGGGTTTCATGGAGTTTTCTCTCCCATAGGGGATAGGGCGGTCCCTTGATGTACCCTTCAAGTTCGCCAATTCTTGACTTTCAAATAAAGATTTATGCATGCAGACTGCTGCTAAGTGGAAGGAATGCCCTCACAGGGTAGTGGTTCCGTGTCTGAGATGGGATGCTGGTATTCGGGGGATACATATGCTTGCCAAATTGTGGGCAATAAATGAGAGGGCCTGATTACGCAATGAGGATACTGATTTAGCTTTCGTGAAGGACTCCTTGAATAGAGCCCTAGTGGATGCCCCACCGGATGTTTTTGTGTCTACCTTATTGGTGGAATGTGAGGATGCAATCAAACAGGTAGAGAATGCTAAAGTAGAAAAGGCCAGAATTTTGAGCAGGCAGCTGTGGTTTAAAGTGGGTGATTGCCCATCAAAAATGTTCTTTCAAGCAGTGAAAAGAAGCATATTCGTGAAACCATTGACGGAGTTCAGGACAGCAGCAGTGGCGCTCTAGTGATAGAGTTCTGGCATATAGCCGGAGTGTTTAAGAAAGAGCTTGCTGCCATTGTGGGTACTCCCCCTGAGTTAGGTGATAATTGGAGAGAATATATAGACAGACTTTCTCCAATCAGAGTAAGGGTTTTTGCTGAACAGAGAGCCAATTCATCCACAGCAAAGGGAAGAACCAACCTGGAAGAGATGTTAAAATAGATGAAGAAAGATAAGTCACCGAGCCCGGATCGGTTTATAGTCGAGTTTTTCTGCATTTCTGGGATTTACTCAAACTTGATTTGGTGAGGATGGCCAATGAGTCGGTTGAAAGAGGGACCTTGTCAGAGAACATGAATGCTGGCTTACTCAAACTTTTTTCGAAGAGGCCTGACAGATTGGGAGACCAATCACTATGCTTAATATCTCCTATAAAATTATTGCCTAGGCGATGTCAATTAGGATTCGGAACATCTGCACTCAGTTGTTTGATAAGAAGGAGAATGGGTTCATAAGGGGCCGGGACATCCTGGAAAACATTTTAAATGTCTCTTTTGTGCTTGATTATGCTGTGGCTTCAGGTCAGAAGTGTATGCTGGTGGGTGTAGATTTCGATAAGGTCTATGATCGAATTTCATGGGAGCACACTCTATATTTGACAAGGCACCGCTAGATGAACATCTATGCCACCAATGAGTCAGGTCTGCATAGGTTGGTAGAGAGCGATTGTGCGACATGTTTCGTTTATATACAAGAGGAGTGACTCATTTTAGCACTCAGGATTTGGAGACATTGCTTTGCATCTTGCATTCTTGAGTGCTCACCTGCTTTGTTCATCATTGCTTTTTTTCTTTTCAACTAGCATGTCTCAATGGTTATGGGCCCACAACTGTTTCCTTGTTGATCGTCCAACTCCTTCCCGTTATGCACCCGATCACCTGCTTTCTTGCCCATTTGCATCCCTTCAATACAACTCGCAAATACTCAATCTCTCTATTAGGCCAAATGGCACTAGATCCCATCGCCCTCAACTCTCGCATCCTTGATTGCTTGGAAGGCCAATCCAACTATGGGTTGTGGAAATGGAAACTAAGGATGTTGCTCAAAGAAAAAAAACCTCTGGACCATTGTGACGGGAGATGAATTTGACCCAAGGTTTGTAACAATCATCAATCCCATCACCCTAGAGGTTGCAAGCACGTCATTGACCCCCGTCGCAGTCCTGACAGTTGAAGGTGCTTCAATTGGACAAGGGAGGGCCACACCCCACCTTCTATCACTCAGCCTGTAGCAACTAACCCTCAAACGGTTCCACTCGTTTGCTCCCTCGAAGCTCTTGCCTTTTGTGCCAGAGAATGACAAGAAAAATTAATTATTTGCCTCACTCTGGGGGACCTTCTTGCAAGTCCAAGATTGCATTACTTCTCATGAAGCTTGGGTACAAACAATGTACGAGGAACGCAACATCGGCAAAATCCTCTCTTCAAGGAATGCTCAACTCCATCAAACTAAGGAAGGTGAGTCTCTTGCTCGTTATCTTGAGAAAATCAAGAACATTGCCAGAGCACTCAAATTCACAGGCACTGCCATCCCACCCAACCAACTTGCTTTCACTATCCTAGGTAGTATACCTGGATCCTATGCCCCTCATTGTGACACTCCAAGGATGCAGAGATGAGCTCACAATGCCTCTAGTCAACACCCGACTTCTCCAGGAAGAAGCATGCCGCAAATGCTCCAATCCACTTCAGAACATGCCCTCCTCAGCACCCCTCTTCTTTCTCTTCCAGGACCCAAGAAGCCCTTTCATCCCCTAGGCAAGGACAACCCTACTAATTGACAAATCATTAGCAATTGCAAGACTTGGCTAGAGCCCATTTGCTATTATTGTAATGCATTTGTCCACTTCACCAAAGACTACTCCAAACGCCAGAAAGACCTCACTCTTTGCGACCAGATGCGTGCGCATCTTGCACAAGCTACTGGGCAAGGAACACCAAAGGCTCTTGTTGCCTTTCTTCAAGACGACACCTCATCCTCTACAAGGGTGGAGTTTGCCTTTGCATTGGCGAGGATGCACCAAGATGGCGATCGTCTAAACACACACTCATACTGGACTTGGTGGCGAGTCAACACATGTGCTTTGACCTCAAAGCTTTCTTATCCTACGCCACTCTGCCAAGTGTGCAACACATTGTCATCGGCGACGATGGCTTCATTGTTGCTATCAGCCATGGCTCTGTTGACATCCTTCATCCACAATGTGCTCCATGTCCCTCAATTGGCCAAGAACTTGATGTCTGTCAGTGTGCTTGAACGACGAGTATTGGAAGTTGGATTTTAGGGGGGATAATGCATGCTCCTCCACTCAAGGGCCCTCTAAGCCAGTGGCACCCACTATACCAGCCTCTACTGTCTTGATGCTACCACTAGATATCTAGCTGCCTCATCCAATGCACTCATTGCTATTACGCCTGCCCATCACGATGAACTCTGCCATCGACGCTATGGCTACATCAACACAAGAAACTAGAGACGATGGCCAAACACACTTTAGTCTATGGTTTCTCCTACCAGATAGGCAACTCGACTCATCTTTGTGAGGGCTACGTCTATGGTAAAGGCCATAAGGACCCACTTCCATAACACAGTGGCAACCGCGATCAAGGACTCCTCGAGATCATCCACAACGACATATGCGGACCTATTCAACCCTGGCTGCAAGTATTACATAACCTTCATCAACAATTTATCAAGATATACACTCATTTACTTTCTCAAACGAAAGACAAAGCTTTTGAAAATTTCAAGAATATAAGGCTCTTGTTGAGAATCAACTCAGGCGAAAAATCAAGCGCCTCCATTCGGACAATAGAGGCAAATATTGCAACCAGCTATTTGATGTATTCTCCTCCAACGTCGGCATTCAATGCGAATCGCAAAAGTGCCTGAGCAAAATGGCGTCTTAGAGGAAAAGAATCAGATAATCATGGAGATGATAGTTACATGCTCCATAGTGAACACGTACCCAAATACCTGTGGGCTGAGGATGCACCAACCTTCTCAATCGTGCTCAGATGCTGCCAATTGGCCTCTCCACCACTATGGCATGGTCGAAAGCCACATGTCCATTTGTGCGTCTTTGGTGGATGTCGCATGTTTTCCCATGTGCCAATCAACAGTTATCAGCGCGCTCCAAACTCGACCCATGTGGGGAAGCTGAAATCTTTGTCGGCTATGTGGCAATCGCTTGAGGGTACAAGATCTTTCAGCCCTCCAATTGCCGACTACTAAGGGAAAGGGGAAGTGGGGGGTGCACTTGGCGGGATGAGGGAGAGGGGGGGGGAATTCAAATTTTGAATTTTAAGGCTCTCATGATTTCATTCCTTCTCATGTTTATTCATCTTCTCCTCATTTTCTACTTGGTATGAGTTCATATGACTCACTTCTCAATTTCTCATTTTCATTCTTACTTCGTACCACTTCAGGTGACTCACTCCTCAACTTCTTACGGATCACTTCTCTTCAAAAGAGGTACGATTCCATTTATTAGCTTTTTAAAATCTTTTCACATTCCCTTTCTCCCACATTTTCTTAGATTTTTGCTTTCATCTTATCCACTCCTCTCCCAACGACCTCCCTCCACTCCACTCCCTCACTGCCACGGTGACCTCCCTCCACTCCTCTCCCTCACCGTGACACTCCACTTCTCTCCCTCACCAAGAGAGCTCTCCCTTATGGCCATGGTGACCTCCCTCTAGCTCTCCCTCATAGTGGAGGTGACCTCCCTCCACTCCTCTCCCTCAAGGCGACACTCCATTCCTCTCCCTACACTCCCTCACTACGACACTACATTCTATGGTTACACTCCATTCCTCTTGCTGCTGTGGCCTCTCCACTCCCTCACACTACACTCCACTCCCTCACACTCCTCTCTCACTTCTATGGTAGCGGCAATGGCAATGATCGCGGCCACTCCACTCCCTCATTCCTCTCTCCCTCACAACCCACTCCCTCACTCTCTATCACATGTTCTCATGCAACGTGCTCTTCATTGAAACGAGTGCTCCTACTTTCGATTCCAGGGCGCCACCCATTCTCGTCAACACTGACATGCCACGGCCGCCACAATCCTCTGACACTCCATTGCTATTTCCCAGCTCCCTGGTTGCCGCTCTCCCAGCTATCCACCCCCCCCCCATCTCTTGCCACCCGGAAAATCTCTGCCCCACATCTTCCATCCGCATCTCCACTAGTGCCCGTATGCCCACCTCCTGTTCCTAATCAATCTCCCCTTGCCAACCACCCTGGAAAATAACCTATGATTCCCCACCTCAATCCTACCTCTACTTGCCCCCTATTTGACCACGGGGAATGCAGCAACTCCATTGCTGACCTTCTAGTCAACCTCCAAATCTACACTCCACCACCTTTAGCTGACACATGTACTCTTCCCAACCCACCCTCTTCTCCCCCACTCCATTTTTCAACCCGCCTCCGCCAACCTTCGCTTTGATTTTACAAATCCTCCTTAGTTCAAGCTTCTATTCCACATGAACCCTCTACCCTCATTGAAGCCAAGGCTTCAACCTTCTGGCCTCAATGGGAAGCCGCCATGGGTGACGAGCTCATTTCCATTCAAAAAAGTCGCACATGGGATCTCGTTCCCCCTTCCATCAGGCAAATGCCCCATTGGTAGCAAATGGGTTTATTGCATCAAATACGCACTCGACGGATCCATCTAGCGGTTCAAGGCACGCCTCGTTGCCAAAGGATTCACACAACAGGAAGGGATTGATTACAATGACACAGTTGCATTGGTTGTCTGCATTGTTTCCATTCGCCGCCTTCTAGCTTGGGGCACCATACACAATCTCCATGTCCATCAGATAGATGTACAAACGGCATTCCTCCATGGAGATCTCAGTGAAGAAATATACCTCACACCACCTCCTGGCATTCCTCAACTCCTCGAAATGGTCTATCGTCTTTGCAAAGTGTTGTATGGCCTCCAAGCATCTAGATCGTGATATTTGAAGATCGACCATGGTTTCACTTGCATTTATAGCAACCCTAGTCTTTACATGTGCACCGCCACATCCCTCTTTCTTGTACTTGCACTCTATGTTGACAATCTGATTATCCCCTGCAACGACATCAAATAACAAGTCCTTTTCAAATTGGAGCTTCAAAATTTCTTCTCCATGATCGACTCTGGCAACCTACATTATTGCCTTGGCATCCAAATACACAAGGATCTTTCAATAGGAAGCACTTATCTCCATCAACATTGTTACATCGTCACCTTGTCGATCGCTACAATATGCTAGATTGTGTTCCCATCTCCACGCCATTTGACCCTAATGTCAAACTCATAGCCCCACTGATGATGATGAATGTTGTCTCATGCAATCTGTCCCCTACAAAAGCTTGCACAATTCATGAACAATCCAGGATGCCAGCATTGGATTGCCAACAAACGAGTGCTTCACTACTTCAAGGCTACTTCAACATTTGGGATAACCTTATCAACGCACATCACCCGCTCCACTTGGCTACGCAGACTATGAGTGGGCAGGGGACATAGATGATTGTCGATCCACCAATGGATTTGTTTTCTTGTTGGGCGAAGCAGCCATCTCCTAGGCATCTACCAACAGCGATCAATTGCATTATCCTCCATTGAGGCATAATTTCTTTTTGCCATGCTACCAGCATGTATGGATAAATGCACTTACAAAAAAACTCCGTCTCACGTTCACACAGAATACCATCTTCAATGACAACCATGGTTGAATTTGCATCAGCAAGAATGGACGCCATCATAAATGCAGTAAACATGTAGAATTGCAATACTACTATGTGAGGGACTTGGTCCAACGTGGTGTACTCTAGCTCTAATACTACCCCACAGGTGATGCTTGTGGATCTCTTCACCAAGGCATTTGCCAAAGACCGCTTTGTATTCTGTCACATTGGGATCGGACTATAACCCAGTCCTCCACATCTGGATTGAGGGGGGGATTGTATGGCTATGCACTCTAGAATTTGAGGAGATTAGAGAGATCCGCCACTACGTGTGTAGTACAATATGCATTCCCATGTTTTGTTTATATACAAGAAGAGTGACTGACTTGAGCACTTTTGAGATGTTGTTTTGGATCTTGCATTCTTGAGCACTCACCTGCTCCGTTCATCACTACTCTTTTTCTTTTCGATTAGCACGTCTCATTATAGTGTATAAAAAGTCTCTCCAACAAAAAGGAGAGCACTATTTGACATGGGCATAAATGCCTAGAGCAGTGTGCTTTCAAGCAAGGTTTATGTAGAAAAGGTGTAGGGGCAAAGTGAGAGAAGGGGATAGAATGAGTAGAGGGGTGTGGGGGAGAGAGAGAGAGAGAGAGAGGGGGGGGGGAGTAGGAGAGAGAGATTGGGAGAGAGTGTGTAGGAATGTAGATGAAGCAAGAGTATAGATTAAGTAGTAGGACAGAGAGAGAGGGAGTAGGAGAGAGAGTGTGTAGGAACGTAGATGGAGGAAGCATGAGTATCGATTAAGGAGTCGCATCAGAAAGATGCATTGTACATGAGAGGGCAGTACTTACGTAGTACCTCCGTATCCCTTTTGACCTCTCAACCCCAAGTACTAATTATCCTAACCCCCACTGGCCCACCAACTTTTGGCATTCGTTACAAACATCCCCAGTCAATGTGATTTTTCCCTCAGTATTGCAAGTGATGGGTAAACTCCAAAACTCCCTCCTATAAAATAAACATACTCCAAACATGCATGCCACCTGGGTCAGAAGGATAATTTTTGGATGTTGTAGCACCTCGTAGGTCTTGTAATCATGAATCCCACCTAGCATGCTCATCATCAAGAAGATCCACAATCACATAGCCTCCATGGGGTCTACTTTGCACACCTCTTGAAACTCGTTGTGCTCTTTAGCCTACATTGGGAGCGTTCATTGCCTTTCGCTATATCTAGTGCATCTTTGGCTATGTTGTCTTGCCCAAATGCAATAAACCAAAAAGCATCGTCATTATAGATGCTTATTCAAGCTATACAATTTTTGGAAGTTCTTGTGCTTCTTCAACATTCAGGGAGCTTCATCACATGTAAGACCTTTAACCCTGGGCTGTACCACAGCAATTTCCTTTTGACCATGATGCTCGTGAGGTCTTTGAAAGCTGCCCATGTGTGGGGCTTCCAAGATGAAATCCTCATCTTCAATCATGTGTGGGAAATGCAAGACATATTATGCTTGTCCTCAAATGGTAGGCGCATGTAAATATGGTGTATATTTGACAAGCCAACGCTAATGTCCTCACAAGCCCATCCATGTGTGTATTTGGCATATGGCATCCTTCTACCTAAATCTGTCTAGGCTGCATTTGAGGTGGTCTAAACTCTTTGTAGAGCCTCCTATTGGCTTGACATCGAGGCCAAGTTCTCTCATAGGCATTGTACTAAATTAAAGTTGAAAATAAGTGCTAGAACTGCCTGGGAAACCTTTCTCCAAAAATTTCTTGATAAATCCTGCGCTTCTCTTTCTTTTGAAACCATTGTTCTCAAATTTGTCCATGAGCTTAAAGATCTATATAAAAGCATTGGAATGCCCATTCTCCGCGTAAAGTATGGGCACGATTTGGGAGAGGATAACCTTTCAGAGAATGACCTTGGGCAGTTTCTATCTGCTCAAACATATTGGCATACCTCATATTTGAGATCTTCCAATTTATCAAATTTACTTGTTAGAACTATGCCATTTTGTGGGTGTACCACAATAATGGTCATATTAAGGAAAGAGGACTTCGTGCAGAGAGGTTCTCCGAAAGCTTCCATAGAGTAGGATTTGGTTGTTTCCTTTATCTCTAGAAAATCTAGGGGGTAAATCCAATAAGGATTACTAGGTAGGTATCCTTGGTGAGGATGGGTCAAGAAACCATCTAGGGATTCGTACATTTATTAAAAGGATGTCGTCCATGTATTGCACTAAATGCTTAAAGTTTTTGAGTGCTTCCTTCTCACCAAGGTTGGCCAGTCTAATGGTAAAATTATACTCAAACCATAAAAGGTATAGGTTGCACCAAAGGGGGGAACATGCAAATCCCATAGGTATGCAAGATACTTGTTTAAATGTCAATTCACCCTAGGATACATGTGTGTTAGAGGGTTGCCAAGTGTTAATCTCTACAAGCTCCTTCTCTAATAATGAGGGGGTCTGGCATTTTCTTTTCTCGTACTACTCTGCTTCCCTTCCAATCCTCGGAACAATAAACTCCTTTCCGAAGAGGGAGAAGGCTAGGAGATGACTTGCTGCATGACTTGGATGAGGATGGCATCCCCCTATGAGGGAATGTTCTCAAAACATTTCCCAATGTCAGCTATAAAGGCACATGTAATCTTCTCATATAAATTTATCTTCATGTCATAGACTAACTTAACAATCCAAAAGGCTTTTGAAGGAACGCCTAAATCCTCCATGATGGATTGTTGCACTCTTTCACTTGCTCTCATAAGGGGCTCCACACATGCTTGTAGTGAGATGAAGTGACAATTGATGCAATCTCTGAAAATATACAAGCATGGGCATTCATTATCTACGTGAATGAGTTCTTGTGTGCTTTGTATGTGCTCATCAAGTAAGGGAGTGAGTCATTTTCAATATGTGGACAAACCTTGAATGATAAAATTCCCTTGGCCAGTTAGTCAAGGGGGATCCCATGCACCACCCTCATAAAGTCAGGGCTGTGTAGTATCTCATATGCAAGAGAGAAGATAAGCTTTGTGCAAACAAATGCTGGAGTAGATGAAGACTTGTTGGTAGAAGTCACTAAGAGTGCTGATGTAATCTAATCTATCTCCTTTTTCATATCAATATAGTGTGAAGGGTATTAGAGTTCTCTTTTTGGAATGGGAGTTTTGAGTCCATCAAGTGCTTCAAGAAGTGCCTTGCATGCAATTCAAAGGGCTTTGTCAGGGTTTCGAGCCTGTCTACTTCTTGTCTTCCCATTAGAGTTAAAACTTGGTGCCAGGCATCCATAACCACATTGAATGAACTTTGTACCTACATTCCCTCTCTTGGGATGTGGTTTAACCATGTTTGCACCTCCTTCTCAAGTAGCTCATTTTCTATCAAGCTTGTATCTGATGATACTACATGGTTCCATACCTCGTTTACAAAGTGGTTCGAGCATGGTCCAAAAGAATGTCAAGAGGTGTACTCATCCCTAAAGGTTAACCGGGGTTTCCTTAGCTTTGCACCAATATTCTCTTTAAAAGACCAGCTTATAGACTCTCCCGTAAGTGGTACCACCTCTAGCCTAAAAATTACTTCTCTTTGAAGAGATTCCTACTCTATGGTTGCTGGCCTCATGTCCCCTAATGATCCTTTCCCCAAGCATAGTCCCGGGGATGGCTGTGGAAGTAAAGGTAGGGATGGGCTCTTCTCCAAGTTTTGCATTGCTGCTGTTGCTGTGAGTATCAAATCCCTGATGTACATGAAGGTGATAGAAGCTTTCCCAAATATTGCCATGTTGGGGGTATTCATGAATAAAAGAAAAGAGTTGAATGAAACCTTCAAACGTCTCCCAAGAAAGAAGGTGGTTAGATTGTTGGCAATGAGCCAGATAGTGTGGTCGAACCAAAGGGGTTGTGCCTTACAATCTAGGTTTTGCTCATTGCATTTACCCCTGATATAAGGCCTCCCAATAGTGAAAATGTCATTAACATACTTGGGAGTTCTTCTTTTGGTTTCTATAATGTTGCTTTTACATCTTCCAAACACCCCCACCAAAGAGGGGCACTTGCCGGAAGTAAAAAAAGACATGGGAAAAAAGTTTGCAAGAGGATGGATGCACTTAATTGGGATATCAAAGTTCCTAACTGCTTGCTTTGCTTCAGGATTCAAGGCTTTTGATGGATGCACCAAGTCTGTCAAAAATAGCCATGTATCCACATGAAATGGTGCCATGAGGTGAATCATATCGTGTAAGTCCCACACCTTGTTGACATGAGCCAAAAGATCTGCTTCCAATACTCTTGGGGGAAAGAGAGGGTTGTTGTTAGTGGGGCTTGCATTACCCTTGGCACTAATCATAGGGGTCACCATCAAATCTAAGAAAATTTTCTGATGGTCATCTTGAGATAGGCCCACCATATTGCAGAAGCTATGTTTGTGGAGGGGAGTCCAATTTTTGTGGGCGGATGAAACATCTTAAGCCCATATTTTTTGCAGTATAGTTGGGGCAGCAGGGGGTCGAGTTAAAGTTCAAGAAAAGGGTTCTCATAGTCTTAGGGGAATACTCAACAAATTCCAGCAAGGCTTTATTGTCTTCTTCAATGATCTCCCCTATTTTATGAGGTCAATCATTTCCTCCAGCATGACCAACAATCTCCCCAAGTCTGGATGTGGTCCCTGATCTCTTGGGAATCCAACTCAATTATAAGTTCAAGGACCTTCTTTGGAAACATAGAAATAACAGCTTGGAATGCTTGAGATGGGGCTAGTAAGGGATTTCTGTAGCCAATTTTTGAGAGATCCTCACACAAAGCAGGGGCCTCAGGGGGTCAAGAAAATCTGTTAAGTTAGGATCTTTGAAATCCGAACAAACTTGCTGGGGTATGTGTTACTTATTCCATTAAAGGCATCTACTTCTCCACATACCCCACATTCTTAGCTTAGTAAAAACATAAATCCCATAGCAGCCATAGCTTGAATATGACAATGCATCCATATGCTTCAATGTACATGTGCAAATCAAAATCAAACACCTAGCTTAGTAAAAACATAAATCCCATAGCTACCATAGCTTGAATATGACAACGCATCCATATGCTTCAATGTACATGTGCAAATCAAAATAAAACACCTAGATGCTGGCTAGTCTTTCCATTACATGTCATAGGGATTTTAAATTCAGGTACCAAAGGTGAATAATTTAGCCCTTAGTAAAAAATAATAGCATTACTTGTTTTATTCATTCCCAGTAAACAAAGATCAAAGGGATCAAAATATTCTAGTACATAACAACTGATAGCCGTAAACAATTATTTGAAAGTTGCATCAAATAGAAATTTTGAAAGATCCAAATGAAAAATCGAACAACAATAGATAATTCCTAGTCAAAAGGATAATCTTTTTCCAAAAAGTCATGACGGGGTTGTAGTATCCTAATTAGCGATGTTCCTCGTGCTACATCCTTCATCCATTACGGTCTCTTCCATTGGATGTTGGTGTCTCATGATAGGTATCCTCCATTTCTATTTGTGGGAGTATTGAGATAAGTGGTTGGACTCACTAGCATCCATCCTCAAACACAACATGTTAGAACACGTAAACAATGTATTATGGGACTACAGGCTTCAATGCCCAAGGCCCCGGTTGTTATCCCTGTCCCTTTAAAGAACAAAGGAGTCTAAAATGGAATCTATTCATCTTCTTGTACTTAAGTTATCATTTCAGTGCAGTTCCAAATCTTAAGGAGGAAGGAAAAATGATGGACTAGAAGTTGTTGTTCCTCCTCTCCCCTTTATTAATACTGTAAAACATTGCTAGGAATTTCATATCTAATGCTTAAGAGGAAGAAAATATTGCACTCAAAGGGTATGTTCTTATTTTCTTCATTGTTGTTATAATATAACATAAACCATTGTTAATAAGGAAGTATCACATGCTTGAGAAGGAAAGGAAGAAAAATAAGAAAATCTACTCTAAATGGTACACTCCATCCTCTTTTTCTTCACTAAACAAAGTGAGATAATACATCTCAATGCTGGAATGCGTTTCCAACACCTTAAAGAGAGGGGAAATTTGGGAAGAGTGGGAGTTGTCCTTCCTTCCTTTTCCTTCAACCTCGCAGTAAAGTAGTGACAAATGCCACTACATATCTTGTGAGCATTGCTTAGTTTTCATCTCTTGAAAGATGTCCTTGCATGTTAGCACCATGATCTTAGACAAAGGGGATTCCATCTACCCAAACTAAGTCTAAGGCATACTCTCATTCAGAACAGTAGGGAATTGTCCAATCATCTGCTTCATATGTGGAAAAACCTTTTCTATGGACTTCAAACAAATAGGGGGATCAAAGAACAAAGCGGGATCTCATAGGTAGAACTGGTTGATAAGGTCCCCATGTACATCCCGAACCCCCTCGTGGATTTCGAACCTTGTGCAACATCCACCCATAAGGAGTATCTCGTGCACGAACGGGGAGTAAGTTCTTCTTCCAGGCCATCAAGAGGAAGCAGGAAAGAAAATCCATTGAAATGCTCGATGCCCAATGGAATCTCTTCATAGATTACTGGCACATCGTTGACACCTTCATTAAGGCAGATTGTGGGTGAGAAAGCAATCCAGGACGCAGGGTTGGAAGCCCTTACAAAGGGCTTTCTCCCTCGGGTTTCTGAGTTTCACAGAGCACTCTTGGAAAGACCATTCACAACGGGGGAGTCCCTTAATGCCATGGCCAAGGATAAAGCCTCGAGACCTGCTAGCTTCACAGTTGAGTTCTTCATTGAATTTTGGGACTTAATGGCGGAGGACTGCATAGAGATGGTCAACACTGCGATAGCCAGGGAATACTTGTCAGTAGATGCTAATGCGGGGCTGCTCAAACTTTTTCCTAAGCGAGTGAACATGCTGAAAGTCGATGACTAGTGGCCTATTACCATCCTCAACATCACGTACAAAATCCTTGCCAAAGCAATGACGATCAGGGTCCGGGAGGTCTGCATGTCAGTCATCGACTAAGAACAATGTGGGTTTGTCAAAGGAGGTCGGAATCTGAAGAGCATGACCTTCTGTCCCGTTTTCCACACATAGTCCAAGGCTGAAGAAACATTCATGATATTTCTCTTAGACAAGGCTTAAGAACGTGTCCGATGGGAATATATCCTAGAGGTCATGAGACATCTAGGCTTCAGTGAGGGGTTCTGCAGGATGGTCGCCTTCCTTTTTGGAAATGCCTCGGCCATTCTATGCATCAATGGGGGGTACGGTAGGGTGCTTCGACCTCAAGAGGTCCATTTGTTAAGGATGCCCGCTCGAGCCTATCCTCTTTGCTGTTGTTCTGCAGGATGGTCGTCTTCCTTTTTGGAAATGCCTCGGCCATTCTATGCATCAATGGGGGGTACGGTAGGGTGCTTCGACCTCAAGAGGTCCATTTGTTAAGGATGCCCACTCGAGCCTATCCTCTTTGCTGTTGGAACTGTTCCTCTAATCCGTAGAGTTAGGATGGCAATTCAAGAAGGCGCGATGCATGGCCTTCACCTCCCTTCTGGCAAACAATTTAGCTTGCGACTCTTTGCAAATGACATGATGGCCTTCTCGGTCGAGGACCCTGGGAGCGTCGGCTCCCTGTTCAGTATCCTAGATCTTTTTTGCAGGGCTCCGGGCTCGTGGTGCAGCTGGTAGAAAACCTACACGATTAGGATGGACGATGGTCTAACTCCGTCTTGGCTCGAAGACAAGCAATTGCCAGATTGTTCGCTACTTGTGCCCCCTATTGGTTTAGGCCTGATGCGCCAAAGATTCAACTCGTTTTTTGATAAAATAAAAGCTAAGCTCAGAATATGGCACGGGTTGAGCGTAGTCATCCAACACATTCTCTCTTCAACCACAACCTACCTGGCCTCAATTTGGCACTTCTCCAAATGCCAGTGGATGGAGATTGAAAGACTCTTCCATGCCTTTCTCTTGGCGGAGGAAGGGGACAAAAAAAAGAATGCACCATGTGCCGTGGGAGCCACTTATTAGATGTAGGAATATGGCTCCGATAAGTGAATGGCAGACGCACCTCTTTTCCAACTAGTCTTCGATAAGTGAATGGCAGACGCACCTCTTTTCCAACTAGTCTCCGATACGTGAATGGCAGACGCACCTCTTTTCCAACTAGTCTTCATGGGTGGAGATGTCAAACTTCTTCATCAAGTCAGGAAAGTTCAAAGGCGCCGGTTCCTAGAAAACCTGTGTTGGTATGATCGTCTTTGCTCAGGCTTCCCATTTAAAATTATAGGTTCGGATCTGGTGTCAGGCTTGGTTACGTCGTGGAAGGGATGTTTTGCAATCATGATCTGGAAGGGGCGCCCTGGGCTACGGGGAGATGCCAACCTCCTAGAATTCGTTTGGTGAAGCACGGCCTTTAGGGAAGAGCCCTTTGCGATGGAGGACCTCCCTAGAGCCCGTAGTTTATTCAAGAAGGGTCTCAGATCGTGGGAGGATCTGTGGGACTCGGCCAAGGTTGACTAGTTCTTAGTAGAGGCCCTTTCAGACAATTTCGCCTCAACCAAGGAGAGAAAGACCTAATCAAAGCAGTCATGGAACGGATTCCACAGAATTGGCCCTCCAACTGTGTCTAGTTGGAGGAGGGCCGTGTCAACCAGTGGGTACTAGGCAAGAGTAAGATCACGGTCGCATCACGATCGCATCACGGCTAGAACTATCTACAAGAGCGTATGTTGCAAAGGGTCACTGATAGAAGATCTTAACAAGAAATGGAAATTGAGGTGGGGTCAGAAATGGTGGCAGAAGAGATTCAAAGGGGCATGGAAGCACTGCCCTGCGGGCAAGGCTAGCTTCATGCTATGGAAGGTTCTAAACCATTTGGCACATCTGGGGCAAGCTAGCTAGGCACATCCCGCCCTCCCCTGTTTGCCCCCTATGTGGTAAATCCATCGAGTCTCTCAAGCATCTCTTCTGGTCGTGCTCAGTCACATGGGAGGTATGGAAGAAGGTTGAAACCGCGATCAGGAAATCGGACCTAATGGCCAAGTTCTATATCAGTTGTTGCAGATAGAGAATGGTATTGTTCGGCGAGGCCTCTCATCTCTCGTCCATGCTAGCCGCTACCTAGTCCTTGATATGTGCAGCAGTCTTTCTATCATTGTGGGAGCTAAGGAATCGGTTGGCCTTCTAGCCCTTGGCTGCTAGGAATCTTACCGGCTGGGGGCTATGAAATCCTACCTCTGGGAGTTTGACTAGATGATAGGTACAAAGGACCCAGTGATGATCAGCCATGCACTGCTGTTGATTGGATATGCTCTGTAGCCCTCTGTGCTTGATGCTGCCATAGCGTAGGCTATCGGGCATCGCCCTCTTAGTCAACCAATTTTTGTATCACGTCTTTTTTGTCAGGCCTGACCAACCCCTATCAATATAATTTCACCTTTTAAAAAAATAAAAAAAATAAAAAATTGAGTACTTTTGTTGCTAGGTAAATCACCGTCAATAAGGGTCCATAACACGTCCCATATATGATAATATATCCTAGCAAAAGATAATAGTAAACTAAGGCAAATGCTTCCTTATCATTCTCTTAAAAATGCTCCTAGAGGATGTATTTTTTCAATAGGAGTAGCCTCCTGTTGTTTTGTCATTCCCTGGGTTTTCTTCTTTCTTTAGGGGCATCGGGCATGGGCGTGCGAAGGTATGGATCATATCTAATTAGTCAAGTAACCAAACCACCATGGATCAATATTTTGCTTAAGGTTCTCATAAGGCCTCTCATGTCTATTCGGGTCCTTTTTTGTTTGCCACCCTCCTATGGGGGGAAAATCCCATTGGTACAGGATGCGATATTAATGGCCTTCTTTTTGCCTATCTCGAGTTCCATTCCACCCATCACATTATTATTCTATTTTTCCAAATCACACAAGTCAAAAGCATAGTCTCTATTTTCTTTATTTCTTGCTATGGGGTTACTATTGTAACCTCTGAGGTGTACCACCATAGATAAAGAGCTTGATGAGGTGGATATTTATGTGTTCTTTTGAGAGTTCTTTTTATATTTCTATGCCTATGTGTAAAAATCCAAGGTATTACTTTCCCAAGCTCAATGCATGTTCCAATTCTGGTGGTGTTCCTTTTAGGGTGTGCCCTTCCAATAATACATTACTGGCCTAAGGGACTCTCCCTTAGTTCAAGTATTCAACTCCTCCACTTTTTTGTACTTACTTTCTTGGGGGAGGATTTTTTGTGTCTGTGTGTGAGAGAGACTCGTTTACCAAGAAAGAGAAAATATCACCAATTAAGGAAGAGAAAGGGTAAATTAAAAATCACATTAAATACTTTAAGCAACATAGCAATGTACATGAGAGAGAAATATATATTTTACAGTAAGCAACCTAGAGAGAAATTTTAGTTTCTAGATCTCTCATTAAGCCATGTGTCACAATCTCAAATGTTGATCTTGAAAAGATCCAATGGTGCTTTATTTTGGGATGATTCTTTTTTGGAAAAGTACTTAGCCTATTAGAACCAGATCTGTGGACGGCATATATATTCATCATGTAGCAAGAAATTGAAAAGGGAAATCAAAGGAGAGAAGCCACTAGATCGGTCGATGTGGATCATAGCAGAAATCGAATGCGATAAGAGCTTGTGGATGCAAATTATATTATTAAGCATCGAAGAAGGACAAAGCATTGGTTCGTAGACACATAATTATTCACTGATCAACTATTGGAGAATGAATTGATTCAACCATGGAAGCATGGTACAAATTAGGCATCAATTATAGGGAATCAATCGATTAGCTATAGAAGGACGATACAAGAGTTTGATGATCGAGGGTTAGCAAAAGATTTCAACAATGCTTCTGGATTTTAGCAGGGACATGAAGCTTGTTGAGGACTCTCTGGTAGTCCTAGCACAAATCATACCTTGGCTCTGGATCCTCTTCTATACAAGAAATAAGCTTATCGTTCTTCATTTCCAAAGCCTCATAATTGTTGTCGCAAGGATCATATGAGTTTTGCTCTGTTGGAAATTTTCTGGTCCTCTCATAGTATGTGAATGTCACCCCACCAATTCACGCATGATTATCACTCGTATCCTCGAGATCAAACGTCAAGGCTGGAGCTTGGACCATGAAGGGGTTGAGTCTTAGAATAATTAACTCCTAATTGTGTTTATGCTTAACAATAAGCCCTGATCACGTGCGCACGAGGAGTGATCAGATAGTTGTAACTAAATAATCGCCTCCTATTCTACAAGAGCACGCTACAATCAATACAAAGATCACTTCTATTTTATTCTTCAAGTCGCTCCGTCTCCATCGCTCCTGATGAGAACTGCTCTTTCCTCTGCATGCATGCACTCGTCTCCTTCTTGCTCTTTATCTTCATCTTCTCTACGTTCCAACATGGTATCACATGAATACTACCGTCCTGTGAATGCGGCTCACCCTCCCTCTTCCGCAAAGGATTCCTCTCTCTCTCTAAAGTCTGTAGCCCCGATAGATCCCCCTCTGGCCACTTTATGGGTTGATCCATCACCCTTACTTATCTAAAGGAACCTGTGTAGGTAGACACCTTCCCCGACGCTGCTAATTCCGCACAACAGCCTCTCTTTTCCGTTTGACATGGCCTCTACCAGCACGAATGTCAAACGTGCATACGAGATCGAAAAGCTGTCAAGCTGCAATTATCGAATTTGGTCTATCAAAATGAAGGCCCTCCTTCAACGAGCATGCCCCCGTTGGTGCCCACCCCGCAACGAGATTCACCACAATTCAATTACAGACGAGGCACCCGCAGGATGGCCGGCAGCAACACCAAGCGCAATTCACCATGGCAAGCACGGCATACGGCATCGCAATCTCATGTTGCCACTACGGATCCTCATGCTCATCTCTTCTGTGCCAGTACTGAATCTAGTCAACATTCACTCATCGAACATACTATCTGGTACCTCAACACCGGCACCACTAGGCATATGACTTCCCAAGCCAAATGGCTTGATGGGTTACATCGTTGTCCTCAACCTATGCCTGTGTACCTAGGAGATGACCATCCCATTCAAGCAGTTGGTTCTGGGTCTGTGCAGATCGGACTTTCTACTGGTCCCATTCTGGTTCTTCACGACATCCTATTGGTTCCTAAGCTCCGTAAAAGCTTGGTGTCCGTGGCTTCACTTACAAATGCTGGATATTACCTCAATTTCCACATCATCAATGTGTCCTTACAAATTCAGAAGTAGACACCCACATCATTACCTGCCAAGATGGACTTCACCCGATCGGATGCACCAACACTCCAGTAGAGTATTTCTTGCTAGCAAATTCTAGCCAAACACAATCACACTTGTGGCATCAGCGTCTCGGACACCCGAATTTCCGAACACTAATCAAGCTGTCACGATGGAATTCCGACTTCTCTGCAAATCCGGGACCCATTCTGTCGCTTCTGTGTCATGGGCAAACATCACATCACCACTTTCGCTGGACTTCAGGGTTCTCGTGCACACCACGGCGACCTTGGTGGCCCAATGTATGTCCCCTCTCTTGGAGGCACACGGTTCTTTCTTCTGCTAATTGATGACTACAGTTCATATGCTCGAGTCTTCTTTCTCCAACGAAAGAGCCAAACCTTTTCACGCTTTCAGGAATATCATCGATGGGCCACCATTCAAACCGGCAGAGACCTGAAAACATTTTGTACAGATGGTGGCGGTGAGTTTTTCTCAAACGAGTTCAACAAGTACTGCATCGAGAAAGGAATTGCCAGGCAAGTGACCATACCCAAAACTTCCTCACAGAATCCTGTAGCTGAACAAAAACTTCGAACTCTGATGGAGTCTGCACGCTCGATGTTCTCTGCTTCAAATCTTCCCCATCCATACTGGATCAGCAAGGCGATCTCGACGGCTTGTTATCTGCAAAACATAGCCTCTTTCAGCAGACTTTCCACAAGGACACCTTATCAATTGTGGACTGGAAGCCACCTTCGAGTATTTCGCTCGCCAGCATATGCTCATATTCCTGATTCAAAGTGCAAGAAGCTTGATGCAAAAGCTCGCCCTTGCATTCTCGTTGGCTATGGCCACGCATTTGGGGCGAAGGCCAATCGCATGTATGATAAAAGCATGAGGCAGATCTTCTGTGAATTTCAAGGGCCCGAGGATCCCGATTTTGATTCACCAATCCGAGATGACCAGTGCAACGAAGTGGCCCGAGGATCCCGATTTTGATTCACCATCCGAGATGACCCGAAACTAGTGCAACACTTCGTTGAAGAAGATGACCACGTGGCAATGCCCCTTCCACGTACTCCTCCTGCCGCTCTTGTGCTAACCAATCCTTCCACTCCACAACCAATCCCTTCCAAAGTGACACGTGCAATACATCGGCACCATGCAAGATCAATGCAGCCAAACTCCAGAACTCCACGGGCCCCCCTAATCTTCAACCCTCTTATCCTATCCTTTCCAAATTTAGCCTCGCCCACACAAGCACAAATCAACGACCCATGCAACACACGTCGTTCAACACCATCTAATTCTAGCAAATACAGCCAAAGGGTAGGTCCACACTAGGAATCGAAAGGGTTAGAGAAAAAAACATTGATGGGAAAGAGCAAAAATTGCATGAGATCTCATGAAGGAGGCAAAGAAAAGGAGAAAAGGGAGGGATGGGGGCATGCGGAAAGGCCAATGATGTGCAAGGGTATAAGATGTGTACAATATAATGAATTGTGGGTGGACAAGCTTGAAGTATTTGTGAAATCAGGAGTTGTAATGTAGATCAGATTTGGGATTTTTGAGGAGCCTCTAAAGGTTGGTTGTTGTTTTTGAGTATAACGGAGTACTCATCATATACACAATCAGAGTTTGTTCACAGACATACTTGGATGTTTCGTTTGGATTCTTTTAGAGTCTACAATAGACTCTAATACACGACATTCTCAAATGCGACTCGTATTTGATGGGCTTTAATTACCAAAAGGATGAATTAAAGGTTGCATTAAGGATGAATTATGAGCTCTTGTGAGGCCTTATTCATGTATTTGATGGGCTTTAATTCCCAAAAGACACATATCTTTGCCTATTACCAAGTCAATAATAAAACACCACCCTTGACATTTGTACGGATGATCGGGTCCGCATGGACCCTTTTCATTTTCTTACTCATTCTTTTCTATCCTTTATAAATGCTAGGATTAATCAAGTGCAATTTCAAGTCAGTGCTTACATCTCAATTACGTGCTCCATGACAAAAATTGAAAATGGGACTAGAACCCGATGCTTGGGTTGCATTAATTCGCATGTTTTTTTTTAATTAAAAAAAACGCTTAAATTCGTATTTTTTACGATTTAAAATGTTCGAAACGTTTTTTCCCATTTTATTCATACGAATAACTGGCTGTTCGTACGAATAACACAGTTTATTTGAGAATGTACACTTCTTAGTGAATGTCGATCGGGACATCATTGAGGCAATTTTCAATAATGGTGAAAGCGGTGTACAAAATTTGGCTAGGACAATGGCAGAGCGTGGAGTGAGAACCTTGCGTGAATGATATCGAGATGTATTTCCAATAGATTCTATAGATCAATTCATGCACCACTTCACCTTGGAGAGTCGACAATGCCTTGGTCAAATAGATCGAGACATCACCTCCTGTGACACGAAGTGGGAGGGTCCTGCTGTTGAAGCCACGGTCAGGTAAACTAAGAATGCATGGCAAGATTTCAAAGGCAAAGGAGCTGCCTCATCCTCCCTTCCATCAATGCACCCACGCCCCCTAGCAGAACCGCAGCCACAAGCATCAATGCATCCACCACACTCACAAGCCACATTGCATCCACTATAGCCATAAGCACCAGTGCAACCACAAGCATCACTGTAGCCACGCCACACCACGCCACGTATATGCACCAATGCATCCACCATAGCCTGTCATCTCCCATATCCCTTTTCCCCAAGTTCTTCCATACCCACAAGCAATTCCTCCACCTGGTCCACGTCTCCCATCACATGCATGCCCACATTTTGCAACTTCTTTTGCATCTCTATTTGTGCCTCTTGCTGCACACACTGACCAATTTCCATCTTCTTCATACTCGCCTACACCAAGAATGCACAATCTATCTACACAAGCTAACCAATTTTCATCTCCTTCATTCTCGCCCTGGGGCGCCAACTCCCTTTAGTAAGGAAACCCACTAAAATCTTGAGTATGAGATGACTTTAACAATATGCCATGAGTATAGCTTATTCAAATTGACATGATTGTGTTCTACACTAAAAGAGCTTCAAATATGTCTTTACACCTTGAAATTTAGGTAACACATGAAAAAGTTACATTAATTTGAAAGGAGATGGGTTTTCATGTAACAAATCTTAAAATCTTGCATATTTTTCAATTTTGAGGGGGGGGGGACATTAAATTTTTATATTTTTCCCTTGCATATTTGAATTTTTTAAAGGAAATTAATGCATATTATGTATGGACCTTGTCCCCCCATACCCTAGATTTTGGACGAGGGTAGTAACATATTACATGTTGAAATGGCACCCTAGGATTCTTGCCTGCACAATCACCACCCGCATCACATGGCCTACATGAACGTGCACTAGTGGTGGCAAGACCCATGCGATCCATACTGCTTTAGCGATGTGATGTTCGATTCACACCTAGTGCAGTTGTGGGCACAGGCACACATGGAACTGTCATCATATGCAATATTCTTGTCACACCATTTGATTCACACACAATTTATTCCTGTAAGGTGCTGTAGCATTTTGTGTCAGAAGATGCATTGAAGGCCAGAGCCTTGGGGAAAGTCACATGCCTGAGTGATGTTGTAAATTTGGGTATCATCCGAGCTATAGGTCTAGTCCATGATGATAATCCAATGATAATATTTCCGTTCTGGAATGGAAATAATTTGGAAAGATGGCTGACCTACCTCGGACATGATGGAAAGCGACCATCTCCGGTGGGACACATAGATGATGCAAAAATGCCTGCTAGAGCTCCACGGGTCCATCAGCATGTATTTGATATTTTAAGTGCACTTGTTTGCACTATTCATTACATGCACCAACACAATGTCCTACATAATGATTTGCATGCGTAAAACATTATGCTACATTTCTCAGAGTCATCTAAGGAAGTGTATCTGGGCATTTGTAATTGGGGAATGATGACGTCGATAAGCACTAGCAAGCACTATCCAACGTTACCCAATGACAGCCCCAACACTAGCAAGCACTATCCAGCATTACCCAGTGACACTGTGCAGAGTTCTTATCTAAGATTTTGCCACATAGAGTGAGTGCCTGTGCACCAATCCCCCACCTTTCGACGTTGCACAAGATGTGTATGCAATGTCTCATCACATCTTGAAGATCATAGATTTGTGCACCATCGACTAGCACTGGACCCGCAAAAGCTCTAATTGGACAGCTACGATGATTTGTGGTTCAAGGAAAGTATGCACAATCGAACAGACGTCCTAACATTGCTGATTTTTGTGGGGTTTTTGATATTGCTCCTAGATGTGGCATACAGCTCAGTCCCCATCAAGGACTTAGACCAGCAAATGACTAAGTCTTTCTTGGACAATTTGAATATGAAATTTTGAACATGATTACTTGTAACTTGCTATTTTTGTATATCATCCAAGTCTCCACTCCATGATTCAAGTTTGTATATTTGAAATTGGTACGATTTCATGAGATAATAAATGATGCGATAATAAATGTTTAAATATTGTTTGTATAAGTGAATGATGCGATAAGTATTCATGTTGAATTTAATTGTTTAAAATTGTTTAGGGTTATAAAATAATTCTATCTTGTTGTCATTTTTTAGGTTAAGTATGAGCATGGAGGGAGAGAATGTAGAGAACGTTCTCCCACAAGATCCTCCCTAAATGAGAGAAACCTCCACTTCACGAGGGTCAAGAAGCCTCATTTGTGCCTCAAGAGGCTGATTTAGTAGACTAACTAAATCACGAGCTATCTCACACGCGCAAAGAGAGATGTTGGGAAGGAAGGGACTGGGTATTTTTGCCACTGGTTTAGTGGATGATGACACCATGCAAGGCGACCGTTCTCTCTTCGGCAAGTACAAAGACTTTGTCCATTGGAGTAAATAAGAAACACCTTGTTTCTTTGATCCAGAAATGCTAGAAACAAATATGTAGAGCCCAAGTTGTCAGACTTGTGGCACAAAACCCTTGTCCACATCGTTCCCCAGCGATTCATAGAGGTGGAAGGGAGCATCCCCAACAACCAACAGATACCCATGTCCTTTATTTAGTAGGTGTATGTCCGCGACGTCTTGCATCGACGTGTGGATTGGAAGGACAAGCATCACTTGTCAGGAACAAGAAAGGGACATCCTGTGGAGCGCAAGCGAGCAAGAACATGCATAAGAAACAAAAGGTTAGAACATGCTTAGGAAGAATGAAAGATTAATAGCAAAATGTGATCCCCGTCTAGACAACAAGTACCTCATATCATGGTTCATCTTTGGCCTGAAAAAATCAATTCACAAGGACATGAAAAAAGTCAACAGCTATGCACATTTCAGCGACACTCATGAAGCTACAATTGACATTGAGGACGGCATGACTGATTCTGACAATGACAATGTTGGCTATAAATCAAGTCAATGTGACAAGAAATCTTCGAAGAAGGGTAGCAATTCTAAGAAAGATTGCACCACCGAGAACAAAGTGGAAGCCATGAACCACTTAAACCATGTAGCTCACTTAAACCACTTAAACCACTTAGTCCACTTAAACCACTTCATTCACTTATACCACTTAAACCGCTTAGTCCACTTAAACCACTTAGTCCACTTAAACTACTTCATTCACTTATCCACTTAGTCCACTTAACCCACTTAAACCACTTAGTCCACTTAAACCACTTCATTCACTTATACCACTTAATCAATTCTAGCCACTTAAATTATAGTAATCCACATTATGCACTTAATCCACATTGAACTTTACACTAGCTCCACTTAGTCCACTTAATTCGCATTAAATCACTTAACCCACTTAGTCCACTTAAACCACTTAATCAATTCTAACCACTTAATCCACATCAATACACATTATGCACTTAATCTGGATCATTATATTTGAAGAAGAATATTACAAAGTTATGTATGAAGTTTACATAGTTATGCACTAGGTCCCATGTCTACCATTCCCTGAGTGCTTAGTCCTGCAGCCTGCGAATCTATATCAGTAAGGTCCCCAAAATCAAATGTGTCAATATCCGTAGTGGCATCCGAGTCTCCAAAAGTATCTCTGTAGCATGCAAGCTCAGCCTCCAGTGCATGTACGCGTGCTTGCAAGTCCTTAATCTCTTTGGCTTGAGTTGCAAGATGAGCTTGTAACTCCTCAGCAGCAGTAACACCCTGTTGACGAAGAGGTATGGCAGATGTTACCAAGTCAACAAGGTCACTATGTGCCTGGGGAGTTAGCACGCAAGCCCTAGCTTATGTGATCTGCTTATTGGTTGAGCTCTTCATAGTGGTTAAGGGCTGTTGGATCCGCAGGTGCCTTTGCTGCACCCTGCTCATACTCTCTTTCCTCTACGAGAAGGTCAAGGTACAATTCCAAAGCCTCATCAGTTAGGGCCATCGGGAACCAGGTGGCTTTGGTTTCATTTGACTGATCACCTCCAGCACAACATGTTACGTCGAAGAGTTGAAGGAACCTGGCGGGGTCCCCTCGTCCATTGTATTTTGGCATTTTCAATTTACCAAAGTGTCGTCTACCATTGTTGTTTTGGTTATGGTTGCGTTGTTCTCCAAGGGGATCTGCAGGATGCAAATTATCATTACCTATTTCTTCTTCAATTGTTAGGTCCTCCATGCTGCTTGTCGATGGTGAGAGGTTGAATTGTTGAAGAGTGTCGAGGGTCGAAGAAAGATCGCAAAAGTATGCATGTGCTAGTCTTCGTCTAGATTTGAGGTGCATACACAATGCTTAATTGTATCCTTTAAGTGAGTACCTTTGACTTTGAAATTTGCAATTGATTTCGACCTTCGTAGCTCGATGATGGAAAAAAATATGCAATCGACGAGTCAAAATTAGTGCCTATGTAACAGTGACTATTGAGACTAAAAATGATGGCAAAAAGACTTGAAAATTATCATTTTAGATTGGACGTTGCGTGAGTGGATCTTGGCGTCAGATTGGGTTTGATTTGGTCATCAAATGGCCAAGATACGGGCTCCCAAAGAAGGAGTAAATAATGTTAGGGGTGTTAGAGATGCGTGAGTGTAGTGGGGATGGTCGTGTTAAGAGTGTGCCTAGGATTGTCCCATGTATGTAGGAAAATGTGCTGGTGCAGATGGATCGTCAATCGGAGATCACGGTGGCAAAAATATACAAGCAACTTAGTGCAAAAAGAGGGGCCCACATGGGGGGGTAATTTGACGAGTGTTATGGATGCCTAAATGGTGTGGGATTGGCTTAAAAAAGTTTCTATAGCTCAATGGTTCTATGTGTGAATTTGTGGTTCAATTTGGGTCCAATTCGTTCTCAAATGGATGAGTTACGAGGGATTAAAGTAGGGGTAAAATGGGCCTTTTTGTAGTGGTGGTGGGGGGGTCCCTTGGTCAAAAGTTTGGTGTGAATGGGCCTTAAGTCTAATTGACGGGGAGTAACTGACCCAGCTTAGTTAACCTAGTTAGCCCAATTAGTCTAACTAGCCTAACTGTCCTATTCTAACTATGGTTAATACTAATCGAGATTAGCCTAGCCTAACTGTCCAGTTAGTCTAACTAACTAACAGTTAATGTAAACTAACCTAACTGTAGCTATCTAACCTATAGTAAAACTAACTAATCTAAGTTAAAATCTAACCTAAATTAGGTTAGAGCTAGCCTAACTATGGTTAGTTTTTTTTAAGGGTTAGTTTACCCTTTTTTTTTCCTGAGAGGGGGGGGGTGTTGGTGGAGATGCAAATGCAAGAGGGGGCGGGAGGAGCACGAAAGTAGAGGGGGGTGGAGGGTAGGAGGGGAGGGGGCTTTGGAGGGAAGGCCTAATAGGCACGGTGGCAGAAGGTGGCTAGGCTGGTGGGTGCCACCACTGCTTCTGGCGGGCACAGTCGCATGGCGCGCCTGGTTGGCGGGCGAGCTGCCCTTAGGCAGCCAGGGCTTAAGGCCTTAAGGCCTTATAGTTAGGTAGAGAGGGGGAGGGGGGGAGGGAAAGAATAAAGGGGGGGGGGAGGGGCATGGGGGGGGTGGGGGGAGGAGGTGGAGGTGGAGGTGGAGGTGGAGGTGGAGGTGGAGGTGGAGGGGGGGGGAGGTGGAGATGGAGATGGGGGGTGGGGAGGGGAGGGGGGGGTGGTAGGGGTGGAGGGGGAGGAGATGGGGGGTGGTGGGGGGTGGAGGAGATGGGGAGTATGGAGGTGGAGGGGGAGGAGATGGGGGCATGGAGGTGGGGGGGGGGAGGTGGAGATGGAGATGGGGGGTGGGGGAGGGGGGTGGTGGGGAAGGAGATGGGGGGTGGAGGTGGAGGTGGAGGGTGGAGGAGATGGGGGGTGTGGAGGTGGAGAGGGAGGAGATGGGAGAGTGGAGGTAGAGATGGGGGGTGGTGGAGATGGGGGGGGTGGAGGGGGAAGGAAAAAGGGGAGTGGCAGTGGAGATGGGGGGTGAGGTGGGAGGGGAAAGGAAAAAGGGGAGTGGTGGTGGAGGTGAGGGGGGAAGGAGATGGGGGGTGGAGGTGGAGGGAAAAAGGAGAGATGGGTTGTAGAGAGAGGTAGAGAGATAGTGGAGAGGGAGGTGATTGGGGTGTAGAGAGATGGTGGAGGGGAAAAGGATGGTTACCTTGAGTGGGGGAGATGGGGGATGGACAGGAAAAGTGGAGGTGATGGGAAGGAAGATGATGGGAGGTGGAGATGGGGATGGAAGGGGGGTGACGGAAAAAGTGGTGGTGGTGGGGGGTTTAATGAAAAAAGTGGTGGTGGTGGTGGTGGTGGTGGTGGTGGAAATGGTGGACGGAAGTTGGAGGATGGAAAATAGAGATAGATGGAAAAAATGGAGGCTTAACGGAATTTGGAGAAGGAAGTGGCTAGCAAAAGTGTGGGGAAAGAAGTGAGGGGGGTTGGTGTGCTTTTATAGGATGTGGGGGAATTAAGGGTTAATTTTGGGTGTTTAATGTATTACTGTGATTTTGTAAGTCAACATTATCATTTTGCATCATTTGGAAGCATTTTTTCACTCCTTTGCCTTGAGGGATGTATCTTGAATGGTTTTTCAAAGGGGGTTCTTTTTCACACATGCAAGCACATGCTCCGCTTTCGCTTCAGGCGCTAACCTCCCTGGCAATGGTGCCGAATGTTCTCTATTTATCCCATGTGTACGTTTCGAGGGTGTTGGTCACCTACAATCATGTCATTGCTCGTTGTAGCATAGGTGTTCACAAGTGTAGCATAGGTCCTCGGGTCATCTTTCGGTCTAGGATGGTCTGCCATACCCCCATCATAGATGACTGTATGATCCAATGGCTTGCGTGCTCCCACCCTATTTTGCTTTGGGGTGTCTGTGCATGCAAGTTCACTATGTAGAGTATGTAATGTGCCACTGCCCAGGTCATGGTCAGATCAAATGTACCTACCTAATACTACTCTCCACAGCGAGGAAGTAGATGTTGTACCTCAATTTGCCATTTGGGCAAATTTTGCAAAAGACAAGGAGATTGAATTGAAGAAGCCCAAGCCCAAGCTTGACTATAAAGAAAAGGAGCCTGAAGGGAGGAACCAGCTCCCTTCAGGAAAGGAGCAAGAAGGGCCAAGCCTGCAACCAAGGAGCTCAAAGCAAGGAAACAAGAAGCAACATGAAGGGAGAGGCCCGGGCCCTTGAAGGGAGGAACTGGTCGGCCCCCTTTAGGAAAGGAGCAAGGAGGACCGAGCTTGCAATCATGGAGCTAATAAATGAGACCTTCTCAAAGAATGTGGAGTGTACAATCAAGGAGCTAAAAAAGGTGACCTACTCAAAGAAATGTGAAACCAGCCCCCTGAAGGAAAGGAGTCTTTGAGATGTAATCTATGTAATCTATTGAATTATTAATGTTCTCCAAAGTTTACTTGGGCAATGTATCTATTGTAGGATAGCACTTGGAAGCAATGCGATTCGTTTTAGTATAGCATTGGTTGGTTGCAGCTTGGAGGTTGGTTGCACACTAGGATATTAATTGCCACCAGTGCGATGGTTTGCTTCTATTATTATAAGATGAATGGCATACAACTCATTCATGTAGGATTTGTGGTGACTAGCCCGCCGGTGGCTGAAATTTGACAATAGATGAAGAGAACCAGCGTAAGGGGATTGTTTTAGTATAGAACTTTGCAACAATTTTAGGATAGCATAGTGATAGTGCAGGATAAGTGGTCACCAACATGGTGGTTGGTTGCACACTAGGATATTAACTGCCACTAGTGCGATGATTTTTTGGGATATACTAAAAACAAGCAGAATTTATCATTTGGGATTTACAAAACAATGCAGTGGTTAGTTTGGGATTTACTAAAAGAAGCGTAGTCTCAAATGGATAATTGGAATACTGTTTTCTACTTTATTGGTATTTTAGTCCTTGTAATAATAAATCCTAAATGAAGGCAAAATAATTTCAAGCCATCGCAGTGATTGGAGCCCCGGTTGTGCCACCCACATAATCATTTAAGCACGGTTAAGACACACGTTATACATTTTACTCTAAATTAGATGTGGAGATATGCATGTCTAAATCCAATTTGAGAAATTCTTGCCCTTCTTTGTGGCACAAGTTGCATCTAGAACTTAATAGCTCCTTCTAGATGAGAGTACACAAATGTTTGTGTGACTATTATGTAGCAGTTCATAATTATGGCCTCTCTTGGATGTTTTTTTGTACCAAAATGTTCCAACTACTACATCCCACTTTTCATAGGCTATTCCCCAATTATCCTTAAATACTTCCTCAACCTTGTGCTTAGGTTTTGTGCACTGCAACACAAAGTATGGGTCATCTTCATCTTTCTCCCCAGAGGCAGCAATGACAGCCGTAAAGTTATCCCCCTCTTCTAGAAAGTCTGTGAGGTCATCAAAACTCTCCCAAACTATGGCGAGTCATTGTTTGACTCTCCATTATTTGCCACTCCATCTGAATGTATAGGAAAAACTTGAACTTGCTCCCATGTCTTCACAATTGTTGCAATGTTCTCACAATTGTTCGTGATCCCCTATGATGCATGCACTGCAGAAACAAGAAAGTTTTCTTGTTATGGTGTGCAAACCATGAACTCCTTTAATTTTATTGCAATCATACCGGCTTCTCCTTTGCAATTCATCCACTTTCACTTCATGGAACACTTTGTGCACTACACTATTGTTAAGGCTTTGTTTACTGTATGTTGAATGCGCACCTGTCGTGGAGAGGTTGGTTGTAAGCCATGTTATAGCATCATGGGCCTCATTGAGCTTTTCTTGAGGGCATGTTGATTGGTGTTTAAAGAGATCTTGCTTAATAAAAGCACCACATCCATCATGTTCACCCTTGCCATGGCTAGACCCAAAGAAATTCCACATCATGTCTAGACCCCAATCAAGGATTTGTACCTTGAGACAAAGTAGAATCCACGGGCTGATTTAAATTGAGGCAGCACCATTTGACCACACCTAATGTTATTTTATATTTTCTCCATGGGGATTTTTCTTTTTCAGTGATTCCCAATGCAGTAGAAAAGCATGTTGCACAAATAAGGTGTCATGTTCCCTATCATTTGAAATGTAGAAATGATATGTACATTGCACTGACCTAGAATCCTATGAGTCAACAAGCAGATTGGCATCAGTCGTAGAAGAATAAAAAATATGACTGTACATGATATGCACAAGAATTGTTATCTGCTTGTTATACCAGTGAGCACTTTGTATCTCGTCTTCTTTTTGAAATGAATAATTTTCAGCAAAATCTATGACAGAGACAACAGTGTCTTGGGAAAAATTGGCAAGGCACGTCCTGAACTGCTTATCCTGCCAACTAGCCGTGAAATTGTGAAACACATATTTTGGGATGGATTGAACCACCTGATCTATAAGCTCCTTCGATGGCGGCTGAGTGCTCTTATACGATAGTAGCCATCTATTTTAATCGGATCCTTCAACATTGACATTTTCAAATCTCCTCCATTTTAGAGCAACATGGTTGTCTTCCCTCATTTCATATGGACAGACATGAAATGTCTTCTTCTTCAGCTTCAAACTATAATGGTTGCATATGCCAAGAATGCATTCAATGTGGTGCCACTCAAGGTCTCCCTTTGGATAAACCATTGGCTCCCATAGAGACCTTAGGCTATAAAACTTGCTTTCCCTTGCAACCAACACATGATGAGGATCCAGGTGGCCTATAGATTGCGCATTCACCAGGGAGACATGGGCATCGATCCCCATGGAGCAATGCTCCAACACGACCAGATCTCAAGTCATTCATTGCTCGTTGGGACAGGTCAAAGTCTATGTATGTTTTACAACAACAAACATTCATGTCTTTGAGTCTCTTAATGTACCAGGGCTTACAATGATCAAAGCTCCTCTGCCCAATTGAAATGTCAAGATTTTGATCCATAAACTTGAGATACAACTAAATCTATTGACCCAACATGCGGGAACAATAGAACAATGAGCCCTCTTTTAAATGGAACAATAGTACAGTGAGACTCCTTTTTGCACTAGTAAAACAAGACAAAACATAGTACACGCAAAAATGCAGTCTAATTCAAGTATATAATGAATCTAAATTGAACTAATCATCTAATATTTGAACTAATCAAGCTACTAGAAGAAGCAAAATAATTTCACCACCACGCTGGTTTAGAACAGCCACAATTTCAACTCCTGGCGCCAACTCAATATGTAATATATAACTACCCTCGTTCAAAATCTAGGGTATGGGGGGACAAGGTCCATATATAATATGCATGGATTTCCTTTAAAAATTTCAAATATGCAAGGGGAAAATATGAAAATTTCATGCCCCCAGGGCCTCCCACAAAATATAAGGTATACATCTTGAAAAAGATGCAAGATTTTAAGATTTGTACATATTTTTCATAATATGTGATTCTACTCATGGCATATTGTTAAATTCATCTCATATTCAAGATTTTGATAGATTTTCTTACTAAAAGAAGTTGGCACCCCAGGTTTTAACTACTGGGCTAGTTTAGGACAGTCACAATTTTAATCACCGAGCTGGGCTAGTTTAAGACATGTTTAGGATAGTCAACCACCAGGCTGGTTTAGGACACATTTAAGACAGTCACAATTTCAACTACCCGGATGGTTTAGAATAGTCACAATTTCAACCATTGGGCTAGTTTAGCTTGACAGTCTCAACTTCACATATTAGACAATAACAAGTATATTGATTTTCATTTCTGAATTTCACAATTAGAACATAACCTTTCACAATTAGAAAATAACAATGTATTGCTTTTCACTTCTGAATTTCACAATTTCAATCAGTAATAACTGTTGCTGTTTGTCTTGAACTAGAACTTGGCTGGTTAAGAAAATCACATTCAGTCTAAGCCATCCCAATCTAGAAATCGAGTGGTATATGACCCAAATAGCAGGAAATTAAATTTAACTAATTCAAGTACTAAGAAACATAGTAATTTCAACCACCGGGACCATCAACAACTACTCTCTAATCAACCACCCTAGTTTAGGACAATCACATAACTGGTGATTGAGTTGAAGCAGCCACACTTGCATGATGTTCCAACCACCGGGCTAGATTAGTAAAATAACAGTATTTGGGAAGCCATTGGCCAAAAATGTCCCACCTCTTAAGCCCATTCTGGTATTAAATCCATAAGGAATAGCGGGGCATCTGGGAGGTCATCATCTACTCCAGTTGTGGGTTCTTCCTTTGGGTTGTGGGACATATGATGAGCCATGAAATGGGTGCATCCCTTTTGTACCACTATCTATGATGAAATTAAATTCTAAAAGGATAAGCATCCAGTGCATGACATGTCCCATCATGCATGGTTTATTTACTAGGTAGAGGAGTGCCTAGTGGTCCACAAAGAACACAAACTTGTTTGCTAACAAGTAGTGACGAAACTTTTTCATAGCATAGATTTGTCACAAGTCACTCCCTCTCCATTGTTGTGTAATTCATATCAGCACCATTAGGCTCGTGACTTGCAAAATATATTGGATTGTCCAAATTGTACTCACCTCACTATGCGAACACACACCTTCTCGCAAACTTGGAGGCATCAATATGTACATGGAAAATTAAATTCCAATTCGGTACTCGCAAGATCGGGGCAGAAGCTAGGATGAGTTTGAGGGTTTCATAGGAGGTTTGGCAGGCTTCCATCTAGTTGAATACGTCCAACATCTTATATAAGGGGTGCACAATCTCGGCATAGCTATAGATAAATCTACAATAGTAGCCCATATGCCCAGTAAATCACTACACTCCCTTTGCAGTGGTAGGGGGAGATAGCTCCAAGATGAGCTTGATCTTGTTATAATATGTGGAAATTCCATTCTTGGATACAACATGACCCAATATTACCCTGTATTTGCCCCAAATTTGGCACTTGAGGGGATTGAGAGAAATCCTATAGAGGAGACACCTCTCAGAAACTAATTGAAGATATTTAAGGTGATCAACCCATGCGGAATGTATGCACAGATAGTCCAAAAACACCTCTAGGAAATCCCTCAAGTATTCCTTGAATGCTATGATCATCAACCATTATAATGTAGTGGGAGTGTTGGTGAGCCTAAAGAGCATGACCCTAGAAGCGCACACCCCCAATTCCATGGCAAATATTGTCTTCTGTTGATTTGCCAGTGCTATGGATGCTTGATTGTACCTAGAGAATCCATCCAAGAAACTATAAGCCTCCTTTCCTGTAACTCTTTCTAGCACATGCTCTGTAAAGGGCAGCAGGATAGTGGTCTATTGTGTCGCAGCATTTACCTTTTCAAGATCGATACATACTCGAATTTTGTCATTCTTTTTAAAAACAATGACAATAGGAGACACCCAGTCCATGTGTTCAATCTCACAAGTAAATCCTACATCAATGAGATTTGTATTTCTTCCCTCATGATCATCACATATTTGGGATTCATAGGGTAGGGTCTTTGTCTGGTATGTTGCACAATCTCAGGGGGCACGCCCTTCATCTTAGTGTACTTCTAAGTAAAGCAATCTCCATATTCATGCAAGAGGGCAATCAAGGCCTCTTCTTGCTTGATTGTGAGGTCATCGGCTATGTAGACCTGTTTAGGGTCTTCGCCTTCTAATGCAAGGTCCAATTCCTTGACCTTAGCCAGACCATCATAACCATATTGGTTTTCATCCTCGACAATCCTCTTAGCTTGGTCAAGAAGTATTTTATGGTCTTGGACCGTGTAGGCCTTGAAATGCTTGGGAACCTGATGTAAGTTAGCCTCCTCTTCTTCGTCATCCTCCAACCTTTCTATTCAAGCTGCTTCTCCTTAAGAGAAGTCTTCTTGTTTTTTGCCCTTGAGGCCTTATCTCCCTATGAGGCTTCAGATTCTAGTGGGGATTTGGATGCTGGTAGAGGGGTTACATCTATAGTTAGGGATCCTAGGGGGGCCTTAATTCTGTCTAATCTAGCTCCCCAATTGGAAGATAATTCATGGTGCACCGTAGCATCACCAATGTACCTCAACCAATGGAGGTCAGTATTGACCTTCCGTATCCCCTTCCATCCTCAGGTGCCCTCAAAACATTAATCATATTTAGGGGGACTATGGTCCCAGGGCACCTTCAGATCATACATTGCCATTGTGTTCCTATTTTCTCAATCACATCTATGGTCACGAGGACATGCATTCAATTCTAGGAGAGCTCAGGTTCTGGCAGTGGAGCATACTAGTGTTCGTCCCAGTTCTTTCATGCATCCTTCTCATTGTAGCCTTGGAACACAACTCGACCCTCATAATTTGCTCGTTCTTATACATATAGATTTTGTTAGAGGACTAGTCGTGGACTAATCATGCAGCGCACATAAAGGGTCTCCTTAGAATCATGGCATAACCATTTGGTTGGCCATGGAAATCCATCACAATGAACCAAACACGATAGGTGAGCCCGAAGGTTTTGATTTTCATGTCCCTCAACACTCCCACTTGTTAGGCTGTTGCTCCATCGACCATCTTAACCACAAAATTGGTGCTTTCAATTTTGAGCCATCCCCACTTGATCTAGCACTATTTTGTGACTATGCTAATACCCATAGCTATCACTCCATCCACCAATATTGACCACCAAATTGGTGCTTTCAATTTCAAGCCATCCCCACTTGATTTAGCACTATTTTGTGACTATGCTAACACCCATACTTCCATCCAAGATTTCCATGGCACTCTTGTTTTGGTAAGTGATTGGAAGTATAGCATTAGTGTCATCGCTTTCAAAGTAGTGGCCTAGTTTATTTACCAATATCTTAAAGAAGTTTGGCTCTTCTGTGGGGGCTTCAACTACATTGGTGGGCACCCCCATAGGGCTGATCATTTGTCCATTCATCCAATCGGACAGACCTCTCCAAAGGATGGGTTCCCTCTTAATATAGCCGTAATAGGCTTTTAAATTTCTATGAACAAGAATGCGGCTAGCCCTACCACATCTTGAGGTTGGGTGATAGGCTCTCGGCCTTTTGATTGTGGCTCTTCAAAGCCATAAAATGACATAAGGCCCTCATATGTAGCGTGATGACACCTGGAGTCCTCTTCAAACATCTTGTGTCCCAAGGGAGAACGTCCCACAGATGTACCGCTAGATGCTTCCTCATCCACCCTTTCCAAGATGGGAGAGGCTTTAGGGGCTTTATTAAGGGCTTGGTAGTTCAGATGTATTGTGTCTTGAGTCGTTGCTCACATTTTTATTGACAATCTCAAACTAGCTATTGTGCCTCAATGAGGCATTGCTTTTCAATAACAGGGTCGAGGTATTCATGAGAACCCATATGGGTTGAGTTTTGCCAGTAAGATGGTACCCCTCTTGCATTATCCTTTCTCTTTGGCCAAGAGTTGGTAGCTGTTGTGCCTCAATGAGGCATTGCTTTTCAATAACAAGGTCGAGGTATTCATGAGAACCCATATGGGTTGAGTTTTGCTAGTAAGATGGTACCCCTCTTGCATTATCCTTTCTCTTTGGCCAAGAGTTGGTAGCTGTTGTGCCTCAATGAGGCATTTCTTTTCAATAATAGGGTCGACGAGCTATTCATGAGAACCCATATGGGTTGAGTTTGGCCAATAAGATGGTATCCCTCTTGCATTATCCTCTCTCTTTGGCCAAGAGTTGGTAGGATTTGGAGCCGACAAGGTGTGCCTTGAAGATGTGGAGGTGGAAACCGTAGCCGTGTCCTCATCGTACTCACTTTGGATAATAACCCTATCTAAACCCTTCCCCACTTTAACAGCACTAATGTGGCCTCTATCCATGGACTGTGCTGCTCTATCCCCATTGGCCTAATTACAAAGCTCCTTACTCATAGCTCTGGCTTAGGCCCTAGTGATCACACTTGGAAACATTGAAGAAACTTATCCTCTCTCGATACTCAGTAATTTAATGATGGTCTTAAGGTCTATAGCCATTCTTGGGGCCCTCCTCATTAAATAATCCTTGAAGAGATGATCCACCCCATAGCCCAAGCACAATGGGGCATTTGTGTTGGGATTCGGTTGTTGTGGGAGTGGTTGGTCATCCTTGTAGGAGCAGTTCATTAGGAAGTGAGGTCCTTGGCACTTAAAGCATGCTACCGGTTGGTTGGTTGGTATCTTGTAGGGACACTCACTGCTTGGTGTGGTCCTTGACATGTATAAGACTATATTGTTGGTCTTTGTGTCAAGGTATGAATATCTTGGGCTCTTTGAGTGGAAGGAGCTATTTGGTACACTGGGACATATTGTTTGTCCTACAAGATGTAATGACTTACTTGGCCAAACTGCAAGGAGTCATTTGCCAAAGGGGCATAATTTGAATCCTCCCACCCACTACGTGGCACCTCAATGATCACCTAATAACTCATAGGGGTGATCCGAGGTGGTGGAGGTCGAAGGCCTAAGACAAGTGGGGGCAATGGGAGGTTTTGAGCCCTATATTATCCTTGATTGGCAGAGGGGGCTCCTTATATAGCTAGTTGTCCTTGATTGAACTAGCTAGGTGGTGTGGGCAATGTTGAGGGTTGCCTACATCAATTGGGGGATAACCTTGGGATAGCGATAATGAGATGTCTCATGGTTTCCCCATCTAGCACAATGGGCGCAGTAGAGTATCAGCCTAGCCCTAAGGTAGGGGCGCTCATTCGTTGGGTGGTTACCCATGCAGAGACCACACCACACTATCTCTTATAGGGAACAAGTGAGGGTTGCTTGGGCCTCCCCTTGTCAATCGCCCCTTGAGTTGTTGAGCCACTCAATTCAAGAGATCCGTGGCCAACTTATCTATATTAGTGCCATTGGCAAGTGGAGGTTCCTCCTTGGCTTTGTTGCACTAACAATTGTACCAGTGTGGGATACATAGGACGAAGCCACTTGTGACTTTTTTGTTTGAGCCTTGTCTTTCACATTGTCATCTAAAGTACAACGGTCTTGCTACACAACTCTAATGACGTGGGGTTTAGGGTGAAAAGATGATCATGTAGCTTCAAATCCCTTAAAATAACGAGAAAGTGTGGCAACACTCGCTCATCACTCATCCTCTCGTAAGGCTCACAGCAACAGGAGTTCAAATGTTTAATCCTCGCAATGTATTCCCATAAGGTCTCATGGTCCTTCTATTCACCTCATACAGCTAGTTAGTAGGGCTCCACTTGGGACCAGTTGGGGCAAACCCAACTATGAATGATTCTCTTAGTGTTTCCCAATTGATCTTCTCTTCAACACTCAGAGCCCTATACCACTGGCATTCCTTACCATCAAGGGTCAACCCGAATGCATTGACCTTGTCCAAGTCACATATGTCCTCAAAGGTCTCAAAAATTTGCTCAAATCTCTCTACATGGGACATGGGGTCTCCTTCTCTTAGAAATTTTGTGAAAAGTTTGGAGATAGTAACTAGCCTGGTATGACGAGCTGGTATCCCTTCCAACAAAGGTTGGCAACATGGACCCCCAACCTAGTGCTTGCAGTAGGATCATCATTGCCTCATTGATGAAGACTGTTTGTGGTGCGGGAGGAATTGGTGGTGGGGTTGGCAAACTACCATAATTGGGGGACACTAAGGGTGGATTGTAAAAGGTCATTGGACGTGTGGGCATTGCATTAGCAATTTTGGTGCCTCTAGGACCTAGAACTGGAATTTGTTGGCGGGCTTGGCCATACTAGTTGCACCGGTGAGGGCCTAGCACAGTCACATTAGACACCAGTTGATAAGGTGTAGCCAAGGAGTAAGGGGTGCCTTCTGGGGCTCCCACCCACCAAGCTGGGTACTGAGGGGGGCGGAAAGCCATTGTATGTAGTTCCCCCCAAAGTCCATTTGTTCATTTCCCTGCATCTTAGGACTCGGTGGCTAGAGGCTAGGTACCTTGGGCTCAAAGGTTTCAATGAAGGATGGCTCTTCCTCATAGAACTAAACATGAGGCCCTATAGGATTCACCGTTGAAGTGGCCATTGGGATACTCTATGTGCATCCCGATGTAGATATTGGTGGAGGGTTATGCGACTCCTTAGGCCCCCTAGTTTGCCTAGCAAATGGGTTGACCATATCAGGGTCAGACCATCCAAACCTTTCCATAAAGTTGGAGAACGATTCCCTATGCCGTGAGGCTATGGTTGATGGTGTGGGAGGTTGGGGTTTGACTAAGCTGGAATTAGGTGCCTGGAGGCCCCCAACGTTCAGGTTTTCACCCACTTTTGAAACTCATTTAGTCTTCCAAGCTAGAACAATTGGCTTGTGAGGGGTTGGTTAAGTAGTATGAGCTGGGGGTTGAGTTCCTGGATGTCACTTGGTCTGATATAACATTGTTGTAGGCATTATCTTCTAGCCTTGGCTTCTCCCAAATCTCAATTGCATGTAGGTAGGTCAACATAAGTGGACCCCTGGTAGGCCTCCCTATCTTTGGTTTCAAACTCCTTCTATTAGTCAACAAGCTAACCCAGTGTACACTAGGTTATTGACCCAATGTGCACTAGATTGTTAAAGCAGCATGCGCTGTGATATAATACAGTGTGTGCACTGCATTTTTGCTAATGCAGCAGCATGTTTCTACTTTTAGTAGGTTAGGGGCTCAACTTGGGTGTCTAGTGGCCCTGGCCTAATCTCAAAGATGTAATGGGTCCTTAGGTTGCTTGGTGCCACTTAGTATGATGATTCCCTTTCAAAAAATTCTCTCGTTGATTTTATGAACAAATCCACCCCTTAAGTCAATGTTCAAATCATTCCAAATCACTAAATGACCAAATTTGATTCGCTGAACTCTATTGACCATTGACCATTTAACCCAATGTGTTTGCTAGGTTATTGGGGACTGGTTTTCTATCTACTCTATGTACTAAACAACGTGAAGCAACAAAAAGCAATTAAAAAATAACAAAAAACAAGCAAATATGGATCAAAATGGAAGGTTTTCTTCCCAAGATGGATTGTTTGTCATTCCCAATACCTTGGAACTTCAATCATCACCATTCATCTTTTTCAGTGGGAAGGGACTTCATCTAAGGTTTAGCAATGGTTTTAAGTACTCCATTCTAGATTTTTACACCTTCAATCCTCAAAAATCTACAAAAAGTAGCTCAAGTTCTTCCTACCTTCCTCTCCCTCACTTTCCCCTAGTTTTTCAGCTCCTCCCTTACACAAAACACCAAAATCGAGGTCTTAGCAATGGGAGATAATGGAAGAAACATGTACAAGCAAAAGCATACCTTTAACTCCCCGTCGATACTGGTGTAAAAAATGTGCGGTCTCCAACGGTGACTCACATGTCATGGGAATCTTACAGGGATGCCGAGGAACTCTCCTCCTACTATTCCTTGTGGGGTAGCAAGCACATGAGTCCAATAGTGTCATGCCAATGGCTTCCAGAGTTGTAGAAATGTGAATCGTCAAGAGAAGAAAGGGGGAAAAGGGGAGAGGGAAAGGAGAGGGGAGAGGGAAGGGAAGGCATGAAGCAAGAAGGGGGTAATTCCATCGTTTCATCTAATCCTTTCCTTCTCTCCACTCTATCTTGCAAAACATTCTCGAAAATTCGAGGAATTGTCCTATGGGGTTAACAAACACACTCTCCTAGTCTTCAATGGAGAATGAGAACATGTAACCGGCAAATAGTTTTGTGCTAAGCTGACCGCAAATGGTAGTGCAACGTCTTTGCACGACCAGCAAATATGGCTAGCTTGAGCACGTGGATCAGTGTTACGGTTCAGATCGCAAGAGCAACGGGGCAAGGGGCGAATGGATCTCTTCAAATCATATGGTCCTACCACACCCCTGTTGAGACATAGAATGGCAAAGGCATTGCCAAAAAGGGAAGAAACCATGTGAGTAAAGCCCGATCCAAACCCCAATTTATCCAGGATCAAGAGGATATGATCCATCTAACCCTATCGAATGTCTTATCTAGCTCGAACCTGAATAATAGAACCTTGTAGCTTGTATTGTATGCATAATCTCGTGCCATAGATATGTTCATGATAATATCAAAGATATCACAACCCTTGAAAAACCCATACTATTCATGATCACTACATCCATGCATACTGCTCTTATCCTTAATTCCAATGCCTTGGCAATAATCTTGTATATGGTGTTCAACATCGTGATTGGTTGCCACCAACCTTCAGCCATGACTATCTTTTAGGAAGAGCTTGACCAGCCTCACATTCACATTTGGAGATAGGAACCCTCTGTTGATAGCTGCATTAGCCATATCCCTTAGGTCATTCCTCAGGCTCTCTAAAGTATTCTACTAGCAAACCATTTGGCCTAGGTGTCCTATCATTCTCCATTAAAGCGTCCTTAAAGGAGAGACAAATAGGCCCCACCCAATGCCTCTAATTGCTAGCACAGAGTGTGAAGCTTGAAAGGGGATGGTTTTTGAGTAAGGGTCTTATTGAATGTCTTGAACACGATCCAGATGGACTTAAAGGGTTTTCCTGGTCCAATCGTAGGAAAGGGGAGGATCATCATGTCGGGAGACTTGATTGCATCTATGCCTATGGTGAAGGGTGGTGGCTCCCAAGCCCATTGAAGGGGAAATACATGTTGAATACATCACGTTCCAATGATTTGGTCCTTCTACGTGCTTGTGGCAGAGCTGGCAGATCTCCAAACATGCCATTCATGTTTAAGAAATGCCACCTAGCATCCAAGAAGTTCTGTCGAGCTATGAGACATACTTGGATGAACCATTTGGAGAAATATTCTAACCCTTGCTAGAGATGGGATGCTGCCATACGTTGAGTACATGTCCTCAATTCAGGTCTTATAGGAGTATTGGAGGGGACGCATTAGTCCTTGCTAGGAAATCCATAAGGGCTGTGCAGATGCAATCACCCATCGACCCAATCCTTTTAACATTAATGGTAGAGGTGGAAATGTCAATACAAATAAGGAAACTATAAGAGGTAGAATGGGCCAAAGTTAGGCGTAGGCAATTATGGCTCTTGGTGGGGCACTGCCAAATGAAGTTTTTCTTTCAAGCTGTCAAAAGAAAGCATGATAGGGACTTAATAGACAGTGTCATGGATCATGACGCAAGATGAACAATGGCATAGCAGGATTCAAGAGTTATTAGATAGGCTGGACAATAGAATTTCAGAGTACCGACGAGCAATGCTTGCCAAGCCATTCTCCATGGAAGAGAAATTCCTGTTGCCCCCTGCTAGCTACAAATCCCCATCCATAGCAAATGATAATCTATTCTAGCAGCAACTAGCCTTGTCTTGAGGCGTGTGAGGGGGCATATACACTAATGATGTGAAATTCAAGCCCTTCTTTTACTGTCGACACCAAATCTTCTTCATCTCAGAACAACTCCTCTGCCTTCAGGTCTTTGTGCACCAAAACTATTGTTCCACCCCTTCCCGTTGAGGGCAATAAGCAAAGACTTCAAAACCGAACTTATGGCATTCAAACCACCTCCTATCATCTGTCCCACATTTCAATTCTTGCATCAAAACAATAGGTGGTCGCTGTTTCTTTACGATTGACATGCATCCTTTCTGCTTAGACTTATTGCACCAACCTCTTACATTCCAATAAATTAGTGAAAGATTGGAGCCCTTACCCAATACCATACCCTATTTATTGCGCCACTTTATATACATCTTTGAAAAAAGTAAAACTATTATTCTTCCTTGTTCCTGCGTTCCTAGCTGGTTCCTTGGTCCTCTTGGAGATATTATGAGCCGATGGTCTATCTATAAGACTCAAACCTTCAGCCTTAGTCCTCTCCTCTTGGCTCTTATCTTCCATGAGTCTCTTCCTATGATTCGCATTTGGTAGTTCCTCGTCTTGGTTTTCACCATTGGGCAGCATTGAGGAAGCTTGAGCTAGGGCTCTAACACTAGAAGCACCATTGGACCGCCTTGCAAATCTTCGACCAGCACTTCTTGTTCATTGCTTTTTTTGATCCACACAAAGCTTTATCCTCCTCCCACCACCCTCAACTTGCCTTTTTTCCCCACAACCTTGCAGGGCTCTGCATGCATCATTGAATCACCCACAGAGCCATGATTCTTGCATCTTGCTTGTTGAAAGTGGCATATCATCTTTCGATTGCGCTTCTTATCCGAATCCTGGCTATCTCGGGCCAACGCCATATGAGCATGTTTCTCTTGCAAAGTGTCTAGTTTGCTCGCAATAAAACAAGAGTCTAGAAAAGGTCAAAACGTGACCTACTGGGCCATAGGCATACCTCTTAGGAAGTTGATTTCGATGTAGTCACGTACTTGTTGAGCTCTATTCAAAAGGATCCAACCCCACTAACGAGCCACTAGAAATCTCGCCTAGGGTGGGATGAGTAGAAGCTTGCTGAGCATCGTCAACAACCTTTCCACATAATCACCTTCATCAAACAATGAGAACGCAAGTACTCTCATCCTCTAGGCCCTTTTAAGAGTTCACCCATTTCACCAATCTCACGTTGCATAAAACATCATTGAGGATGAAGGGAGTGTTGACTGTTGACAACATCATCAACTTTGTCATTGTCATGTATGTATTCGATTTTCAAGTAGATTTTGGCCGACTTCGCTCGTTCGATTCAAATCCTCGGTTAATCGGGCCTATTGCTCACCTCAACTAAATACTAATACCCGAATAAAACTCATGGGGGGCGCCCTACTCATTTAGGTGATCCATCATCATCCATGGATTGAGAACTACTGCTGTTGGATGAATGTGCGATCACCGTCACCGTGATCCATCGCCATAATTCCTTTTACTGTGCGCTCGGAACAGCAGAAGCAGGGATAAAGTGGATCCTCTCTGATGGTTAGATTGAAGCGTTTGGCTAGCTGAAATTGAAATTTCAATCTTGGGAGCATCTCATTTGACAGAGAGAAATTGGTAGTGGATCCGCGGTATCTGAGTGAAAGCAGGAGTGTAGTTTCTTTTGAAAATGTTGAAGTGCTGACAAGGTGGAGGTGCTAAGGTGGAGGTGCCCTTGCTCTGCCCCGTGGATGTGAGGCGGAGGGGAGATGTCCCCAGTGCACACCCGTAGGGGCCGAATCACCCGACTGAGATCCCATCATCATCTCCTCCGCCATCGCCTCTATTACAATTCTAAGTCCAATAAGAGGAGCCGTAACAAGAACAGCGCTTCTCAACTCGCGAGGATGCTACGCCGGGTGCATATTCCGATCCCAAAAGAACGATCCGTTTTGCAAGTGATTGCTTATGCCATTTTCTGTTCTAACGGCCGAATGCATATCAGGGGCATACCTCATCTTCGAACCCTTCCACGCGGGTAGAAAATGTCGACAATCAGGTCTGTTTACCTCGAATGATGTTCTCATTATACCAACCAATGCTACTGGACAGATTTGATTGCTTCTTATCACACTAATCCGTTGGTATTTTCCCTTCTCTTTGTTTTTTTTTGTTCTTTGCGGGCTTGTCTGCTGCAGCCGGAAGCTAACCTTAGACGATCATCGAGGAAGAGGAGGCCCGCCAACCTAGGATACGTGTCAGACAGCGATCCTGAAGAGGCCTATCAGCTGGTGAGGGGTGTCTCATTGCAACTAAAAAATTAACTTGTTCGAATTATTAATTTGATGATCCGCGCTCGTGATTTCCCACCAAGCGTTGGACAACTTGCTGATGATTGCTTCACCTAGTCTTAGCTCTGTCTTGACCGGCCAGATTCCTGAGATAAACCATCAATCCACATATCGAGGTTGTTAACGATCCTCTTGAATCGTCCTGTATTTTTAACAGCGCTTCTACAAAAACCATCACGATTATTTAAAAAAGAGCTCGTTTCTTGATTCACGTGGCAGCTGCGACCTCATGATAAACTCATTAATTATAATAGGGGATAATGTCTCAGACATAGTTGTTTGGTTTTGCAGAGGAGGGCATTCAGGCAATCAAAATCGGGAAAGAATGAGGGTAAATCCAGTCAAGATGAGCAAAATGAGGACAATACAGTTCCAAGGCGAGAAGGCTTGAGGCCTCGTAGAGGAACACGAAATTTGAGGCCAGACTTTTCTCAGGACTCTGAGGACGATGACCAAGCCTATTCTGAAGAGGATGACCAAGAGGATGAATGTGCAGATGATTGTGAGGTTGGCGATGAGGAGGAGGCAGAGAGAGAGGAGAGGGAAGAAAGGGAAGAAGAAGAGGATGAAGAAGGGGAGGAAAGAGAAGGAAGAAGGCGGTATGCTTTGCGCAATCGCACAGAAATTCAACGTTTTTCTCCACAGATAGAAGAAAGACCAATTCAGCAGAGACCTATTTCGAAATCTTTCACCTTTCGAACTAGCATGAAGAGAAATCGAGAGGGAAAACGTGTAAGCTCCAAATCAGACAAAAGGCATCGAGCATCCAGGGCAGATGATTCTGATGATTCTCTTTTAGTTGATGAGATAGTGCAAACGCAGGGTCCACCTTGGCTTAAAGGAGGTTCACTATCTGGTCAATCGTGGCTCTTTGGAGGGCTTGACATGCCAGGGTGTCAGGCTCGAGGCATGAATGTGGCTGCTACTGGTTGGGGTCACCAAGGAGATCAATGGGCTGCTGGTACTGGAGTTCAGACAACAGGTTTAAGCCACAAAGGGGGAGCAGATATTCAACCCTTGCAGGTTGATGATTCAATTACCTTTGATCAGGTTGGAGGACTCTCTCATTATGTCCAGTCGTTGAAGGAGATGGTCTTTTTCCCGTTGCTCTATCCAAAGTTTTTCCAAAATTATGGTATTAAACCTCCTAGGGGGGTTCTCCTCTGTGGCCCCCCTGGAACGGGCAAGACTTTGATAGCCAGGGCTCTTGCTGCTTCAGCAACACGTGCTGGACAAAGGATCAATTTTTACATGCGTAAAGGGGCTGATGTTCTTAGCAAATGGGTTGGTGAGGCAGAAAGGCAGCTAAGGATGCTTTTTGAGGAAGCTCAACGAAACCAACCATCTATCATTTTTTTTGACGAAATTGATGGTCTGGCTCCAGTACGTTCCAGCAAACAGGAGCAGATCCATAACTCCATTGTCTCAACACTTTTGGCTCTCATGGATGGTCTAGATTCTCTTGGGCAGGTTATAGTTATAGGAGCTACCAATAGAGTTGATGCCATTGATGGAGCCCTTAGACGGCCGGGCAGATTCGATCGAGAATTGATGTTTTCTTTGCCTGACTCAAAGGCTAGGTCAGAAATCTTAAAAATCCACACAAGGCAATGGAAAGAGCACCCAAGTGAAGGACTGTGCAATGAGCTAGCAGCTGCTTGTGTTGGCTACTGTGGGGCAGACTTAAAAGCTCTATGCACAGAAGCAGCTATTGGAGCTTTCCGGAGGAAATATCCACAAGTATATACGAGTGATGACCCACTGTTGATTGATGTAAATTCTGTTCATGTCACACGGCAGGACTTTTTGGAAGCATTGTCAACAATCACTCCAGCTGCTCAGAGGGGGACACTGGTTCAAGCAATGCCTTTGTCTTCCACAGCATTTCCTTGTTTAGAAAGTCAGCTAAAGATTATAATGGATAGGATTGCTGATATTTTCCCCTTGAATAAAAATGAAGTTGGTTTGAAGATCCCTGAAAGCAAAGAGAGTGCTAATCAGCTTACTGCATTTTCCACTCTTTGTTATGGATCCTCATTTCCTTTTGTGTATCGTCCAAGACTCCTCCTCTGTGGGAAAGATGCAGCTGGCCTTGTAAGTGTTGATTCTATCTACCCTTTATTAATCTGTACATAAGCTTTCTGAATTGCTGATTGACCAGGTCATGTAGCTGATGGGTACGCGTAAGTTTGATATCGAGCTCCAATTTCAAATTTTTGCCTGGGCAGGAGCACCTAGGCCCGGCAGTTCTCCATGAATTGGAGAAGTTTCCTGTACATTCACTTTCACTACCTTCTTTGCTGTCTGACATGGGTTCAAGGACTTCTGAAGAGGCGCTGGTCAACATTTTCAGAGAGGCCAGGAGGACTACTCCTGCTGTCTTGTACTTGCCACAGCTAGAACTTTGGTGGGAAACTGTAAGGATCATGAACTGGAGCAGGAGGATCAGATATGCAATATATGTTTCTTTGTCATCTGTTCTGAAATTTGCATCATCTTTGCCAAGTTCTAGATGGCATGAGAATCTAAAATCATGTTTTATGTCCAGCACGATTCATAGTTGCTAGATTGTGTATTCTTATTAGGACTTGCTCAAGTTTTTTTGTACTCAATGCTACTGATGATGTATGATAATTTTCTTGAAATGTAGGCACATACTCAACTGAGAATTGTTCTCCTGATGCTACTAGCCGAGTTTCCTTCGAATTTGCCCGTGTTTTTTCTGGCAACAGCAAAAGTACCCCAAGACGAACTCGACGAACAAATAACAAGTATTTTTGGCATTCAGATGTACGTAATTAACATGTTGGTGATTGAAACTAACAGTTTTGGCTTACACCTGCATTTTCTGAATACGTGTGGGAGGGTGCAAGTAAAAGCAATAACGATTTTGCAATTATGTGGGAGGGTGCAAGCAACAGTTTTTGGCTGCTATATGACTTAATCTATTGTGCAAATGTAATCAATGTTTACAGCCTGTGGATGTTCGCTCACTGTTAATTTTGCTACACAAGGTTAGGTAAAGGTGAGGCACTCTACAGTGTTGGCTCTATATTAGGGATGCAAGTAGAATTTGTGGTTGTGGGATTGCTAATTGATGCATCTGTCAAAATTCAGTATCAAAGTCAAACAGCCATTTGTTAAGAATTGGCGGGCAAAATTGGGGTTATAGGCATATTCTGATTGCCCCATCTCATTGTTTGAAAATTTGATCATCTTTTTTAACTTGAGAAGAGGTGCTGTCCTGTCTTTGTTGTAATTCAAAAAGAAATAACCACAACAGAGGATATACGCTGCGGAAGAAGTAACCCTGGAAATCACACAGTGGTGTTATGGGGTGGAATCCAAAACTTGTGTGCTCAACATACATGTGCAAGCCAATAAATGAACAATCCTCCAAGAGACATAGAACCAACAAAGGATATTTCCGTCCAATGGACACAATAGGAAATGAGTCCAGAGTCCCGCCGGAGTGTGAGCCTCTGTCCTTACCAAAATATGTTGTCCTATTACCTCCATGGCACTTTGAGATTCCTTAGCTTGTGTGCTCCTGTACGACTTTAGTTGGCTTTGTCACCGTGCCTTGGTCCCTGCACCTTGCTGCCCTGAAAGATAGCCAAGGGTGAAGCCCGCCCTTGAGCTATGTCTGCAGCACTCAGCTCCCACTGGACCCTCAGGATGATGGCCCAGATCCTTGCTGCTCTGCTGCTCCAAACTGCTCCTCAAGTGCTGCTTGCAGTGGATGCATAATGATCCCAAGTGTGGCTCCTTTTATAGGCTCTGAAGGGCCCCCAAAAATGGCCAACCCAGCAGCCTGGAGCAACCAACCAGTACTGGTATGTAATACTGACCCGCCAACCCCTTCCTTGGGTCTGTGGGGACCCGACTTGGGTCTGCTGGCTGGCCAACCTGGTTGGTCAGCCAACCAGCCTGTTTGGGCCCTATATAAGGACAAGGGGACTGCCCATTGTAGCCCCGTTCCTTGCTGTACCTGCCCCACAGACTGCCATGCATCTGTCTCTGCCTGGCCAACCTGATCCAAGGCCTTTGCAAGACCCTGTTCTGCTCCAAACATGCCGCCATCTGCTCACCTCCTGTCCTGGGTCACACTGGACCTACCCCTACCCTTTGACCCCTGTCCTTGGTCCGTACTACAAGCCTCCCTGTTCCGTACCGTTGCCGCAGGCTCCCAGGCTGCCGCGTGGCAGTTCCGTACAGTCATAGGCTTCCAAAGAGACCCCGCCCTGCCAGGTAAGACCTGAGGTGTGCTGCCCATGTGGCAGCTCCCTCTTCTTGGTTTTCCTTTTGAGTTTGCTACCCACATTGCAGCCTAGGTGCTGCCCATGTGGTAGCCACATAAACCCTCAGTACACCTCCCCCATGCTCTCCTCATTCCGATGGTGGAGGTGACTTTTCCAACACCCCCCCTCACCGACACATCTGGGCCTGATCCCAACTCGTTGATGAAGATGCTTCATTAGCTCCCATGTCGAAGTCCTTTGGAAATCCGTTGTCGATTTTGGTTCTTGGTCTTTCAATCCGTGGCTCCTGCTCCTCCAGGTCTGGTCCAACAAACCATCCTGGTGCACAGATCCATCCTTGGTAGCACTAGTTGGTACCACCTCCTTTAGTCACCTCCCCACCGTCGAACTCAAGCAATCTAGATGCCACCATCTTCCAGCCATCCTCCTTATAATGAGTGAGCAGCTTGGAGTCTGCCAGGCACCATTCTCTCAGGTTTTGTTTCAACCTGACCTCCCTCTAGCAAGGTCTGCAACCAAACAACCATCTCGAGAAATGGAATCCCAAAACTATCTCTAGATAATGTGGAGCATAAGCTTCTCCTGAGCTCTCAAGCAAGTACGCTTTTGGCTTCAGTACACTTTCTCCATGATCACCTTCCAACAATCTACTTCCGAGATTTGGCACCCACACTTCCCCTTCGGCCTTCTACAAAGGCGTACACCTTCCAATGTCGCATTTCTAGAGACACATGAAGATAGCATGCTATAAAGGCTCACATCAATGATATACAAGTACATACCGGAACGTTGTCTTGCTTGTGTGCTTGCTCTGAAAGCAGATAATGCAACTCATGGAGGCGCATTCAAGAGTCTAGTGGAGTCCTGTAGCCCCCTTCTGAACCACCCCATCCATCTGACCTTGAAACCCTTGTCCACTTTATAGAATCCTCCCTTATGTCAATACTATCATCCAAGCACTTGGAAGAGTCCAAGCACTCAATGCTTTCCTTCACCTTTGCAAAGGTTTCCGACGTCTCTTCTACCCACATCTTGATATCAGACATCCTCACTGTGTCTTTTGGATCTGCATATCTTACGTTAGTAACACACGGAGTTGTCACCAAGGATAATTCTCTAGTGACTACCACATTGGCTGTCCCCTTAATCTGAGCCAGACCCCTTCTTGTTCTTATGATCTACCTGCTTCTTCTACAGTCCTTCGCAAAATGGCCTAGCGGATTACAAAAGAAGCACTTCTTCTACTACTTCCTCTTCTCTTGCTGCTTGAAGTGTTCTCTTCATCCTTGGAGTTGTCCTTCTTAGGCTTGCCCTTCCCCTTGTTGACCTTTTCTTTTGCTATCAACCCTATTGTTGTCTTTGTTATTGAGCTTTTCCCGAGACTCCTCTTGCAGCAATAAGGGATCCATTTCCTCAAAAGTCAGAGGTCTATTTCTCTCTCCTTTTGTCATAGTCGTAACAAAGCCCTTGAAAGCCGTGGTAGCGTACCAGCAAGGCCAACTGGATTGAGTCCACCTTCTGACCAACTGATCTCTCACCACCTTCACCTTCATGTGATGGTCATGGGAGCGCATCTCCTTCATCCATGCTCATATTGAACAATTGATGATTGAGAGCTAAGGTTCGGGGTGTGTTGTCTGTCTTGTATTAGGTCCTTCAGAGTGGCCCACACCTCGACCGACGTGTCTGCCATTTTGGGTGTGAGGAATCACCACATTTGCTGTCGTTCCTTTGATCAATGCAGGGGCCTTGGCATCTTTGTCCTCCTACATTACCCGTTGCATCCTTGACGTCTGCAGGTATTGAATCCCTCTCGTCGTGATCTTCCACAGCTTCCTGACAACCAGATGGCTTCGGATCTTTACCTTTCAGATAGGATAATCTATCCCGTCTAGCTTGAAACCTGCCTTCGGGGAATCCAAAGGGCGGTGAACAATTATTAACCAGCAAATACCATTATTACAGCCACTTAGAGAAAAACAAAGCAACAATAAATGGGAGCTAGATTGCTCCTGCTCAGAACCCAGACACCTGATTGGCACCAAAACTTGGCGCCCTTTTCAGTCTTTTTTTAAAGTTGAGAAAGGAAAATTCTATTAATGCTTGAAAACACCATACAAACAGCTCCCAAAGGAGCTGCAGATGATAAATAAAAAAAGAAACAGGTTGCCAGCTATAGGAAAGGCAGCCTGTTTTCGGATCTCACGGCTCACGGCCTAGAGAGGTTTCGAAATAGGAGCCAATACCCCTTGCAGAAAGGGTGTAAAAGATTCCTGCAGTGCGGGCCTCGCAGAAGCGCTCCCGCCTTTTGGCGTTAGCTCTCAAACCTGGAGTATTGTGCTCCTAGATGGCGTGCAAATTGAAAATGATGTCGTGCCAAATGGCTACTAGGGTAGCCATTGGGAAGACCAGCTGGCCTCCCACCGATTGCACCGAGCGACCCAGAGGTTCCAAACAGTAATGCTCGACAGTGTCCCAAATGCTATCCTCTAGTAGAGGTATTGGACGTGATCGGGAGGGCTGAGATGCGTCATAGATCTCTATCCGAGAGACATGCTGTCCATGTATCCTATATGCAAGTGAGGCTGGATCAATCGAGAGGGTGTGTCTTCCCTCTATGAGCCAGGTTGACATCCCCCAAGTGAAATCCCTACTCATCCTTTGTGTACTAGCCACAATCCTAAGGGACGCCAACCATATCCGCTGTGTGATCGGGCATCCCCATAGGTAGTGGGGGATGGTCTATAGAACTCTATCCGCGCAACAGATGCATCTGCCACCTATCCGCATATGCTCCAGCCAGGGCCGAGCAGACCCTCGTCAGCCATGAACCAGAAAAAATATAAAATCTTGCGCAGGTGCAAGCTCGTCCAAAACAGGGAAATAAACTCCCTCGGGACATCCTGCATCAGCCAATGGCGTTCCCTCGAGGGGGTCCACATTGCTGCCTCAAGCTGTAAGTGGCGCCCAATGCGAGTCATGTAAGAAAAGAAGGGACGACCTCCACCCGGTCTGAATGCCCTACATGGGCTGGCAAAATCACTCTCCTGGATCCCATTGAATGTCGCATAGGGATGTGCCCTCCCAAAGCCACATGCGCCACACTGCTCCCTTCGGGGTCGATAAGACTATGGTGGGGTCAATGTACCAGATCCTGCCCAAGCGGCCCACTATCCTAACCCTCTGCCACTCTAGACCCTCCAGGGCTGCCTTCGACTCATCATCACCTTTGTCTCTGCTTCCAATGAGCCTCTAGGTCCCATCGTGAGAAATGACAACGACAGGGTGTGGCCAATGATGAGGGTGCGGTAGTACCCAGTATCCATGGTGTCTCCAGCTTTGTGTATCAGTACAATAGTGGTAGTTCACCAAGCAGGTGGGAAGTTGTGGCATAAGGTTGAACATTTGTGCTAGAACCGGGGCTAAGACCTCCTTCCCATGTGCAAAATGCTTAGTCTGTAGGTCCTCATGATCCCGTGTTTCCGGTTGTGTATCCGACGGAGTGCATCACATTCTTTGTAGTGAACAAGTGACAGGTAGTGGGCCTGAGCATAGAAGACATGTCCGGTGGTGCCTACATCGGAACATCATATAGAGAGCATGCATAAGTGTGCCACACATTCGGATCAGTGATGGGAATAGATGGTTTCCCCTCCCATAGAAGCCCCCACCCAGTGGTTGGATCTCCTCCTCGAAATCATCTAATAATCTCATCCATCCTGTGTGTGAGAAAGGCCTGCCTCTTACGATGTGTTAGTCGTCGAAAGACCCGTTGTGCCTCAGATGTCGTCAAATGGCCCAAGGCTCGCTCCCGTGTGAGGTAGGCTCTCGCCTCTCTACACTCGTCGTCACACCCAGGGTTTTGAGGCATCTTCCCATCTCGGGCCTGTGTGGATCGGGTTGTGGAAAAGGATTTGGTGGCAGCGTCCTATATCACTGAGGCAAGGGCATTCGAGGCGTGGGCGAGGTCTATATCATGAGAGAGAGAGAGAGAGAGAGAGAGAGAGAGAGAGAGAGAGAGAGAGAGAGAGAGAGAGAGAGAGAGAGAGAGAGAGAGAGATTAACGTCGGCAGGAAGCCTCATAGGCTTATGGGACAAAGTGCAAAAACAAAAATTTTTACATCATCTGGACAATCCAGAGAGGGTCGAGGAATGCACATGGCAACTCAGCTCGAGCTTATTTTAGCATAACAGAATTCTAAGTTGTAATCCTATAGCAAAAAGGCCTTTCATTACATCAGTTTAAGACTGAGGGTCTTTGGGTTTAGATTTAAAGTCTCTGATTAGTGCTTGCCCATCTCGTTAGACAGCCCATTTTCCGGCTTTGCGTGCATCTTTCACTTTAGTGAGTTCATTTTTCCTTTGTTTGAGCTGCATCGAAGTGTGCTTTTTCTGATATCCATATTTTTGTACCCTTCAGCTTGTTTGTCTGTCGAAGAATCTTCATTCTTCCCGCCTTCTCATTGAAGTAAACTTGAGCTGTTTCCCATGCCTCACATTGACTCAAACATTTATGATTTGGCAAAAGATGGAGTCATTTCTTCCCAATTCCATAGATTTTCCCGCCTTTGTACAACTAAGGAGTCTTTTATCACTCAATGTATTAATTTGATCACTTTACTTATACACAAGAGGTAGAATCCAAGAAAAACAAGAGGCATGAGGTGTCGAGAGCACTGCCCTTAAACTGCTAGGCTGTAGCCCAATGTGGAGCTTGCTCTTGATCTATTTAATACAAGCATTAACAATAGCAATAGCAATAGCAATAGCAATAACAACATTAACAATCTCAGCCATACCAGACAAGCTCTAAATCTTTTCCTTGATGTAGTGCCTCCCTCGTCGGGCTAGATGAATCATCTCGAGATTGCGTTAAGTCATTTGAATCAAGAAAGCCAACATATATAGTGACGAGTTGGGCATGCGAGAAATTCCCACTAACAAAAAAAAAAAAGCTTAGACGGGAATAAACACCCTCGGACGACTCTTGACTAGAACTACTGCTTAGAGTCCATTTTCTCCGAATCCAAGACTTGTCCCATGCACAAGACTGGATTTCTTGGTCTTTGTGGGAAGAAAGTCGACTCCATCAATTTCTACAGCGAGCAGATAGAGAAATCGACTCCGACTCTCAAGGAGAAGAAGCTCACATGAGCAAACGCACAACAGGGAGCACCGCTGGTCTTCTTCAACAATTGCTCTGCTGCAACTAGTGTTGCACATGCGACGCATAGGGAGTATGCCACCTGTTGGACTATGATGCCTGCTTCTGAACCTCGCGATGTAGTGTGGCGGAATTTGCCTATCCCGTTCACAAAGAGGTTGGTTCGGTAGCTTGCTGTTTACGGCATTGTCTTCCTCACCATCTGCTTCTACATGATCCCCATCGCCTTGATCTCTCCCCATCGCCTTGATCTCCGCCATCATCTCCCTTGATAACTTGGAGAAGAAACTCCCATTTCTCAAACCTATCGTCAAGCAATCGGAGCTCAACGCTACCTTTCATAATTACTTGCCCCAGATAGTACTCATTCTTCTACGTTAACAAGAATGCTAATCACTCTGCCAGTGAAAGAATATGGTAGTATCATCGGACCAAGTCGGCCATCTTGCGTTTCTGGCAACAACAAGGGTGCTCTGTCCTCAAAGTATAAATCGGTGTGAAGCTTGTCCACTTCACCTTCCCAACCCCAGACCTGGTCTAAAGCCACAACTACCCATTCGCCGGAAGGAGATATAGATGGACTGAAATCTACCATTCCCTTTGGCGTAAGCCTAACTGGCTGTCCCAACCAATCCCTTCATCATAATCCTTACTGACTGTTTTGTCTTGATGGAAGTGCAATACACTGCATTCCAACATTTCCAGATGTAGCCTCATGATTCTCTTGAGTAGAGACGAAGAAAACCTTCTCTACGACAATAGAAGGTCTATCGTAAGGCAGGGCTCGATGACCTTTACTTACGACTAGCACCGCCTTTTCATAATCGGTAAATTATTGAGGAGATTGAAAAGTTCTTACATGTAGGAAAAGGATTGAGCAGCTTTATGTCACCATAGATTTTGGCATTGCTAGAGTCACAAGAACACGGGTCATAAAGCACGCCCCATTGAATCCAAGTGGAACGAGTCCTTCCATATCTTCTGCGCTTACGAAGCTGATCATGTGACCATCAACGTGAAAGATATTGTCGGTTCGGTTGTAGTTGGCACAACACACATTCTAGCGAATGAAGTCCTGCCTGGAGATGTAGTAGAGGGCTAGTATGATCGGGTCGGTATGATCTTTGCAGTGAGAAACACAAGAGCAAATCAAGAGACAAAATCAGTGTTAGCCTAAAATTTGAGGAGGAAAATGATCCATGCTGGGGTAAAAGGGTTGAATTGCGCTATGAATGTTCTTGGTCAAATGATCCATGCAGGGGTAAAGGGCGTGTTCCTGGTCAAGTGAATTACACCTTCTTCAAGCAAGAAAAAGGCAACAGGATACGACTCTACCAACATGTGCACATGTCAAACGATTTCATGCCTCATATACCTCTCGACCGCCCGGATACAAAGACAAGCATGTCCTCAGAATCGACGTGAAGACAAGCATGTTCTCAGAATCAACGTCTCCTTTTTTCGAACTTTGGATGAACCAGCCATTGAAATTGATCGACTTACCATCAGTGAGTCGAGTTCTGCAAGGACCTTTTGATCCAGAAGGGAGCTAGGAGCAAGGGCAACGGTCGGCAACGAAACACTAAACAGGTCGAAGCCATACGGAGAGAGAAATAAAGCATGTCGCAAAAACATGAAGCGGTTATCCACATATATGTACCAAAAAAAACTAACGAATCAGTTTGTTCACACAAAACTTAAATTCTAGGCGCTCCAAAAGATTGAAGCTACCAACGAATCTGTTTGTTCACATAGAACATAAATTCTAGGCGTTGCGAAAGATTGAAGTTGCCAGATTGGAGAGGTTTGGGTCTTAATTCTGACTCGATACCTAAGGAAACGTTCCTGAATGAAAAGTGGAACTGTGAAATCAGCTTTTAATATTGTTTCTCCTTGAAATCCACCGCCAAAGTCCTTGAACAAGGTGAATGATATATTTATCATTCATTAGGCCTGCTGCCTCTGAGTGAGTGAAATGCTCAGAGAGAGCATAAAATTGGAGGCCCCAAGGTGAAAGGGAAGAAGGATTTTAAGAGTGTGCGACTCTTGAGTATGCCCCTTCACCCATCCGCTCTCAGCATGAATGCAGTGTGATGAAATGTGGAACTACCCAATTGATATCCTCAAGGAGTGGGGAAGATGGATCCGTGTGCACTGTGTATCCTAGTGGGTCAATGAGGTGCTCTGCTGAGATCTGCAAGCAATGGTCTTTGCAAAAGCTGAGCTTCACGGGAAGCTGGCAGGGTGTCAACCAGGTAATACTTTCTCAAAAAAGTGAATACTGCCTTGTGGACAACTCCACCATGTTGCAATCATTCCCAATGATCCATGAGTCTTCGAAATCTAGAATTTAATATGTTCTCCTCTATTGTTAGGCGTGTATAAGGTGGGAAATCCAATCTTTTGCCATGAAGCAATAAAATAATACATTTTGATCTAGAGTGATAATACCATCCCAATCACTAGAGGGAAAATGTAAGCTGAAACAAAAATGCTTGTTTCTCCACGAGTGCCAATCACAAGAGCCCAAGAAGTGTGACGAGAACCGGTGGTGGAAGCATCCATCCCTGTAAATTCCACTTGGAGCTAAGGTTGGGAGCAGATAATGGGAATTTGGAACACCCAAAATAACAATGAATGCACCCAACACCTGGACCAACCACAAATTAACAAGTAACATAGTATAAATAATCTAACTATAATTTTATTTTTCCCATCTCAAAACCACAACCTTCACTAAGGCCTACCCTTGGTAGGCCAACAAACAAAGAAAGAGAATTTCGTGAAATTGGAATCACGAACGAGCACTAATGTTCTTGAGAAAAGAGCTTCGATCGAGAAGAGACTTCACAAATGAAATGTAGGAATATAAACAAAGAAAGAAGAAGATAACATCCTTATCCCCCTAAAATTAGAAGTTTCCTTTAAAAAGCTAGAAAGGAAATGGTCATCCCCGTACCGGGAATCGTTGTCAATGCTATATTCTGCCCCTAGCGGGGCAGTGCCAAAAATTATAATGCGTGAAAATTGTATTTAAACATCAACTATCCCAAGAAAAATCACTATGCACTCTTCATGTTCTACCATTAGAATCATAAAGCATAGAAAAGTTCTGATTTAGAGGCTATCTAGAGATGCAAAGAGCATTGAAGGATACTACTTTGACACTTTTGTATAGCGTAGAACAAAGTAAGATAAAGAAGCAAAGATCATAACTGTGTATAATAACTCTACCACTTTCACTTTCCCATATGCAATGAACCCATAAATCTTCTCTTAAGAAATCCACAAAAATGAATTAGTCGCCGTTGCATAGCACAACCCCACGAGTGACAAAAATCTACGAGAAATTATTTCCATTCATCGATCTTCACTCACTACACAGTTGCAAGCCAAACGACACCTCAATGTAAGTTACAATGAGTGTATCTACTCCACAGCCAAATGGTGGGGTGTCCAGATTTCAGCTAGAAGGGTTGGATTCAAGGGATCAGTGCGAAGGGGAAGGCGTCGATGCCATGGCAGTGTAGGATGGCTTCTTGGTGGCTAGAGTCGATGGGAAAAGCTTCGTTTTTGGGAACTCCATATTGAGTAAGACCTGCACAATCAGCAACCCCTTTATTTGAGCTAACACCTCAGTCTGAGCCAGGGGCTCAGTTCAGCCTGAGGCTGGGTTAGTTGACGAAAAACCCCCTTGTACGGCAAGCTATACAACAAGCGGCGGTGGAGGGGCTAGTAGGCAGAGGGGGCTAGCGAATAAAGTACCACCAAACTACACAAAATAAAGAAGCAACGAAGCAAAAGCTCAAAGAAGAAGCAAAGAAGCAAGGAAGGAGAAGAAACACAGAAGAAGAGTTGGAGACAAGGCGTAGTGCTTGACGATGAGGCATGGCTAGAGCCTAGAGCAATCAGTCAAGCTAGGTGTTTTATGACTTCTTCGCCTGAGCACTCCCCTTAGGGGGATGAGTTGATTTTGGAGAGAGGGAGAGAGAGGACGACGGGGAGAGAGAGAGAGAGATTTTATTAGTGTCTTCGGAAGACCGATGGGTCTATGAGACTGAAAGAAAACCTGATACAAATCACAGTAAGGGTGGAGCTATTGAAACGAGCATCATCACCTGTGCTGAATCTTAAGTTTGATTATACATAATCAAATACATCTGGATGTAACAATGAAAAGAAAAAGACTGAAGCGGAGCGGAATCCTCCGTATGTCATGTTGCCATGGCTGGTGCATAGCCGGTGATGGGACGCTGGCGCCCGTCAAGGGGTGCCGTGCGTCTCTGTCTCTGGATGAGGCTCGACGCAAGACCAAAGCCAACGTGACTCCTGTGGGACGTATCCCGGGTCTAAACAATGATGGGAGGTCCCCTAGAGTGATCTGTGTGTCCCCTCGATGTCTTGTGTGTCGTTCTGCAGTCGTCGGGTCGGGGTCTCTATCACGTTTGCGGCTAGAGACTGGACGATCAATGTCACTCGATTGGAAGAACTATGTGATCCTGCTTTGAGAGGTGTCTGATGATGTGGCCAAGCCCCATCGCCTCAGTAAGTATTTTCTGTGTCGGACCCCCTCGTGAATGAAGGCCGCGAGGCATCTCTGATCTGGGTAGGCGAGGAATCTGGAAAGGAGCCTGGAGCCGTCTCTGAAGAGGTAGTGGTAGCGACCTCGGATCTCATAGTACACTGGGTACCTGAAAATAAAATGCTCCTTTGACTCAACCTCCTGACAGTCGCACAATATGCATAAGCAATGTTCCCTAGGAATCCCCTCTGCTCTGTCGCTCTCTATGCGGAGGCGGTGTGATGATACCCAAAATTGTCCAATGGAGATCCGTAGTGAGTGAGGCATATGAAGCTCAGTGTACCCTGGTGGTGTGATGAATCCCTTCTCCGAAATACGAAGACATTAATCTCTGTAGAAACTCAGCTTCACTAGAAGCTCCCTTGGCTCCAACCAGGTCCTAAAGGTGTGTAGCTGCAGGAGATCCTCTCGAATGACCTGGTTGGTGTGTGGCCTGATCGGGATGGTGGGTGGGAGTACCGGAGGGGCATCTAAACTGTACTGAAAAGGAGATATCCTATCGATGTGAAACCCTAGTCTCACAAACCATCTGTGAGTTCATGCATACCAGCATCGCTCGTCTCCCTCTGTTGCCAACCTCATAGAGGAATCGAGAGCCAACCATGGCAACCTTTGTCTCCTTGATGTGCAGTCCCCATATGATCTAACCCGGTGTAGATATGTGATGGTCTGAAAGGCTGCATCTAGCTAGAGTGGAGAAGCACCAAACTCGGCCTGAATGATGTGATGTGGTGCAGACGGTTTCCCCCGGATCATCCGTGAGAGCATGAGGATCTGCAAGCGCTCCACCTGTGTCCACTCTATCTCTGACTCAGACCAAGGAGTCGAAGAGAAGAGCCTTGGTTTGAGGGTTCTGGAAGTGGGAGTGGAAGCATTGCCTCTCTAGCTGAGCCAGTGAGGCGTATCCCCTACTCAGTCTGGCCTGCATCGCTGGTCTCATCGTGAAGATCGGGCCGGAGAAGATGACTCCTAAGTAAGAGTATGAGGATACGATCTCAACTGGTGACCCACCGAAAGTGAACTGCTTCCGTTGCATGTTTGCTCGAGAGGTGTTAAAGATCATGACCTTGGTCTTGCCAAGGTTGACCTCCAAATCATGGGATAAACAAAAAGCCTGCAGTGCATCTTGGTGTTGCTAGAGCCCCTCGGGTGTGGACGACAAGAGTGCCACGTCATCTGCATAAAGAAGAATCCTGATGATGATCCCGGCAAGTGAGCAACCGGTCCCTCCGAAGGCCCCCATGAAAGTCTCAAGCTCATCGATGTAGAGGCCAAACAAGGTTGGTGATAAGGGACAACCGTGTTTGACTCCTATGGTACTCAAGATCTCATTTGTCCAACCTGTGCCTATCCGAACTCGGCCTGAGACTCTCTCATAAAGTGCCATGACTGCCCAGATGATCTTCTGATCAAATCCCAGTGTTTGTAGGTGTGTGATGAGACGAGCTCGAGGTACTGTGTCAAAGGCTTTGCGAAAATCCACAAAGCAGCAATATACCCTCTCCTTCTGTGATCTGGCCTCCTCAATGACACTCCTGACTGTGAGTATGTGATCCATAGTCCCATGGTCTCGCCTGAAACCGGCCTGACCCTCTGTTCTGAGCCCTCTCATCTTTGCGAACAGGCTGACCGACGCATCCAATACGGCCTGCATAGATCTTGGACATCACATGTCCAATCATGATAGTCCTATAGTTACTTGGGTCCATGGGATCCCCTGCCTTGTTGATGGGGGTGATGGTGTTGAGTGTCCAAGTGCAGGGAAAGCCAAGGCAAACAACGTCATTGAATAGCTTAGCTAGGATCGGGGCTAACGTGTCGATCCCATATGCGATAAACTCAGTGCATAGCCCCTCGTGATCCTTAGCTCGGCCATTGTGCAGTTTCAATGTCGCGTCCTTGACTCCCCCTCTGGTGAACAACGTGCAAGTGGTGGGGCGAGGTGTGTGTATGAGATCTGGAGTGGGCTGGTGTGGGACATCATAAAGATGGTGTGCATACGTGTGCCAGACTCTCGTGTCGGTGAGGGTTGATGGAGACCTATGCTCAAGGAATCTCCGCCAAAAATCCTTAGAGTTGTTGCTGTACAAGATGTTCAGCAGCTCCTCCTCATTTCGACGAAGAAATGCCTGCTTCTTCCAACGTACGAGATGTTGGTACTTACGTACCGTGTTTGGTGTGTACGAGAGAGAGAGAGAGAGAGAGAGAGAGAGAGAGAGAGAGAGAGAAGTAGAAGTAGAAATTATTATCGTCCACGGGGGGCCAAAAATGACCCATGGGACCCGAACGGTGTACAAGAAAAGTCTCCTCCGGTGTGGAGGGGTCAAGAATTTTCAAGTTCTTGACGGTACAAAAAGAGGCGGGTAACAAAAGATCCTAATGCTGCCGGCGAGGCAGTGGAAAGGACTGATGTTAACTGTGTGGAGTCTCCCAGTAACTTCCGGTAGTCCTCCCTAATGTGTGCATAACTGGGACACTGCAGAGCTATATGTGCCTCTGTCTCCACTGTTTGAGAGTCACAAAATCTGCATATTCTGGCATGTCACGGAAGATTCAACCACGCTCCCTTCTCAATTGCAAGCATGTGAGATCTAGTCCGGAATCTAGCAATATTTCTGCGATAGAGCAAGGGGATGGAAGTGCGGATGTATGCGTGAGCAGGGGCCTCTTTTGTCATATATGTGGACCAACATGTGGGGTTGATGTGATCTTGGTAATACTCCAGCTTCACCCTCTTCTTTGTTGTTAGCCATTGAGTCTGTAGAGTGCTCATTAGGGACATCTGAAACTCTTGGATATCAATTCTTGCGGGTGGCATAGTCAGGTATGAGTCTACATTCCATCTGCTGAACCACTTCCTTATATCTGTCCCCCATCCTGTGCAAATGATCTTGCTCTTATGGTTCTTTTGAAGTTTCATGCTGGCCATCCATGCCCTGTGAGGTAATCTATCTGTTTGCATTTGTTGTACCTCCACTAAGTATTGCAGTACTCTAACCAAAGCATGGAACTCGATAGGTCTCCTGCCTGTTTCTAATAGTAGCACCGAGTATGGAGTAGTTGCCTTTACACCTAAGTGGCGGCGTAAGAAAGCCTTCTGCATTTTTTCGATCTCATTCCATGTCGATGGGGGAATGCTGCCTCACCATACTTCCACTCCATAGAGTACTGTTTGAACCACATATGCATCAAACAAAATGTTCCGAATCTTCCAATTGCGAGTGTCGGTGTGCCTGCAGTCATTTTCAAAGTGATAGTATTTGCCCCAGCCTGTGTCTAGTCTTCTTTGGACACATTGCCACCATCTATGATCTGCTGGAATATCAATTCCTAGGTATTTAAAAGTATTGACATATTCGAGGGGCTGTCCATCGAATATAATGTCTGGGGGATGTAAAGGCTGAATGGTGCACACTGCCATCATTTTGGTTTTGTTGACATTTACCTGCAGCCCGCTCTCTAGACAAAAGGTCTTCAATATCTGTAATAGTTTGTGCATGTGGTCGGGATCATATGCAAAAAGAACTATATCATCTGCATATAGCAGTAACAATATTACCCACACTCCTATTTTGGGGCCTTGTATGTCTTCTGTTGACATAGCTTCTTTTACAAGTTCTTCTAGCCTGTCAATGCATATCCCAAATAAAGTGGGTGAGAGTGGGCAGCCTTGCTTGACTCCCATGTTGCTTTGAAATGCAGTCGATAGTCCCTGAGATTGCTTCAATCGGCATAAAACTTTTTCATATATCCGGGAGATGCCCACTCTGAGTGTCAGAGGGACCTCCAGGATGTGCATTCTATCCCATAAACCTCCTCGTGGTACTGTATCAAATGCTTTTCTGAAATCAACAAAGCAACAGAGTAGAGTGTTTCTGTGTAATCTGCTTTCATCCATGAGGACCCTCAGTGTTACGAGGTGGTCTGCAGTTCTGTGTTCTTTGCGGAAGCCTGCTTGCCCAATAGCCCTTTTCTTGGCTTCTTCTGCCCAGCTGCTGATTTTTGCTTCAAGTATTGTACTAAAAAGTTTGGCTGGGGTGGAGCTGACCATTATGTTCGATAATTGGTAACTGAATTTCTGTCGCCTCCCTTGAAAAGGGGCTGAACCCAATTTTCCTGCCAATCAAGCAGGAAACCATGTTGTAAAGCGTGTGTTAACACCTGTGATAGCCACTCTCTTGCTTTGTCTCCTGTCCATTTTAGAAATTCAGCGCACATAGACATGTGGTCAGATGCTTTTCCATTGGCCATCTTTTTCAGCCCTGTTTCTATGTCTTCAAATGCAAAAGGATTGGGAGAAGCAAGTGGTATCTCTTCAGTCCCCATTTCTGTCGCATTGACATGATTGTAGAGTTTAATGACGTATTCCATCATATCTTCATCTGATATATTCCCCATGATCTTTTTCTTCGGTCTCTTGACATGCCTCCAACCTTTCTTGGGATTTTTAATAAATGTAAGTAAATCAGATTTTTCCTTTTTTAGAATTTAATGCCTCTTCTTTTTCCGTGTGAGAGCATTATATTGTTTCTCCTTCTGTTTGTACAAGTCTGTGTTTGGAATGTGTTTCAATGCTTTGCGCATTTGCTTGCACTCTTCATCGTACCATTTCTTACATGGTAGACCTTTGACCAATTTCTGTCTTGCTTGGGGGGCTACTTCAAACACCTTTGTGGCGGTGTCCAAGATAGCCTCTTTGAGGGCTCCCCATGTGGGTGTAACTGCCATTGCATTCAGCTTTGCATCCAGTGTGATGGCATATTCTTTCTGTTTCTCTTGATCCACCCGGAAGCCTCCTGGATGTGCTGTAATTTTCTGTGTGTGGATTTCAGCCTGCACACTAAGGGTGAGCCACAGGGAGAGATGGTCTGACTCTGGCTGTTTTGCTCCTATTTTGAGGCTCTGAATGTTAGGTAATGCATCTACATGTGCCAAAGCATAATCTAATACATTGTGCCCTCCACTAGCCGAAAAACATGTAGTCCCGTTGGTCCCGGGAAATAGTTGCATTCCATTTAGTATTGGCATATGTAGACCATTCATCATGCTTCTGAGTGCTCTGCCTTGTCCATTAATGGTGTTATCGTCTGAGATCCTGTAGCATCTGTCATCCACTTCGATTGCATCCTCTTTATCCATTTCATCATGCATGATCGGCTGAAATTGCATTTGTCCAGTTCTTGCATTGAGATCACCCAGTATTATGACTTTACCTACTTCCTTCAACTCAGCAATGTCTAGGCATAAGGCTGCAAATGCATCACTGGTGTCTATTCCATTCCTGCCATAAAAGGGAGAGTCATGATGTGGTATATAGCAACCTGCAATGAAGAGAGGGCATGCGCCTTCGACTTTCAGCCATATAAACCTCTTGTATTTGTCGGCTCTGTAGAAACTGATCTTTTCTGCCAAATGTTCCTGATACGTGCATGCTACACCACCTTGACCTCTTTTCCCTATTTGTTTCTCATACACGGTATGCACCACGTATCCTGGTACGTCTGGAATCCTGCAAATTCCGCTCTCCCATGTTTCTCCAAGGAAAATGATGTCTGCATCTTGTATGAAAGCATTGATACTAATTCCCTTGTTCCAGGGGAATCCTCTGCAATTCCAAAACATTACTTGTAAGGACTTGTGAGTCCCATGGGTCTCGCATCCCTATTTGATAGTCTCCTCCATTGGAGGGATTTTCCCCCGTCGCTTGAGCCTCTCATTGTATTGCTTCCTTCTTATTTCTTGCTGTTTTGGGGTGCAGTCCTCACTGACATAGAAAGGGGAGCCCTTGAGGTATACTCTACTGCTGTCCAAAATGATGTCACGTTTTGTTGTGTCCATCACTGTGCATACAATGGCTCTTTTACCAGTCGTACCTTCTTCTATTCTACCCACACGATGTGCTCCATACACTGCCACATCTGGCATCGCGAAGTGCTCCGCAAAGAACTGTGTCACCTCTTTTGCTAGGCTGAGGGGACTCTCCTTTTCCACCTCTGGAATTCCTCGTATGACAAGGTTAGGGGATCGTCTTTATTTTTCTTTTTGTTCCTGTAGGTCTTCCTGTGTAGCAGTGTTGTTACGGGCTAGAGGAATTTGGGCTTGTTGAGCTTGTTTATGCTCGTTTGCATTTCCACCGGGTGTGAACTTTGAGGCAACTTCTACCCACTTTTTGGGTTCCTCTAGAGTGAATCTTTCCTTGTTCCCCTGTTCTTGGGCTTGTTTAAGTTCATGTACCTGTTTGCAGCCTGTTTCCACTTTGGTTTCTAGCACTGTCACTCTGTTTTGCAATTGCATCACAGTCTTGTGGAGTTGGAGATTTTCTGCTTGGAGTTCCACCAACATGTTAATGAACGTGTCAATTTTCTTGCTGTTTTTGGTGCAGTAAACCTTCGAGAACGGAGTGGCAAGATCTAGTTTCTTGCTCAGTTTGAAAGGGGTCTGAAAAGTCCCCATCTCTGCCTTGAGGCCTGTCAGATTGCTCCTCTTCCTACAGGACCTTGCTGGACGAGTTGGAAGGGAGACGGCCTGTTCTTGGTGTACTGAGCATTACCCGTGACCCCTTTCGAGAGAGCAATGGCCAGTTGGCCTGGCCTGTTCTTGGTGACGTGACCCAGGCCAGTCGGGTCGGGTGTGCGTCAGGCTTGTAGCAAAGGGCGGAGGCGGGGGACAGGGTTGGCAACGAGGCGGCAAAGGCATAACGACGTGATTAATAGTTCATGGGTGGCGATTGTGCGACAGAGGCGTGGGGGCTGCTGGTCGGCAAGAATTGTACGTGATGATGGGCTTCTGGTCGGCGAGGTGCGAGTGGTAGCTGGTCCGCGAGGTGCCTTTGTCGGCTAAGCGCATAACGGAGTAACGTGTCGAGGGAGGCAGGTCGGCAAGGTACCGCGGGCTGGTGGTCGGCGAGGTGCGAGGGTGTCGAGGGAGTCAAGGAAGGCATGTCGGCGAGGTACCGCGGGCTGCTGGTCGGCGAGGTGCGAGGGTGTCGAGGGAGGCAGGTCGGCGAGGTACCGTCCAGCCTCCGGAGAGGGAGAGCAGCGGGGGGGAGAGCGTGGGGGGGGGAGAGAGAGAGAGAGAGAGAGAGAGAGAGAGAGAAAGAAAGAAAGAAAGAAATTTTATTAAAGGTCCACGGAAGGCCATACATGGCCTATGGGACACAAAATCATCCGAAAGGAAAATACATCATCAACGATGCGCCAACTAGGTGGCCTCATCGTAATACCGCTAAGATGCCAAAAATGGCTACAAAAATCCTGGATACAAAATGAAATGAAATAGAGTACCAAAAATGCCTAGATACAAAATGTAAAATATGAAATATGAGGAACATCGTCTTCCCTAAGGGGTCTGTGATCCAAAGAAATGATGGAAGTCATGGCCATCGACCATGCCTCCTGCCATGAGTGTGAAGATCTGGGCAAGTGTCAAATGGGCTGCTGGCGGTGCCAAGTCTCCATGGAGCAATCTCCTCCGAAAATCTGCCATCATCCTCCGTCGTCTAGAAATAAAGCGACGGGTACGGCCTCTGTGTAAGATCATCCTGCGGTGCTGCCGGATCATGTCATATGTACATCCTCGGGGTGGAACCATCGGTGCTCTCTGGCAAGATGGGCTATCTCTGTGCTCATGGTCCTGTGCCTCGTCCTGCTCCTCATGAATAACCAGGTCTCTGGCAGGGATGCGACGGTGCTCTCTGAGGAATCTCTCTCTGTATCTGGTGATCTCCCTGATGAACAACGCTAAGCAATACTGATCCTCATACTCCATAATCCGAGAGAGGTCCAAATCCGTGCCCAAATAAACAGTGAAATCTGCCACGGATCTCATAATATAAAGGGCATCTGCAAACAAAGTGCTCCTCAGTCTCCACCTCCCCCATAGTGCAACAAGGGCATATCCTAGTCTCTCGCCTGGGTCTATGTCCGGTAGCTGTACGACGCATCCTGCCGGCCTCAACGTCTAATCTGTGGGAAGATACCCTGAGCTGGCCCAAGGCAATCCTGAGTGAGTGCGACATATGAACGCCGATATATCCTGGGGATATGATGAAGCCATCCTCTGAAATCCTGAGAAAATGGTCACGATATGTGGCCATCTTCGTAGGAAGCTCCGTGGGATGAACCCAAGTGCGAAACGTGTGTAGCTGCAACAAATCTGCCCTGATAATCTGGCTGAGCTCATGTCGAGTGAGAGGGAGGTGAGGGGCATCTATGCTATATCGAAATGGTGGCAGCCTATCCATATCCAAGCCCATCGAGGTGAGCCATGTGGAGAGTGTGTGGTACCAACAAAAAGTATGACCTCTCTCCGCTAACATCTGCGAGGATGTCAGTGCTAGCCACGGTAATCGTGCTCTGCCTGCTGCTGAGTCTCCGAGCGCCCTGATCCTATGCAAGTATGTAACTGACTGAAATGCTGCATCTAGCGCTAGGGGTGTAGCTCCGAACTCTGCGAACGTAATCTGATGCGGTACCGTGGGCTTCGCTCTGATCAATCTGGAGAACATGATGATCTGTAACCTCTCTACTCGTCTCCAATCTGCAACACTGAGATCTCCTGCCCAAAAGGGGCTAGCATACATGACTGCAGGTCTCACCAGCGTATCGAAAAGTAAGGACTTCGTGTCGGGATGCTGAAAATGTGACTGTGCACACTGCCTCTCGAGAAGAGCCAAGGCGGCATGCCCTCTACTGATCCTATCTCGTGCTGCATGCGTCATGGTGAAGACTGGACCTCTAAATGTGGCACCCAAATATGTATACTCCCTGACTAGTTCCACCTCCTGCCCATCAAATGTGAAAGAGAACTCGCCTCTCCTATAAACCTGGTATGATGTGTTGAAGACCATGACGTTGGTCTTCCCAAGGTTTACAGACAACCCTCTGTCCTGACAAAAGCTGTGGAGTGCATGGAGATGTGCCTGTAAACCCTGCTGGGAGGAAGAAATAAGAACCACGTCATCTGCATAGAGGAGAATCGGTATCGTGGATCCTGCCAGTAAAGAACCTGTACCACCCATCGTCTGTATGTACATCTCTAACTCATCGATATAGAGACCGAAGAGTGTCGGAGACAAAGGACACCCCTGCTTCACCCCTATCGTACTGCGTACTTTCCCCGACAGCCCCGCCCGTGTCCTGACTCTACCTGTGACTCTCTCATACAAGGCCATGATCGCCCATTGAATCTCCCCATTGAATCCCAAGTCACGAAGTCGCTGGAAGAGTCTGAAACGCGGCACAGTGTCAAATGCCTTTCTGAAGTCCACGAAGCAACAATAGAGCCGTTGCTTACGTGACTTCGCCTCCTCAATCAAAGCCCTGAGTGTGAAGATATGATCTAGAGTCGAGTGCTCTGCACGAAATCCTGCCTGCCCTCTAGCTCTCATGCCTGTCGCCTCGGCATGGTCATTTATATGTCCTTCTAGAATGGTCGCATAAATCTTGGCCATGACATGGCCAATCATAATGGTCCTGTAGTTCGACGCCTCCAAAATATCCCCCGACTTGTGTATGGGTACTATAGTATTTTCTAGCCAACTAGGTGGAAGACCTGTACAAATGGACTCGTTAAAAAGACGGGAGAGGACTGTAGCTAAGGCATCAATCCCATGGATTACATACTCCGCTTGCAATCCATCATGGTCCTTAGCTCTCCCAGTCTTCAAACGATGAGCTGCTGCTCGGACACTATTGGATGAGAATAAGGCAGAGGAGGTGGGTCTAGGCACATGGGATAAGTCGATCTGTGGTTGGTCTGGAATATCATATAAAGTGGAAGTATAGGCAAGCCAAACCTGCGGGTCTGTAAGAGGAGTTTGAGATTTCAAGCGAAGGAATTTCTTCCAGAATTCCTTGGAATCACAACTGAAAAGTAAACTTCTCAGCTCCTCCTCATTCCGGGCTAGAAATTGGCACTTTTTGCGTCGCACCAAACGCTTGTAACTCTTCTTGGTCTCAATGAGGAGGGGAGACTTCTCCTGTGTCTCAAGGCGAAGCTTCCTGCGGAGTTCTTTACACTCCTCATCATACCATCCATTACAAGGCACAAGACCGACTGGTGGAGGACTGGATGTGTGGCAAGTGACGGGGAAGGACTTGTGGGCTGCCGAGATGATGGAGGTATGTACAAGGTCCCACCGATCCTGTGTGGAGGGTAGGGCATCGAGAAGGTGCGGACGGAGAAGACCACTCAGGTGCTGGCTATAAATATCATCAAACTGGTGGTCAAAATGAACCTCATAGTATGGCTGACGCTCATGATGTCTAGAAGGGGGGGCATGAGGAATCTGGGTAAGAATAAAGTGCAGACGTGCATGATCGGCTGAAGGCATAAAAGGGTCAACTGTGAGGTTATGTACAAAAGGGATTAAAGTCGGGGGACCCAAGACGTAATCAATGACGCTCGTACCACCACCCGCGAAGGGAAGACATGTGGCTGTGGATGAATGCGGCCACTGTCGAAGTCCATTATAAATGACCATGCCGTGCGATGAGAGAAGCTCCAATAGGCGATGTCCCTGATCTGTCACCTCTACCCCTCTATCTGAAGATAAGCGTGGAAAACTCTCATCTGGGGCAGCTGGAACTAAGACTGGATCCTCAGCAAAGTCCAAAATCTCTGCCTGTCTGTCTGATGTCCTCGCGTTGAAGTCTCCTAAAAGGATGACCTCTCCGCGGCGTGAGTACTCCAATACATCGGCTGACAAATCCTCAAAAGGTGACTGTCCTGGTCCATCTGAGGCATAACGAGACTGTCTCGGGGGGAAGTAGCATACTGCAATAAACAAGTCTCTCAGGGGGGGTCTCCTGATCCGTACCCAAAGATATCTGGCCCGATGGTCTCTCCTCATGACTGTGAGTATCGATCTGAGATGCTCTCTATAAAGAACTGCCACACCGCCAGATCCTCTGACTCCTCCTGATCGTCTAGTCTGCTGTCGAAAGATAGACTCCCAGGCATACCCTGTCACCTGCGGCAAGCCTCTCTCTGGGCTCTCATGGGTCTCTGTAAAGAAGACGATGTCCTGATCAAAAAAGGCCTCTCGTAAGTTGCCAGGCTGAGCTGTGAGGGAACCATTACAGTTCCAAACTGCGAAACTCAAGCTATCTGGCAGACTACGTGTCCCATAGGCCTCGTGTCGTCAACTGTGGGCTCCAGCCGGTCTAGATCGCATAGCTCCTATCAAAAGTCTGCCCTCTCTGATCACGGCCCACTTGCCCTCATGACGGGCAACATCCCTATGTGCAATGAGACGTCTATGCTCCTCCCACTGAAGAGCTGTAAGGTCCTCATCCATGTGAATCTGTGGATGGTCCCTCAATCTGGATCTCCTTCGTAATACTGCGAGACGGGCCTCAGCATCTCTGAATCTGATGATAAGTGGCTGGTGCCGTGCTGAATCCCGGCCCACTCGATATGCAGCTACTATGCCATGATCCTGAACTCCGAGTGTCCCAGATATGAAATCTGTCGCTTGATCCATGGCTGATCTTGTATCTGATCGCTCAACTCCGCGGATGCGGATGTTGAGGGCCTTCTGAACTCGCCTCTGACTCTCGGCAATAGTCTCAGAGACTGTGGTCTGCTGGGCCTATGGGGCTCTACGCACAACGTCCACCCACTCTGAGGTCTTCTGTACCTCTGTCTGCAGTGTGGCCAACCTCTCCTCAACTGCTGCACTAGCTGGAGGAGCTACATGCAGCTGCTGGAGGCGATCATCGCATGCCACAACATGCTCCTGAATGCGTGCCTCCAGCTGCACTATGTGCTCAGCATGTGTCCGTAACTGGATGTCCCGATCAATATCTCTGGTATGAAGCTGGCGAATGTGGGAGTCCTGATCAGATCTATGACTCTCAACTGTCGATAGCTGATCAGTCAGTGTGTGTATCTGTGCTGTGAGAGACTGAATCGCAGCGCCCTGAAGTCTGCAAGTCTCCATGCACTGCATAACTAAATCTCTCAAGCGCAGATTATCTGCCAGGACTGCTTCCGCTGTGGAGGGTGAAGGGGAGAGGGGATACAAGGATGAGAAGGTGAGTAAAGGAGGGGTGCAGAAAATGGAGGTCCTGAAGAGAGAGATCCGGTAGAAGGAAGTAGGGAGTCAGGGACCGAAGAAGAGCCTACACTAGGGGAGGAAGGGGCTGAAAGGGAGGGTCGGTGGGGAGAGGTGGGAAGAAGCTGGGTAGGGACTAGGGGAGGGGAAGAAGAGGAGGGAGGAGGCTGGGTAGGGAATAGGGAAGGTAAGGAAGAGGAAGGAAGAGGATGGGTAGGGACTAGGGGAGGGGGGGAAGAGGAAGGAAGAGGATGGGTAAGGACTAGGGGAGGGGAGGAAGAGGAAGGAAGAGGATGGGTAGGGACTAGGAGAGGGGAGGAATAAGCAAGGGAAAGGGCTAGGGAGGAATGAACGGGAGCAAGAGGAGGAGGTGAAACTGAAGGAGGGGGAGGAGGAGGATTGAGTAGAGGAGGTGGGTAGGAAAGGGTTGGGATTGAGGCAAGGGAGGTAACCGGAAGTGATGGGGGAGATGGAAGTAAAGGAGATGGGGTCGGAGCCACAGGAGGATTAAGTAAAGTAGGTGGGTAGGAAAGGGTTGGGGTGGAGGCAAGGGAGGTCGTTGGAGGTGGTGGGGAAGGAGATGTTAAGGGTAAAGAAGAACTTGCCTCTTCGGCTCTTGTACTACTGCCTATGCTTTTATCTTTCTCTACTTTTGCTCCTTGGAGGGCCATGGTGGAGCTCCTTGTTTGTGGCATCTCCTTACTCCTGGAAGTGCTGAATTCTCTGCTCAAAACTGCCTCTGAGGGCCATGGTGGAGCTGCTGAATTCTCTGCTCTCAAAACTGCCTCTTCTTGCCCTCAAAACTGCCTCTTTTTACTCTGTTTCCTGTTTCCTGCACTTTAAGGACACTTCCTGTAAGTCTATTCACACGGGGGGGGGAGAAGTTTAAGACTTTCCTTAAACCCCCTTCCCCTTCCAACAGAGGCTTGCGCAGGGAGGGGACTTTTCGGGCCTGAGGCGCAGGGAGGGAATGGACTGAGGGAGAGGCCGCTTGGGGCAAACTCAGCGGGGCTGAGGCGCAGCGGGTGAGGAAGGGGGGCTGAGGCTGGGCTGAGCGGGCTTGCCCAGCGGGGCTGAGGCGCAGCGGGTAAGGAAGGGGGGCTGAGGCTGAGGCGCAGCGGGTGAGGAAGGGGGGCTGAGGCTGGGCTGAGCGGGTGAGGGATGGGGCTGAGCTAAGGCTAGCGAGCGAGGGAGGGGGGGCTGAGCTGAGGCGAACAGAAAGAGGGAGGGAGAGAGAGAGAGAGAGAGGAGGCTGAGCGGAGGGGGTGAGAAGGGGGGGGCGCAGAGGCTGAGCGGGGGGGGCTGAGCTGGTGAGGGAGGGGCTGAGTGGGTGAGGGGGGGGGGCTGAGAGAGAGAGAGAGAGAGAGAGAGAGAGAGAGAGAGAGAGAAAGAAAGTGTATTATTGTCCACTAAAGGCCAAAATGGGCCCATGGGACATCAAGAACTCTGCATATAAGATAGCACAAAATCAACGTGCCACAAAGAAGAGGCATCATCGAATATCATCTAAGTGCTACGCAATACAATGCAAGTGAAAGTACATAATGTCAAATCTGAGCCTAAATACAAAGTAAACTAGATGCAAGGAAACCGCCCCTGGGTGCAAAATGGGGGGATGAGTACAATATGCCAATGCAAAGATACAAGTCCAGGTGTCACGGAGTCTGAGAACCAAAATAATACTGGAAATCCTGTCCATCGACTCTGCCTCCTGCTATGAGAGTACAAATCTGAGCAAAGGTGAGGTGAGCGGCTGGTGGGGCGAGATCTCCATGAGTAAGTCTCCTCCGAAAAGCTGCCATCATCCTGGATCGTCTGGAGATGAAGCGGCGAGTACGTCCCCTATGTAACAAGATCCTGCGGCGTCTACAAACCATCTCATATGTACATCCGTACATCCACAGGGTGGAGGCATGTGTCCTGTGTGAGCTCTGACCTCCTCGTGCTCCTCCTGGTCTCTGTCCTCTGGTATAGCGTGTGCCTGAGCTCTATGAGGCTGGGCTCTATCACGCTCCGGTCTGTGCTGATGGTCTCTGAGGTAGTCTCGTCGAAGCATAGTGGCCTCCCTGACATAAAGAGCTAGGCAATGCTGATCCTCGTAGTCCATCACTCGTGAGAGAGGTCCAAAGCCATCCGTGAAGAGACAGTGGAATCTACCTCTGAGCTCATAATATAGCGGGCATCTGCAAATGAAGTGCTCCTCTGACTCCACCTCTCCCATGGTGCAACAAGGGCAGATCCTGGTCTCTCGGCCTGGTCGCCGTCCATCCTCCATGCGTCGCATCCTACCAGCCTCTATCTCGAGCTGATGCGAAGAGACTCTAAGCTGGCCAAGGGCAATCCTCAGTGAGTGGAACATGTGGATACCTGTATAGCCTGGTGGAATGACAAATCCATCCTCTGAGATCCGAAGGAAGTGGTCACGATATGTGGCCATCTTCGTCGGAAGCTGCGTGGGATAAATCCAAGTGCGATACGTATGAAGCTGCAGCAAGTCTGCTCTCGTGACCTGGCTAAGCTCGCGGCGAGTCAACTCGAGATGAGGGGCATCTATGCTGTATCGGAAGGGAGGCAGTCTATCCATGTCTAGTCCAAGAGATGTGAGCCACCTAGTGAGTCTGAAGTACCAGCAGTATCGGGCCCCAGATCGTGCCAACTCCATAGAAGATGCAAGTGCTAGCCATGGCAACCGAGTTCTGCCTGCTGCTAAGTCTCCAAACTCCCTAACCCTGTGCAAATACATGACCGACTGAAACGCTGCATCCAATGCAAGGGGAGTAGCTCCAAACTCTGCTAGCATGATCTCGTGCGGAACTGTAGCCTTGGCCCTAATGAGAGAGAGAGAGAGAGAGAGAGTGTAACCGGCCTTTGATCGACAAAGGGTAGTGTAACTGACTCTACTATCTCAAAAATCAGAAATACAGCCAACTTGAAACATTGCCATTGTCCACAAACAAAACTCAGAGCACGTAACTTCACTGAATAGCATCATTGAACCATTTAAGACAAGGGGGGCTAGAATGCCCCTACTCAAAAGCATGAAGAGTGACACCTGTTGGCCTCAACACTTGGCGCTCCTTGCGGTATTCATCTAATTACTGGTTAGCTCAAATACAAAGGGACTCCCTTCAAGAGCTCACCCGCAGGTGCAACTAAGTACAATGCCAACCCGTGGTTGTGCTAGTGACCAACTCCCAGTACAATGCCAACCCGTGGCTGTGCTACCAGTAAATAGAAAAAGGTGTCACAATAGGCATAAACAGCCCATAATCAATAGTACAACATCACATGAAGTACCAAAAATACAATGTACATACAGCAGGACTGCAGATCCATCCATATAGTAGTGTATCAACCAATTGGAGTGTCATGATCACTCATCATATAAGTCTCATGGCAAAAACACGGTCAGCATCAGTGCCTCAGGTGAAACCGCATTGTCACCAAGCGACCTCTAGATATCCTGTGAGTTTGTCTACACTGTGGGTGCGGAGGTGCTACCCCCCCCATGGGCATCCGGTAATGCCCTAGACCTGTGCTTTGCTGAAGTGGCATGAGTCGCTACCGCAGTAGGCTCGAGACCAAATGCCTCAAGGTAGAGCTGTAAAACCTGTGGTGAATCTGCCAATCCACTCTCTTCCATCCAGATCGCATCGTTCGTAGGATAATTCTTGCACTTCAATCGATAGTGTTTGGCAACTCTACCATTAACCTTCCGATCTTTATGTGCCACAATCTGCTCAGGAGTCAAGACCTCATTATGCTCATCAACTTCAGGTTGCTCTTCAACTGGCATATCCTGTGGCACTTCTCCATGAAAAGGCTTCAACAAGCTAACATGGAAAGCATTGTGGATGGTCCACTGCTCAGGTAACTTCAACCTGTAAGCTACCTCATTGGTCTTTTCAAGAACTTGAAAGGGGCCGTAGTACCTCATATTCAGCTTGGTGTACAGCTTTACCTTCCCTTTCTTGCTCCTGAGGCATGCCTTAAGAAAACGCAGCAACACCCAATCACCTTCTGTGAAAACGAGGTTCCTGTGATGCTTATCTGCAGCTCTTTTCTGCTTGTCCTGGCTGCATTGGAGGACATACTTAACCTTTTCATAGGCTGCCCCCAAGTCCTCCACATACTCATCTACCACAAAAATCTTCTTTTTTATATGCAAAATAGGAGGAACCTTTCTCGCTCCTTCCACTATTTCAAACGCCCGTGGAAGAGTACACTGTATTGTTGTATGCATACTCAATCAGCGGCAAATACTGTTCCCACTTTGCTTTGTGCTCAGACACATAACAACGCAGCAAATCCAAAGCTGTAGAATTCGCCTCTTTTGATTGACCATCAGATTGTGGATGATAAGAAGATGAAAACAGCAGTGAGGTACCCATGTCATCAAACAAACCTCTCCAAAACATGCTGGTCATCCATAGATCTTTATCGCTCATGATAGACTCAGGCATCCCATGATACTTGAAAATAGATTTCAAGAACTCCTTTGCCATTTGCTCGGCTGTAATCTTCTTCCTTATTGGAATGAAGTGAGCCATTTTGCTAAATCTGCAAATTATGGTCCATATGCCATCATGACCAAAAGGAGTGTGAGGGAGATACAAAACAAAATCCATAGCGATGCTCTGCCATGGTCTATCTGGTATAGGCAAAGGCTTCAAAGTAAGCTGGGCTGTTTCTGCCTGTCATACTTCACTTTTTGGCAAGTGATGCATGTCCTGACATAAGCCTCAACATCCTTTTGTAGAGAAGGCCAATAAAAGTAGTGCTCTACTGCTTTGATTGTAGCCTCAATACCCCTATGCCCTGCACACGGTGGGGCATGACTTTCAGCGAGCACCTTATGCCTCAATGGCTGCGTTACACAGCTTTCCATGCATCATCATAAATCCCTCTTTAAGTGTATAATGATCATGCCGATTGCCCTCCTTAAGCTGATCATAAATACGTGCAAAAGCATCATCTGTAGCATACTGCTCCTTCATGGCATCGAGCTCATTATGATAAGCAATAGTAACTGCAGATACTTGTGGTTTCTTGGACATAGCTTCCGTACGTGGCCTTCTCGAAAGTGCATCAGCCACTACATTTCTCTTTCCAGCCACATGTACAATCTGAAAATGAAAGATGGAAAGGAAGTTTGCCCATCTCATGTGCTTCTTTGACAACTTTCTCTGAGTGAGAAAGTATCGCAGCAATTGATGATCAGTTTGCACATAAAAATCAGCACCTAAAAGATAGTGCTTCCACATAGTAAGGGCATGAATTACAGCTACCAATTCTTGCTCATACACATTCATCAGCATCTCGGAGCAGCCTGCTCTCATATGCAACCACTTTGCCTTCTTGCATAAGCACTCCACCAACACTCGTGCCGCTTGCATCACATTGAAGAACAAAAGGCTTTCGCAAGTTTGGCAAAATGATGACAGGATCAGAGCATAGCTTTTCTTTCATCTCATTGAATGCTGCAATTTCCTTCTTCCCCCAACGGAAAGGCACTGCCTTCTTCTGCAAAGCATGTAAGGGTGAAGCTATCTCATCAAATAACGAATGAGGCGCCTGTAGTATGAACACAAGCCAAGAAAACTACGGACTTCATGTAGGTGTTTCAATGGAGGCTAATTCTTGATTGCCTCTATCTTGGCAGGGTCCATCCTCACTCCATCTCGTGAGATAATGTGTCCCAGGAAATGTATCTCTAGCATGAAGAACTCACTCTTCTTTGTGTTGACCAGCAAGTTATGTTTTGTGAGTTCTGCAAATACAACTGCCAAGTGTTGCCTATGCTCCTCTTCATCTTTGGAGTGCACAATAAGGTCATCAAAGAATGTACCCACAAACTTCCTGTGCTCTCTGAAAATGCGATCCATCATACGATTGAAGGTAGCAAGAGCATTAGTCAAATCAAATGGCATGACAAGAAACTCATAAAGCCCAAAAGTGGTCCTGAAGGCAATCTTATGTACATCTTCGAGCCTGATTCGTATCTGATGGTAACCACTCTTCACGTCAATGCGACTGAAGATGGCTGATCCCTCTAATCGATCCAAGATGTCATCAATGCGTGGAATAGGAAATCGATTCTTGATTGAGATCTTATTCAAAGCCCTGTAGTCAATACACATTCTCCAAGATCCATCCTTCTTCTGCACAAGAAGGATGGGAGAACAATATGGAGAAGAGCTTGGCTGAAGTACCTCCTGCATGCAAGGATAGCACTGTGGATGGATCCTGTAGCGGCACGAGACTAGTCACTGAAGCTGAATGCATAATGTCTTGAATGTTCTTTCCCCCAAAGCATTCACCACTGCCTGAATTTTTGGACTGAGACCTACTCTGTACTTTCTCATTTGGGTTCTTTTGGAGATCTTTTTGAAAGGTGCAACGTGCAAATAAGCATCCCAAAACTTTTGGTTGTACACATCCACTGTATCTCTTGCATCCATATGCAAACTGTCCCAATCTTGAAGAACATGATCTCTAAACTGTTTAGGCATGAACTGCTGGTAGAAGGCTTTCTTGAAGCCCTTCCACCTATTTGGGGCTGACCCATCTGTGGTCTGTGCACTCCACCATGCACTAGTTATCGCTGTCAAGTGCAAACTGACCATTCTCAACTTTGAGGATTCTGAAAACTTTTCTGTACCAAATGCAGCATCAAACTGTCTAATGAACTGCAATGCTTTGTCTATATGACCATATTGTCCATTATAGGTCATAAACTTGACAGATTTACCTCCATCTTTGAATTCCTTGGTCTCTCTGGAAGACTTGCTCTTCCTAGACTTCTTGTGTTTCCTTCTTTTCCTGGATGGTTTATCTGATAAAGAAGAAGATACAGAAGTCGAGCTCGAGGTAGACGGTGAAGGACTTGGAGATCGGTGATGATGCCTCGATCTCTTCGTGCTATGAGATCGTCCCCTATGAGATCTCTCTCTCTCGGGTTGTACACGAGAGTGTGCCTCTGGCATTGGCACATCATACGTTGCATTAGGCATAGTTTCTGCTTGAAACAAATGCCGAGCTCTTGGATCTTTCTGAGATTTTCCATCTCCTGCATACGAGTGCGTACCATCTGCTCAAATTTTTGCTGATTTTGCTGCACACTTCTTTGTCTTGGATGTGCATTCCTATCTTGTGAATCCCACTGGATAGGTGATTGAGCCATTCTCTTACAACTTGTCTGAGATCTGCAAGTTTCTCACACACACTGTGTATGCAACTGATGCATGCAACCTTTGCTTTTCAAAGAGAAAAATTACCTCAACAAGAGGTGTCTTGCATTCACAATCTATGCTAGTACCGGGCTGTCAACTCAAGGCATATACCCACAAAGTTGCCAAGGCATCAACAACTATATTGCCCTTTTCTGGTTGCTGCAAAAAGCACTGAGTATGCATCTGATTCCCTTTTTCTGAACACAAAGGCATGCATTCCTTTACTTGTACAAATCTCTGATTTTCTCTGATTTCTGCTATTTCTGACAGTAAATACTCTCTCAGGTAGGTGAAAACAGCTAGCAGAAACAGTCTCTGCAACTGTCTTTTTTTTTTTGGGGGACAGTAACCAGATGGGTAACTGCTGGTTACTCTAACTAGACTGGCTGGTTCTGATTTGGTTAGTCTGCAACTAGACTAAGTGGACTGGTCACAGTCTGGTTACAGTGACCAGACTAGTCTGGTTGGGTCAACTAATTGGACCTCTAACCAGTCCACTAACCAAAGTTAGGCTAGCTTAACCTCAAGTCTGCCACCTCAGCTGTCTAGCTGGCAGTCCAGGTCAGCTGCCACGTGTCCTGCCACGTCATCTTTTGGGCTGGCTGCCACGTCATTTGACACGTGTCCATATGACACGTCAGCAAGTCTCTGTGCACTGCCACGTCAGCGTCTATGCCACGTCTGTAGGAGCCTAAGGTTCCAAACCTTGGCTGTGAATTGGTTGACGTCGCGCGTTGTGCCTTCTGGAGACCATCCATCGTCGCAAGACCTTCTGCGTGCACCTAACCATCCCAGGCATCCGCAAGCACTCAGCGCCGTGACACCCCACGCAGAAATGACCAGCACCATAACCTTCCGTCGAATACCGTCGTCTGTCAGGCGCTACGAAGCATCAAAGCTTGTTTCTGCTCCTATAGCCACCGTTCAGTCCAATCTCCCCTCGTCAGGTCTCACGACGCTAACTATTCATTTTGCAAGCTTCTCCATTGGAAATTCCTGTCGGGGTCTAGCAAAAGGCACCCCGTCATTTGATCTAAGCACCTACGTGGGAGCGGTGTTGCTTTACGCCACTTAGACTCTTGGCGTTGGCTTACGAATAGTTTGCGCCTGCTACCTTCAGGTGATTATCTCGGTGGGCCTCTGCATATCAGAATTCGATGAAGGGTTGTCAAAACAGATGCCACCTTGCTGTTTCAAGACTACGCCTACAGTGCTGCGTGCACCCCATGTCGTCGATGAAACTAAGTCACAATTTACCCGGCCAACCTTTCAATTCACGACTTTTAGTTCACGTCCCACGCATGCATCACAATAATCATCTCCCGTAAACTCTGCTGGCAACACTTGATGCCCACGCGATGGCCAACAAGGCATTGTGCAAGCAATTCCATTCATCATCGCGTTTGTCTGCTCAAATCGTCAAAACTTGAAAAGGCTTTGATTGCTGGCTCTGATCCCAATGAAACCTCGCTCCATATAATTACTGCAAATATTCTCTCTTATGCTCTCTCTTACTCCCTCTCTCTACAAATGCACTAGGGTCCAGGACAAAGCATCGGGCTGGACCCCCCCCGAAGGTTTTTATTCATGAAGAGAGAAAGCTGTTACAAGAGTTCAGCGTGGAGTTGTTTGATACAAAATTCAACGTGAATCCATATCACAAGAGCTTCAAGCTCATTTCAAATTGGCAACATGCCACTTGTCTAAAATCTAGACTAAGTCCTATTACATGCCACTAAGGGCAACTCTGGAGTCTTCGAAGCACTTGGTCACGCGAACCGCCTCCTAGATGCTTGTTAGGCTCCTGTAGTGCTTAGAGAAATAACTCTTCCTAGTACTGCAACAATTAATTAAAGCGCACCACCATGGCATCCATTAATTGTTAGCGCTTTGCATGCAAATAATATAGTGTGGAATTAATTCTAGTCCCCCACTAAACACATGTGCACACATAACAAATATATAAATATATTTATTCTCTGGTTGATCGAAGTCAGCACTCTTGATCATAATTAAGGGGCTTTGACCAAGGGTCGAGGTGCCTTAATTATATTCAAGTCTCTCCAACCGAAGTTGGAACATCTTGGTTATCCGCAGTTAACCTTCTTGGTATAAACCAAGTCTTCCGAACCAAGATCAGGCTTACTTGACCAAAGTCAAGTATCTTTGACTGTAGTCAATTCTTTAACCAATAGAAAAACTCTTTTGACCATAATTAATCTAGATGGACAATTCTTTAATTATGATCAAATAAATGGTCAAGTGTACTTTGACTTAGGATATTTACATTGTGGTGATAGTCAAGGTAAGCTTCTAATCATGTGTATCAATGATAGCATGCACACGGTACATCCAAGGCATCCCCAGCAAAACATCACACTTAGGTAAAGGCATCACATAGAAATCCTCATGAATGTGAATCCGTAGCTTCCCTATGATAGGAGTGGCAGGGGTACTAAGCTCCGGATTAGCCATGTTGGCCTCACAAAGATGACCAATCTCCTCTGGTCGAAGACCCAATTGAGCTGCAAGTTCAGGAGTAATGAAATTTTATTTGGCTCCTGAGTCAAAGAATTATAGACAATGCTGATCTCGTAGCTTGCCCCATGCTTTGCACATCTCTGTCTTCTTCTCATCATGCTCACCCCCAATGATGTCAGGTATGTGGCCAACACTCGGCTTGAGTTTCTTGCCTCTGGGGTCCTCTCTAGTGCCTTGATTAGAGTCAGCCCGAGTTGCTGCAGGTTCTTTCCTCTTCTTGTTAGGACAATCTGCTGCCCTATGACCCGTCTCTTTGTAGAGAAAACACCTCCCTTTAGCAAACAACTTATTCCTCTCTTTAGGAGTGAGAGAGGAGGGCTGCTGTTTTCTCCTTTGTCCTGCCACAAACTTTGATTTAAGAGGGACTTTTCCAGCTTGCTGTGGTTTCTTTGGCTCCTCCTTGAAGTCGCTTTAATTCATGCATGTTCTCCATTTTCTCCATTTCGGAACACCACGATTTGAAAGAAAGAGTCTTGTAAAAGTAGGAATCTCGAAGTGTGATTTGAAAGTAGGGTCTTTAGTATATGATTTGACTTTCATATCTTCAAATTTGAAATTTGAATTCTGTATCTAAGATTTTGAATTTTGAATTTTGAATCTAAGATTTTGAAATTTTCAGATTTGAAATTTGAATCTTAAGATTTGAATTTTAAATTTTAAATGGGGAGACTTCTGGCTTCTTTCAAAACATACAACATTTGGCCGTACAGCCAAATCTCCCTAGATCTTGGTGATTTCAAAGAAGCTATAAAGATTTGGCATCACAACTAAATCTTCCTAAACCTTGCTGCTTTGAAAAGATTTGGCCACACAACCAAATCTTCCTCAACACTCGTGATTAGAAAGAAGATAGCAAGATTTCAACCTGAACATTCTGCCCTTCATGGGCTGCATCTTGCACTCTTATTCTGGGGTGTGCTCCCTTTATCTGTGGCTTTGGCTCCGAGTCTGCATCATAATCAAGCCCTATATGCTCCATATCCAAAAACAATGGATAGCTGTACCAAAATCAGCAAATGCTTTCTCTACCCAAGCGGCCCAGGGACTCCTTTGGATGATTTGATGAGTGTCCCGGCAACGGAACCACTGTAACCGGCCTTTGATCGACAAAGGGCAGTGTAACTGACTCTACTATCTCACAAATCTGAAATACAGCCAACTTGAAACATTGCCATTGTCCACAAACAAAACTCAGAGCATATAACTTCGCTGAATAACAATACTTGGCGCCCCTTGCGGTATTTATTTAATTACTGGTTAGCTCAAATACAAAGGGACTCCCTTCAAGAGCTCACTCGCAGGTGCAACCCAGTACTATGCCAACCCGTGGTTGTGCTAGTGACCAACTCCCAGTGCTATTCTCTTGGTTCCTTTCAGTAGTCATGCATAACACAAGTAGAACAACTTGACAGCGTGCCAAGCAATGTATTCACATATATCCAAGCCATTACTGAGCCCAAGGCTAGCCACTGCACCCCCAGGAAGAGAGTATCACAACCAGTGCCCCAATCCTCTCCCGGGCCAACGGCAGGGCATCCAACCTTGCAGAAACTGTAAAAACGGCAGTAGCATAGAGTAGAAAGAGAAGATGAGAATCCAGCCAACAGAAAGAGCCTGTTTCAGCCCGGAACACTCCCGAAGTAGGTTGAATAGCAGACAGCAAACTCTGGTAGGAGGGAGCTGCCTATGAGTGACTTCCAGCACCAGAAAAGATCAAGAAAGGGAGAGCACTATCCGAGAATTGCATGGGCTTCTTGGCTGAAGGAGGGCCTAGTGCTGCGTGGTCTATACGAAACTGTTGAGAAGAGAGTAAGACTTGTTATGTGCGTATAGAAGAATCTAGAGCAAGGATCCAGCTAAAGAGCAACCAAGCCTTCCAAGGGTCCCAATAGAGGTCTCAAGCTCGTCATAACCTTGGTTTTACCAAGGTTGACTCCTCAAGTCATGTGTCTCACAGAAGGTACGAAGTACATCCAAGTGTCACTAGAGCCCCTTTGCTAAGGAAGAGAGTAAGACTCGTCTTCTGCGTACATAAGAATATGGATCAAGGATCCAACGAAAGAGCAACCAAGCCTTCCAAGGGTCCCAATAGCTCATCTATGTACTGGCCGAACAAGGATGGTAATAACAGACAACCTTGTTTGACCCCGATGGTGCTCATGATCTCCTCAGTCCACCCTACACCTGTCCGAACCCTACCCAAGACTTTCTTATAAAGTGCCATGACTACCCAGTTGATCTTCTGATCATATCCGAGCTCCTGTAGACGTTGGATCAGTTGGTCTCTCAGCACTGTGTCAAAAGCCTGAGAGAAATCCATAAAAGCAGCAATAGACGTTCTGTCTCCATGCCCCGGCCTCTTGGTTGACCCCCCTGAGTGTAAGTAGCTATCTATGGTCCCGTGATCCATCCGGAAGCCCGCCTTTCCCTCAGCTCTGAGTCCCTGAAGCGCTGCGACCAGGCTAACCTCTGTGACAAGTACTGATGCATAGATCTTGGACATGACATGTCTAATCATAATGGTCATGTAGTTTTCTAGGCTCATGGGATCTCCTGCGTTGTGAATGGGAGTGATGGTGTTAAGGGTCCCAAGTGTGTGGGAAGCTTGTGCAAACCGCTTCGTTGAAGTGCTCTGCTAAGATTCGGGCCAAGGTATTTATTTCGTATGCAATGAATTCAATACGTAGGCCCTCATGGTCTTTGGCTCGGCCGTTGTGATGCTTCAGGGCTGCATGTTTGAGGCCACCAAGTATGAACAATGGCATCCGTTTGTACAGGATCCAACCAAGATAGGTTCAAAGAAGGGTGGTGACACATGGAGGGGCAGATTTGGTCACTCATGGAAGAGCCATTATGCCTACTTTGTGCCCATCGGGTTGTAGAGATGGAGCAATGCTATTTTGGAGTTTGCCATCATGCGCATACAGAGTGTGAGCATCTGCCTAACCATACAGCAGCAGCATCTGTAGGCCTGCCATAGAGGCAGTGGCAGCAGCAAGACTGCCGCACTAGTCCATGCAGGACTGTCACACAGGCAAACAGGTACAGTTTGGCTGGGATTACAGCAGCAGACTGGAGTGGTTTGAGGCTGGATCTGCCAGGGCAGAAGTTGGGCCTACAAACCAGGTCAGCGGCAGCAGCAGAGGTAGTTTTGAAGCCTATACAAGGGCGACCCCTACCATCATTTTTAAGCATCAGCAGCACAGTAAATCAGTAGGTTGTGAAAGAACTTAGCTCTTTTGATGTGCTGCGTATATGTAAGTGTGTGATAGCTTTAGGCACATTCTCTTGTGATATGTGTAATGAAGGGGAAAAAGGGGGAATTTAGAGGACTTTTGGAGGCCTCTTAGGCCTCTTAATCCCCATCCACCCCTATTTGTGTACTTTTTGATGTGACATGTAATCCTATCTACTCCCACCTCCTTCCTCCTACGTGCTGCCTACACTCTCTCCCAACCTCTCTCTCTCTCTCTTCCCCCCACTCCCTTTCTCTCTTGTCCTCTCCCTCTACCCCTCTCTCTCTCTCTCTCTCTCTCTCTCTCTCTCTCTCCCCCCCCACCCCCCCTCTTCCTCTTCCCTCTCTTCTTCCCCCTTTCCTGCCATCTCTGGCCTTCACCAATTCATTACATTGGTATCAGAGCTCTTTCCTTGGGCTACACCACTCCTACTGCGAATCATGAGCAAAATCGAGGGGGTGCCTTCGTGAATAAGATACCTTGCTCCTCGTGATTGTGCACAAGCCTAGAGGGCTGGACGAACCAGCACACCAGCCCTTCGTAGCCTGGACAACACCCACCCAGCTAGTTGCTTGACGCCATGTCTGTGTGATGCTTGTCTGCACTGGTTTTTTTGATTCACAGCCGTGAGCGATTCCTACGCACAAAGCAATGAGGAGATCCAAGGTGGAGATTCCGACCGGCTATAGCGCTACCAACATCCCAAAGCCAAGCCACGGGTGCCACGAACAGCCCGCCTTGACGAACCATCGTTGCTTGCCAAGGCTCCAATCTGGCCACCTTGAATCTGCTGCCCTCAGACCTCAGACCCAAATAAACCCGTCAGCCGGCATCCCCTCAGCCTGTCACCTTCCCTTCGCTGCCCGCCTTCTGTCGTCTTCCGTTCGCTGCCCGTCCGTGAGCCCCCATTCTATGAGCTATCCTGCCAGTCGTGAGCCGTGAGCCTGTCCTGCCAGTCGTCGTCCCCGTGAGCCGTCGTCACCAAGCCCGTCAACACCGTGAGCTGGTCCCGTTGTTGCCATGCCGCGTCCACGCGGCCGTTTGTCGATTTTTTACGCTGCCGTCAACAAACCTTAGAAATTAGCATTTAATTAATTGTTTTTTTTTTCCAAAGAAAGGAACCTTCTATTAATGCTTGAAAGCTTTCATACAAGACAGCAGCACCGAAGGTGCTGAGTATGGAAAAAAAACCAGAAAAGGCTGAAAGAAAGAGCCGGCTTGTTCGAGAGAAACCCAGCTCACTGCCTAGGGGATCTCTGGTACTGGGGCTAACAACCAAGTGGGGGGACTATACAACCAGTGAATCCCTCGCGGGGTGAAGATGTAGAAAACTCATGCAGGCCAAGCCTTGCAGAAATGAGCACGCCTCTCGATAGTCCCCCTGGAGCCTAGAGTCCCACGCTCCCAGGTGAACCGTAGTGTGTAAATGTGTCCTGCCACATGGTGACTAGGGTAGCCGAGGGTGGAACTAGGTGCTCACACATCACAAGACTGCAACGAGCCACCCAAATGTTCCATGCCGTGATGTTGGCTACCACCTCCCAAATGCTGTCCTCCCTAGGAGGAGGAGGAGCTAGGCTGTCAGGAGAGACTGCCTCGTGGAGTGCTATCCTTTGGATGCTCTGACCGTGTATCCAGTAGGCTAGGGAGATCTCATCAATCTGAAACACATGTCCTCTGTTTGTCAACCAGGCCACCATCCCCCAGGTGTAGTCCCTTTGAAGACTTTGCATACGTGTCATGATCCTGAGGGCTCCCATCCAAAGCCTCGCTGCGCTACGATAGCTCTAGAGGAGGGGCAGGATAGTCTCCAGGACACCATTAGAGCAACAATGGTACTGCCCCTCCACTCGCCTTTGCTCCAATCACGGTCCGATGGGCAAGCCTCCGTGGGTGGCCAGCCAGAAGAAGTATGATATCTTCCTCAATCGCAAATTGGACCACAACCGTGTCCAAAACTTGGAGGAACATCCCGGGGCACTCTCTGGGTCACCCAATGCCTCTCCTTGAGGGGGTCCACCTCGACGAGTCCATTTGAAGCCTCCTGCCAATCTGTGTGGTGTAGGAAAAGAAGGGCACCTCATCCACCTGCTCAACTAGGCCGTCCTTGGAAGGCCAGAACCACTCGCCCGGATCCCACTGGACCTCCCTCAGGGGTCTACCCTCCCACAGCCAAAGGCGCCATCTAGGGGCATCCTGCTCTGAGATACTGGGAGGGTCAATGTGCCACTCCTTCCCCAAACGTCCCACCACTCTGATCATCTGCCAGTGAATCCCATCAAGAATCCCATCCATCTCGGGGTCTCTCTCAGTGAGTGGCTGAAGTAGGCCTCCAGGTCCTACACGAAAGAAGCCAGGGTGTGTGCTACCTCGCTGTTAACATCCTCAAGGAAACACCAGTACGGGAAAATTGCCCCAACCATGTGCTGTCTCTCCATACGTGAAGTCCTTCCCACCAGGACTTAGGAATGGCTAAGTCAATCTCGCACATCCGTTGCCCTGTCTCTCTCAGATGCACTAGGGCGTCAAGACTCGCCTCTGCCTCCATGGGTAATCTGCTCCAACGGCCAAAGGACCCTGTCGGACCACTGTCCTACTGTGCCCAACCAATGTGAGTCTGTTGACCGAGCATACACCCCTCTTGATCTCTGATCTCTGGGTGCCACATAAGGGGCTGACGCTCAAACTCCTCTTTGCATCTGGACGGAGCATGAATGAGACCCTGTGAAGGCTCCTCATCAAGGGGGAACCCTTTCCCGTAAGGGGGGCCTCTGAGAAGATCCATCTGTGTGAAGGATGCCACTGTCCCCTAGTGCATGGGGTGTTCCTTAGAAGCCCTCGCTGTAAGAGAAGCTTCCAAGGCTCTGCACCTGGGGTGAGGCCGTGAACCACCAACTTGCCCAGGAGGGCTATGCTCTGCATCTCCGGATCAATGATACCTAGGCCTCCTAGTGCCTGCGGCATGATCACCGTCTGCCAAGCTACCCGAGCTCTAGTGTTCCTCGTGCCGTCCGAACATGCCCAAAGGAAGTTCCGAACCAACCGTCGGAGCTGCCCAATGCATCCTCTGTGGAAGCACCAGTAGGAGGTGATATACCAGGCCATGGCAAGAAGGACCTAGTTTGCAACTAAGGCGCGACCTGCTAGAGAGAGTTTGGCCGAGCTCCAAAAGAGAAGCTTGCGCCGAACACTCTCAAGGACTGGGGTGATCTGCTGCTCCGTTGTAATGTCAATACCAACCTGGCATCGGAGGTATCTCGCTGTCTGGTCCCACGGTATCCATCTGAAGCCAAAGTCGCTCCCCCACTCACGGATCTCTTGTGTCTCCTCAGAGCCTGTGAAGAAACCTATGGATTTTGTCCAGTTGATCTGTGCACCCGAGGCCTTGTAGTAGATAGCCAGGGCGCCCCTTGACTCTCTCCAGACTCAGTGTGGTGCCCTCATCATACAAGGCTGTGTTATCTGCAAACTCTGAGTCAAGCAACTCCTCTTGTCTGATTGGGAGCCTCAACCGTGTGAGGACCGCCACCTGTGATCTCAAGTAATAGCCCAAAGCCTCCGCCACAAACAAGAAGAAATAAAGAAAGAAAGAAAGAAAGAAATTTTATTAGAGTTTTCGGAAGACCGATGGGTCTATGAGACTGAAAGAAAACCTGATACAAATCACAGTAAGGGTGGAGCTACTGAAACGAGCATCATCACCCGTGCTGAATCCTAAGCCTTGGCGGACCGAGTGAGAGAGAGGAAAGGCCTTGCACGTGTGTCCTTTGATAAGCATTTGACTGGAGCTCCTTGCATAAAGCTCTGAAACTCCTCTGACCCATCTGTCTTAGAAACCCAATCTTCGCATAGTACCCTCTAGGAAGGACCACTCCACCCTGGCGTAGGCCTTCTCAAAATCCAAGAGAAGGACGGCCAGCGGCTGTGACTCCTCCTTGGACCAATCCACTGTCTCTCAGAATGTGAAGATGTTGTCCAGGATGCTGCGCTCTTGGACGAACCCGGTCTGTGTGTCATGAATGATGTCGGTTAGATGGGGCCGTAACCGCAAGCTGAAGACCTTGGCGAGGATCTTGTATGCGGTATCAAGCATAGTGATCGGTCTCACTTGTCGGATGTCTGACCTATCTCCCCCTTTCGAGATCAAACAAATCCACCCACTGCTCAAGGACTGAGGGAGGAAGCCAGTGTCAAATATCTCCTGGCAAGCTAAACGGAAAGGGGTGGAGATAATCTCCCAAAAGTTTCGGAAGAAGGCTGGAGTCAAGCCATCCTCACCCGGACACTTCTGGGTCGGGAGAGTGTTGAGGGCTTCCCAGAGCTCCTTATCTATGAAAGGCTCCTCTAGTTTGCTGCATAAATCCTGTGAGACTACTGTCAGAATGTGATCCCAAACTACATCGCGGGCCACAAGACCAGCTGGGATCATCCTCTCCGTCTGAAAGAGCTGGCTGTAAAGGTGGTCAGGTCTAGAATCTCCTGCGGGTCAGTGTGCATGATGCCCTGCGAATCCCGGAGATGCTGCAGATGTGTGCCTGCCAATCGGGGCCCAGTGGTCCGAAAAAACTGCTTCGTCATCCTGTCCCCCTGTTGCAGCCATCGGGCCCAGGAGGAGTGGTAGGAGAACTCAGCTCGCCGAATCTCCGTGTCCTGGAGCTCAAGGCGAGTGCTCTGGAACTTGTCGCTAAGCCACTGAGAACTTGGGTCCGACTCCTTGAGCCGCTCGATGGAGGCGAGGTCTCTCCTCAAAGCCCGCTCCTGCTCCTGGAGGGTCCTCCTTCGCCGTGAGCCTGTAATTCCTCATTGCTTCTCTGAATTGCATCGGCCACCCATGCAGCCTAGCCCTCGCAGGGTGTCATCTCTGACTGCTCCCAAATTCCTGCCATTACTTGCTGGATCTCCTTGTCTTGCAGGAGGTCCTCTGGAATGCGGACCCCCTTCTGGGGGAGACCCCGGCGGGGCTGATCCAAGTGAAGTACTATTGGAGAGTGGTCTGACATCGTGGTACTTGCAAGAATCTTGGTAGAGCCGCCTCTGTGTAGTGCCCAGTCCCCAACATAGAAACGGCCTACTCTCTCAAGCAATCCATTGTGTCTCCTCTGTCCAAAGGAGAAGAGGAGGCTGCCAAGTGTCCTGCTGAAATCTGGCTCTCTCCACGGGTCTCTGCCACTGATCACGAAAATGAACTGCTCTTAGGTACGCTCTACTGCTGGCATCTTAGAGAAAGAGGCGCCGCTCTGCTTGTCTTTCCCAAACTCCAGATTGTTGAAGTCACCTCCAACAATCCAAGAGTCTACATCCGGAAGACACTCTGACAGCCTCCTCCAAAAGGCCGGGCGGTGTTGTCTGCACGTTGGGGCATACACGTTCAGGATACCAATCTTGGACTCTCTCGTTCGAACTCCCATCCAAACTGCCCGTCCTAGAATGAGCTCGCCTTGATCGTAGACCTCTAGAGCCAAAGTCTGTGAGACTGAGATGTAGACCCCTCCACTCTGTCCTACTGCAGTGGACCACTCCTCTGGACCTCTCCCTGGGAGAAGGTGGTGACGTCGTCTAAAGTCTGAGGCTGAAAACATGTGCTCCTGAATCAAAAGGATGTCCACTGTCTGCCCTACCACTGCCCTCTGCAACTCCTGCCGGAGTATCAGGTACTGCTGCTGGCTGCGAACATGGTCGTGGAGCCCGTGCACATTCCAACTCACTATGGTCCAACTCATGAGGACGGGGGTGTCGAGAACAAGGCTCTCCTGTGAGTGGGTGCTTGTTCCTGAAATACTGCCTTGTGTGACTTTGTCAGGGGTTTGGAGAGCGAATAGTCCGTGTCTGTGTGGCGACGTATAGGGTGGGTACCGGCTCAATACTAATCTTCCATGCCCACTTCATCATGAAGGAGGCGTCCACCCTGAACAGCTCCGCACACTTCTGGAGGGGCCAGTAGTATGCTTGCTCCACCTTTGTCTCCAGCGGCAATCTGATAACTCCTACCGCCAAACCACACAACAACTCCTCGTGCGTGAAGCTCAGCTGAAAGTTCACCTTTGCGCCATGGGCGTGCCAAAGGTCCAGTCCCTGTGGCCCCATCCACTCGTCCATCATGCGTGAAATCTGATCTCCCACAATAGCATGAAACACCTCTGGGGACCACTTCTCCAACCTTGTGGAGGCAAACTAGAATCTCCAAATGGGGTGTGTCTGAGATCCCACTGCGCTGATGAAACCCCCCTTCCGGGGCTGTAGGACCATGAGCGTTACCTCCAGTGGTAGAGGATATGAGTCCTGATCTCGAACCTTCGGGTGCCAAATCAGAGGCTGTCGTGCAAACACCTTCGAAAACTGAGGACTAGCCCGGATAAGGCCCCTTGCAAATCGCTGCCAAACTTTGAAGGGACTCCGCATCAAGGGAGAGCCCTTCCCTGTAAGGGGGCCCTTCGAGAAGAGCCATCTGTGTGACTGCTGCCACTGACCACCCCTGCGGGGGGTGTTCCGAAGGAGACCGCGCTGCAGAAGAAGCTTGTAGGGCTCTGTACCTGGAGTGAGGCCCCTCATTACCAACTTGCGCAAGAGGGTTCTGCTTTGCATCTCCGGATCAATGATGCCCAATCCTCCTTGGGTCTGGGGCAAGATCACTGTCTCCCAGGCTACCCTGGCTCCGGTGTTACGTGTGCCATCAGATCCTGCCCACAAGAAATTGCGTACCAAGCGCCTCAGCTATCCTATGCATCCCCTGTGAAAACACTAGCATGAGGCTATGTATCAGGCGGTAGGACCCCGTTAGCCACCAAGGCCCTTCCTGCAAGAGAGAGTTTGGCTGAGATTCAATACAAAAGCTTGCGTCGAAGACTCTCTAGGACCGGGGAGATTTGTTGCTCTGTTGAAATATCAATGCCAACCTGGCAGCCAAGGTATCTCGCTGTCTGCCCCCTTAGAATCCAGCGGAAGCCTAGTGCTGAGCCCCAATCCTGGATCTCCAGTACCTCCTCTGTTGTTGAGAGAAAGTCGACTGATGTGGTTTAGTTGATCCTGGAGCTTGAGGCTAGACAATATACTGCCAAGGCCTCCCTAACTGCATCCAAGCTCCGAGCTGAGCCCTCTACAAAAAGGGCTATGTCATTTGCAAACTCTGAGTCCAAATGCTCCTCCTCCTGCCGAATCGGGAGTCTCATCCCCGTGAGTCCCGCCGACTGAGACCTCAGAAAATACCCTAGGGCCTCGGCCACAAAGAGAAATAAGAAAGGGCCAAGGGGTCATCCTTGCCGAACCGAGTGGGAAAGCGAAAAGGCCTCCCCGATGTAACCATCAGTAAGTATCTAGCTTGAACTACTTGCATAGAGGGCTGAGACACTCTTACATACATTTCCTATACTACTACTGCAGATCACGGGAGTAGCACCACAGAGTATCCTCCCAGCCAAATCCTGTTGAAGCGTGAGAGCTCACAGAGAAATCAAAAAATTCCAATCACCTCAAAGTTCCTTCTCCTTCTCTCACTAACTCCAACAAGCCCCATCTCCCTAGATGGATCTAGATGCCACATGTCATCATCATAGGGCCTTCCTAATGCATCTTTTCACCCCTCACCCCTCTCTTGGGATACTTTAATTCCAATTGCCCCTAGGCACATTTCTTGCATTAGGCCCTTAGCCTTAGATCCACCTAGTCTGGTGCTATCAGCCCTCACCTAGGACCTTGACATTAATTCCCTCTCGATCATTTACATGAAGCGCAAACATATATATTACAAACATAGATCCTTCAAGGGAAACGTCGACTGATTCTTCCGAGGTCATGCTATCTCGGCTAGAGCGTAACATTCCTTCCCTCTTCAGACATCAGCGTCCTCGATGATAAAGTTTGGGAACACTCCCCGCAACTGGTATATGGATTCCCAGGATATTAGCTCTCGCAAATACTAGCATCTCCCGCATCTGAACCACAAAGTTCGCGGCACTAGGCACTTTCTGAGGTACTTCAACTATAGTTGGATTCGTTGGTCTATAACCATAGTTCAGCTCAAACGGACTCAACCCTGTAGAGGAATGTTTTCTATCATTGTAGGCAAACTCCAACAATGGCAACCACTTGTCCCATGTATGTTGCCTCAATGACACATATGCTCTCAGCATATTCTCTAGAATCTGGTTGACTCTCTCCGTCTGACCATCCATCTCTGGATGATCCCCACTACTCATTCCCAACTCAGTCCTTAGTGTCGCAAATACCGCTGTCCAAAAATGATTTGTAAATCTGACATCTCTGTCTGACACTATGGATCTAGGCAATCCATGCAGACATAATATATGTCTAATAAACAAATCCGCCACTTGCGGGGCACTAACAGACTCTCTAGTCGGAATGAAGTGAGCCATCTTGGTTAGACGATCAACCACCACAAGGATAGAATCATATCCACCTTGTGTCGTAAGCAGACCCACAATAAAGTCCATGGAAATGCTCTCCCACTTAGTGATATCTCCAAGGGCTGTAAAAGTTCGGGTGGCTTCACCCACTCGGCCTTGCTTACCTGACACGAAAAACACCGTGTCACATATTCATGAATATGCTTTTTCATCTTTGGCCAAAAGAAATCTCGTTTCACGAGATCATATGTCTTCTCGACTCCTAGATGTCCCGCACATGGGCTATCATGGCACTGTTGAATGACTCTCTGCCTGAGATTGACTAGGTACTACAACCTTGCCATTTCTTTTCATCATACCATCCCTTATAGTATATCTTGCATAAGTTTGGTCTTTTCTGGATGCCAGGTCATCCTTTTCGTTTTCCCTGGGTTTTAACACATGAGCCTTAGGCCATAGACTCTGGACAAACTCGTCCACCTTTTGAGTTTCTCTAATGTCGGTCATTAGAGCACTCTCTAATACCGTGAAACTCATGTTATGCATAATGCGAGACAACGCATCAGCAACCTTATTATCTTTTCTTCTTCGGTACCGAATCGTCAAATTAAACTCCTGCATGAGCTCTGCCCACCTAGCTTGGCGGCCCCTCAAGTCAGGTTGTTTACAAAAATGTTTCAGGGTATCATGATCCACATCCACATAAAACTCTGGACCATACAAATAATGCCTCCATGTTTTCAAAGCATGGATAACAGCATACAACTCTAATTCATGAGTTGGCCAATTCCTTTGAGAGAGAGAAAGCTTCTTGCTTTCAAAGGCTACTGGCCTTCCCTCTTGAAGGAGAACTGCTCCTACTGCAATGCCACTTGCATCGGTTTCCAGGAACAACGGTTTCTGGGGATCAACTATTTTTAACACTGGTCCTGTGACCACAACTTGTTTTATGGTGTTAAAACTTTCTTGTTGATTCTGTCGCCATATAAAAGGTACTTTATCTGAGGTCAAATCAGTCAATGGCGATACTATTTCGGAATATCCTTTGATATGCCTTCGATAAAATTGGACAAATCCCAAGAATGATCGCAAAGCGGTCAGACTCTGAGGGATTGGCCAAGTCAGTATCGCAGCCACTTTCTTTGGATCCATTTCTATCCCCTCTAGAGTAATTATGAATCCTAAATATTCAAGTCTAACCATACACAGTATAGTTTTCTTTTTATTTACATAAAGACTGGCTTTCCTCAAAGTACTGAACACTATTCTTAAGTGTTCACAATGCTCAGTAATACTTTTACTGAATACTAAAATATCGTCAATAAAATGTACTACAAACTTTCCGATATACGGACGTAGTAAATCGTTCATAAGCATGACGAATGTAGCTGGAGCATTGGTAAGTCCGAAGAGCATTACCAAAAATTGATAATGACCAAACTTGCTTCTGAAAGCGGTTTTATGCACATCCTCGGCTCTAATCCAGATCTGATGGTAGCCCCACTTAAGATCTATCTTGCTGAAAATCACGGCTCCATGTAATGCATCTAGCAAATCATCAATCCGAGCCATCGGATACCTGTGCTTAACAGTGATATTATTCAATGCTCTGTAATCTATACAGAGGCGAAACGTATCATCTTGTTTCTTCTTTAATATCACTGGCGAAGCAAAAGGTCAGAAACTTGGTTGAATCTGCCCCAACTTGAGGTATTCTTCCAGTTGTCTACGCACCTCCGCCTCTTCAGTTAAACTCAACCTATAGGGAGGTCTATTTACAGGTTCTGTCCCCGGGATCAGTGCAATCTTATGCTGAACATTCCGCTCTGGAGGTAACCCATCTTTAAAACATTCAAAGAACTCCTCTGCTATAAGATTAGCCAGCTTGGCCATCTCACCACTTTGCGCAACATCAGTGCTAGCCGAAGAATTATCAACCGGCTCTACTGATGCTGTACAAAGGAATAAAAACTCTTCTTGAGCTTTTCGGATTTCCATCACGGAAACCAAGGGTCCTTGAGGTACATCTTTCTCACCTCGTAAGACATAAAGCACATCATTCATCTTGAATTGATATACGTGCTTTTTCCAATCAATGGCTGGATTCTTCCTAGAATGCCACGCCATACCCAGGGCTATATCTGCATGAGCAAGCTTAGTCATTTCAAAATCAAGCTTCTCAGCATAGTCCTGAATACGAAGCTCCAACTGGGTAACCCTTTGGTCCCATACTTTAGTTGAACTTCCATCTGAGCCAACAACACAATGACATTATGATTGGCCACTTGCCCTTTCATCTTAATCATTAAAGGCTGTATACCCCGTTGCTGCGGGCTTAGATAGGATGTTATCAGGTGCACTTGTTACTAGCTTAGCAACAGACACACATAACAAACAAGGTACTGACCTTTGAGAAGATCCCGCTAGCTGAATCTGCATCTGTTCCGCTCTGGGACTTCCCTCCATTTCCACGTCGCATTTTGAGACTACCATCTCAGCCATCCGACGATCCTTATTTCGTGGACAATCCTTCCACTGATGAGGCTGAAGGCAACCAAAACACAAGCCTTCTCTCCTCGCTTTTTTCTCTCTGCTCTGGGTTTAAGGGAGACTTAGACCAAGCCCGGGCTGCCATTGGTGTTACTTTCCTCTTCACTATAATGGTGGTACTTGATTTAGGAGTTTCAGCTGGTTTCGCCTGCTTGGCTTGACCACTCGGCTGAGAACCACTCCCTTTACTAATCCACTTCTTCTTAAACCCATATTTCTTCTGGTACCCATACTGGGTTCCGACCTGTGCAAACCCACTTGGCCTGCTGCCCTTGGCATCTTCATAGTTCAGGGCTATGGCTATTGCATCATCCAACGTGTTCGCATACTTAGCCCGAACTTCCATTTTAATCCGATCATTCAATCCAAATATGAAATCTTTCACTTGGATTGATTGAGGTAGGGGATTTTCTTGATATCATTTCTGATTTCACAAATGGCGAACGCCTCGTCCCATTTGTGTAACCAGGTCGCAATGACATCAGAACTACGGTCATTCATCCGACCAGAATACTTTTTCGGCCTATAATTGGCAATATTAGGTACTTTAGCCTTCCTAGGCTCGACCGTATGGATACTACGGTCATTCATCCGATCAGAATACTTTTCCGGCCTATAATTGGCAATATTAGGTACTTTAGCCTTCCTAGGCTCGACCGTATGGATACTAGACTCCGGTTCCATTGGAGCCTTTCCTTTCTCATCTCGAGAAGGTCTGGCAGACATACTGTGTATCACTCTTCTAAGTTCAGACTGCCCTGCATTTGTCTGTAACTGTTGCGCTAATAACTGCTGCAAGGCATCCTCAAGTAATGCAATCCTGCCAGATAAGGTGTGAGCTACTGGGCGCGACACCTGCTGGGTCGGCCGGACTCCAGACTCACCAGGGTCCCTCCTGGAAGCTCCTTCTTCTGCTTCCATTTAGGTAAATGGGTGTTTTGCTTTTAAAAAAATAAAAATAAAAATAAAAAATATATTAAATGAAACACCGCTAGAACACTGTATTTACAAACTGACAAAGTTCAGTGTACTGGCACTCTGACAGAATTCCCTATACTAGGGAATACCTGCAATCCCAGATTCACACTAACTAGGCATTTGACACAAGCATATATCACAAGATACCCCAAACCACTTTCCCTGTACTAGGGAAATTCCTGCATCAAACTGACTTTATCACAAAGGCATAATCTCAAAGACTGTCCACAAAACTTTTTTTTTGAGAAGCCAAACAAATTCCCAAGTCTGTTACAACTACTAACACATCTATGGCATCTTCTCCTTCATGCAACCTGGCAACCCATGAAAACCGAATCTGTTTCTAACAAAACAGAAATGACGAAAACAAAGGGGAAAAATGGGTTAAGTGCTCCCTGGTCATGAATTCGACGTTAAGGAATCCCAATCATCGCTTATCGCGTCGCAGGCCTCCCCGTTCACGAGTCACTGCCCGTACGTCATCCATCGCTACGCAGATGTTTTGCGCTCTCTTCCTACGCAATCTCCTATCTTTTACGCGCCACCATTCCCAGGCCCTAATGTTCGTCGTTACAACCTTGACCGAGCAATTGATACGATCATTATCTAATTCTCTCTGGCTTTTTCGTCGATCGAACCAAATTTCACGTGGCTTATAAGTTGTCGCAGGAGCGCAGGGGGTTGAACGACGTGGGCTGAGGCGGATTCCGTTGCATGGAACTACGCTTGAGAAACCTGGGAGATTAGAGAAGGCGTGACGCCAAACGGATAAGCTGCATCGTCGTCACATATCCCGCGCGTGTCTGTTTTTTTCTCGTCAATTCACGGGCTAATCCTACTCTCAGTTCCTTCTCTTGGTATCGTAGTCAATCACAGCGAAGGGTCTCCCCTTTTCTTCCTCTCGTTCGTCCACCTGAACGCTCTGATACCAACTCTTACGTACATTTCCTATACTACTCTTGCAGATCACGGCAATAGCACCACAGAGTATCATCCCAGCCAAATCGTGTTGAAGCGTGAGAGCTCATAGAGAAATCGAAAAATTCCAATCACCTCAAAGTTCCTTCTCCTTCTCTCACTAACTCCAACAAGCCCCATCTCCCTAGATGGATCTAGATGCCACATGTCATCATCATAGGGCCTTCCTAATGCATCTTTTCACCCCTCTCTTGGGATACTTTAATTCCAGTTGCCCCTAGGCACATTTCTTGCATTAGGCCCTTAGCCTTAGATCCACCTAGTCTGGTGCTATCAGCCCTCACCTAGGACCTTGACATTAATTTCCTCTCGATCATTTACATGAAGCGCAAACATATATATTACAAACATAGATCCTTTAAGGGAAATGTCTATTGTTTATTTGACGTATTTTAGTAAGCACTGGGTTTGCCCAAGAGACTCCGCGGGTCTTTAGAAACCCAGTATAGCTGCTTATGCTTGGGCACTGATGACGACATAAGTGTTGCTTTGCTTGCTTAGTATGTCTTCCTTTTGCTTTTCATAAAAGTTTTTGTTTACCTCTTTTTTCTTCTCTTTCATTTTCTCTCTCTTTTTTTTTTTTCCTTTGTAGATTTTTGATCTTTAGAACAACAAAATTTCTAAATTCGTATGATTGGACTTATTCTAGTCTTACAAAGGTATATAGATATATTACAAACATAGATCCTTTAAGGGAAATGTCGACTGATTCTTCCGAGGTCATGCTACCTCGGCTAGAGCGTAACAGACACCCGTGATCCAACGATGAAAATGCCAAGCCTATGAATGGTGCCCTCCAAGAAAGACGACTCCACTCTGTCATAGGCCTTCTCGAAATCCAAAAGAAAAATCGCGAGAGGTTGAGACTTCTCTCTGGCCCAATCCATTTCCTCCCAGAAAGTAAAGATGTTGTCCAGGACAAAACCTATCTGCGTGTCATGGATGATGTCCACCAGGTGAGGGTGAAGCCGCAAGCTCAAGACGTTGGCCAAGATCTTGTAAGGAGAGTGATCGATCTCCACTGTCTCAAGTCCGACATATCCAGCCACGACTCAAGGTCGAAGGGAGAGAGCTCGAGTCGAAGATCTCTTGAAAAGCCAAGCGGAGGGGGTATGAATGCACTCCCAGAAGCATCTAAAGAAAGCCAGGGATAGCTTGTCCTCCCCGAGGCACTTTTGGGATGGAAGAGCTTGAAGGGCCTCCCAAAGCTCCGCATCCAAAAAAGGCACATCTAGCTGACTGCTCAACACTCCAGGAGACCACCTCCGGAACATGCGCCTAAACTGAATCAGGTTGCTAAAACCTGCGGGGACTCCTCCTCGGCTTGGAACAAGCACCGATAGAAATCCGAGGTCAACTCCAAGATCTCCTATGGATCCGAGTGCGTCTGGCCACTAGAGTCTCTCAATCTCTGCAACTGTGCGCCAGCTGATCTAGGGCCAGTAGCCTGAAAGAACTGCCTGTCATCCTGTCACCTTGCTGTACCCACCGAGATCTAGAGGAGTGGTAGGAGTACTTAGCTCGGCTCACCTCAGTATCTTGAAGCTCCAAGCGAGCGCACTCATACCGGTCTGCTAACCACTGTGACTCTGAATCCTGCTCCCGAAGACGCTCAATGGAGGCCAAGTCCCGCCGCAAAGTCCTCTCTCTCCTGAAGAGTATGACGGTGGTGCATAGCATGGGTGCGAAGCTTCTCATTGCCCGCTGCATCGCCTCAGCTACTCAAACAGCCCAACCTCCCTACGGGGGGGACTCATGCTGCTGCCAAATAGCTGTAATACTCTGCTGTACCTCCTCCTCCAGGAGCAAAGCATCTGGAATGTGGACCCCTCTCTGCGGTAGGCCACGACAGGGCTGCTCTAGGTGAAGAACAATAGGGGAGTGGTTCGAGAGAGTAGTCTCTGCTAGAATCCCGGTGGCTCCATCCCTATGCATGGCCCAATCTCCGACATAGAATTTGTCTAGTCTCTCAAGTAGACCATCTTGCCGCTGCTGTCCATAGGAGAATCTGAGACTGCCAAGAGACCTAGAGAACTCTTGTTCCCTCCTTCAGGGGTTCCGACTGCAAATTGAGAAAATGAACTGCTCCCAGGTGCTTCTTTCCAAAGCTGGCATCTCAGAATAAGAAGCACCCCCGCGCGTGTCCTCAAACTTGAGATTGTTGAAGTCACCTCCAACAATCCACGAGTTCACATACGGGGGGGACTCCGTCAACCGCCTCCAGAAGGCGGGGCACTGCTGTCTACAAGTTGGGGTAGACACATTGAGAACCCCAATCTTGGAGTCCCCAACCCTCAAACCCATCCATATTGCTCTGCTTGGGATGAGCTCACCCTGATCGCACACATCCGCTCCAACCGACTGGGACACCGAAATGCAAACCCCCCCACTCCTACCAGTCGCGGGGGGCCACACCTTAGGGCCTCTCCTTGGAAGGAGGTGCCATCTACGTCGAACATCTGTGGCTGAAAACATATTCTCCTGGATCAAGAGGAAGTCCACTGTCCACCCAACCACTGCCCTCTGCAACTCTTGTCGAAGTAACAGATGTTGCGGCTGCTGACGCGTGCGGTTGTGGAACCCATACACATTCCAACTCACCATGGTCCAACTCATGGGGAGGTGGGGGGAGTGGAGAACAGAGCTCGCCTATGAGTAGGAGCCTGTACCGAAACTTGAGACCTCTAGGACTTTGCTGCGGGTTTAGAGGGGGAGTAATTTGTGCGAGTACGGTGTCACACCAAGGGCATAAGTGGCTCGATGCCTACCTTGGTGGCCCACTGTCTCAGAAATGAGGACTCAACCCCTACTCTGTCTGCACAAAGCTGTAGAGTCCAATACGTGGCCTGCTTCAGCTGAACCTCAGGTCCTAGGCGAAGCATACAGACTGCAACACCCAGCTCCGGATCGTCAGCTGAGAAGCCAAGCTGAAAAGTGGCGGTGTGACCATGGGTGACCCACATCTCCCTCCCCTGGGGGCCAAGCCACTCCTCCATCATGTTAATTATCTACTGCTGCATCATAAGGTCGAACAATGTGGGAGTCCACTGCTCCTCTCCGAACGCCGCGAAGAGAAACCCCCAGAAAGGGCGTGATCGCGAGCCAAACTCTCCTATAGAGCCTTCTTGGGGCTGCAAAATCAGGACAGACACCTCTGGAGACATCGGGTATTTGTCAGGGATCTCAAGATAGTTCCACGGTCCTAGCCGCCAGAACTCTCTAGGCAGAGGCTGTCCTGGACGAGGCTTGGGACTTGGAAGCTGCAAAAACGGACCTCCTGAGCTCTGTTGTGTGGAGGAGGACGCACCAGGACTAGGCTGCGCCTGGGAAGAGGGACCTGGGGTCTGCTGCAAAGGAGAGGACTCTGGCACCCCCTTGATTGAAGGCACGGGTCTAGAAAGAGAAGGGGGACGGGTAATAGAAGGGGCGGAGGGGGCTACAGTCCTAGATGCAGGGAGAGGAGGCGGGCAGGGAGAAGGGAGGGGCGGGTGGTACGGGTGACTGCGGGTTTAAGGGGAGGAGGGATTGAGGGGGGGGGACACAGGCAGAGGGGGGTGAGGAGGGCGGAGGGTAGCCCCGATTTAGGGTCCATTGAGACCTGCTCAGCAGTGGCTCCAGGCTCCTATTGCAAAGGAACTTAAGTGTGGGGGTTAAAGGTCACTGTGCCTTTTCCCCGGTTATGTACAATACTTAAACACATATATAAATGAATGAAAAAGAAGATTAAGGTGGTTCTGCACCCACCAAAACTTGTGTGGCTCTCTGTTTCTCTCTCTTCCTCTTCCATTCTTGCTTCTGTTGAGAGCACTCTCAACTGGTATCAGAGCCCGGGTGATCTAGCTGAGTGTGCGTGAATGCCTGGAAGCTCAGCAGCTCTATGGGAGGAAGGAGAAGCTCTGTGGAAAGCTTTGTGGGTGACTTTACTTGCATCCGAGTGTGTAGAGACCTTGGAGGAACCTTTGGAAAAGTCACTTTGGTTTTGCGAAGTGGTTTTGAGAGCCTGTTAAGTGTTTTCAAAGAAAAAGTCGTTTTTTGAGCTTTTCCCTGTTCTGTTCGATGACAGAGACTCCATATTGACTTGTAGAGGCAACTATTGCTTGCTTTTGGTGTCCACTTCACTTCAGGAGCTTGGAAACACCTTCATATTCTTGAATCTGGGATCATTTCATTGGATTTCTGACTCACTGTGTCAGTTTTTGTGTTTTTCTGTCCGGGTGTTGGAACTCAAGTTTGGAGCAACCATTTGTAGATCTGTCAGTTCTGGTGGACTCAGGAGGTCCTAAAACTTCTATGTTGCTCATCATTCGCATTCCGGTGGAGTTTACAAGCAGCTCTGTTTTCCAAAAACGTTTTTCAATCCGTGTGTTGGACCCAGTGATTGAGACCACGGTTTTCAAAACCGTCTGTCCCATTGCGTTCCAAACGCCCAAAAATCCCTACCTGTCAGTTCTTACGCGATTCGGTGGAGGATTTTCAGAGTTATAGATCTCTGTGTATTCGATTGCGTCTCTCTGTTATGCATTTTTCATTCTAAGGTTTTGAAACCTTAGATTTATGTCACATGTCAGTAGCGGTCATTACCGTGGGACTATGATTTCTTGAGCATACCTTATGCAGATCACTCTGGTTGTAGTTTGAGCAGTGTGCGCTCATTCGTGGTGTGCATTGGGTTGCAGTGGATGATTTATAGGCCATTTGTATGCATTGTGCTCCTTATTGGATGCGCTGATAGGCCCAAATTGCCTTGTGGGATGCTATTTTTATGGACGCTTTGCACATGGATGCTATTTTATGCTGAGGGACAGCTTTGACACATTGCAGGTGATGCACTGATAGTGCTATGCTCTCTTGGATGATATATTATTGATGCATATGCCAGTGGACGGTGTTAATGCTTGAGTCATTTGGCACTTATTGATATTTTGGATTGCCATTGTAGTTGGCATTTTCTTTTGGGCCAGATTTGCTCATATGGATGCATAGTATATGCACATGAGTCAGATGCTTTGAGACATGAGTTTTGGTGATATTTCACTCTATTGTGACATGCACATTTGGGTGCACCTGGTATTTGGTGTGATTCTCTCTTATAGGCACTAGCATTTGGGATTTTTGCTTCATTTGCATCATGGCATCCTCTTCCATGTCTGAAAAGGAGTTTTTTAGCATTAAAAAGTTTGATGGGACAAACTTTTCTTTGTGGAAAGAACAAGTAAGGGATGTGCTTATTCAAAAGAAGCAGATTAAACCCTTGGCAGGGATTGAAGCTAAGCTTGCAAATATGTCTGAGGATGATTGGAATGAGTTGGATGCATTAGCAAAATCTACTATTAGACTTCATCTTGCAGAGTCAGTTTATTTCACAGTAGTAAATGAGCATACTACGGAAGATTTGTGGAAGAAACTGTGTGCCACTTATGAAAAGGAAACTGCCTCTAATAAAGTTTACCTCATGAAGAGGTTGTTTGAGCTGCAGATGAAGGAAGGGGTCTCCATTGCTTCTCACTTGAATGAATTCAATATTATTTTCAGCCAGCTTCAGGCTCAGAAGATGAATTTTGATGCGGAGACTAAGGCAATATTTCTCTTATGTTCATTGCCATCCTCATGGGATACCTTCCGTACAGCTGTCAGTAACTCTGCACCTGGTGGAGTACTGAAATGTGATGATGTTGTGGGTAGCTTGTTGGCCGAGGAGATTAGACGGAAGTCTATGGACGGCAATAAGCAGGATGCAGCCTTAAATGTGCAAAGGGGCAGATCACAGTTCAGGGGGCAGTCCCAAGAAAGAGGGAAGTCTCGTAGTAAGTCGAGAACACAGAACATTGAGTGTTACCACTGTGGCAAGAAGGGCCATATGAAAAAGGATTGCTACAAGCTGAAAAGAGAGCAAAAGCATAAGAAAAAGAATGCAAATTGGGGTGCAAATCAAAAGGAAGAGAGTCCAAGGGAGGACAAAGGAAAAGTGAAGATCGAGGAGATCAATGCAGTCACACATGATAGTGACAATGACGTTCTCTTCATGTCTACTTTATTTGCAGAGTTGCTTATCACTTCAGATGATGCATATTCTCAGGATTGGATTTTGGATTCTGGTGCTTCATTCCATGTTACTTCCCATAGGGAATGGTTCTTCACTTATGACAGTGGAAAGACAGGTTGTGTGCATCTTGGAAATGACTATGCATGTGACATAGTCGGAACATGTGACAAAGTTTTCTTTTGCAAATGGGTCTGCATTTATTTTGAAACATGTGAGACATGTGCCTAAGTTGACTAAGAGTCTTATTTCAGTGGGTCAGCTAGATGATGCTGGTTTTCACACCACTTTTGGCTTTCAGAGTTGAAAAATTCAGAAGGGCTCTATGCTTTTGGCCAGGGGTGCCAAGTGTGGGACTTTGTATCCCTTACATATATCAGGGGTATTTGATTATGTTGTTGCAATAACCGAGCAGCCAAGCACTTCTTTGTGGTATTGCAGGTTGGGACACATGAGCCAGAATGGAATGAAACTCTTATGCCATTTGGGTTATGTACCGCATTTGAGTTTCTCTGATTTTGAATTTTGTGAGCACTGTCTCTATGGGAAGCAGACTAAATCAGCTCATAAAAGAAGGGGAAAGAAAGAGTTTGAAAAGCTTGATTTGGTGCATTTAGACGTATGTGGTCCCATGCCTATACGGTCATTAGGCGGGGCTGAATACTATGTGACATTCATTGATGATGCAACTAGGAAAGTGTGGGCTTATGCTATAGCTCGGAAGAGTGATGTGTTCAGGTATCACAGAAATGGTTGGCCTTGGTTGAGAATCAGTCAGGTAGAACGCTTAAATGCCTACGGACTGACAATGGTGGAGAGTATCTCTCTCATGACTTTCAGCATTTCTGTGATACACGTGGGATTAAGAGGGAGCTCACATCCCCTCGTACTCCAGAGTAAAATTCAGTTGCAGAAAAGATGAACCGTACCATTCAAGAAAGGTTGCAATGCATGCTTTCCAATGCAAGTCTTTCTGGTGGTTTTTGGGCTGAGGCAATGAAGACTGCAGTGCATGTGATCAATAGATCACCTAGTAAGAGTTTGGATGGTGGTATTCCTGAAGAGGCATGGAGTGGCAAGAAGCCCTCTTACTCTCATTTGCGTATATTTGGGTGTGAGGCATATGCACATGTGCCAAAAGAGCTTCGAAAGAAGCTAGATCCTAATAGGAAATGCATCTTTCTGGGTTATGGTGAAAGTGGAGAGATGGGCTATCGTCTCTGGAATCCAGAAGCAAAGAAGATCATACGCAGCCATGATGTAGTCTTCAATGAAAAGAAGATGCATAAGGCACCCATGAGGGATGTGGAAATGAGGAGAATCACTTTCCAGGATGTGAATCCACCTGCATATGTTGATAGATAGCAAGCTGTCCATGCACCAAATGTGCAAGAAATAATACCACCAAGTACTCCCACAGGTATACAATCAAGGGTAGATGATGGATCATCTATTGGTGGAAATGATGAGCCAAATGTGGCTGATATGCAGGTGGGACAGCAAGCTGAAATGCCCTTGAGAAGATCATCTAGAGTGTCTAGACCGCCTGATAGGTTTGTTCCAGGGGTAGACTATGTGATGCTTACTGATTGCGGGGAGCCTTCTTGCTACAGAGAGGCTATGATGCGCGAGGATCAACGCAAGTGGGAGTATGCTATGCAATCAGAGATGAGTTCACTTATGAAGAATAAGACTTGGGACTTGGTTTCTTTGCCACATGGAAAGAAAGCATTGCCATGTAAATGGGTCTACAAAATAAAGGTCACAGGTGATGATGTGCCTAGGTACAAGGCCCGCTTGGTCGCTAAAGGGTTCAAGCAAGAGAAGGGTGTGGACTTTGATGAGATATTCTCTCCAGTTGTGAAGATGACCACACTTAGATGCATGCTTGGACTAGTGGCATGAGAGGATATGGAGCTTATGCAGATGGATGTCAAGACAGCTTTCTTGCATGGGATTTGCATGAGGAAATTTACATGATGCAGCCAGAAGGCTTTGAAGAAAAGGACAAAGAGCATTTGGTTTGCAAGATGAAGAAGAGTCTCTATGGTCTTAAGCAAGCGCCTAGAGAATGGTATCAGAAGTTTGATGCTTTCATTCGGTCCCAGGGTTTTAGAAGGAGTGAAATTGATCACTGTCTCTACACTAAAAGGGCCAAGGATAACAGCCTGATAATCCTGGCACTATATGTGGATGATATGCTATTGGCTAGCAAGAATACTTATGAGCTAGATGCATTAAAGGCCAAGTTGCAAGAGGCCTTTGATATGAAGGATTTGGGACTTGCAGGTCATATTCTTGGTATGCGCATCACGCGTGATCGAAGTAGGAAACTCCTTTGGCTTTTACAGAAGGAGTATGTTACAAAAGTATTACAGCGTTTCAATATGGAGGGAGGGAAGGCAGTGAGTACTCCATTACCTCCATAATTGAAACTGAGTCATACAGATAGTCCCAAATCAGATGAGGAGAGGGCCATGATGGCCAAGGTTCCTTATGCATCAGCGGTTGGGAGTCTCATGTATGCTATGATAGCTACTAGACCAGACATTGCATTTGCAGTGGGAGTTGTTAGCCGGTATATGGCTAATCCAGGAAAGAGGCATTGGGAGGCAGTTAAGTGCATCATGAGGTACATGACGGGTACCAAGGAGATGTGCATCTGCTTTGGTGGAGGAGACATGTGTGTACTTGGGTACACAGATTCAGACTATGCAGGGCATGTGGATAGTAGGAGATCCACTTCTGGTTATGCGTTCACCTTTGCAGGTGGTGCAGTGTCGTGGATGTCTCGCGCACAGAAGTGCGTTGCTTTGTCTACCACAGAGGCTGAGTATGTTGCAGCCACAGAGGGTTGCAAGGAGGCTATATGGCTTGATCGGCTAGTGGGAGATCTGGGGATTCATACAGGTGTACCGACATTGCATAGTGATTCCATGAGTGCTATTCAGCTAGCACGGAATCCGGTCTTTCACAATACTGAAACACATATATAAATGAATGAAAAAGAAGATTAGGGTGGTTCTGCACCCACCAAAACTTGTGTGGCTCTCTGTTTCTCTCTCTCCCTCTTCCATTCTTGCTTTCGTTGAGAGCACTCTCACTAAGCGCTCTCAGGAAACGTCTCGGGGGTGTCCACAATCACTCTGAGCTTGGGGACCATATCATCTGCGACCACTGTGGCTGCCGAGGGAGGAGGAGACTCCAGCACCGTACCAAAACATCCTCCGATAGATTGTAGAATGGATCGATGGAGCCTCGGGAAGTGGAGTGTCACTGGGAAGCGAGGTACGTGGTGAGTTGTGTCCATGTCCTCCACTGTGAAGCCATCGTGCCAAGGAAAGAGGAAGACCAGATGAGGACGAAGAAAGATAGGGTTCTGCTCCACAAGTGACAAAGTGGTCTCTGGAGAGCTGAACTGGAGAAGGAAGACCCCTCTCCCATAGATGGTGACCTCGTGGATGTGGTCATCCCCTAGGGCTAAACTCGCCTGAAGGAATCTGTCGCCTCGAGGGGGTAATCTCAACAATCCGGCCTACTAGGGCCCTCTCCTAAAGAGCCTCCATTGCACTCTGAACCTGTTGCTTATCCTCCGGAGAGAGCAAAACCTTAACAGTATTGGGAGTCGAAGGTGCTGCCATTTGAACCCCTCTTGCCAGACCAAGGGTCACTATCAAGGTTGATCTTCAAAAAACAAGTAATTAACCTGCTGCTGCGTGAAAAGGCAGGCAAAAAGAAAGGGAATAGAGGGGGTGAGGGACAAGGGAAAAACTGAGAGTGGCTGCCCGCGAAAAGTCCGGATGTCTGTGAAAGAAAGCTGAGACAGCAACCCTCCTCTGAAAGGTACCAAAGGCAGCCTTGAGCTGGCAATGAAGCTCCGGAGCCCCTAGCGCAAAGGGAAGAGGAGGGTTCAGCAGTCAGAGAGCTCACACTTCGAGCTGCCCTTGAAGAACAGCCCCAGAGCTGAGGGGGTCGAAAGGCCCCTGGTGGTGGGAAGAACTCGAGGGGAGGGGAAGTCCGAGCACGTGCCGGGAGGGCAGGCTGATGCGAAGGGGTGGGCTGCGCCGAAAGCAGCCCGCTTGCTAGAGCTGAGCTGGCATGGGCAGGAGGCGCCCTGGGCGCTGCTACTGCAGCTGCTAGGCAGCTTAAGTGTGCCGTGGGCAGCTCAGGCACTGCTGCGCCTCCTTACAGCTGCCTTGTGGGCAGCTAGTGGACGATGGCAAGGCAGGGCTGGCGCACGACGAGCAGGAATGGCGGCGAGCAGGCGGGGGAAGGCCACGCGGGAGCCGGGGGGGTGGAGAGGAGATGGTGATGGCGGGAGGGGGTGAGGCAGAGGAGATGGAGATGGCGGTGGTGGGAGGGAGCAGCGAGCGGGAGCAGGCTTTCTGTTGGACAGCTATGCTGTGAAATTTTGAGGGCAAAATTCTATGGGAAGGGATGGCTGTAATGAAGGGGAAAAAGGGGGAATTTAGACGACCTTTGGAGGCCTCTTAGGTGGGAAATGTGGAGGGACTATATAAGTCCCCATCCACCCCTATTTGTGTACTTTAATCCTATCTACTCCCAACTCCTTCCTCCTACGTGCTGCCTACACTCTCTCTCCCAACCTCTCTCTATCTCTCTTCCCCTCACTCCCTTTCTCTCTCTTCCTCTCCCTCTACCCCTTTCCCCTCTCTCTCTCTCTCTCTCTCTCCTCTCTTCCTCTTCCCTCTCCTCACACCCCTTTCCTGCCATCTCTGGCCTTCACCAAGTGAGCCCCTGACCCCTTCATTACAATATGACACTCTCAGAGGGGCACGCTAGTGCACAGCCACATATATTGCTGAAACCATGAGCACCAGAGGAAAACTTCTAGAGCAGGCTCATACCAGTGAAGGAGATCATACTCTCCTCCATTGTCAGTCCGTAGACATTTAAGCATTCTAGCTGACTGATTCTCAACCAAGGCCAACCATTTCTGAATTACCTGGAACACATTACTCTTCCGAGCTATAGCATAAGCCCACACTTTCCTAGTTGCATCATCAATGAATGTCACATAGTATTCAACTCCGACTAATGACCGTGTAGGCATGGGACCACATACGTCTGAATGCACCAAATCAAGCTTTTCAAACTCTTTCTTTCCCCTTCTTTTATGGGCTGATTTAGTGTACTTCCCATAGAGACAGTGCTCACAATTTTCAAAATCAGAAAAACTCAAATGCGCTACATAAAACCATGGCAATCCCCGTCCCCTCACTACACATGTACAATATCTCTTGTAAGTTTAAGACTGGTCCATAGGCCTTATTCTGTCTCGACGGGATGCTAACATCATCAGCATCAGCATCAGAATCAGCATTGCCATCGCCATCGCCATCGCCATCCCCATCACCCTCACCTCACCATCAACCTCTCTCACATGCATGCGCAAACATGCACCCACACAGAGCAAGGTACCATGGCGAGTGTGGATTGAGTAATCAGTGCTTATGCTTGGATTTGGTGAAATGGTTGCTTAGGATTTCATATGCATCCATGCTCGTTTTATTTTAATTCTTGTTGCAAATTTGCCTTGTGATCTGCAGTGGAGACCTCTGAGTTTGTGCCGAAAAGGTCTTTGATCTGTGCAGATGCTTTGAAAGATTTGGTGTTACCTTGAAATCGGTGTCTTGTTCTTCTTGATAAGCATTCAGCCTTCCATGTGCAAAATGCCTTTGTTTCCTTGAGAACTTTTCCATCTATGGTCCAGAAAACATCACTTCTTTTTTCGGGGTTGTGCTTGCCATATGATCTTCAAAGGATTATGATGTTTTGAGATTCCAACGTACAGCAATTTCAATTTCCCCTCAGAGAAGTAGGATCAAACAGCGGTTCTTGTACTACTTGGGAACCACACATACGAATGCAGGTTGCAGAGAAAGTACTAAGCCACATAGTGAGACACCAATTTGGCTCTTTAATGGGGAAAGTGCTCACTAATAATTTGAATATGTCATAGATGCGCTTGCTGAGTCAACTGATGAATTGATGTGCCTGATTTTTGACCAAGGTTACTGATCAGAACCCTCCTTTATGCCTTTTCAACACAAAGCTGAGGCAGAAATGCCCATATGCCCGTTTCATGCTACAATCGGGCCTTAACACACTAATGGACTAATGTGCAATAGCTCCCTTAGCATGCAATCTAGTTATTCACCATCCCCAGGACTCTGTGTCCAGTGACAAGTAATGCATAGACCTTGCCTTTAAAATGCCTTTTTTGCCTAGGTCTTGTTTCTGGCATTATTTTTCTTTTCCTGAATATTGAGCATTAATTTCCCACTAAGAGGTGTTACATTTATTGAACACACGAATACCGATTCATTCTAAATTCTTACGCAGAGATAACATGATTTCACAATATATGTTCTTTTGTGCAGCCATGAGGTTGGACTCCCCAGATCAGAGGACAGGGCTAAATGCTTTTCCCAAATTCTGGAAGCGGCATCGAACATTTGTGAGCACAAGCATCATGAAAAAAGAAATGAGCCAGAGACACTTCCTGAACTTCCTAAGGCACCCAGGAAGGAAAGGGAGGTGAATGAGGCCGCATTGCAAGCCCAGTTTGAGGAAGAGCAGCATGCTTTGAGGCGGATGAGAATGTGCCTGCGGGAAGTTTGCAACAGGTATAGCTAATGACCTGTCTCATATCCTTTCTTTTCATTTTTCATTCCAGCTCGGTGACTGTGCACTAAAATTTTAACAGCCTTTTTGTTGGCTATGTATCGCAGACTGCTGTATGAGAAATGCTTTAGTGTCTTCCATTATCCTGTAACAGAGGAGGATGCACCTGACTATCATTCGGTTATCCCAAATCCTATGGATGTTTCCACTTTGCTGCAGCATACAGATAGTGGGCATTATTTGACACGATCTGCCTTCTTACAGGACTTGGAGTTAATCCCACTCAATGCAAAGGTACGCTTAGGGAGATTCTTGATAAATCAATGTTTTCTTTTTTGAGTTCCAATTTTTATTTGTTTCTGTGTCCATAGTCACCTCATATTGAAAATGGCAGACCTATCATGGAGACGATTACAATGGAGCTCGTATTGTGAGCAAGGCTTGTGCTCTTCGTGATGCTGTAAGTTGGCTTCCTTCAAAAAATGCTGTGAAAGTGTTACACCAGTGGAGGTTTACATAACTTTACAAACAAAAGCTAAACACATAAGATGGAGTAATCTGCTCAGATTTGTTGGCTTTATGTGAACAGGCACATGGCATGCTTTCACAAATAGACAAGGAGTTGGTTGCCCAGTGTGATGAAATTGCAGCTCGGGGTGGTCCCCTAAAGTTGAACAGTAATGAAGCAGCAGACCTTGCAACTCTACCAGTCACCCAACCTGCATATGTGACTCGGGCAAGTGCAAGATTGCGCGGTTTCCAGCCAGAAATTGATGCCTCCCAAAGCCTTGAGGTCCATGCTCGGCGTTTAAAACGTATTAGTGACGGAGACATTGGAGGTATGAAATTTGCAGCTAGAGAGATATGTCCCTTTCCTGACAAGTGGTAATGTGCAAGAGTGCTCACTTGTGTACAAAGAATAATGTGGGGGTAAGAAGATGTGCTTGGAATCAAAGGCTTTATACTGGGCTTCCACCTCTAAGATACTAGAATTGAAATCCAAAGTAGAGTTCAAAGGATTCCACTTATATTTGGCACCTCCTCCATCTCTGGCACAAGCGCATGTCCGGCGCTTGTGCCTCTCATCGTTATAGCATTCTTCCAGATCCTACCTATGTTACATTGTTCTTCCAGATCCTACCTATGTTACGTTGTTCTTCTAAATCCTACCGTTAGAGTGTCCTCTTCCACAAGGGTGGGGGTGTGGGAGCAAGGTGAACAATGAGCAAGAGTGAGTGAGCAAAACGTAAGTGTACTGAGTAGAATGAGTGAAGTACAAAGAAAGAGTGAGGGGTTTTGTCTAAGTGACATAACCCTATCCTATCCAGTAACCGTAGTTAGGGATTGGATTGTGGTTAGGGGAAAAAACCTTGATGAGGGAAAAGTGCCCCTAACCTACTTATTACAATACATTGGCCACTGCCTAGAATATGATAATAATTTTAACACCCCCCTGCAGTGCCAATGTGGTGTACAAAGTGGTGATCAATCACCAAAAGGAGATAAGTTTAGGGCACTGCGAAATGCCTCAAACTTCTCACGTGGAAGTGCTTTGGTGAAGATGTCTGCAACATTGTTATGCGTTGACATATAGATCATACTGAACTCCCCTGCATGCAACTTCTCTCTGACATGATGATAATGAACCTCAATGTGCTTCGTGCGAGCATGAAACACAGGATTCTTTGCCACTGCTATAGCACTCTGACTATCAGTGATAATTGGAGAAGGACCCTCCAATAAGAGACGAAGATCAGCGAACAAATGACACAGCCAAACACATTCAATTGTCACTGTGAAAGCTGCCCTGTACTCAGCTTCACATGAGGAAGTAGCCACTGTAGATTGTTTCTTGCTTAGCTAAGAAATGCAAGCTTTGCCCAAAAAGAAACAATTACCACTAGTGGACTGCCTGGTATCATAGTCTCCCGCCCAATCTGAATCACTGTAAGCATGCATCTACAAGTCAACCCCCCTCAGAAATATCAAGCCATAAGACTTTGTGCCTTGCCAATAACAGAAGATGCGTTTTCAGCCTGCCAATGTGTTGTCTTTGGGCTGTGCATATACCTGCTCACCTGAGATATTGCATATTGAATATCGGGCCTAGTATTGCACAAATAGATGAGGCATCCAACAGCCTGGCTGTAAAGTGTGACATCCATTGATTCACCTGCATCATACATAGTAAGCTTCAGGCCCAGCTCCATGGGAGTGGCTATAGGCTTACAATCATGCATGTTGAACCTATCCAAGAGCTTATGCACATACTTGGATTGAGACATAACGATGCCACGCTTGTCTTGTATAAGCTAGATCCCCAAATAAAAATTTAACATGCCTAAATCTGTCATGTCAAATTCAGCTTTCAACTCAGCTTTGGAATCTGCAATTATTTCCTCATTTGACCCTGTGAGCAGCATGTCATCGACATAAAGAATGATGGCCAAAATATCCCCCCCATCCTTCTTGATGTAGAGGGTGCTTTCCGTGGGACTATTATGTAACCCCTTACTTGCCAAGAATGCATCAATCTTGGCATACCATGCACGGGGGGCTTGTTTCAGCCCATATAAAGCTTTGTTCAGCTTGCAAACTTGAAGTGCATTGCTAGAAAGTTCAAATCCAGGAGGTTGTTTGACATAAACCTCTTCCTGTAAGTCCCCATTAAGGAAAGATGTTTTTATGTCCAACTGATGGACATTCCAAAAAAAATTTGCAGCCATTGCAATAACTGACCTTATGGTGGTCATCCGGGATGTAGGAGCAAAAGTCTCCTCATAATCTATTCTTTTCTTGCATAGCCTTTGGTAACTAGCCTTGCCTTGTACCTGTCAATGGACCCATCTGGCTTCCTTTTCACTTTGAAAACCCATTTGGTACCAATGGCATGTTTCCCTGGTGGCAAATCCACAACATCCCAAGTCTGTTTTTTCTCAATGGACTGCAATTCATTGTGCATGGCATGCATCCAATGCATATTATCCTTGGCTTCTTCAGAAGAGTCAGGTTCTTCTTCATCAAGAAGAGTACCTGCATAAGCTGTCTCAACAGAAAGAGCCCCCCCTGCGTGCGTTACTGCACTACGAGTCTTGCCAGGCAATGGGGCCTCAAGTCTACTCTCCCTGGGAGTCTGTAGCAATCAATTCGGAACTGTTTTGGCTGCATATATCTCTTGAATCTCTTGCCTGACAACTTCATCTACACCTTGTGGAGGTACAAAATCAGCCTGTGGCTGAATTGGGGCATGTGGATCAGGAGGAGGTTGCTGTAAATTCTGATTTTCAGCATGAGCCTCAGCTCGGGAACCAAATGCTATAGGAAGCATCTCCTCAAAAACATCATCTGAAGAAGCTGGAATAGTAAATTCAGCATGTGTATATGCTGAATTCTCTGAAAATATAACATCTCTACTTACAAAAATCTTGCGAGAAGCAGGATTGTAGAGGCGATAGCCTTTTCTTTGTGCACTATACCCAACAAAAATGCATTTAAGTGCCTTATTTGACAACTTATGTCGAAACTCCACAGGCTCGTGGGCATATGCAACACAACCAAAAACTCTGAAGTGATCCAGGCTTTCTCCCATGCCATGCCTTATAGGGAGTGATTGTCTTCAAAGCCTTTGTGGGAGCCCGATTCAAAACATAATTTGCACACATGAGGCCTTCGAGCCAAAACCTGAGAGGCAACTTTTTATTGGTAAGCATGCATCTATTCATCTCCATAAGAGTGCGATTCTTGCGCTCAGCTTTGCCATTTTGCTGAGGTGTAAGTCTCACTGTAAGCTGATGCGTGATGCCTTTCTCCTTCAAAAATGCCTCAAACTCGTGAGACATATACTCCTCCCTCTATCTGTGCGAAGTGTTTGCACCTTGAGTCTTGTCTCATTCTCAACCATAGCCACAAAGTGTTTGAAATCCATAAACACTTCTGATTTTTCCTTAAGACCATAGACCCAAGTATAATTGGTGAAGTCCTCTATGAATGTAACATAATAGAAATAACCACCAAAAGCAAGTGTCCTCATGGGACCCCAGACATCATTGTATATGAGCTGTAATTTTTGAGTAGCTCTTACTGCACCATCCTTCTTTAAAGGAAATCTATGCATCTTGCCAAGGATGCAACCCTCACATGCATGACCCTCACATGCATGAGGAGGAGGTGACTCCAAAGGAGGCAATGCATCAACCATAGCATGCTTTTGAAGTGTCATTAAGCTGCCATAGCTCATGTGCCCATACTTGGCATGCCATAACTGCGCATTCTGCATGGCAGCAGTGGGAGTGCTCACTGAAAGTGCAAGATCGGATCTTTTCTCATATATGTCAAGCTGAAAAAGACCCCGATACAAAGTGCCAGACAACATCAAAGTATAGTCATTCTCTTTGTCTCTCACTGCACACTTAGCATCATCGAATAGAACCTAAAATCCTCCTTTATTGAGAGAGGACACTGAAAGCAAATTCTTCTTTATACTTGGCACATAAAGAACATGTGAAATTCTGAAATCTGTGCCGTCAGTGGATGTGAGGGTGATGTCCCCCACTCGACACACTGAACAAGAATAATTATTTGCACATGTCACCTTCTTTTTAGTAGGTGGATGATGCAGAGATACAAAAAGGCTCTTCTTAGAAGTGATGTGCTTAGAAGCACCACTATCAAAACACCAAGTATTCATTGTCTCATTGACACTGAGAGAGCATGCATCCTTTGAAGGATCATAACTGCAAGTCAAAAAAGCATATGGATCATCGTCAATAGTCGCTGTAGTATCTGAACTACCCACTGAAGAATTTGAAATGCAAGACAAAAAGGCATAGTGCTCTTCCACAAAGTTGGCTGTAACATCCCCTCCATCATGTGCATTGGGAGCTGATGCATCTGACACAGCCATACTTGAATCCCTTTTCTTTTCTTTAGCTATGCGCTTCTTGCATTCACCAATATAATGTCTTGGCTTCTTGCAGTAGTGACAAATGCCCTTCTTTTTAGGCTTATCCGCATCACCCTCAGCCTTATAAGAGGGCTGTCCTGAATCAGCTTTATGCTGATGTGCGGGCTGATCGGCATGTTGCTTTTGCTGCGTGTACGTAATACAGTACGGACGACGGCGTACAAAATGCAGGACTGGCTGTACGGCGCTGATGCAGCAGGAGTACGGTTCGCACATGCGGTGCTGACAGGTACGGACGACCGTGGCAAAAACGTACGGCGGTACGGGCAGCAGCTGGACAGAATCCGTATAGTCGTACGGACTGTACGGAATGGGTTGGGGCTGAACTTGAAGATGGAGCTTGCAGGAGGTAGGGAAAGAATGACCTGCTCTAATACCAAATGCAGGAGCAAGGTGAGCAATGAGCAAGATTGAGAGTGAGCAAAACGTAAGTGTACTGAATAGAATGAGTGAAGTACAAAGAAAGAGTAAGGGGTTTTGTCTAAGTGACAAAACCCTATCCTATTTACTAACCGTAGTTAGGGATTGGATTGTGGTTAGGGAAAAAAAACCTCAATGAGGGAAAAGTGCCCCTAACCTACTTATTACAATACATTGGCCACTGCCTAGAATATGATAATAATTATAATAGGGGGTTCTTTCCCTTCCCCTCCATTACTCCAGGAGATCTGCCTCACGGGAGGCATAAGTTTTTTCTACCAGGTCGGGCAAGGTTTTTGAGTCTACTTTCTCCTGTTGATGAGGATTGTTATTTGGAACATTAGTGCCTTAGTGATGTTCTTCATCGCCGTCGTGGAAGGCAACTAATTCGTCCCACAGATATTCTTTTTATCCAGGAACACACAGTGGATGGTAAAGATCATGCAAAGTCAGGTAAATTGCGTTTCAGTTATTTATTTCTTGGGCACTAGGAGAGGTCCGAGGAACTTGCATTTGAGTTTCAGATTCATTTCCTCCCCTTTTCTTGGGCATGGCATCATCACACCCTCTAGAGTCGAATGGATTTTACTTTATATTGATGGATGTAAGGTTAGCCTTCTTAATCTTCACACACTCAATAACAGAGTGAAGCGTGCCCTTTTTTGGAAGAAACTTCTGTTGTAGGCCCAAATTGCAAATTCATGGACTATTGGAGGTGACTTCAAGGTGGTGGAGTTGCCTGTAGGGAAGGGAAGGTGGCATCCAATCTCTTGAGAGAGCAGCTTGGGATGTTGTTCTTTTTTGTTTCAGGTGGCAAGGTTTCTTGGATAGATGATGCTTTTCACACTTTGCCTCGCTCGCTCCTATTTTCATGGTCAAATAAGAGATGTCAAATGTCCATCCATGCATGGATTGACAGATTCTATATTGACGATGGAGCATCAAATAGAGGTGGCTCTATTTGCATTTCTCCAGGGGTTTCAATCTTGGATCACTTCTTGGCAGTATGATGGTTTTTGAGCCTCGCTTGAGAGCCCGTTCTGTCAGTATCAGAATTTTTAGGGCTTTGTATGCAAAGGAGGGCTTTACAGCGGTGTTATAGATTGGGGTCTCTCATATGAAGGGTGTGGTGTCTTCGTCCTCACTTGAGGCAACGACCCTCTGTAGTATTAGTGATTTCTATCATACGATCGCGAGTACCAAGAGACATGAGATTCTTGGCCTCCTATAGCAGCTAGCAGCCTTGCAGAGGGAAGAATAGAGACGGCCTACAGTTGCTTGGATTCAGGAGCGCCTTGCTGTAGCAAGGGTTCATCAGCAGGTTTTATTAAATCAAAGAGTAAATAATGCCTTTCATGCACATGAGTCTTTTTGAATTCAGATGGGAGCAAGTTTCAATAAGCACTTCTTATCTACTCTTGGCTTGAGACATGGTAGAGAAAGTGTTTCTCAGCTACTTGACTCTGATGGGATTTTAAAGTAGAATCTGCCATCTTGAGTATTGTCACTGATTTTTATGTTTCCCTTCTTTTTGCAGATCTTACGATGCCTGTCAAAGATGATTGTTGACGTAGAGTCTATCATTTTAAGTTTGCACCCTTTTCTCCCAGATGTTATATGCAAACGAGCTTTGTGCATGGTCGAAGCATTTTTTAGGAGGCTTCGAAGTTGGCTATGCAAAGTGGTTAGGCGTCAGCCATTCTACTCTTGGATTTTGAGAAAGGTCTTTCACTATACAGATTAGCCCATAGCTAGGTGCTACTTGAGGGCTCAAAGAAGGGAGATTTCATATTTCGAGATCAGTCTGGATTGGGGGGTATCTTTGTCAGATACTTGGGCTGCTAGATCAGCGTGGGTATCTCTCCTTCACAACGGTTTACTCATGTTGGAGGGTATAAGGAGAAAACTCCTCTTTTCGAGTTCAGCTAGACTTGATCTTGCTTCAGATGGTAGTCGTTAACCAAGTATTATTGGCCATAGCTTAGATTACTTGTTCTTGTTGGTGCCACTCTAGGGAATGCTTCACTCAGCTCAAAAGGCTGATAAGGAATTTCTTGTGGAGTGAGCCTGATGGTTCTGTAGAACTAGAGCAGGAGTGACTTGGGAGACTTTGATTTCCCCCATGTGAGTATAGAGTGAGTGAGAGAGAGCAAGAAAGAGTGTGAGAGCTGGAAGCTTGGAAGCTGAAAGCTTAGTTGCAATAGAAGAGAGTGAGAGTACAACACACTGAAGGAAAAGATAAGGTTTTGTCCTAGTGACAAAACCTTAGTAGTCACTAACCATAGTTAGTGAACTAACTGCAGTTAGGGGGAAAAACCTCTTAAAGAGGGAAAAGTGCCCCTAACTAGCTTATTATATTACATTGGTCACTGCTGAATTATATCTATAATTCTAACACCCCCCTGCAGTGCCAATGTCATGTACAAGGCTGATCAATCACCAAACGGATATAAGTTCAGGGCACTGCGAAATGCCTCAAACTTTTCACGTGGTAGTGCTTTGGTGAAAATATCTGCAACGTTGTCATGTGTGGGCACAAAGATCATACTGATCTCTCTTGCATGCAACTTCTCTCTGACGTAGTGATAGTGAACCTCGATGTGTTTCGTGCGAGCATGAAACACTGGATTCTTTGCCACTGCAATGGCACTCTGACTATCAGTGAGAATTGGAGAGGGACCCTCCAAAGACAGATGAAGATCAGCAAATAGACGTCGCAGCCAGACACATTCAACTGTTGCTGTGAAAGCTGCCCTGTACTCAGCTTCACATGATGAGGTAGCCACTGTAGATTGTTTCTTGCTCAGCCATGAAATACAAGATTTACCCAAAAAGAAACAATTGCCACTAGTGGACTGCCTAGTGTCATAATCACCAGCCCAATCTGAATCACTGTAGGCATGCATCTGCAAGTCACCCCCCCTGGGAAATAGTAAGCCAAAAGACTTTGTGCCCTGCAAATAACGGAAGATGCGCTTAACTGCCTGCCAATGCATAGTTTTTGGGCTGTGCATGTACCTGCTCACCTGAGATACCGCAAACTGAATATCAGGTCTAGTGTTGCAGAGATATATGAGGCATCCAACAGCCTGACTGTAAAGTGTGGCATCAACTGATTCTCCTGCATCATGCATTGTGAGTTTCAGCCTCGGTTCCATAGGAGTGGATATGGGCTTACACTCTTGCATGTTAAATCTGTCCAAGAGTTTCTGAACACACTTGGACTGAGACATAACAGTGCCACGTCTCTCATGAGAGAACTGGATCCCCAAATAAAAGTGAAGCAGCCCCAAATCTGACATGTCAAAGTTGGTCTGCAAATCAGCTTTGAAATCTGCAATTTTTTCTTCATTGGACCTTGTGAGCAGTAAGTCATCGACATAAAGAAGGATGACTAAGATTTCCCCCCCATCCATCTTGATGTAGAGGGTGCTCTCAGTAGGACTATTGTGCAGCCCCTTGCTGGTCAAAAAGGCATGTATCTTGGCATACCATGCACGAGGGGCCTCTAAATACCCCTGTGCCAATGGCATGTTTACCCTGTGGCAAGTCCACAACATCCCAAGTCTGATTTTTTGCAATGGACTGCAACTCATCGTGCATGGCATTCATCCAATGCACATTATCCTTTGCCTCTTCAAATGTGGCAGGCTCTTCCTCATCAAGGAGAGTACCTGCATATGCTGATTCCACTGAATTAGCACCTTCCATGTGCCTTGCTGCAGTGCGAGTTCTGCCAGGTAACGGAGCTTCAAGTTTACTCTCCCTGAGAGTCTGTAACAGCCAGTTTGGGATTGTTTTTGCTGCATGTATATCTGCAATTTCTTGCTGCACCACCTGTTCCACTGCCTGTGGAGGGGGCAAGACATCCTGTGGCGGAACTGAAGCATCAGGAGGTTGCTGTAAATTCTGATTTGGATCAGAAAAATCAGCAGGGGAACCCAAAGCAATGGGTAGTAACCCCTCGAAGACATCCTCTGAAGACGAAGGCATTTGAAATTCAGCCTGAGTGTGAGCTGAATTTTCAGAAAATATCACATCTCTACTTACTATGATTTTGCGTGTAGCAGGATTGTAGAGACGATACCCCTTGCTTTCTGCACTGTATCCAACAAATATGCATTTGATGGCTTTATCTGACAATTTGTGCCTAAATTCAACTGGCACATGTGCATAGGCAAGGCATCCAAAGACTCGGAAGTGATCCACTGAAGGCTTCCTGTCATTCCAGACCTCAAAAGGAGTTTTTGTTTTTAAAGCCTTAGTGGGAGCCTTCAAAATGTAATTGGCACACATCAAACCCTCTAGCCAGAATTTATGAGGCATGTGTTTGCTTTTCAGCATACATCTGTCCATCTCCATGAGGGTTCTATTTTTCCTCTCAGCTTTGCCATTTTGCTGAGGGGTCAGCCTGACTGTGAGCTGAAGCACAATACCCTTGCCCTTGAGAAAAGCATTAAATTCTGCAGATAGGTATTCTCCATCTCTATCCGTGCGTAATGTCTGTATCCTGAGTCCGGTTTCATTTTCAACCATGGCTGAAAAGTGTTTAAACACCGTGAACACTTCAGATTTCTTTTTCAGCCCATAAACCCAAGTAAAATTGGAGTAGTCATCAATAAATGTAACAAAGTAGAGATGACCACCCAAAGACGGAGTCCTCATGGGACCACAGACATCACTGTGTATAAGCTGCAATTTGCGAACAGCTTTAACTGAACCATCCTTCTTGAAGGGGAATGTATGCATCTTACCTAAAATGCACCCTTCACAGGCATGTGGAGGAGGTATCGCAAGAGGTGGCAATGCATCAACCATTGAAAATTTCTGAAGTGTCATCAAGCTGTTGTAATGCATGTGGCCATATCTGGCATGCCATAATTCTGCATTTTGCATGGCAGCTGTAGGGGTAGAAACTGCCAGAGCATGGGCTGCTCTTTTCTCAAAAATATCAAGCTGAAAAAGTCCACGCAGCAGAGTACCAGATAACCTTAAGGCATAGTTAGCTTCCCTGTCTCGGACATCACATTTGTCATCCTCAAAGATGACCTGAAATCCCCCTCTGTTAAGAGTGGACACTGAAAGGAGATTTTTGGTTATGCCAGGCACATATTAGATATCTGAAAGTCTGAAAATTGAGCCATCAATGGCAGTGAGCTCAACCTCTCCTGTGCCACGTACTGAATATGAGGAGTTGTTGGCACAAGTGACTTTCTTACCAACAGGAGGTGGATGCAAGGAAGTAAAAAGACACTTCCTAGAAGTGATGTGCTTGGATGCACCGCTGTCAAAATACCATGTGTTCAGTGTTTCATTAACACTGAAAGCAGATGCATCTGTAAAAGAGTCAAAGCTGCAAGTCAAAAATGCATATGTATCATCACTGCAAGAGGCTATACTATCCCGAGCATCTGGAACAGCCAATCTAGAATCTGAAATGCAAGATAAAAAGACATAATCTTGACCAACAAAGTTGGTTGCAGCATCCCCACTGTCAGATGCATGAGGGGCTGAATCTGAAACAGCCATACCTGAGCTGTTTTTCTTTTCTTTTGCAAGCCTTTTCCTGCATTCTGCTATGTGATGACCTGGCTTTTTGCAATAGTGACAAAAACCCTTCTTTTTGGGCTTACTTGCATCATTTTTAGCCTTTTGTGAAGGCTGTCCTGACCCATTGGAAGGCTGATTTGCTGATGTCTTTGCCTGTCCCTTTGTTTTTGATTTAAATTTTGAGAGCATGGCTTGTTCACCTGCACGTGAAGCCAAATTTTTCCTGGTCTGCTCTTCCTGAAGCAGAAGTCCTATCAACTCATGAAAAGTGAGGGGATTTGCACCCCCCCTCAATGATAAGTTCAGCGAAGTGTGAAAGCTGAGATAAGACTCAGGAAGAGAATTCAGAGTGGTTGTAATCATTTCTGAATCAGGAATAATTTCATCTATGTTTAACAATTGCTCTCTGAGATCCTGTAGCTTTGTGAGGTGGACTGACATGGAGTCACCCTCCTCCATATGTGTATTGCTCAACTCTCTTTTTAAGAAAGATACCCTGGCATCATTCCGTGCTGCATACATGCTTTCCAAGATATCCCACGCTGCCCTGGAGGTCTTACACGACTGGATATGCGGAATGATAGATCTTTTCACTGAAAGAGAGATGCATGACAAAGCTAAGGCATCCCGTGAATCCCATCTCTTCTGCTCTGGAGTATTGACTGTAGCTGCACCAACAACTTGTCCTGCAGCTGCACCCTGTGCACGACCTCTTCCACCTCCTTGCTGAGGAGGGGTAGCAGGTGCAATATCTGCTGGTCGGATCTCATCCCCATTGACATAATCCCATAGATTTCGAGAAATCAGAATATTACGTACCATGAAACTCCAGAGGGAGTAGTTGGTACCATCCAACTTGTCTTCTTGTGAAAGACCACCAAACGGAAACTCATTCTGATTTTGATGGGCCATTTTTGAGAAAAAGATTGAAGCAGATACAGAGCTGAATTCCCTTACTGGGAATGGAATGCACAACTTCCAAAAAACACAGCCGAGCACGGGCTGTAAATGCAACTTAGATTTCTGTACTTGCACTGTCAGAAATCTGTCCAAGCATCAAAAACTCTCCAAAATCTGCCAAAAGTGCTTCAAACACTCCAAGAAAGGCAGTATGTACTGAATACTCCAAAAAATGCTCTCTCAACACAAAAGCCCCAATTTGTGGCTTGAAATTGCAGCCAAAAAGGAGCAAAATTACTAAAAGCCCCAAATCTGCAATTTTTGAACAAAAGCCCCAAATTTCAGACTAGATCTGCAGATCTGTCTGTAAAAGCCCCAAATTTTAAACAAAATCTGCAATTTTGCTTCAGATGTAGCTCCAAAACTGCACAATGATTGCAATGTCTGCAATATACAAAATGCCCCAAATGTACTCCCAAACAATTGAACCAAACTATGGTTTTCTGCAAGATGTGCCTGCCAAAGAACACCTGTGGCTGAAGGCAACCTGTGTAAATCTGCAAATACAGATCTGAAAGTACAGAAATGCACGCAAATCTAGGAAGGGTACAAGTGGTACGGTACAGTACGGACTGTACGGTACAGTACGTACGGTCTGTACGGCAAGTACGAAATTGTCAGCGTAGGTACGGAATCCAACTGTACGGCCAAATTGTACGGATGTTGCAGCGCAGGTACGGTTGCTGCACGGAATATGTACGGACGATGTACGGCGCTGCAACGGAATATGTACGGACGATGTATGGCGCTGCAACGGAATATGTACGGACGATATACGGCGCTGCAACGGACCTGTACGGACAATGTACGGCAGCATTACGTCGAATTCCGTACAGTCGTACAGACTGTACGGATGAGTTGGAGCAAGCTGAAACGTGAAGCAAAGGGGTGGTGCTTGAAGGGAGCAGGGAGCCCGAAGCTCTTGAACCCGCTCTGATACCAAATGTGAGTATAGAGTGAGTGAGAGAGAGCAAGAAAGAGTGTGAGAGCTGGAAGCTGAAAGCTTAGTTGCAATAGAAGAGAGTGAGAGTACAACACACTGAAGGAAAAGATAAGGTTTTGTCCTAGTGACAAAACCTTAGTAGTCACTAACCATAGTTAGTGAACTAACTGCAGTTAGGGGAAAAAACCTCTTAAAGAGGGAAAAGTGCCCCTAACTAGCTTATTATATTACATTGGTCACTGCTGAATTATATCTATAATTCTAACACCCCACATAGGGGATTGCTAGACTTTTCAGTACTTTTGTTCCTTCCCCATTCTTCATCACGTGGAGCTCGTGTTGACTATGGCAAGCAATGGAAGCTCAAAAATGGAGGCAAGAAGGAGAAAAACGAGATGGTGTAATAGATTGCTGCAAAACTAAGAGTTAAGGCTCAAGGGGTAGCCAACATAACAAAACCCTAGGGCTAACTGTCCTAACTGGACTAAGTGTCTTAACTGACCTAGGTGGTACATGTACTAATTGTACCAATAGTCCTAACTGACTATAACTAGGCCTACAACGCACATACCAAGGAATAAGTGGCACCTATGGATAGCCCATAGAATGGCCTACAAACCCTCCTCCATGGTATGGGCTGAAGTATCCTAGACATGGCTCATGATCCTAAATATCTAATGTCATGGTTGCACATGTTCGTCCTGTAGGGATAGGCAACCTATGACTGTACAGAGTACAACAAATCAACTTACAAAAGGTACTAAGTTTGAAGCTTGCCGAAAAGCCTCAAACTTAGGTCGAGGTAGAGCCTTCGTAAAAAGATCTGCCAAGTTGTCTTCAGTGGGAACATAAGACAACTCAATATCACTGCTAATAATCGCTCTCTGACATAGTGATAGTGAACCTCAATATGCTTTGTGGAAAACAGGATTCCGTGCAACAACCAAAGCACTTTGACTATCAGTCAAGATGATAGGAGGAGCAGTCTCACATGCACAAAGATCTGCAAGTAGCTTCCGAAGCCAGACACACTCCATTGTAGCTGTAAAAGCTGCTCTGTACTCAGCTTCACAGCTAGAAGTAGCAACTTCTCTGCTTCTTGCTGAACCAAGAAACACATGAAGTACCAAGCATAAAACTGTTGCCACTATGTGACACACGAGTGTCCGAATAACCAGCCCAATCACTATCAGTGAATCCATGCATGACAAGTGAAGTATCAGCCCCATAAAGAAGGCCTAAATGCTGAGTGCCTTTGAGATATCTGAAAACACGCTTCACGGTGCATGCCAATGGTGCATAGATGGGCTGTGCATATATCTGCTCAACTGTGCGACAGCATACTGTAGATCAGGTCTCATATGGTATAGGTAAATCAAACAACCAACTGCTTGTTGATAGAGAGTGACATCACATGCACCGCTGCCATCCTCAGAAGAGAAGTGAAAACCAGGCTCTAATGGTGAGGATAATGGCTTGCAATCCTCAAAACTGAAAATGCTGCAAAAGCTGTCCAATGTACTTGGATTGTGACATCAAAATGCCCCCTTCACTGCTAGCAAATTGGATGCCCGGATAGGAGTGCAGAAGACCAAGATCAGACATAACAAATGTCTGCTGCAAATCAAGTTTAAAATCTGCAATTTGCTGAGCATGTGTCCCAATCACAAGCATGTCATTCACATAGAGGACTAAAATCAGCAAATCTGTCCCACGCTTGCGGATGTAAAGGGTAGGCTTTGTAGGTATGTTCTGAAAGCCAAGTGTGAGCAAATGAGTATGAATCCTGGAATACCAAGCCCGAGGTGCCACTTCAATCCATAGAGGGCTTTTTTCAAGCGGCATACCTTGCTTTCAGAACCTCCAACCTCAAAGCTAGGAGGTTGGGAAACATAGACCTCATTCTGCAAATGCCCATGAACGAAAGCTGTCTTGATATCAAGCTGATGTATCTCCCAACGAAAGTGGGCAGCAAAGGCAATAACAATGTGAATAGTAGTGATCCTGGAAGTGGGAGCAAAAGTCTCCTCAAAGTCAATGCCATGCTGTTGAGCATAGCCCTTAGCAACAAGACATGCTTTGTAACTATCCACTGAATCATCAGCTTTCCGTTTGATTTTGTAAACCCACTTAGTTCCAATGGCATTCTTGCCAGGAGGCAAATCACACAATTCTCAAGTGTTATTATGATGGATAGAATCCAATTCAGCTTGCATGGCCTTCATCCAACAATCATTCTGAAAGGCATCTTGATGACATAATGGTTCTTAAGAACATTGCATGCTGTAGCAACCAAAGCATAAGCAACGAAACTAGCATGCTCTTTTCGGATACCTGCTCTAGTACGTGCTGGCAGAGGAGTATCTTGTTTGCTGTCTTTTAATGTATCAAGGAGCCAACGGGGTACCTTTTTGGGATTTCAAGGCGAAAATCCAAGGTGAAGTCATCAATAAAAGTTACAAAATAATATAACCCCCTAAGAGCTGCAACCCTCATGGGTCCACAAACATCACTATGAACCAGATAAAGCTTGCGTGAAGCACCAACTCTCCCATCCTTGGGAAACGCAGCACGGTGTATCTTACCAAGCAAGCATGGTTCACAAACATGCTTTGTAGGCATATGCATTTTGGGAAGATCAACCACCATACTCTCCTTATATAACTTCACCTAGGCTCCAAAATTGAGGTGTCCAAACCTCTCATGCCACAAATGGGTATCTGCCATGGTAGAATCAAGAGCAAATGCATGTGCATCTGCAAGTGCAGCATCATCATCCAAACATATGTCATAAGCATCAAGTCTATAAAGACCTCTAGTCAATGTGCCAGTCAAGACCATGGTAAAGGCATGTGTAGCAGCATACATTGCACACCTAACACCATAAAAAAGAACCTGAAAGCCACGTATAGCAATGGCTGAAATAGAAATGAGGTTCTTATGAATTCCTGGAACATAAAGCACATGCATGCTCTAGAGTAACAATACCACCAGAGACAGAAGTAAGAGCAACTTGCCTAATACCTTTCACAGTATAGGATGCATTATTGGCACATGTGACACTGCCCCCCTAGATGTATGCTCTAATGAGCTGAATAACTTCTAGTAGGAAGTGATGTGCTTGCTAGCACCACTATCAAAAAACCAAGCATCATGAACATCTGAAACTGCCATACAAGCATCATGAATATCAGGATTATACTGACATGTAATGAAGAAAGCCCAATGCTGGTCTTGTGCAAAATTAGTGGACTCATGTCGATCTTCTGCACTAGAAGAACCAGATACTGCAAGACCAGACTCTTTCTTCTTTTTTTCAGATGCAATGCACTTCCTGCATTCAGAAATATCATGCCCAGGTTTCGTGCAATAATTACATCTCTTCTTCTTTTTATTATCCCCTGAAGAAGAGGCACCATGTGAATGATCAGCATGGGAATGAGAGGGTTTACCAGCTGAACCCTTGCCTTTACCTTTGTGTTTGTGATGAGCAGCAAATGCTTGATCACTAGCCATAGGAGCATTGCGATTCGCACGACTTTGCTCTTCCTGAAGAAGACGAGCAACCGGCTGATCAAATGAGGAGTGATTGGCATCACCCCCTGCAACCAACCTCAATGTAGTAGCAAAGCTTTGATAAGAATCAGGGAACCCATCAAGGGTATTAAGAACAAGCTGAGAATCAAGCATAATCTTATCAATGTTGACCAACTGCTCTTTCAAATCCTTCACATTAGTGAGCTGAAGAAGAACCAAAGGCGGCAGGTGCAGCACCAGGCGTGGCACTACGTGTAGGCTTGGCCTCAGAACGTGAAACAATATGCCATAGATTCTTGGCGACCAAAACATGTTCCATCATGTATGACCACATGTGATAATTGGTGCCATCAAGCTTGTCATCATCCCCAAGCATCCCAAACAAATCATCCTTGCCGCTAGACATGGTGTTGAAATTGGAGACAAATGCACCAAGTGGCAAAGCAAATGAGAGAAAGGCAACCTCTCAAAATCAAGTGACAAAACTCTGCCCAAGCTTCAAAGCTTATGCTTGCAAGAGACTCTGCTGTCCCAACGTGTATTTATTGCAAGAAAAATCCCCAAAAGGCAACACGAGGCCTTCCAAGGCAACACGGGGCCTTTCCAAAATGCAAATGAAGCAGAAATTGGAAAGAACCAATGCAACAACGGCTTACCCAATGATGTAGCTCAAAAGGACAGCAATTTAAGGCTCTAAATGCGAGCAAATGAGGGCTGGAAATGAGAATTACAACAAGAGAAAGTGCTTCCACGAGGAGGAGTGTTACGCTCAAGTCGAGGTAACATGACCTCGGAAGGGTCGGTCGACATTTTCCTTTAAAGGATCAATGTTTGTATTATATTTGTTGGGCTTTACGTAAATGATCAGAAAGGAATTAAAGTCAAGGTCCTTGGTGAGGGTCTTATAGCACTAGACTAGGTGGATCTAAGGCTAAAGGGTCTAAATGCATTAAATGTGCCAAGGGGCAAATGATTCAATGGTACCCCAAGAGAGGGGTAAATGATGCATTTAGGAGGTACCTTAGAATGAAGACATGTGGCATACTAGATCCATCTAGGGAATTGTGGGTTGCGGTATTCAGCTTGCAGGTCCTTCTCACGTTTTGATTATTGAAATGAGCTTGCTGAACTAGAGAATGGTTGGGTGGTTATTCGTAGTGCTATCACCTGTTAATTGGGGTTCGTCCAATTCGTGGCCACGAATAAGCTGTAAATTTTAGTCGTATCATTTGGTATCAGAGCTAAGTCAAGCTAGATCATGGGTTCATCTCAAAACTCCGCGTTGGCTGTTGTACCCGATCAATATTCCAAATCGACGTCAAAACGAATGATGATTGCGTGACTTGAGTGCGATTCGACGTTTTAATCATAAAGGGATTCAAACATTTGGCATACGAACTGCGCGTGTAAGGGAATTGCCAGGAGTTTGTAATTCAAGGAAGCGATACGTGTGTGGGCTCGGCTTTGCTAGCAAAGTCATGGAAATGAAGAAATCGTCCAACGGAAGTTTTTCTGGTCGGATGTCTGACCGTAGTTCCGATATCATTGAGACCTGGTTACACAAATGGGACGAGGCCTTCGCCATTTGTGAAATCAGGAATGATATGAAGAAAATCCGCGAGACCACCCATATGTTTAATGAGGCAGCGGATAGATGGTGGATAAAACAACAGAAAGATGAAGTGGCATCCACTACTTGGGAGGGGTTTAAAAAGGAATTTAGAAAACACTTCTTACCTCCTGACGAAGCATCCCGAGCTTGGGATCAGTATCGAAACCTTCGTCAGAGAAATTTATCAGTGGCGGAATACACTGATAAGTTCAGAGAAAGTGTAATAAAGGTTGATGAACCTCTACCTCAGTCAATCCAAGTAAAAGATTTTATCTTTGGATTGAATGATCGGATAAAGATGGAAGTTCGGGCTAAGTATGCGAACATGCTAGATGAAGCAATTGCCATAGCCCTGAACTATGAGGATGCAAAAGGGAACAGACCAAGTGGGTTTGTGCAGGTTGGGACTCAATATGGGTACCCGAAGAAAACTGGGTTTAAGAAGAAGTGGATTAGCAAAGGGAGTGCCTCACAGCCTAGTGGTCAAGCTAAGCAGGCGAAACCAGTTGAGACTCCTAAATCAAGTACCACCATTGGAATGAAAAGAAAAGTAACACCAATGGCAGCCCGAGCTTGGTCGAAGTCTTCTTTGAATCCAGAGCAAAGGGAAAAAGCGAGGAGAGAAGGCTTGTGTTTTGGATGCCTTCAGCCTCATTAGTGGAAAGATTGTCCACGAAACAAAGATCGTCGGATGGCTGAGATGATGGTCTCAGAATGCGACGTGGAAATGGAGGGAAGTCCCAGAGCAGAACAGATGCAGATTCAGCTAGCGGGATCTTCTCAAAGGTCAGTACCTATTTTGTTATGTGTGTCTGTTGCTAAGTTAGTAACTAGTGCACCTGATAATATTCTGTCAAAGCCTGCAACAACGGGGTATACAGCCTTTAATGATACGGAGTTAATTAAGATGAAAGGGCAAGTAGCTAATCATGATGTCATTGTGTTGTTTCACTCAGCGTCAACGCACAATGTAATTAACTCCAAGCTTGTAAAGAGGCTGAAACTAATGACTAGCCCATCTGACTATGCATATACAGTCAGAATGGCAGATGGAAGTTCAACTGAAGTATGGGACCAAAGGGTTACCCAGTTGGAGCTTCGAATTCAGGACTATGCTGAGAAGCTTGATTTTGAAATAACTAAGCTTGCTCATGCAGACTATGGCATTCTAGGAAGAATCCAGCCATAGATTGGAAAAAGCACATTTATCAATTCAAGATGAATGATGTGCTGTATGTCTTACGAGGTGAAAAAGATATACCTCAAGGACCGTTGGTTTCCGTAATGGAAATTTAAAAAGCTCAAGAAGAGTTTTTGTTTCTTTGTACAGCATCGGTAGAGCCGATTGATGATTCTTCGGCTAGTACCGATGTTGCTCAAACTGGAGAGATGGCCAAGCTGGCTGATCAAATAACGGAGGAGTTCTCTGATTGTTTTACGATGAGCTACCTTATGGGTTACCTCCAGAGCGGAATGTTCAGCATAAGATTGAACTAATCCCGGGGGCAGAACCTGTAAATAGACCTCCCTATAGGTTGAGTTTTACTGAAGAGGCGGAGATACGAAGACAACTGGAAGAATACCTCAAGTTGGGACAAATTCAACCAAGTTTCTCACCTTTTGCTTCGCCAGTGATATTAAAGAAAAAGAAAGATGATACTTTTCGCCTCTGTATAGATTACAGAGCATTGAATAATATTACTATTAAGCACAGCTATCCGATGACTTGGATCGATGATTTGCTAGATGCATTACATGGGCCCGTAATTTTCAGTAAGATAGATCTTAAATGTGGCTACCATCAGATCCGTATTAGAGCCGAGGATGTGCATAAAACCGCTTTTAGAAGCAGGTTTGGATATTATGAGTTTTTGGTAATGCCGTTTAAACTTACTAATGCTCCAGCTACATTCGTCATGCTTATGAACGATTTACTATATCCATATATCGGAAAGTTTGTAGTACACTTTATTGACGATATTCTAGTATTCAGTAAAAGTATTACTGAGCATCACAAACACTTAAGAATAGTGTTCAGTACTTTGAGGAAAGCCAGTCTTTATGTAAATAAAAAGAAAACTATACTGTGTATGGTAAGACTTGAATATTTAGGATTCCTAATTACTCATGAGGGGGTAGAAATGGATCCAAAGAAAGTGGCTGCGATACTGACTTGGCCAATCCCTCAGAGTTTGACCGCTTTGCGATCATTCTTGGGATTTGTCCAATTTTATCGAAGGCATATCAAAGGATATTCTGAAATAGTATCGCCATTGACTGATCTGACCTCAGATAAAGTACCTTTTATATGGGGACATAATCAACAGGAAAGTTTTAACACCATAAAACAAGCTGTGGTCTCAGGACCGGTGTTAAAAATAGTTGATCCCCAGAAACCGTTTTTTCTTGAAACCGATGCAAGTGGCATTGCGGTAGGAGCAGTTCTCCTCCAAGAGGGAAGGCCAGTAGCCTTTGAAAGCAAGAAGCTTTCTCTCTCTCAACGAAATTGGCCAACTCATGAATTAGAGTTGTATCATGTTGTCCATGCTCTGAAAACATGGAGACATTATTTGTATGGATCAGAGTTTTATGTTGATGTTGATCATGATACTCTGAAACATTTTTGTAAATAACCCGACTTGAGAGGCCGCCAAGCTAGGTGGGCATAACTCATGCAGGAGTTTGACTTGACGATTCGGTACCGAAGAGGGAAGGATAATAAAGTTGCTGATGCGTCGTCACGCATTATGCATAATATGAGTTTCACGGTATTAGAGAGTGCTCTAATGACCGAGATTAGAGAAACTCAAAAGGTGGACGAGTTCGTCCAGAGCCTTTGGCCTAAGGCTCATGTATTCAAACCCGGGCAGAAGGATGATCTGGTATCCAGAAAAGGCCAAACTTATGCAAGATATGCCATAAGGGATGGTATGCTGAAAAGAAATGGCAAGGTAGTAGTACCTAATCAGAATGATCTCAGGCAGAGAGTCATTCAACAATGCAATGATAGCCCATGTGTGGGACATCCAGGAGTCGAGAAGACATATGATCTCGTGAGACGAGATTTCTTTTGGCCAAAGATGAAAAAGCATATTCATGAATATGTGACACGTTGTTTTTCGTGTCAGGTAAGTATGGCAGAGCGGGTGAAGCCACCCGGACTTTTATAGCCCTTGGAAATACCACTAGGTAGGTGGGAGAGCATTTCCATGGACTTTATTGTAGGTCTGCCTACGACACAAGGTGGATATGATTCTATCCTTGTGGTGGTTGATTGTCTTACCAAGATGGCTGACTTCATTCCAACTAGAGAGTCTGTTAGTGCCCCGCAAGTGGCGGATTTGTTTATTAGACATATATTTCGTTTGCATGGACTACCTAAATCCATAGTGTCAGACAGGGATGTCAATTTTACTGGTCATTTTTGTACTGCGGTGTTTGAGACACTAAGGACTGAGTTGGGAATGAGTAGTGGGGATCATCCAGAAACGGATGGTCAGACGGAAAGAATCAACCAAATCTTAGAGGATATGCTTAGAGCATATGTGTCATTGAGGCAACATACATGGGACAAGTGGTTGCCATTGTTAGAATTTGCCTACAATGATAGAAAACATTCCTCTACAGGGTTCAGCCCGTTTGAGCTGAACTATGGTTATAGACCAGCGAATCGAACTACAATTGGAGTACCTCAGAAAGTGCCTAGTGCCGCGAACTTTGTGGTTCAGATGCGGGAGATGCTAGCACTTGCGAGAGCTAACATCTGCCAAGCTATGGATAGAGCTAAGGCATATGCATATGAAAACAGATCGCTCGAGAATTGAAGGAAGGAGAAAAAGTTTTTCTCAAAATTCCTTCGCACTCAAAGTCTTTGACTGCAGGAGAGTGTGCTAAGTTATCACCTCAATATTGTGGGCCATGGTTAATTCTAAAAAGAATAGGCAAGGTAGGAAGATATTTACGGTGTTGGTTGCATGGCATGGTTTACCTCTATCAGAAGCTACCTGGGAATATGTATGCCAGTTACGGAGAATGTTCCCAGGCTTTATCATCGAGGACGCTGATGCCTGAAGAGGGAAGGAATGTTACGCTCAAGTCGAGGTAACATGACCTCGGAAGGGTCGGTCGACATTTTCCTTTAAAGGATCAATGTTTGTATTATATTTGTTGGGCTTTACGTAAATGATCAGAAAGGAATTAAAGTCAAGGTCCTTGGTGAGGGTGTTATAGCACTAGACTAGGTGGTTCTAAGGCTAAAGGGTCTAAATGCATTAAATGTGCCAAGGGGCAAATGATTCAATGGTACCCCAAGAGAGGGGTAAATGATGCATTTAGGAGGTACCTTAGAATGAAGACATGTGGCATACTAGATCCATCTAGGGAATTGTGGGCTCTGGTATTCAGCTTGCAGGTCCTTCTCATGTTTTGATTATTGAAATGAGCTTGCTGAACTAAAGAATGGCTGGGTGGTTATTCGTAGTGTTATCACCTGTTAATTGGGGTTCGTCCAATTCGTGGCCACGAATAATAAGCTGTAAATTTTAGTCGTATCAAGGAGAGCACCTAGAAATGAAAAGAAAGAGATCCAATGCAGGGGAACTCACAGCCCGAGGCAAAGGGATGCCAAAAGAGGAAGAATGGGCTCAAGGAGTGGACTCCAGATCACTTCAACAAGCTCCAAAGAGCTTCAACAGCCGGCACACAGCTCAAGGCAGCAAGAAAACCACTCCAAAGGGCTTCAACAGCCGGCATGCAGCTCGAGGCAGCACTAGGCAGCTCCGAATTGAAGAAATGAACACCAAACAGGCTGCAAAGGCTTCCGTACAGGTAGTTAATGCACCGTACAGCAGTCCGTACTGCTGTGCGGACCACACGTGTGTAATAAATGCAACAGTTGGTACACCTATGCTATGACTCCGTACAGATCCGTGCAGCTTCAGCCGGCACGAAATTCAATGTAACAGGTCGGTACAAGACCCGAAATGCAGTAAATGCTGACGTGGGTGGTTCGTACAGTCCGTATGGCTGTACGGAACCACATGTGAGAGGCCGTACGGTTGCAAAAAAGCTTGAGGCAGGTGCTGCAGGTCCGAAATGCTGCAAATGAACCAGAATATAGCCGAAATGAACAGCTAGAGCACCGAAGACTCAAATTCCAGCGATGGAACTCCTCTTAATGGCCTCAAATCACTCCAACTAGCTGCAAATGCCTTGGAAAATGAGCTGTCCAGCAGGAATGAGAGCTCAAGAGGGTACCAAACAGCTTGGGAAAGCTGTCAATGGCTAAGGGAATGAATTCCCGACCTGCTCTGATACAACTGTTGGCTATGGCAAGCAATGGAAGCTCAAAAATGGAGGCAAGAAGGAGAAGAACGAGATGCTGTAATAGATTGCTGCAAAACTAAGAAGGGGGAGCCAACATAACAAAACCCTAGGGCTTGAAGGTACGGACTGTACGAAGAGAGAGAGAGAGAGTGCAGGTACAAGACGAGTCGATAGAGAAGTCACGTCAAAACTTAGATAAGATGAAGAAACACAAGTACAAAGTACTTGTACCTAGACCTAGGACTAAGTGTCCTAGGTGTCACATAGGACTAAGTGTCCTATGTGGCCTAGAAGGCACTAACACTATAAACTCCATGGGATGGGCTGAAGTACTTTGGAAACGTCTCAGAATACCTGGTAGTTTCTAGTCATGGTGGCACATGTTCATCCAAAAGGATATAGCCACCTATGAATGTACAAGGAATGTCAGATCATGTAACAAAGGGAACCAAGTGTAAAGCCTGTCAGAAGACTTCGAACTTGGGACGAGGAAGTGCCTTTGTAAACATATCTACGATGTTGTCCTTTGTGGGAAGATAGGACAACTCTCTGTCTTTTGCTGACAACCGCTCCCGAACAAAATGATAGTGAACTTCAATATGCTTGGTACGCGCATGAAACATTGGGTTACGCGCAATGGCCAAAGCACTCCGGTTGTCAGTGTAGACAATAGTGGAGGATGTTTGGCAAATACCAAGATCTGTAAGTAACTGTCGAAGCCAAACACACTCTACTGTAGCGGTGAAAGCTGCCCTGTACTCAGCCTCACAGCTAGACGTGGCAACTGTCGGTTGCTTCTTGCTGAGCCAAGAAATACATGAATTGCCAAGCAAAAAACAATTGCCAGTATGTGACACTTTGGTGTCGGAACATCCTGCCCAGTCACTATCCGTGTAAGCATGCATGGTAAGTGAACCCTGATCACCGTAGAAGCGGGCTAAATCCTGAGTGCCTTTGAGATATCTAAAGACTCTCTTCACTGCCTGCCAATGCTGTGAACTGGGCATGTGCATGAATCTGCTGAGCTGAGATATTGCATACTGCAAGTCAGGTCTGGTATGACATAAATAAATAAGGCATCCAACAGCCTGCTGATAAAGAGTGATATCACATGGTGGGCTCCCATCATGAGCTGAGAATTTGAATTCAGCCAGGGTCCACTGGAGTAGAGATTGGCTTGCAATCCTCAAACTGAAAACGATCAAGGAGCTGTCCAATATACTTGGACTGAGACATCATGATACCCCCCTCAACATGAGCAAACTGAATGCCCAAATAATAATGGAGCCGTCCCATGTCTGACATGTCAAAAATCTGCTGCAAATCAGCCTTGAAGGCTGCAATTTGCTGAGTATCTGGGCCCGTGATAAGCATATCATCCACATATAAAATCAGCACTAAAAAATCAGATCCACTCCCACGGAAATAAAGAGTGGGTTCTGTGGGACTATTCTGAAAACCAAGGGATAGTAAGTGTGCATGAATTTTGGCATACCATGCCCTGGGTGCCTTGAAATTTTTGCAAATGTGACCCAATGTATGCAAATCTGACCCAATGTCCTGCAAATGTAACTGAATGTCTTGCAATCCGACCCAATGTACTGCAATTTAAACAAGAAATTGCAGACTAAATCCCAAAACTCCAATATTCTTTCAAGAAATTGCAATCAAAGGAGGTGAAAGGAAATGAAAGCCCCAAATTTTCCAATGTCCTGCAAATCAGCAAAATCCCCAAATTTCAGACTGATGGTATGAAGTACGGTGGCTGTACGACTGATCTGTACGGTGGTACCACTGTAGGTACGACCCTGTACGGTGGCTGTACGAAATAGCGCAGAGTACGACGCCGACGGATGTACGGCGACCTTCGATGCAGATGTACGGCGATGATGCAGAGTACGGCACCGACGGGTGTACAGCGACCTTCGATGCAAATGTACGGCGACGACGCAGAGTACGGTGCAGAGTACGACGCCGAAAGATGTACGAGTGAAGCAGGTCTGCTCACGTACGGACTGTACGATGCATATACTGTAGGCAGTACGGTACAGCACTGAAGGTACGAGAGATTGTGGAAGCTGGACGCCTGAATATTGGATAGCAGCTGAAGAGCCTCGAACAGGCTGGGAATTTATCGACCAGCAGGGCAGAAAACTCTCCAACGAGCAATGGAGGACTCAGGGCTGAGGAGAGCTAGAAGGCTAGAGCAATACCTGCTCTGATACCACTGAAGGTACGGACTGTACAAAGAGAGAGAGAGAGAGTGCAGGTACAAGACGAGTCGATAGAGAAGTCACGTCAAAACTTAGATAAGATGAAGAAACACAAGTACAAAGTACTTGTACCTAGACCTAGGACTAAGTGTCCTAGGTGTCACATAGGACTAAGTGTCCTATGCGGCCTAGAAGGCACTAACACTATAAGTGCCTACACTTATGCCTACAAGGCACATACCATGGCCTATAGGGCATCACTAGAACCACCAGAAGATGGCCTACAGGGCTAACTCCCCTAACTGGACTAAAAGCCCATAGAATGGCCTACAGCTCGATGGCTTGGCTTGGTATGACTCTTCTTCTGCTCTTTCGGTTCGACGACAATTAGTTGAGTCATGCTCTTTGGATGATGACAAATGTTCGCCTTTCTCGTTACATACCTGCACTACCTTAGTGGACACTTTTTGGAAGATCTTAACGAGCATTTCTACATGGAGATCCACATGGGCAAACACTGTACAGTACATATGATGATGTCCATTTGGCTGAACATGCAGGGGTCTTCAAGGGTGGCCTCTGCCAAGAGGATTAGCTTCCTTAGGGAGTTCCCTTTTTTCTTAGCGTTTACCATAGGTTTGAGGTGGCATTTTCAGCCTTAATCTTGGTGCTTTACTAGCTCTCTTGATGAGCAGGTTGTTTACCCGTTCAGGTTATTTTGTGTTTCATACTATCCATGATGTACTTTTGCCATGAGCATTGATGTTGGGGCTTTTTCATACTTAATAGAGGTCTTTTCATTGAAAAAAATAAATAAAATCCATATTGTGATTGCAATGGTTTACATTTGGGATGTCTCTTAAAGTAAACGTTCAGTGTTTAATACGTATAATGACCACTAGTATCATGGATGCTTTAATTATAGTGAAACAGACCTTGAGGCTTTGGCTTGATGGGGCTTCAACTTCATACAATGAGTCAAGGCTGGTTGCCTGTTTCTTGTGCACTTGTGAAACATTTGCAACTAGAACTGGTGTATTTCTTCATCATCCCAAGCTTCTCTCTCATGCTTATCTATTGTTCTTGTCCAGGCGCTTGAGTCCATAAGAAAAGTGGATCCGTGTATTTGCTTTGTCAACTTATCGTGTTGTCTCATATTCTTAAATCTTGATTGAAATTTTAATATACAACCCTAGTGCATAGGGCTATATCTCTCTTGGTTGCAAGAGCTTAAGAATCTAAGTACACCTTAGAAATATTTGGGTACTCTAATATGACCACATGTGAGGCTTATGTGCTAACTTACCAGCTCCACTTTGATTATGACCTCGAATATGCCTTTAAGTGTTGTCTAAGGTACCCAAGTTTATAAGGATACAAAAGGGAGGAGGATAAATTGGCGGGGTTGTAAGATAAATGGGTTCTTATAAAATTGAAATTCTAGAAGACCGACATCAAGTCATGTATGTCAACAAGAGAAGATAATGTGAAGAGCTTATGGTGATTCAAATGTAACAATTTACATCCAAAGTATATCAAAAGCTTGGCTATAAAATTAAATAGGCTGTAATAATAGGTGACACCCATCAATTGCTCATTAATTCCTTAACTCCTAGATAAATTAACTGAATAAGAATCAAACAAATAATTGTACCTCGCAAAATTAAGACTAGCAAGTGCTTGTATTTTTGTTTAACAAGCATTTGCTAAAAGAACATGCTTTTCTCAAACTTGGAGGGTCTCCCACAAAACAAGTGCCTTTCTTTTGAAGTAATTACAAGTGCTTCTTTATATTTGCTTGTCATCGTCATGATTCTCTTGCAAGCCCTTCTTACAAAAGTTTTTGTAAGAAATCCTAATAATCTAGTATCATTATTGAGCTAAGGAGTAGAAAGAGATTGTAATGATAACATAAAACAATAATCCAAATTGAATCTAATGTTTGAAGTGTAGACTTTGTGATCCAAACAATGAGCCCTTGTTGGAAAAGGTTTGTTTCCCAAAGGGTGTGTGCATTTAGAGTTGTGTACCTCTTGTGAGGGGGTTCTTCTGATGCTACAAGTAGAATTGTGATCCTCATGAAAGTACGTGCCTCTTTGGTATAGTTGCAACTCCTATGAGGGGTTGTGCTACATGGAAGCTTCTTGTCAAAAGGGCATATCCTTTCATGTCTTGTTGATGAATCAAGCATCCGTAATAACTATTTTGAGCTCCATGTTGTGTGACGTGTCTCTAGAGCATGTCTAATCGATTGCTGCTGCTGTCCTTGACTCCTCTCTATAGGACATACTCAAGGACAACGTGAGGTTGCATGTCGCCTAGATGTTGCAATGACAATATCCCTTATAGTGTGAGTACTCTCCCAACGCTTGTGTCCGTTCTTCTTGGTCTGTCTAGGTCTTGGCGTCTCCTGACTATCTCGTCGCGTGTGGAGAGTTTTTTATCTCCTTTTGTCTATGGCCGCTTCCCATGGTGGATCTCATGAGTCTAGACTTGAAGAGTGTAGTACATTTTTTGCCGCTGCAGTCAATGTTGCTCATATCTATATATCCATGGGTAAAAAGGCGATGCTACCTCCATCAAATCTCACAGTATCTGAGACATCGTATCAGGACATGCTTCTCCATCTCCACCTCATGCGTGTCACAAAGTTTACAGAGCCTCAAGTCTCTACTGTGTCGAGTAGGTGCAATCTCATGCTCTGCCTCGATCTGAAACTTGTGGTGACCCATGGTGATTTGTACTGCATGCGAAGGTAAGCCTCTAGGTACCCTGGGTATCTAGATGAATCCATCCTCGCTTAGATGAAGGAATGCTCTCCATAGAAGGCAATCTTGGTCGCCATTGGTTGCAAGGGAGATATCCATGTCTGATGGATGTATAGTAATTCTTGTGATGGGTACAACCCTTGATAAGAGGATACATTACAACATTATAAATATAAGTGTCCTCTTCATAAGTGTGTGCGTATTTGGAAGAGTTGCAGCTCTTTGTTGTAGCTCTTGTGAAGGGTTGAGAATGTTTCATTTGAAAGGGCATACTGAGGTCATCGCTTTGATGATCATGGCTTTGCTCCTTTGTTGCTCTCCGTTTAGGTTGTCACTCTCTGCCCCTGATTGTTGCTCCTCCCCGTCGTCCCCTTCCTCTTGCACTTCTGCTACTTCTGCTACTTCTTCCGCTTTCGCTCCTGTTAGCTTCCTTTCCACTTCACTTCTTTCTCCTTTGCAATTCCTCCCTAAGGCCTTAGTCCCTCACAGTCCCCTCTTCTAGTCCTCCCATCCCGAGTTGGCTTGAACCCCTAGCTCAACCTGTGGGGTTAGTCTCAACTAGGGGGTGCACTCAAATATTGCCAATCTGGAAGAGAGCTCTGTTAGAATTATTGATAAATTCTAGGCAGTGATCAATGTAAAGTCAATAAGTGGGTTAGGGGCACTTTTTCCTCATTTAGAGGTTTTTTCCCCTAACCACAGTTAGTTCACTAACTATGGTTAGTGAAGGATAAGGTTTTTCACTTAGGCAAAACCTTATCCCCCCTTTGTATTGCTTTACTTCATTCTATTGCATATTCGACATTCAGCTCTCTCTCTCTCTTGCTTCCTGCTCTCTCTCCCATTTCTATCATTTGGTATCAGAGCAGCCCATCCTCCTGGCCCAGCTCCTTGCTCCCAGCCCGTATACGCATCTGTGCAGCAGTCGTTGGTACAATAGTACGGATTTCGTACCTGCTCACGACGCCATCAGCTTGTCCGTACACCTGCAACTGCCCGTATTGCGTGGAGGCGGCCGTACAGTGCCGTACTGCTTGCCATTCCCGCCAGCACAGAGCACAGCTAGCCATTTTCGACCGTATAGGCTGTACATCCGTACTACACCTGTCCATACAGCCACACGTGTAGTGCCATACCTGCGTCCGTACAACGCTTCAGTTTGCACGTGTGCTGCTAGTCTATACAACAGACGTTGACCGTACAACTCCTTTGCGACGTTGCCCGTATAGGCCATACTGCACATGCGACATGTACTTGCCTCGAAATCTGCGACTCACGTCTGTACCTCCGAGCATTTTCGTACAATCCGTACACAGTGTACGGGCTGTTTGTCTAGAAATTTGCGTTGTTGTCCGTACATCCAGCAGCAGACTCAAGGTGCAAGTACCTCTATTTTGGAAGCAGATAATCTTTTGAAGGCACATTGCTTTTTTTTGGGACAAACATTTGGGGCTTCTATGCATTCTTGGACAAGTATTGCAGGCAGATTGCAGATTTGTCAAGAATTTGGGGCTTTTGGACTTGCATTGCAATTTTAGCAACATTTGGGGATTTCAGTTAATTTGCCCTCTTCTAGTTGCAATTTCTGGCAAGAAATTGGGGCTTTTGCAATTGGATTGCAATTTTGCAGTGAAAGATGGATTTTGACCCATTGTTTGGCTGTGGGTTCAAGCAGGTACATTTTGAGATTGTGGGTGTACTCATTTGCACACATTGGCAGCAGAATTTGGTTCTTTTGCAGATAAATTGCAAATTGGGGCTTTCAGACAATTCGCCCCTTTTTGAGTTGCAATTTCTTGCAAAAATTTGGGGTTTTTTGCTTTACACTGCAATTTCTTGCATTTTTGGGGCTTTTAGGCAATTTTTCCTCTTTTGGATGCAATTTCCTTGAAGAAATTGGGGCTTTTGGCATTCAAATGCAATTTGCAAGTGTACAAGCATTTTGGGACTGTTGCAGGCAATTTTGGATTCACTTTGAGTGACATTGGAGAGCATTTGCAGGAGAATTGAAGTGCATTTTGAGCCTTTGATAGGCTGTGACAGTATTTGTCACTGTGGGCAGATTTTTCTTTGCAGATTTTACTTGTGCATTTTACATCCCAGGAAGGGATTTTACTTGGTTAGTTTGCTGTAATTTTTGAGATTATCTGGTGAAAATGGCTCAGAACAACCCCAATGAGGTGTTCAGAGTACTCACACAGGAGGATAAGTTGGATGGTACCAACTACTCCTTGTGGATTTTCATGGTTCCCAATATTTTGGTTGGCAGACATCTTTGGGATTATGTCAATGGAGATGAAGCAAGACCAGATACAGCGGCTACACCTGTCACTCCTATAGCTGGAGGCAGGGGTAGAGGTGCAAATGCAGCACAAGTAGTTGGAGCAGCCGCTCTAGGAGCTGCCACAGCAGAGCAGAAAAGATGGGACTCTAGAGATGCACAAGCTCTTGCAGTGATTTCTCTCTCTATCAAGAGGTTCATTATACCTCGCATTCGGTCATGCAAGACATCTATGGCAGCTTGGGAGATACTAGAGAGTATGTTTGCAGCAAGAAATGTTGCCAGAGTTTTCTTTCTGAAGAGAGAGCTTTCCCATACGCATATGGATGAGGGAGATTCCATGAGTTCTCACCTCACTAAGCTTTAGGATTTGAGGGAACAATTGCTGAATATTGATGAAGTCATTCCGGATTTAGAGATGATCACCACCACTCTGAATTCTCTTCCTGAGTCCTGTCTTGGTTTCCACACCTCGCTGAATTTGTCATTGAGGGGGGGCAGCAATCCTCTCTCTTTTCACGAGTTGGTAGGACTTCTGTTGCAGGAGGAGCAGACTCGCAGAAATATGGCAAGCCGGGCTGGTGAGCATGCCATGCTTTCCAAGTTCAAGCCCAAGGGTAAAGGGCAGCAAAAGCCACATGCCAATCAGCCCACACATCAGCATAAAGCTGATTCAGGACAGCCCTCTTATAAAGCTAAGGGTGATGCAGATAAGCAGAAAAAGAAGGGGATCTGTCATTATTGCAAGAAGCTAGGTCATTATATTGGAGAATGTAAGAAGTGCATAGCCAAAGAGAAGAAAATGGATTCAGGTATGGCTGTGTCAGATGCATTAGCTCCTCATTCTCATGATGGGAGAGATGTTGCAGCCAACTTTGTGGAAGAACACTATGCCTTATTGTCTTGCACTTCAGATTTTTCAGTGGGTAGTTCAGATGCTATAGCCACTAATGATGATAATCCATATGCTTTCTTGACTTGCAGTTATGATCCTTCAAAGGATGCAGCTTCAAAGCACATCACTTCCAAGAAGAGTCTGTTTGTATCTCTGCATCCTCCACCCACCAAAAAGAAGGTGACTTGTGCGAATAATTCTTCTTATTCAGTATGTGGAGTGGGAGACATTATTCTCACATCCACTGATGGCACAGATTTCAGAATTTCAGACGTTCTCTATGTACCAGGGATAAAGAAGAATTTTCTTTTAGTGTCCTCACTCAATAGAGGAGGATTTCAAGTTGTTTTTTATGATGACAAGTATGTAGTTAGAGACAAAGAAAATGACTATGCTTTGATGTTGTCTGGCACTTTGTATCGGGGTCTTTTTCAGCTTGATCTATATGAAAAAAGATCCGATCTTGCATTATCAGTTAGCACTCCCACTGCTGCGATGCTAAATGCAGAGTTATGGCATGCCAGGTATGGGCACATGAGCTATGGCAGCTTAATGACACTTCAGAGGCATGATATGGTTGATGCATTGTCTCCTTTGGAGTCGCCTCCTCCTCATGCATGTGATGGTTGCATCCTTGGCAAGATGCATAGACTTCCCTTCAAGAAGGATGGTGCAATGAAAGCTACACGGAAATTACAGCTTATTCACAGTGATGTCTGCGGTCCCATGAGGACACCTGCTTTTGGGGGTTATCTCTATTTTGTTACATTCATAGATGACTTCACTAACTACACTTGGGTCTATGGTCTCAAGGCAAAATCAGAAGTGTTTATGCATTTCAAACACTTTGTGGCTATGGTTGAGAATGATACAGCACTCAAGGTGCAGACACTTCGCACAGATCGAGGGGGGGAGTATATGTCTCATAATTTGAGACATTTTTAAGGAGAAAGGCATCACGCATCAGCTTACAGTGAGGCTTACACCTCAATAGAATGGCAAAGCTGAGCGGAAGAATTGCATTGCCATGGAGATGGATAGATGCATGCTCACAAGTAAGAAGTTGCCTCACAGGTTTTGGCTTGAAGGCCTCATGTGTGCCAACTATATTTTGAATCGGGCTCCTACAAAGGCTTTGAAGACAATCACTCCCTGTGAGGCATGGCATGGGAGAAAGCCTTCAGTGGACCATTTCAGAGTTTTTGGTTGTGTTGCATATGCCCACGTGCCTGTGGACTTTAGACACAAGTTGTCAGATAAGGCACTCAAATGCATTTTTGTGGGATATAGTTCACAAAGCAAAGGCTATCGTCTCTACAATCCTGCTACACGCAAGATTTTTGTTAGTAGAGATGTTATATTCTCTGAAAATTCAGCACATACACATGCTGAATTTCAGATTCCAGCTTCTTCAGATGATGTGTTTGAGGGGATGCTTCCTATAGCATTTGGTTCCCCCGCTGAAACTCGGAATTTACAGCAACCTCCTCCAGATCCAAGGTCAAGGCTGCTAGGAATCATGGAAAGTGGGCAGTATATCGCGAGGGCATGGCCCTCATTAAGGAGTTGAAATCCAAACAAAAGACCCTCACTCTTAAACTGATGTATGGCTGTTCAGTGTCGTAATTTTCAGACTACTATGTAGATACCTTATAACAATTTGGAGTTGCTTTATGCACTCCTTGGGAGCTGCCTTATGCCCTCAGTGAACGGATGTATTAGCTGGTGTTTTGCTATCCGATAGACTTATTAGTCTCTTGTGGACATTAATAGACTTTCTTTTTCTTTCTTTCTTTTTTTCTTTCCACTAGTGTCCATTCATTCAACCATCCATTAGTATAAAGGTTTTAGGAAAGGAATACGTCGGAGATCTTAACATCCCCTTGATCACGATAATCCATCACCAAAGAGCTCGGGACTGCTACCTGTTGCCCATGCATGGGCTGCACCAAAATCCACCATAGTCTGTAGGTCCGGTACCTGCTCTGATATCATCTTGGAGCCTACAGAGGGTTCCACATGTCAAAGGGTGTGCCGAGTGCAGGGGTTCCCAATCCTTTGCCTCCCAGCCACGCAGGGGCTCCTCTCATCCCTAAAAGATCCTAGGAGGGATGAGAGAGGAGGGTCACAATGGGTTATTATACCCAAAGGCCCCCCAAGGGGGCACGTTTGCATATGTTGATAGTGGGCCAACACCAAGCAATAGAAGCTCTGAGTGATGCTCTGTATAGCTTCCTCCACACAATAGCCACGGACCTCCAACGAATGTGCCTTCACTGATGGACTATGCAAGCTCACAGTCAAGCCTACAGCATCCCATCACATAAACATGAGTCGCACTAGACGTCAGTACTCTTTCCCAAGTTTTTCATTGCACTTTCCTGGTTTGTTCATTGCACCAGATGTCGATTCTCTTTATTGGTTTGTTCTTTCGTCACATCAAACGCCGATTCTCTTTCTCAGTTTGTTCTTGGTTTGGGGGTCCTTCTTTGGTGTCAGAGTGCCAATGTCGCCTAAGTGCTTTGAACTTGTCATTGTACCAACTATTTTGAGGTACAGACCCTTTGTGGGTCTTTCTTGTGTTTTTAATTGTGTGAGGAAAGGAGTGTTGTGCTGTGATGAGTGAGGAAGAGAGCTGTGGCATCTATGTCAAGTTGTTCATCTATGTGCTCTAATAGATTGTCACGATAGCTTGTGGTCTAGGGAGTGGTCAAAGTCATATTGGTAGCATGTGGACAATGTGGTCCTCTATGAATCTTGGATGTGTTCATAGTAGGCAAGGAGTTTCGAACGCCAAGTTTCGAAATGCATTTCGAGGTTTCGGAAACGTTTTGGGGCAAACCCGAAAGGTCTGTAAAAACGTTATAGGGTATTTAAATATATATTTTTTCCAAAAATTTTAAAACGTTTTAGATTATTATCATCACAAGTCCAATACTTGAAAAAAACTCATGAAACATAGTGCACAGACATTTGATATGTCACTTAGAACTTGAAATCGGATGCTTGAAACATATTACTAATTCCTAAATCAGAAAACCAACAACACATCATTATAGATTTAAGCATCAATGGTCATATCTCAAAACTGAAAAAGATACATGGAATCATGAATCATGAATCATGATTTATGTCCGTGCTGCATTGGACGGGCTAAAGAAAAATGTACGGGCTGAAGGTCTATTTCAGCATACTTCGGCAATTTGAGAATTACGGGCTGCAAAAGTGTCCCAAAATTGGGGGTTGTTTGGGGGTCCCAAAACCCATGTTTGAGAACCAAAACGTTTCTAAAACGTTTTGTATGTTTTGGGCTGTCCCGAAACGCATTTCGGGCCTACTATGGATATGTTGGGGAATTGTCAAATTGAAAGATAGATGAGAATCGTTTGCTCTTGGCATGAGGGGGTGAATTGTGAGGTCCAAAAATTTGTAAAGCGAAGACGAGGATTCCATGACGTAATGCACTTCACTGTGACCACCTCCAAGACCCAAGTGCCAGGAGAATGGGGTCAGGATGAAGATACCACTATGAATCCATGCCCCACTCCATGTACCCTGCAATCCTAACAGGCTGGAAGGCAACCTCCAAAAGAATATCATCTGAGGATTTGAGAAGTCTGCCTCCCAACTGAACCTCAAAGACAAGGGTCTCCTCATGTGCATCCCGCAAGGCAATGACTTGTAAAGGGACACTTGTCCTCGAAAAGACTCCCAACCAAGTGGACTCTGTGATTGGTAAGTCATCTGTATCTATCCACTCTGCTGGTATGGCTGCCTCTATCTGTTGCATCCTGACTGCACTCCCTTTGAGGTGGCCAACTGATAAGAGTCTCTGATCTTCTGGAAGTTGTCTAAAATCCATCCAGGCACCTATAGTGGAAGCAGGTCCCCTCTCCCATCTAGACCACTGCATATAATGCGCCCAGTGATCTGCCATGCTCATCCAATATGGATCCATTCCACATAATTGGCTACTTGTCTATTTCTTCGCAAGAGGAAGGTGTAACTCTCCGAAGAGTGTCTCTAAAGTTGTCCCAAGCTTTCACAATGAAAGCCATGAGGGGGGAAGAGGGAGACCCAAGATGTGCTGAAGTAAAAATACATCTAGAGCTGTCCATCCAATCTCCCCCGTGAGGAGTACAAGACTGAATGCTGCGTAGGAAAAGTCCTTCCAAGGCATCAAACCTCTCACTACAAATTTGCAGAGCAAGGCCATACACTGCAAATTCAGATCAATAATATTGAGACTTCCTTCCCCAGTGGGGAGAATGAGGGTCTCCCAAGCCACCCTTGCTATAACATCTGAGGTGCCATCTAACCCTCTCGAAAGAAACTTCCTGACAGGTCTCATGAGTTGAGATATGCAACCTCTAGATCTGCACCAACAAGAGCAAACGAACCAGGCAATAGTCAATAGTACCTGGTTCACAACCACTACTCTGAATGCAAGATTAAGTCTGGCGGAACTCCAAAAAATGAGTTTTCTCCTGATGCTCTCCAACACGGGAGCAAACGGTTGTGTTGGAGAGATGCCCACCCCAACCTGGCATCCTAAGTACCTGATGGAAGCACCCCTTTGAATCCAAGTGACCCTATGTTAATCCCCTAGTCTGGAGTGTCCTCATCACTAATCCAAAAGCCATTGGATTTGTTCCAATTAATATGAGCCTCTGCTGCAGTGCAAAACAAATCCAAGGTTGTTCTGAAAGAGGTGAGTGTATGTGGTGTGGCATCCAAAAAAACAGCCGTATCATCTGCCAACTCACTATCCAAAAGCTCATCCTCCTGCCTCAATGGAAGACTCTATCCTATAATATCAGCTTGAGCTCTAAGGTAGTAGCTCATAGCTTCAGCCACAAATAAAAAGAGAGAGGAGGCTAAAGGGCATCCCCGACGAACCGATCTGGTAATCTGAAACTGTCTCCCTTGACTCCACCAATGAGAACCTAGCTATGGGCTGATCTGTAGAGAGCTGACACCCCTCCGATCCATGCATCTGTGAAGAGAGGATACCCTCTAGAAAACCCCAGTCTACTCTATCATAAGCTTTCTCAAAGTCGAAGAGTAGAATGGCAAGCCTATGGCCATTATGTATGGCCCATTCAAAAGCCTCCCAGAATGAGAAAATATTATCAAAGATGCTCCTGCCATGCACAAAACTTGTCTGCGTATCATGTATAAGATCTGGAAGAAAGGGCTGCAAATGCAGGCTGATTGCTTTTGCTAGGATTTTGTACAAAGTGCCTAACAAAGTGATTGGTCTCCACTGCGACACTAAATTCCTGCAACCCCCTTTAGGGATAATATGAATGAGGCCCTCAGTAAGTGAGTCTGGCATCTCACCCGAGTCCCAAACGCCCTGCAGGATTGAGGTGATGTGATCCCCAATCTGATCCAAAATGAAATAAAGAAAGAGAGTGTAAGGCCATCTGAACCAGGACACTTGCCCTTGTGAAGGGCAGAGAAAGCAGTCCTAAACTCTATGTTGGTGAATGGTGCATCAAGTGAGACTATCATATCTCCAGTCATCAAAATAGGTAAATGCTACCAAATAATACCTCGAGCATCATCTCTGGCATGAGTGTCAGGATCTGGTGTAAGGAGGGAGGCATATATTTCTGTAGCTACCTGCAAGATTGTATTTGGATGGGTCTGTAAAACTCCGCTTGAGTCAACAAGCTGTGAAACGCCCTCCCTACTATGTTTGGGGCCAAGAGTAGAGAAGAACTGCTTGTTGACCCTACCTCCCGTCTGAGTCCAAAATGACTCCTTGACATGAAAGGCATACTCTGCTCTTTGATCCAACAATGATTGCTGTTGATCCCTTGCTACAGCAAGGCGCTTCTGAACCCAAGCATTTGTAGGCCTCTTCTGCTCTTCCCTCTGAAGAGCAACCAATTGCTGGCGGATACCTATCTCTTTCCTGAGAATCTCACCTCTCTTGAACCTAGCAACTGAGTGATAAAAGTCGCTAATATCTGAGAGGGTTGCTGCTATATCTGACAAGGAAAGCAGCCCATCGTGCATGTGAGAAACCTAGTCTGCAGAATTGCCTCTGTGAGGCATCCTTTGCGTAGAAAGCATCTGGAATCCTAATATTGGCAGAGCGACTCCTCACCTGAGAATCTGAAACTTACCGAACAATTGGAAAATGATCCGAAGTAGATACCCGAGATGCTATGCATACTGTCCCATCTCTATTTAGAGCCCAGGCATCCACATAAAATCTGTCAATCCGTGCATGGATAGGCATCTGCACCCTCCTGTTCGACCAAGAAAACAGGAGTGAATGCGACTGAGTGTGAAAAGCATCATCATGCCAAGCATCTCTGCCACTGTACTGAAAAATGAAGGCATCCCAGGTTGCTTTCTCTAGGGAGTGTAAGCCACCTTCCCTACCACCTCTTTTGTCTTTGGGCATTTCAACCATGTTGAAATTACCCCCAATGATCCAAGACTGTGCAATGCATGACCAAGAAAGCAGCTCCTTCTAGAAAAGGACACGGTACCCTCTTGAATTGGGAGCATAAAGGTTTAATAAATTAATCTTACATCCACGAATCAAAAGAATGATCCACTGAGCTCTAGAGGAAACTATGATCCCATGTCCAATCACCAAGGGTAGCATAGAAGAAGAAACAGAAATACAAGTACCTCCCCTGGTGCCCAAGGCGGGTGACCAAAAAGTATACCCTGAAAGAAGCTTACTCGACTTGGCACAACCCCTGACATCCAATTTGTGTTTCTGAATCATGAGGACATTAATGGAGTCCCCAGTAACACCTGGATGAAGTTGGTTACGAATCAGCTGCCTATGGGGGCTGTGAGGTACACCTCCAATGTCACCTGACTTCTCTATACTAGGCTCTACTGCAGATCACGGGAGTAGCACCATGTTTCTCCTCCCAGCCTATTCTGCCAAGACTTCCAAGCGAGAGACAGAGATCTCAATTCAAAATCACGTAAAATCCTTCCTTCTCTTCTCTCACTAGCCTTAGCAAACCCCAAATCCCTAGATAGATCTAGATGCCACATGTCATCCATATGGGGCCTTCCTAATGCAACATTTCACCCCTCTCTTGGGATGCATTTAATTCCTTGCCCCTAGGCGCAATCTTTGCACTAGGCCCTTGGTCTCAGATCTATCTAGTCTGGTGCTATCAGCCCTCACCTAGGACCTTGACATTAAATCCCTCCCGATCATTTACATGAAGCGCAAACATATATTTTACAGAGATAGATCCTTTAAGGGAAATGTCGACTGATTCTTCCGAGGTCATGCTACCTCGGCTAGAGCGTAACATTCCTTCCCTCTTCAGACATCAGCGTCCTCGATGATAAAGTCTGGGAACACTCTCCGCAACCGATATACGGATTCCCAGGTAGCTTCGGATAGAGGCTGACCATGCCATGCAACCAACACCGTGGGTATCTTCCGATTTCGTATTTGCATTGTTCCTCGGTCCAGGATTCTTGTTGGTTTGCGCCTTGCAATATCCTCTATCTCCTGAAACAAAACCACACCTTCGATTAGTGAGTCACCAGTATGTAAAAATTTCTTTAAACGTGAAACATGAAAAACCGGGTGCACCTTACACCCCTGTGGCAATTCTAATTTATAGGCTACACTGCCTATTCTCTTTAGAATTAACCACGGCCCACAGTATCGAGGTGATAACTTAGCACACTCTCCTGAAGTCAACGACTTCGAGTGCGAAGGTATTCTGAGAAAAACTTTTTCTCCTTCTTCAAATACTCTTATAGACCGATTTTCATCCGCATACACCTTGGCTCTAATCCATAGCCTGACGGATATTAGCTCTCGCAAGTGCTAGCATCTCCCACATCTGAACTACAAAGTTCGCGGCACTAGGCACTTTTTGAGGTACTCCAACTATAGTCGGATTGACTGGTCTATAACCATAGTTCAGCTCAAACGGACTGAACCCAGTAGATGAATGTTTCCTATCATTGTAGGCAAACTCCAACAATGGCAACCACTTGTCCCATGTATGTTGCCTCAATGACACATATGCTCTCAGCATATCCTCTAAAGTTTGGTTGACTCTCTCCGTCTGACCATCCGTCTCAGGATGATCCCCACTACTCATTCCCAACTCAGTCCTTAGTGTCTCAAATACCGCTGTCCAAAAGTGACCGGTAAACCTGACATCTCTGTCTGACACTATGGATTTAGGCAATCCATGCAGACGAAATATATGTCTAATGAACAAATCCGCTACTTGCGGGGCACTAACAGACTCTCTAGTCGGAATGAAGTGAGCCATCTTGGTTAGACGATCAACCACCACAAGGATAGAATTATATCCTCCTTGTGTTGCAGGTAGCCCTACAATAAAATCCATGGAAATGCTCTCCTACTTACTTAGTGGTATTTCCAAGGGCTGTAAAAGTCCGGGTGGCTTCACCCGCTCGGCCTTACTTACCTGACACGAGAAACACCGTGTCACATATTCATGAATATGCTTTTTCATCTTTGGCCAAAAGAAATCTCGCTTCACGAGATCATAGGTCTTCTCGACTCCTGGATGTCCCGCACACGGGCTATCATGGCATTGTCGAATGACTCTCTGCCTGAGATCATTCTGACCAGGTACTACAACCTTGCCATTTCTAACTAGCATACCATCCCTTATGGTATATCTTGCATAAGTTTGGCCTTTTCTGGATGCCAGGTCATCCTTTTCACTTTCCCCGGGTTTTAACACATGAGCCTTAGGCCATAAGCTCTGGACAAACTCGTCCACCTTTTGAGTTTCTCTGATCTCGGTCATTAGAGCACTCTCTAATACCGTGAAACTCAGGTTGTGCATAATGCGAGACAACGCATCAGCTACCTTATTGTCTTTTCCTCTTCGGTACCGAATCGTTAGATTAAACTCCTGCATGAGCTCTGCCCACCTAGCTTGGCGGCCCCTCAAGTCAGTCTGTTTACTGAAATGTTTCAGAGTATCATGATCCACATCCACATAAAACTCTGAACCATACAAATAATGCCTCCATGTTTTCAAAGCATGGATAACTGCATACAACTCCAATTCATGAGTTGGCCAATTCCTTTGAGAGGGAGAAAGCTTCTTGCTTTCAAAGGCTACTGGCCTCCCCTCTTGAAGGAGGACTGCTCCTACCGCAATGCCACTTGCATCGGTTTCTAGGAACAACGGTTTCTGGGGATCAACTATTTTTAACACCGGTCCTGTGACCACAGCTTGTTTTATGGTGTTAAAACTCTCCTGTTGATTCTGTCCCCAAACAAAAGGTACTTTATCTGAGGTCAGATCAGTCAATGGCGATACTATTCCGGAATATCCTTTGATATGCCTTCTATAAAACTGGACAAATCCCAAGAATGATCGCAACGCGGTCAGACTCTGAGGGATTGGCCAAGTTAGTATCGCAGCCACCTTCTTCGGATCCATTTCTACCCCCTGTGGGTACCCATCTTTCCCATTCTTTCTTCGCGAAGTGGCACGAGTCGTTAAGTACGCCGGTCACTTGAGGCAGAGTATCATACTGAAGAAAAGAACACAATGAGGTACAATTTCTCTCAAATTAACTGAAATGTCGTGTATTGTCCTTATCACTATCGGATTATGAGAGATATAAAAACTCGGATTCTTATTATTATTATTGGATTACTACTATTCTACTATTACTGTCATTCCCAATTGATGCCTAACCATACACAGTATAGTTTTCTTTTTATTCACGTAAAGACTGGCTTTCCTCAAAGTACTGAACACTATCCTTAAGTGTTCATGATGCTCAGTAACACTTTTACTGAATATTAGGATATCGTCAATAAAATGTACTACGAACTTTTCGATATACGGACGTAGTAAATCATTCATAAGCATGACGAAGGTCGTTGGAGCATTGGTAAGTCCGAAGGGCATTACCAAAAACTCATAATGACCAAACCTGCTCCTGAAAGCGGTTTTATGCACATCCTCGGCTCTAATCCGGATCTGATGATAGCCGCACTTAAGATCTATCTTGCTGAAAATCACGGCTCCATGTAATGCATCTAGCAAATCATCAATCCGAGCCATCGGATACGTGTGTTTAACAGTGATATTATTTAATGCTCTGTAATCTATACAGAGGCGAAACGTATCATCCTTTTTCCTCTTTAATATCACTGGTGAAGCAAAAGGTGAGAAACTTGGTTGAATCTGCCCCAACTTGAGGTATTCTTCCAGTTGCCTACGCACCTCCGCTTCTTCAGTAAAACTCATTCTATAGGGAGGTCTATTTACAGGTTCTGCCCTCGGGATCAGCTCAATCTTATGCTGAACTTTCCGCTCTGGAGGTAACCCATAAGGTAGTTCATCCCTAAAACATTCAGAGAACTCCTCTGTTATAAGATTAGCCAGCTTGGCCATCTCACCACTTTGCGTAACATCAGTGCTAGCCGAAGACTCATCCACCGACTCTACCGATGCTGTGCAAAGGTATAAAAACTCTACTTGAGCCTTTCTGATTTCCATCACGGAAACCAACGGTCCCTGAGGTATATCTTTTTCACCTCGCAAGACATAAAGCACATCATTCATCTTGAATTGATATACGTGCTTTTTCCAATCAATGGCTGGATTCTTCCTAGAATGCCACGCCATTCCCAGGGCTATATCCGCATGAGCAAGCTTGGTTATTTCAAAATCAAGCTTCTCAGCATAGTCCTGAATCCGAAGCTCCAACTGGGTAACCCTTTGGTCCCATACTTCCGTTGAACTTCCATCTGCCATCTTTACTGTATACGCATAGTTAGATGGACTTGTTTTCAATTTCAGCCTCTTCACGAGCTTGGAGTTAATCACATTGTGAGTTGACGCCGAGTCAAACAACACAATGACATCATGACTGGCCACTTGCCCTTTCATTTTGATTAACTCCGTATCATTGAAGGCTGTGTACCCCGTCGCTGCGGGCTTAGATAGGATGTTATCAGGTGCACTCGTCACTAACTTAGTAACAGACACACAGAACAAACAAGGTACTAACCTCTGAGAAGATCCCGCTAGCTGAATCTGCATCTCTTCCGCTCTGGGACTTCCCTGCATCTCCACGTCGCACTCTGAGATCACCATCTCAGCCATCCGACGATCTTTATTACGTGGACAATCTCTCCACTGATGAGGTTCAAGGCAATCAAAGCATAAGCCTTCTCTCCTCGCTTTTTCCCGCTGTTCTGGGTTCAAGGGAGATTTAGACCAAGCCCGGGCTGCCATTGGAGTTACTTTCCTTTTCACTCCAATGGTGGTACTTGGCTTAGGAGTTTCAGCCGGTCTCGCCTGCTTGGCTTGACCACTCGGCTGCGAACCACTCCCTCTACTAGCCCACTTCTTCTTAAACCCAGACTTCTTCGGATACCCATACTGGGTTCCGACCTGTGCAAACCCACTTGGCTTGCTGCCCTTGGCATCCTCGTAGTTCAGGGCTATAGCTATTGCATCATTTAGCGTGTTCGCGTACTTAGCCCGAACTTCCATTTTTATTCGATCATTCAATCCAAATATGAAATCTTTCACTTGGATTGATTGAGGCAGGGGTTCGTCAACCTTCATTACACTCTCTCGAAACTTATCAGTGTATTCTGCCACTGATAAATTTCTTTGACGAAGGTTCCTATATTGATCCCAAGCTCGGGATGCTTCGTCAGGAGGTAAGAAGTGTTTCTTGAACTCTCTTTTAAACCCCTCCCAGGTAGTGGATGCTATGCCATCTTTTTGTTGTTTAATCCACCACCGATCCGCAGCCTCACTAAACATATGGGTGGCCTCGCGGATCTTTTTGATGTCATTTCTGATCTCACAAATGGCGAACGCCTCGTCCCATTTGTGTAACCAGGTCTCAATGACATCGGAGCTACGGTCGTTCATCCGACCAGAATACTTCTCCGGTCTGTAATTTGCAATATTCGGCACTTTAGCCTTCCTAGGCTCGACCGTATGAACGCTAGACTCCGGTTCCATTGGAGCCTTTCCCTTCTCCTCTCGAGAAGGTCTGGCAGGCATACTATGTATCACTCTCCTAAGCTCGAACTGCCCTGCATTGGCTTGTAATTGCTGCGCTAACAACTGTTGCAAGGCATCCTCCAACAATGCAATCCTGCCAGATAAAGTATGAGCTACTGGGCGCGATCCCTGCTGGGTCGGCCGGACTCCTGATTCACCAGGGTCCCTCTTGGAAGCCCCTTCTTCTGCTTCCATTTAGTTTAGTAGGTGTTTTGTTTTGGGGCTTGTGTGTGGTTTTTTTTTTTTTTTTTTTTTCAAAAACACCCTTAGAACACTGTAATCAAAGGCTGACACAATTCAGTGTACTAACACTCTGAACATAATTCCCTATACTAGGGAATACTTGCAATCCCAGATTCACACTAACTAGGCATTTGATACATGCATATATCCCAAATCCTGCTTTCCCTATACTAGGGAAATTCCTGCAAGTCAACTCAGACTAAAATACACAGGCATAGTCTCAAGCATAATCTGTCCCTGCTACAGCATCAAACCTTCACGCGGACTAATTATTAACAGAACCCTCTTCACGCAAGCGGAGCATCAGCAAACTAAATCAGGAAAAAAATACACAGAATTGACGGAGGTCAAAGAGAGCTCCCTGGTCGATTGCTTCCGCTACACGGGTTGATCAACTGGATTTTCACGTATGCAGGTATTCTGAAGCCTGTAGCCTCCTCGTAACTTCCTGGTCGTGAATGATACGTTTCTGCCAAAGCCTTTGCAATCTCTGAGTTAACTGATCGGCGCCGTGCCTTCCAGAGGTCCCTGTTCCGTCAGGGTTACGGGAACCCTGCTCTCCCAGCCCACGGACTAATCACTTGTGCTAACGATCTACTCTCCGTCGTTCTGCACCAATCTACCAGCTAACCCCGTCCCTCGAATCCACGAGCGGAGAACCAGCTTCACCCCATGAGCTATCTTCGTCGAATCACTGCATCAGTCCGTTCAGGACCGTCCACGTGAGCGCCGCTCCTCACGGACCTCGTCGTCACCCTCGGTTGATCCGTCACCAGCGCTCCACCTTCATAGTCTTTTCATCGTGGACGCTCCCGCTACGCTCTTCCAAGCCACCAACCTGTGCATCGACAGTTCTGGCCAAGCCCCCGGACGACGTGCATACCAGGTCCTTCACGAGCTCACGCGACCTTCAGATGAATCCCTGCCCACGCGACGGGCCAAGGCTGATCCTTGGGCCAATCACATAGCTCCCGCGATGCCAAACATCCAGCTTGTGAGCTCTTGCATGCGCCGTTACTGCTCGTCGGCCAGCCAGCCTTCAAGTTCGTCAACGTGCGCTCTGATACCAATTGTCACCTGACTTCTCTATACTAGGCTCTACTGCAGATCACGGGAGTAGCACCATGTTTCTCCTCCCAGCCTATTCTGCCAAGACTTCCAAGCGAGAGACAGAGATCTCAATTCAAAATCACGTAAAATCCTTCCTTCTCTTCTCTCACTAGCCTTAGCAAACCCCAAATCCCTAGATAGATCTAGATGCCACGTGTCATCCATATAGGGCCTTCCTAATGCAACATTTCACCCCTCTCTTGGGATGCATTTAATTCCTTGCCCCTAGGCACAATCTTTGCACTAGGCCCTTGGTCTCAGATCTATCTAGTCTGGTGCTATCAGCCCTCACCTAGGACCTTGACATTAAATCCCTCCCGATCATTTACATGAAGCGCAAACATATATTTTACAGAGATAGATCCTTTAAGGGAAATGTCGACTGATTCTTCCGAGGTCATGCTACCTCGGCTAGAGCGTAACATCCGAGGCCCTAAACATTCCAACTGACAATACTCATCGACGAGAGGAAGAGCTCGGATGAAAAACTCTACCCGACCTGGTAGTAGAGATATCCCTCTCCTGGGAAAAGTTCCTCCTATCGAGAGGAGGGAAGTCAACTGGGGAAAGTACTCCCACACCTGTAGAGGGGGAAGCTCTATCCATGGTGCTCTGAATGAAGTGCTCCCCAAGGGTAGAGGGTACAAAGTCCTCTAAATCAAACTATGCCATGTTTGCCAGAACTGCAAAAGAATTCCTAAAGGATGTTGCTGGCATAGGTGTGAATCAATAATCCCCTTGCCTTTGTCAAGAGGTGAAAAGGTAGGAACAAGAGGAAAGGGGGGCTGCTGTTGCTGATGGATCTCGGCCAGAATAGCAGCATTAGCCTTGAGTATAGCACGAGCTTCAGCAAAGGCTTGCTCCCTAGGAGAAAGCTTCTTCCCATGAGCATCTGAAGAGATAGGAGCAACCTCTGGTCCAGCTATTTTCTCCATCCACTTTTCAAAAATTTAGCTGCATCACCTCCTACAATGCTACTCTAACCCCTCTTCTTCCCCTTCCTGATCTAGCCTATCTTGCTTTGGTCCACTATTTCTTCCTCCATTTTGGCTATAGTAGTGACAACACCTCTTGCAGTTGCTCTACTACCCCTTCTATCTCTGGGCTGCACCCTTTGTACCTACTCTCTCTCTCTCTCTCTCTCTCTCTCCCTCCCCCCCCCCCCCCCCCCCCTCCCCTCTCTCTCTCTCTCTCTCTCTCTCTCTCTCTCTCTCTCTCTTTCTTTCTTTCCAAGAAACAGAGTGCATATTCTTCCTTGCTAGATTGGTGGAAGTGGACCGCCTTCTTTTCCAGGAAACATGGGGTCATTTCAGACCCCTTTCAAGTTGAACAAACACCCAAGCCTGACTACTCCTTTTGGGAAAGTGTATGGCACCAAGAACAGCAAGAAAATAGATATGCTTATGAATATGTTCAATCGAGCTACAGGCTGAGAATTTCCAACTCCAAAAAACTGTCATGCAACTCCAAAAAAGAGTGGATGCCTTAGAGAACACAGTGAACAATGGATGCCAACAGATGCAAAAGTTTATGCAAGCTAAGCCTGTCGAAAGGCATGGAAAGAATGTACAAGAAGGGAAGAAATGGACTGAAATAGTGTCTAAGAAAGATGCCAGTGCAGCACATGTTGAAGAACCATCAAAACCAGCTCAAACATTGTCACGTCCACCAACCACAAACCAAGAAGATGCCCATGAATAGAGAGAAAGAGATAAGAGATCTCAAAACATTGTTATCCGTGGTCTACTAGAGATGGATAAGGAAACCCCTCTGGCTCTAGCCAAGGAGGTGACTGAATTTTTTTCAGAACACTTTGCGATGCCTGAAGTGACTGTATATGCAGCCCATCGTGTAGGGAAAGCACAAGAGGACAAACCCAATAAAAGGGCTATTGTGTGCACTGTAGCAGATCCACAGAAAAGGGAGATTATCCTAGATAGCAGTAAAGTGTATCTTAAAGGCACACCTAATTATGTCAGTGAAGACTGCACCCCAAAACAGCAGGAAGTGCGAAGAAAGCAATACACAGAAAGACTAATGAGACAAGGAAAGCTGCCCCAAACACAAGATGGGGATCAAAATGTGAAATAGGGGCTCGCAACCCATGGGACACAAATGCTTACAAGTCATGTTTTGGAATTGTAGGGGCTTCCCTTGGCATAAAGGGATAAGCATAAATGCCTTCATTCACGATGCAGACATCATCCTTTTAGGAGAAACCTGGGAAAGTGAAACATGCAGGATCCAAGAGATACCGGGATATGTGGTGCACTCAATATACCAACGGCAAGTGGGGAAAAGAGGGCAAGGAGGTGTTGCATGCATGATACAGGAACACATGGCAGAAAAAGTCAGCCTTCATAAAGTGGACAAATACAAAAGATACATGTGGCTGAAAATAGAACTTGGCAAATGCCCTGTCTTTCTTGCAGGTTGCTACATACCTCACCATGCATCACCCTTTTACAGTAGACACGGAGTGGACCCTAGTGCTGCCTTTGAAGCACTATGTCTTGATGTGGCTGAACTCAGAGAAAAGGGCCAAGTCATAGTGATGGGAGACCTTAACGCAAGAATTGGTCAACTACAGTTTCAGCCCATTATGCATGATGAAATGGATAAAGAAGCAGTCACAGAAGCGGACATCATGTGGCAGAGAGGATCCGAGGACGACACCATCAACACACAAGGCAGAGCACTTCGATGCATGATTAATGGGCTGCACATGCCAGTCTTGAATGGAATGCAACTATTCCCTAACACCCACAAGATGACGTGTCTCTTAGCGAGCGGAGGACAAAGTGTGCTAGATTATGCCTTGGTACATGTGGATACTATACCCATTATCAAAAGCTTCAACATAGGGATGAAATATCCGGAACCGGACCATCTCCCAATATGGATGGATCTTGACATACACCTTGAACATAGGGAGCAGAAATTCTCAGCACATACAGGAGGTTTCAAAGTAGACCCAGACAAACACCAAGTTTATGCAGACACTTTGGATGCAAAGCTGAGAGCAATAACCAACCCCACATGGACAGCCTTGCAGGAAGCAATACTTGCCTCAGCCACACAAACATTTGGAGCAGCAACTACAAGAAAAAAGAAACAGGTCAAAGGCCTACCACACAAGAAATGGTATGACGAGGAATGCAAACAACTACGCCAAGAGCTGAAATACATACTGGATGCAGATAGGCATAAACAACCGGAGAAGACATACAATGCCCTCACAAGGAAAAAGAAAAGAAATTATATTTTGGAAAGAGAGAAATCTGATTTGGTCACTTTCATCAAAAATCCAAGAAAGGGCTGGAAACAAGTGAAAGGCAGACGGAAACAGGTCATAGGGGATATATCAGATGCAACCATGCCTAATTATGTTACCAAGTTGTACAATCATGCACATGCTACTGAAATGGGGAAGGAGGATCTATCGGTCACATGCACTAGTCCTTTCACCTTCGAAGACATTGAAGTTGGACTAAAGAAGATGGCTAATGGCAAAGCATCAGATCACATGAAGATACAGGCGGAATTTGTGAAATGGACAGGAGACCGAGCAAGAACATGGCTCTCACACATCCTAACACATGCTCTACACCATGGTTTCCCTCAGGAATGGCAAGAAAATTGGGTCCAGCCTTTACACAAAGGTGGAGACAAAAATTCAGTCACAAATTACAGAACTATAATGATCAGCTCTACATTGGCCAAGCTCTTCAGTACAGTGCTTGAAATGAAAATCAGCTCATGGGCAGAAGAGGCACAGAAAAGAGCCACCGGACAGGCGGGCTTTCGCAAGGTAGCATAGGACAGCCGACCACCTTATTACCTTAAGGGTCCTCATGGATGAATGCAGACTGAGAGGACGCACTCTATTTTGTTGTTTTGTGGATTTCAAGAAAGCATTTGACACAGTTCCAAGAGGAGGATTATGGAAGAGAATGCAAGAAATAGGAGTCCCTTTGGCCTTAAGGGTAGGCATCTCTCGCATCTATGAAAAGGTATTATGCCGACTCAAACAAACACAAGGTATGTCTGATGTATTTGAGAGCAATATGGGAGTGAAGCAAGGTTGCCCTCTATCGCCTACCTTGTTTGGAATATGCATTGACCAGCTGGAGGAACTCATCAATCAATTTGTAGTAGAGAAAGAGTTGCAAGGACCGCAATTGGGGCTTTGGACAGTGCTATTGTTGTTATACGCAGATGATGTCGTTCTTTTTGCATACGATCCGGAATCTATGCACAAACTTTTACAAGTGCTTAAGATTTGTTGTAGGGAAAGCGGGCTGCAAGTAAATGTCGGAAAAACAAAGATGATGGCAGTTTGTACCAATCAGCCAGAACATCCCCCTGAGATCACCTTTGATGGACAGATCATTGAGTATGTCAGCACCTTCAAATACTTAGGGGTTGATATCCTGGCAGATCACAAATGGTGGCAATGTATACATAGAAGGATGGACACTGGTTGGGGGAAGTACTACCAGCTTGAGAATGATTGCAAGCACACCGACACTAGGAACTGGAAAATTCAAAATATATTGTTTGATGGATATGTAGTGCAGACAGTATTATATGGAGTGGAAGTATGGGGAGGCAGCATTTCAGCCTCTACATGGAATGATATTGAGAAAATGCAAAAAGCTTTCCTAAGGAGACACCTTGGTGTCAAACCCACTACTCCATACTCAATACTTCTGTTGGAAACGGGAAGAAGACCAATTGAATTTCATGCATTGCAATACCTAATAGAGGTGCAGCAAATGCAACTTGATAGGCTGCCTCATAAAGCATGGAATGCCAGCACAAAGCTTCAAAAGAACTACAAAAGTAAGGTCATCTGCACAGGATGGGCAACCGACATAAGAAAATGGTTCAGCAGATGGAAAGTGGAAGCATATTTGATCATGCCGCCTGAAAAGGTCAACATGCAAGAGTTTCAACTATCTTTACTGAGCACTTTGCGGAATCACTGGTTGACAAGTGAAAAGAGGGTAAAGCTGGATTATTACCAAGACAACATAAATCCCACATGTTGGTCTACATACATGTCCATAGAGACTCATGCTCAGTCCTATATTAGCACACCTATCCCCCTTTTATATCGCAGAAACATCGCCAGGTTCCGTACCAGATCTCATACATTTGCCATTGAGCAGGGAGCTTGGATACACCAGCCTAGACATGCTAGAGTCTGTACCCTTTGTGACATGCAGACAGTTGAGACGGAGGCACATGTAGCTCTACAGTGCCCCCGATATACACATATCAGGGAGGACTACCAGCAGATACTGGGGGACTCCGCTAAGTTGACATCAGTTCTCTCCACTGCCTCTCCGGCAGCATTGGGATCTTTTGTCACTCGTCTTTTTACTTGTCGTCAGGAACTCATAGACTCCTGACCTCTCTCCTTGAGGAGACTCTTTTTACATTGTATCGAGACGGGTCCCATGGGTCATTTTTGGCCCCCTGAGGACGCTAATAAACTCTCTTTCTTTCTTTCTTTCTCTCCCTTTGCCTTTGGTGAGGCTGCTCTCTCCCTCCAAAACACACACCACTGCACCTTAATCACTCACTCTATATTGGAGTTTAATTCTTGAAATGTTGATCTCTATTCCTCTATGTTCTCAGCACAAGGAACTAAAACATGTATATCTCCTACCAGTAAGGGGGGGGCCCATGGCGCCATCAGTAGCTTCCAGAAGTGGAGCTGGCTCAACAACTCTGACTGACCCCCAACGGGGGATGACTGGAACAGGACGTGCTGAAGGTCTTGTGTGTGCTGTCGAAGGTCCAGGATGAGGGGTTGTAGTCGATGGTCCTGGGCGAGAGGTGGAAGTTCCAGCAGCGCGAGAAGTGGTAGGATGTGAGGTAGAACGTGAAGTAGGTCCAGCCGAGGTGGTGCTAGGAGACGCAACACCTGTGGACCTTTTAGGTCTTTTTCTTTTTTCTTTCTTGGACAATCTCTGGCAAAGTGCCCAGGGGTTCTACAAATCCTACACTGATCCTGTCTCCCAGCGATCTCAATCCTCTACCTGAAGGAGCCATCTGGACGCTAGTGCATGATGTGGTCATTCGTAAGGTTAGGGTCAGTGACAACGACCCTAACGCATGGTACTGCCTTGTTGCCGAAGAAGGCATCTGAGGAAAGGGGGGGGGGGATCTCGGTGACCATCCCGAAAGCGGCTCCAATGGAAGATAAGAGTCGATGGTACACGTGGGGGAGGCCGAGGAATCTAAGGAAGAGTGAGAATGTCCGGCCACCCTCCTCCACAGGGTCAAAGCCCAATGAGAAAGGTGTCAAGAAGATCCTCTTGGAGCTCAGTGGCAAAGGGTTGGCCTAAAGCACTATACCTACTGCATCCGGGGAACCAAAAAACAACTTGAAAGAAACCTCGGCCAAGTAGAGGAACATCTGTGAGGTGCCTTGCGAGTCTCTAGGTAGAGCGGTGAGCATCCAATCCCTAGCCTGTAATCTGGAAGGGTCGGATCCATGGATGCGAGCAAAGAGCGATGTCGAGCTCTCCTGCTTTGTATCTTTTTTGAGCTGCTGCAACTCGTCTTTTGAGAATGTGATGGTTTTGCGGCCGGTGGAAGCGGACGAGGATTGCTGAAGGTAGCCATTGTCAGTGGAAAGGCCGATTCGAACACTGTTGGGCACCGTCTAACTAACAAGCTGCTTAGGAAGAGGGTGAAGAGGGTCCGAATTGAGGGTGAAGGTAGAGGGGAGGGGATGAAGAGGGAAGGTGAGGATGCAGGGTGGAGGGGAGGGGAGAGGCAAGCTGAAGGGGGGGGAAGAAGTGAGGGGGGCGGGGGGGGGGGGGGTGCGGGAGAAGGGGGGGGGGGTGCAGGAGAAGGGGGGCTGCAGGGGCAAGGGGAGGGGGACGGGGGTAGAGAGCGGGGGAGGGGGGGCTGAGGAGAGGGGGGAGAGGGCGGGGGTAGAGGTCGGCGTAGGGGCTGAGAAGCGGGAGAGGAGGGCGGGGGAGAGGAGCTGGATGGCGGCGGTAGGGGGCAGGGGAAGAGGGGCTGAAAGGCGGGGGTAGGGGGAGGGGGAGAGGGGCTGAGGGAGGAGGGAGAGGAGAGGCGGGGAGGGGGCTGAGAGGAGGGAGGAGAGAGGGGGCGGGAGGGAGGCTGAGAGGGGGCAGCAAGGTAGTCGGGGAGGAGCAGCAGCAGCAGCCGATGCTTGCACATCTCAAATGAAACGCCCTTTCGGAGCAGGAGCAAAACAGAAGCATGGTTTCTGTGGGGACACGTTTGTTCCTGTGGAAAAATGACCACGCAGTTTGGCTCTCTCTTACCTCTGCCCCCACAACTTGTCGCCCAGCTTCACCCAGCCTTGCTTACTTCAATCTGCTTCAGGCTCAGTCCTCTGCTCGAAGGCTCAAGCTCCATTACCTTCTGATCTTCGAATGTAATCTTAAATGTGCGTGCTACTTCTGAATTCTGTTTGGTCATTGGTGCCTCTTTTTCTAAACCCTAAAAAGCCCTTGCTGACATGGCATTTACCCGTTTCAGTCCTCTCAAAAATCCCGAAATGATTCCTTTCCCCGGTCCCCGTTTCTGTTTCTGTTTCCCCTAACTATGATACAAACTATGGATTGAACATGAGCACTTGATTGTTTTATTCCGGGCTATATCTGCTTCTATCTGAACACCCTCATTGTATTTGTTGCAACCGTTAGGTATAGCAGGCCACTTAACTTTCTTTTGTTTCACTCGTAGGTGAAGCAGTGGCTGGAAGTGCTGGGCACATGCATGTGGAAGCCTCTTTGAAGTCAATTGATGCTAGTACCACATTGATCGCAAAGGAGACAAGCTCCCCGGTCTCACCCAGAATGCCTCAAGGTCATGAAGTGGAGGAATTAGAAGGGCAAGGAGAATTGTCTGTGCAGCTGATCAATGAAACCGAAAAAGAACAGAAGAAGTCATGCATTGCTGATGTTTCTGGTAACGATGGAGGTACTGCATATGATGTTCTCGTGTCCTGTGGTCTTGAATCGGCTGGTAAAGATTCTCTTGATCATGCCCATGAAATTCATGATGTAATAAATTCAGATCCTTCAGAGACAGATATGGCTGCAGATTGTATTGCCAAGATTAAAAAAAGATTTGTGAAGCACACACGAGGTTATGGAGTATCAGACCTTGAAATGGTACATGCAAGGATCTGCCAGATAATTCGAAGCCAAGACAAACCCATTGACAGACCCTGGGTCTTGAAGTTCTTAAAGGGCTTCATCACAGACATGAAGCCTAGAAAGACTGGAGCTAAACCTGATGGTTATGCAGAGAGGTAGCTTGGCGCACTGACCCTATAATATTCCCTGTGATCTTTGAGCCTTTGAAAGCTGACGAGGCAAAAATAGCATGCTGATCGTATAATTTATAATTGGCTTTCCATGTCACCTTACAATGTCACAAGAGGGTGAGAGGGGTTGACCTCACTGTGGGATTCCCCCATTGTTTTAAAGCAAGGAAGCCTTGGTGTTCGTTTGACATTCACATGTAATAGTTGCTTATTGCAACCTTAACACAGTTTTGCAGTTTTTATTCTGATGCTTTATTATCAGATGCAGGTCTGCTACATGAACGCCTAATATTTCAATGGTTATTAAGCTATGAATAGCTTGTATTCTGTCTGCCTATCTCCACAACTGACACAACCGACCTGAAGCTTGGGAAAAGCAGCACTTCCGAAGTAGCTTAGATTAGTCTTCATGTCCTTATCTTCCAAGATATTTTATGTGACATGAATTCCAAGGCGCTTCCAATATGGTTTCTCCTTTAGTTATACCTCCTAATTTGAATTTGAATTTCTTTGGGAACTAATAGTTTGTGGAGATGAGAAGGTGGATCAAAAGGAGGCTAAATGGAGAAGCTGACATGATGAATTAAAGAAAGTTCAATTCCTCCTAGGTTTGGTCAACTATAGGTTTAATAAAACTATTAACAAATTTTCACCAAGTTACTCACATCCACAATGTTCTATAAAGTAAACTTAGAAGAGCATTGTGTGCAATGCTCGGTTGTTTTGTGACACTTAAAGGGCCTCTACATTGCATATGAGATTTTCTACCAAGTAGAAAGAAACATGGATTCATCTTTTATCAGTAGGATTCTACGAAACATGACCTTAATATTTTCTACCAAGGAGAAAGAAACTTGGATTCGTCTTTTATCAATAGGATTCTATGAAACATGACCTTGTATAAATAATTAACTCATGGAAAGGCATGGCACCTCATGAATCCTAAAAAATAACTCATGTAGCAATAGTAATTGTGAGAACCCCTTTGTCAAGCAAGTAAAAGCTCAAAAAAGAAGGGATGAAAACACATTTAGTAATTTGTAAACAACTCTTAAGTATATTCAATTTCACAAGTGTAATATTCATTAATGTAACAAAGCTATCAAAAAGATTTGGTGAAATTTGAGGGTAAATTTGTCCTCCCCACGGGTAAAATATTCTATGGAGGGAAACCACACTAGCCAAATACCTAGGATACATAGGCTTGGTATTAGGCTTGGAGATCAAAGGTTGGGGCAATACCAATCCTAGTGGCAAGCTAAGGGTGGGGCAACTTGTCCATGTAGAAGGCCCTTTTGGGTTGACGTAGAGGACGCGTGCTGCATGAATTGCCCTCTTGCCACATCATATTGCCACATTAGCATGGTTGCCACCTCATATTGCCACCTTTAAAAAAAACCCATAATTAATAACGTGTTATTTGCAAACTCACATCTTGCCAATTAGTGTTGCCATCTCATACATGTTGATACATCATGAATGATGTCATCAAGGTGCTACTTGCCACATTATCACATGCAAGGCCCTACTTTGCCACCTCAACATGCTACATCATCCCATGCAATGCCTACTTTGACACCTCAATTTGCCACATCATCAAATTGCGTCCTGACATCATTTCATGCAAGGCCTTACTTTGCCACCTCATATAAGGCGACACATAAGTGAGATGTCATCATCTCACTTGGTGTCACCTCAATGTCCTACATGCCCATCTCATCCCTCACATGTCCTAACAATCAATGTGCCACTTCTTCATTAGGGCGTGTTGACACATCATCTCATTGTGCATATCACATCATCATGCATGCATGGACATCATGAGATCATGCATGCATGAAGCCATGAAAGTCATAGGCACCATGGCGTGCCACATCATTTTTTCCATATGGCTTCATGCAAGCTATGCTAACATGAAATGACATTACATACGTAGATAACATTTAAAACTTTCATATAAGTGTATGCAATCGTAACTTTTCACACCTGAGCTTATGTCTCTTACTAGACCACAACTCAAGGTACTATAGTACCTACATATATATTCAATGACTCCAATTATATGTATAGGTGACAAAAAGCCTCAAAACCTTTAAATGATGAATTAGTGGCAACATTTTGGTATTATTCTAGGGAGACTAATGTCTTAAGTAAAAGTAGGCATGTGAAAGCATGCGTGAAGGGAACAAGCTTCAAGCAAACATAACACTCAAGGGAAAACAATAATTCCTAGCTAAAACCTTTGGTCAGGACTTAGGATTTTATGTTTTCTCATTAGAGAGCTGATCAAAAAAACAAAACATCCCATGATACTCATGAGTATCATTATGTAAATCTAAAAATTATGAAGACTTTTCATTTTACAAAACACCCATGAAAAGGGAAATGGAAGGTTGAGGATGGTTAAAGCACCTACTGTGAAAAGTAATGGTTAATGGAAGGTTAAAGATGGTTAAAGCATCTACGAAAAAATCCCATCCACCTAAACTTGGACAATTGTTGACTAATTCCACACTTTCACCTCCTTTCATATAAAACCCCACCCAATCCCTTCAATTTTCTTCTTCTCCATGTAGCCTCCCTCCTCTTTCAATATCCCAAGCCCAATTCTCTCCCTCGACATCAGACACCCTTTCACTCCCATCCTCTTCACGTGACTTATACTTCAAGCCCTCCAAATCCTCCCCCCCCCCTCTTTCCCTTCCATATCCTCTCTTTTTCTTCCCATTTCCTCTTTGTTTTTCTAAAAATTCTGCCCCTCCTCTCTTTTTCACCCCTTCCTGTCTATTTCCCCCGTCGTTGCTCCATTCTTCCCCCTTTCCCCCACCTTACTATAGTAATCCACCCCTCACAAATATTTGCCATGTTCTTGTGCAAAGTCCCTTCTTTCCTTCTCATCAATATAGTTGTCCTCACTCATCATACAAACCCCTATTCCAAAACAGTTTCGCCCCCCCCCCCCCCCCCTTCAACCATGCTCTCACCTCAAATTGAACCTTGAGCTTGATAATATTTGTTGTTTGCAACTGCCCTCGATGGCACACCCTTCACAGCCCCTACCTATCTCAGTGTGAACCCTCTCCTCGAGCCCTTGAAAATCAACCCTAGCCCTCTACATACCACCGGTACCCAACTTCAAGCACCTCCATCCCTCTCGAGCCCCCTTATGCCTGAAAAACCGCCCCCACTCCAACCCTCTATTTCAACCACAGGTGACATCACCTCCAGCACCGCACCGTGCCACATTGCCACGCTAGAGAACCCACACCCTCTTGAACCACTTCCCCTCCCTTCCCTTACCCCTCCCATTTGCCACCGCCTCAAACCACTCCCCCCCTCCTCAACCTCATCAAGGGTCCTTTACTACCCATTGCAACCCACCCCTCTTGTCTCAATCCCACCCCCTCCATGTCACTCCCCTTCCAAGCTTTCCACCCCCCTTCATTGCCACTCTATGCATTACCTTTACAACCACACAACCCCCTGACCTCTTGGGCACTATACACTTCCTAGCCTCCTTCACTCTACACACGCACACACTATTCTTTCTTTTGCATCCACTTAATTTCTGAATTTTTCCTTTTCCTATTTTTTCCAATTGCTTTTCCTTCTATTCACAAACACTCCCTAATTTCTCCTGATTCGTCCTAATTTTTTTTCAATTTCTTTCTTAAAGCTCTAAATTTTTACCTCTCCCCCCCCCTCGCATCTTTCTCCTATTTTCTTTCCTATTTTTTCCTCTTCCTTCCCTATAATTTTTCCTAATTTCACTCGATTTTCCCACAATTATTTTTATTAAAAATGTAAAACTAACTTTTAAAATCCTTTTTCCTTTTTTCAAATTCTCTCTAGGCCCCTTTTTTACATCTTTAAAGTCCACATCAAGCTGTTTAAGCCACTATTTTATTGTGACCCTAATAACAAAGAGAGGGGTGTTTATGACACATGTCTTCCCCATTTAAGTTAAGCTGGTTCTTACCATGTTTTCTTGTTGGATGGTGGCAAGTATCCAGACTCTCCTCTTCAATAAAAGAGATGCTTATCAGGACTTCACCAAGCTCTAATTTTTTTTCCAATTTTTTTTTTTGCAAAAACATTGTTGTCATTTCTTATCAAAGCTCTTGTATACTTTTTATGCAATTTCGTAGGTGCTTTACCTACATACTCAAACTCTTCCTTAATTCTATAATGTTCTCTTTCTATCCTTTATCCTAACTCTTTTTTCTTTTTACTATGTCTTGTCTTCGACCCACCCACCCACCCACCCACACACACACGCACGCACGCACGCACAAAACATTAAATCCACAACTAAGCACATGCATGACTCACATGACCTGTAATAACCCATACATATAACAACTATGACTCACGAATAGCACACAAATGCACACACAAACAACACAACCCATGTACCAGAAACAATACCCATAACACATACCAAATATTCAACAACATGCACACAGCCAAACAAAAGCCTTAGACACAAGCACAAGATGACGGCAACAGACACACCCATGCACCAAGTTTATTGTTGGTGAGAGCGTGCATGCGCACGTGCTCTTGGAGATCTCCCTTGAGAAAGATACATCACGTCCTTTCAGTTTCTCTATTGTGCTTGAACCTGCACATGGTGGTATCGATAGTTGAGCAGTGAAGGGACCAGACTAAGATAATGAATGCCATATTGAATAGCCCACATACTCAGGCCCTTCATCCCGTTGGGAAGACTACGAGACCAAGCAAGTAACAAGAAAAACAATGGAAGCACAAGACCCACAGGAAACCCAAGAAATTGAAGCACACGGCTCAAGGACCTAACTGCTTACACATGAAACAGGTTGAACATAGCAGCATTTGGTGTGGAAGGAAGCATACATGGATTTCATGAGCCTACAGGGCTCTTGAAATTGTTATACTTGATGTGAGAAGGATGGAAACCTCCAAAATTGAACGAGTAAGCTAGGCCAGAGTTCAAGGAGAGTGAAGGCTAATAGACCTTCAATGCCACATAGTAGTAGAATGAGAAGAAGCCTTGGATTCTCGCATCCAAAACTTGGAGAAAGGAGAATGCTTAGGTAATTTGCTAAATGAGCGGTACCATGGCTTGGAGTCCACACCTTTCTACCACGCTTGAACAATGGAAGGTAGTTGGAAGCATACTATATTCATAGTCTATTTTCACACCACCCACTTGTGGTACTTGCTTGGATCCTTGAGCTTCAACCTTTCCCTGACTGTGCTTGACATGCACGATGAGCTAGACAGAAGGTGTAGCAAAGTTATCTTGCTTGTTTGCTACCTTTACATGCTGTATGTGGATGAAGTAGGTACTTTGAACCCTTATCATGGGAGATTTTTTCCTATAATGCCCTGATCACCGTGCATCTATATACTATGGCTTGTCATGAGATAGCGTAAAAAGACTAGATACACTGGCCATTCTATCTCTCCTCCCTCAAACATTGTCTTCCCAAAAGATGTAGTATGTTTATTTTTTAGTGTTGTCAAAGTGAATAGAAAGTAGACATTATCAGATATTTATGTACTCTATTGTGCCCCAACTTAGGGAAGTTGATGTGCCACTAGTAGCAACCGCTCGTGATCATGATATATGCTGCCAATAGAATTGACTGCCTCATGGAGTTTGAAATGCACACCCATGCATTCGTTTAGCTTGTGGTAGAAATGTGTGAGTGTGTCAAAGTCTTGCTACAATGGTGTCGCTCCTATATGATCTCCACTTTTGGCACTAATTCATAAGCGAGAGATTGTTTCTAGACTGTTGAGGATGATTCCAATGTGCTTGATCTTATGAAATGCTATGTGTCTAAGTATATGACACAATGGGAACAGTATCAAGTTGTAGGTCTATTGATGAACTTAATGTTCATAGAAGATTATAGATTTCAGGCTTGTTAGAGAAAGTTTAGATTATTATGAATAAGGAACTTTCTATTAAAAAGTTGTTTAGGATGGTTATGACCATAGGATAGAATTTATCACTCACTATCAGATTCTGGTTAAATCATGTTATGGCTTTTGCAAAGGCTGTAGGATTAAATGCTTCATCTTTTTCCTCCTTGTGCTCAAGATATGTCTTACATCTTTGGTACAATAGTATATTAAATTATATGATATAAAGTCTACTAGCTAAGTATGAAGCTAATTCCAAAGGTTTTTGTAAAAATTATGCTTAGTAATAGGAGGAATTTTTGCTTATAGGAAATTTGGTTTAAAATAGAGGGATGACAGGTGTGTAATCTGGCAGAGAGTTGTAATTCCACCTTTATGAACCTTAATCGTCTCATGATAGCAGGTTGTTCATGCTTGTTTTATGCAATGGAGGTCCCATTTATGAGTGCTTAGCTACTTAAAGTCTGTTTCCTTAGCCTTTTTACAAGGGATTTGTTTGGTTTGGTTGACTTAGGTTCTATGGCTATCAACAGGCACTTTGTGTCACTCTTGCATCAACAGGCACTTTGTGTCTTACATCTTTGGTACAATAGTATATTAAATATTATATGATATAAAGTCTACTAGCTAAGTATGAAGCTAATTCCAAAGGTTTTTGTAAAAATTATGCTTAGTAATAGGAGGAATTTTTGCTTATAGGAAATTTGGTTTAAAATAGAGGGATGACAGGTGTGTAATCTGGTAGAGAGTTGTAATTTCACCTTTATGAACCTTAATCGTCTCATGATAGCAGGTTGTTCATGCTTGTTTTATGCAATGGAGGTCCCATTTATGAGTGCTCAACTACTTAAAGTCTGTTTCCTTAGCCTTTTTACAAGGGATTTGTTTGGTTTGGTTGACTTAGGTTCTATGGCTATCAACAGGCACTTTGTGTCGCTCTTGCATCTACTTGTCTTATCGTAGGTGGGCTAGGGTGTCGTTGTAAGTCAACTTCTCTTCTACAAGTTCCTCTCAATGCTGTGCCTTTTGCTGGGGTGTCTTGTGCAAGCTTCTCTTGGTTCCTTCTCTTTTGATGAGTCTGGATGGCACTATGAAAACATTCATCTCGACTTTGGCTTCTTGTCATATTCACATTGATCAGCTAAAAGTCTCAAACGATTAACTAGTACATCATCTTTGCTCTCTCTTTGGCTTGAGATGTCTTAACACACACACACACACACATAGAGAGAGAGAGAGAGAGAGAGAGTTTTGCCACATCATCTCTTCTATCCTCTTAACACATGGAAGATAACAACTAACCAAGCTAGGTTCTAACTAACACAGCTACAGTAACCATGTCTCTAAAACTAATGATAGGTTAGAGAATCCTAAACTATAATTAGACTAACCTAGCTAGACTGACCTGATTTGTTAGTCTAACCCATTATGTTTAGTCTTCTAAGGGTTAGCCTACATTCACACTTAACTTTGAAGATCGAAGACTCCTTTAAAACCAAAATTTCACCTTATGCTTAGCTTGTCATAACTTACTCAATTAATGAAACACCATGCGAATTTTTAACCCATTAGGCACCATTTCAAGGTTCAATACATTCAACTAATTAGAACCATTGGTGGGCCATTATTTGTACTAATTTTGCCATCACTTTTGCCTGTGACATTCAAATCACGATCCATTTGCAAAAGAATATTCTTACTCTCAAGGCAGATGGTCTTAAGCACTATACAGATTATTTTCTGTCAACTTAAGCACGTTCCCATGGAAATAACATGGCCCCAACCCAATTTGATGTGCAATTTGTGAATGACACAAGCTCACATCAGCTTCAGGACCTGAGGACTACATTATCCCTTTTACTTCTTGACTCTTATGCATGCAACTAAGATCTGATATATGTCTACAATAGCCCTCCTCGAATCCTTTGCCCATAATTGACACAAACTATTTGCCTCATGTAATCTACTACGTGACTAGCAATTATCATGGGGTTGGTGACCTTGACCTTTAAACCATTTCCTTAACTAGTACAACCTTCATGATTGGAAAATCATAGGAGACAACCTCTTGGAAACCTCAAACTACCCAAATACAATGGGGGTGGAAACCCAAAAAGATTCCTCCAACACTTTGATGTAGCTTGTAGAGCATGAGGTAATCAATCTGATGAGACCAAATACACCTAGTTTGGCCTTTGTGGATGAACTATTAGAGTGGTACCTTGAACTTTTGGTGGAGAAAATCGTATCGATCAAATTTAAAAGGCGGTTTCGAACCAAATGTCTTAGAGGTGATGAGGCCCTCCACCAACTTGGTAAGATCAAACAAGGCCACAAGGAAAAGTCTACATGCATTTGGTCCCAATGAAGCACTTAAGTACAAAATGTGACCCCTCTTCCCGATGACAAATACCTCGTGGCTTGGCTCCTTACAGGCCTAAAATTGAATTTGCAAAGCAATGATAAAAGTCAGTAGAGCTATGACTATCTCAATGATACTCATCTATCAGTGGTTGAGATTGAAGACGCAATGAGTGATTTTGATACCAGCAGTGATGATGGTAACTCTCCAAGACACATGCTCCACCAAGGACAAAATGAAGTCAACCATAGAAATAGTCAATGAAGATTGCCTCACAGTCATGACCACAAAGTTGAGTGAAGAAATGATTTAGGCCATGTACAAAAAAGCTTCACATGTCTCAATCACCACCTCAAACTCATCCAAGGTGGAAAACTATAAAGTGTTCACATTGCGTGGGCAAACCATATAGAAAATGAATACCACATCCTTAAGGTTCCAAGATAACTGGAGAAGCAAATCCCTCACCAAGTTTGTAATGTCCATCCATCGACATGATAAAATTCATTGCATCATCAACATGCAACCCAACTTCAACAATACCAACCAACATCCATCCCAGTGTAGGAGCAACCAACTTTCCCTCAAGCACTACCAGCTCCAACTTTGAGTCTTGTTCTAGTCTGAATGCTAGCCCACAAGGATTGGGTCCCTTTTCTTCAAATTTTTTGATAGAATGGTCACCCATCTTTTTTTATATCAACCATAGACTGAACAAACTTTGCATTTCTCTTTGGCTTTTTTCAACGTGAGAAACGTGGCTGAGACCTCCCTTTCCATCCTTTTCTTGGCATCTTGTTGGTTATCCTCACACATGGAGATTCTCTTGTTGCTATCATGTACTTCCTCTGTGAGCAATTAAACTCTTAGTCTACAAATGCACTCGTGGGTTGCCTTAGCTCGCTTCTAATGTATCTACAAACAATCCTCTCCTTGGGTAATGATTGGAGTCACTTCTTTCACCATCACCTTCTCTGATGTAATCCATGCTATGCATTCTTCTAAAACACCTCAGTAGCCTTTTGAATACTCTCTAGATATTGCTTTTTAGTGCATTTGAATGTACTTTCAAGGAGAGGTTCATTTTGACATGATCCTAGACTATTTATATTATTATTAGAAGATGTGTGCTTGGTTGGCTTTTCCCAATCAAGCCTCTCTAATCGTCAAGTCTTCACTCCTTTCTTACTCTTCCATCAGCTCATTGTCTTGAATAAATGACAATGAAAAGTTAGCCTCTCATTACGTTTGTGGAGTGTCATCCAAATTAATGATACGAGGGGTGGGGATCATTTCTGTAGCTTGAGATGGTGATGGTGACCTGAATTCAAACACGCTCTAAATGGCTGCCTAGATTAAAAAGCACCTTATGATTGTCATCATCATATCTACTGACGAGCTAAGTTCTAGTACTCATGTATGTGTGAATTGATGTGAGGTATGATCCCATCCAAATGGACTGTCTTCTTCTTGTTAAGACTTAATAACTCGCCATAGCACTTGTTAAGTCTCAACAATTTTATGTTTTCTCATCAAAGAGCTGATAAAAAAACAAAGCATCCCATGTATCATTATGTAAATTTAAAAATTATGAAGACTTTTCATTTAACAAAACACCCACCATGAAAGGGGCAATGGAAGGTTAAGGATGGGTAAAGCACCTACCATGAAAAGTAATGGTTAATTGAAGGTTAAAGATGGTTAAAGCATCTACAAAAAAATCCCATCTACCTAAACTTGGACAATTGTTGACTAATTCCACACTCCTGCCTCCTTTCATATAAAGCCCCACCCAATCCCTTCATTTTTCTTCCTCTCCATCTAGCCTCCCTCCTCTTCCAATATCCCAACCCAATTCTCTCCCTTGACATTAGACACCCTTTCACTCCCATCCTCTTCATGTGACTTATACTTCGAGCCCTCTAAATCCCCCCCTTCTTCCTCTCTTGCCCCCCTCTTTCCCTTCTGTATCCTCCTTTCTTTTTCTTCCCACTCTATCTTTTTTTAATAAAAAATTCCCCCCTTCTCTCTTTTGCACCCCTTCCTCTCTATTTCCCCCTCAATGCTCCATTCTTCCACCTTACCAAAAATCTCACCCTCACAAATGTTCGCCATATTCTCGTGCAAAGTCCTTTCTTTCCTTCTCATCAATATAGTGGACTTCACTCATCATACAAACCCCCATTCCAAAATATTTCATCCCCCCCTTGAACCACACTCCCGCCCTATGCCTTCTTCATCTTGATAATGCTATGTTGTTTGCAATAGCCCTCTATGACATACCTTGCACAGCCCTATCTTAGTGTAGACACTCTTGAAGCCCTTGAAAGTCAATCCCTAGCCTTCTCCATACCACTGGTATCCACTTCAAGCACCTCCATCCCCCCCTTATACTTCAAAAACCACCCCCTCTCCCACCCTCTAAGGGGGGGATGGAGGTGGTTGAAGTGGGTACCGGTGGTATGGAGAACCCACACCCTCTTGAACCACTTCCGCACCCTTCCCTTACCCCCTCCCATTTCCCATTTCCTTTGTCAACTCTGACACTGCACCGTGCCACATTGCCACCCTAGAGAACCCACACCCTCTTGAACCACTTCCTCCCCCTTCCCTTACCCTCCCATTTGCCACACGCTCAAACCACTCCCCCTCCTCCTCAATCTCACCCTCTCTCCTTTACTACCAATGGTAACCCACCTCTTGCCGTGATCCGACCCACTCCATGTCACTACCCTTTTGAGCTACCACCCTCCCTCATTGCCACTGTATGCATTGCCTTTACAACCATACAACCCTCTGACCTCCTGCGCACTGCACACTTCCTAGCCCCCTTCACTCTGTGCACACACACACGTACACAAAACAATAAACACACCACTAACCACACACGTGACTCACATGACCAATACAATACACAATGCACACATATAACAGCTATGACTCATGAATAGTACACAAATGCACACACAAACAACACAACCCATGCACCAAAAACAATACCCACGACACATACCACACACAAACACATACCTAATACACAACAGCACACACGAACAGCCAAACAAAAGCCTTAGATGACACCTACACAAGATGATGGAGGTAATAAACACACACTTGGACATACTTTATTGTTGGTGAGAACACACACACACACACACACACAGAAAGAGAGAGAGTTGCCACATCATCTCTTCTCTCGTCTTAACACATGGGAGATAACTACTAACCAAGGTAGGTTAGAACTAACACAACTAAACTAACCATAGGTTAGAGCAATCTCACTATAATTAGAATGACCTAGCTAGATTGACCTGATTAGTTCGTCTAACCCATTATGTTTATTCTTGTTTAGCCTACATTCACACTTAGAATTGAAGATGGAAGACTCCTTTCAAACCTAAATTTCACCTTATGCTGCATTTGTAATAACTTACTCAATTAATGAAACACCATGCAAAGTTTCAACCCATTAGGCACCCTTTATAGGTTCAATACATTCGACTAATTTGCACCTCCATGTGAGCCATTCTTTGTACTAATTTGGCCATCACTTCTGCCTGTAATGTTCGAATCACGATCCACTTGCAAAAGAATGTTCTTACTCTTAAGGCGAAAGGTCTTAGGCACCATAGAATTGATTTTCCCTCAACTTGAGCATGTTCCCATGGCAATAACATGGCCCCAACCCAACTTGATGCACGATTTGTGAATGACACAAGCTCACATCAGCTTCAAGACCTGAGGACTACATTATCCCTTTTACTTATTGTGCATGCAACTAGATTCAATATATGTCTACAATAGCCCTCCTTCTTGAATGTTTGCCCACAATTGACACAATCCATTTGCCTCCTCTAATCCACTACATGGCTAACAATCATCATGGTGTTGGTGACCTTGGCCTTGAAGTGGATGCATTCCATTTCCTGAACCAGTATACCTTGATGATTGGAAAATCATGGGAGGCAAGTTCTTGGAAACCTTAAACTAGCCAAATACAATGGGGGTGGCAATCCAAAAGGATTCCTCCAACACTTTGATGTAGCTTGTAGAGCAAGCGGGGATCAATCTGATGAGACCAAATCCACCTGGTTTGGCCTTTCTGGATGAACCATTAGAGTGGTACCTTGACCTTTTGGTGCAGAAAATCCTATCGATCAAATTTAAAAAGAAGTTTCGAACGAAATGCCTTAGAGGTGATGTGGCTCTCCAACTTGGTAAGACAAAACAAGGCTACAAGGAAAAAGTCTGCATGTATTTGGGCCCAATGAAGCACTTAATTACAAAATGTGACCGCTCTTCCTGATGACAAATACCTCATGGCTTGGCTCCTTATAGGCCTAAAAAATTCAATCTGCAAAGACATGATAAATGTCACTAGAGGTATGACTATCTCAATGATACTCATTATAGCAGATATTGAAGTTGAATGACTATAGTACCTACATATTTATTCAATGACTATACTCACAACTCAAGGTACTATAGTACCTACATATTTATTCAATGACTCCAATTATATGTATAGGTGACAAAAAGCCTCAAAACCTTTAAATGATGAATTAGTGGCAACATTTTGGTATTATTCTAGGGAGACTAATGTCTTAAGTAAAAGTAGGCATGTGAAAGCATGCGTGAAGGGAACAAGCTTCAAGCAAACATAACACTCAAGGGAAAACAATAATTCCTAGCTAAAACCTTTGGTCAGGACTTAGGATTTTATGTTTTCTCATTAGAGAGCTGATCAAAAAAACAAAACATCCCATGATACTCATGAGTATCATTATGTAAATCTAAAAATTATGAAGACTTTTCATTTTACAAAACACCCATGAAAAGGGAAATGGAAGGTTGAGGATGGTTAAAGCACCTACTGTGAAAAGTAATGGTTAATGGAAGGTTAAGATGGTTAAAGCATCTACGAAAAAATCCCATCCACCTAAACTTGGACAATTGTTGACTAATTCCACACTTTCACCTCCTTTCATATAAAACCCCACCCAATCCCTTCAATTTTCTTCTTCTCCATGTAGCCTCCCTCCTCTTTCAATATCCCAAGCCCAATTCTCTCCCTCGACATCAGACACCCTTTCACTCCCATCCTCTTCACGTGACTTATACTTCAAGCCCTCCAAATCCTCCCCCCCCCCTCTTTCCCTTCCATATCCTCTCTTTTTCTTCCCATTTCCTCTTTGTTTTTCTAAAAATTCTGCCCCTCCTCTCTTTTTCACCCCTTCCTGTCTATTTCCCCCGTCGTTGCTCCATTCTTCCCCCTTTCCCCCACCTTACTATAGTAATCCACCCCTCACAAATATTTGCCATGTTCTTGTGCAAAGTCCCTTCTTTCCTTCTCATCAATATAGTTGTCCTCACTCATCATACAAACCCCTATTCCAAAACAGTTTCGCCCCCCCCCCCCCCCCCCCCTTCAACCATGCTCTCACCTCAAATTGAACCTTGAGCTTGATAATGCTTTGTTGTTTGCAACTGCCCTCGATGGCACACCCTTCACAGCCCCTACCTATCTCAGTGTGAACCCTCTCCTCGAGCCCTTGAAAATCAACCCTAGCCCTCTACATACCACCGGTACCCAACTTCAAGCACCTCCATCCCTCTCGAGCCCCCTTATGCCTGAAAAACCGCCCCCACTCCAACCCTCTATTTCAACCACAGGTGACATCACCTCCAGCACCGCACCGTGCCACATTGCCACGCTAGAGAACCCACACCCTCTTGAACCACTTCCCCTCCCTTCCCTTACCCCTCCCATTTGCCACCGCCTCAAACCACTCCCCCCCTCCTCAACCTCATCAAGGGTCCTTTACTACCCATTGCAACCCACCCCTCTTGTCTCAATCCCACCCCCTCCATGTCACTCCCCTTCCAAGCTTTCCACCCCCCTTCATTGCCACTCTATGCATTACCTTTACAACCACACAACCCCCTGACCTCTTGGGCACTATACACTTCCTAGCCTCCTTCACTCTACACACGCACACACTATTCTTTCTTTTGCATCCACTTAATTTCTGAATTTTTCCTTTTCCTATTTTTTCCAATTGCTTTTCCTTCTATTCACAAACACTCCCTAATTTCTCCTGATTCGTCCTAATTTTTTTTCAATTTCTTTCTTAAAGCTCTAAATTTTTACCTCTCCCCCCCCCTCGCATCTTTCTCCTATTTTCTTTCCTATTTTTTCCTCTTCCTTCCCTATAATTTTTCCTAATTTCACTCGATTTTCCCACAATTATTTTTATTAAAAATGTAAAACTAACTTTTAAAATCCTTTTTCCTTTTTTCAAATTCTCTCTAGGCCCCTTTTTTACATCTTTAAAGTCCACATCAAGCTGTTTAAGCCACTATTTTATTGTGACCCTAATAACAAAGAGAGGGGTGTTTATGACACATGTCTTCCCCATTTAAGTTAAGCTGGTTCTTACCATGTTTTCTTGTTGGATGGTGGCAAGTATCCAGACTCTCCTCTTCAATAAAAGAGATGCTTATCAGGACTTCACCAAGCTCTAATTTTTTTTCCAATTTTTTTTTTTGCAAAAACATTGTTGTCATTTCTTATCAAAGCTCTTGTATACTTTTTATGCAATTTCGTAGGTGCTTTACCTACATACTCAAACTCTTCCTTAATTCTATAATGTTCTCTTTCTATCCTTTATCCTAACTCTTTTTTCTTTTTACTATGTCTTGTCTTCGACCCACCCACCCACCCACCCACACACACACGCACGCACGCACGCACAAAACATTAAATCCACAACTAAGCACATGCATGACTCACATGACCTGTAATAACCCATACATATAACAACTATGACTCACGAATAGCACACAAATGCACACACAAACAACACAACCCATGTACCAGAAACAATACCCATAACACATACCAAATATTCAACAACATGCACACAGCCAAACAAAAGCCTTAGACACAAGCACAAGATGACGGCAACAGACACACCCATGCACCAAGTTTATTGTTGGTGAGAGCGTGCATGCGCACGTGCTCTTGGAGATCTCCCTTGAGAAAGATACATCACGTCCTTTCAGTTTCTCTATTGTGCTTGAACCTGCACATGGTGGTATCGATAGTTGAGCAGTGAAGGGACCAGACTAAGATAATGAATGCCATATTGAATAGCCCACATACTCAGGCCCTTCATCCCGTTGGGAAGACTACGAGACCAAGCAAGTAACAAGAAAAACAATGGAAGCACAAGACCCACAGGAAACCCAAGAAATTGAAGCACACGGCTCAAGGACCTAACTGCTTACACATGAAACAGGTTGAACATAGCAGCATTTGGTGTGGAAGGAAGCATACATGGATTTCATGAGCCTACAGGGCTCTTGAAATTGTTATACTTGATGTGAGAAGGATGGAAACCTCCAAAATTGAACGAGTAAGCTAGGCCAGAGTTCAAGGAGAGTGAAGGCTAATAGACCTTCAATGCCACATAGTAGTAGAATGAGAAGAAGCCTTGGATTCTCGCATCCAAAACTTGGAGAAAGGAGAATGCTTAGGTAATTTGCTAAATGAGCGGTACCATGGCTTGGAGTCCACACCTTTCTACCACGCTTGAACAATGGAAGGTAGTTGGAAGCATACTATATTCATAGTCTATTTTCACACCACCCACTTGTGGTACTTGCTTGGATCCTTGAGCTTCAACCTTTCCCTGACTGTGCTTGACATGCACGATGAGCTAGACAGAAGGTGTAGCAAAGTTATCTTGCTTGTTTGCTACCTTTACATGCTGTATGTGGATGAAGTAGGTACTTTGAACCCTTATCATGGGAGATTTTTTCCTATAATGCCCTGATCACCGTGCATCTATATACTATGGCTTGTCATGAGATAGCGTAAAAAGACTAGATACACTGGCCATTCTATCTCTCCTCCCTCAAACATTGTCTTCCCAAAAGATGTAGTATGTTTATTTTGTAGTGTTGTCAAAGTGAATAGAAAGTAGACATTATCAGATATTTATGTACTCTATTGTGCCCCAACTTAGGGAAGTTGATGTGCCACTAGTAGCAACCGCTCGTGATCATGATATATGCTGCCAATAGAATTGACTGCCTCATGGAGTTTGAAATGCACACCCATGCATTGGTTTAGCTTGTGGTAGAAATGTGTGAGTGTGTCAAAGTCTTGCTACAATGGTGTCGCTCCTATATGATCTCCACTTTTGGCACTAATTCATAAGCGAGAGATTGTTTCTAGACTGTTGAGGATGATTCCAATGTGCTTGATCTTATGAAATGCTATGTGTCTAAGTATATGACACAATGGGAACAGTATCAAGTTGTAGGTCTATTGATGAACTTAATGTTCATAGAAGATTATAGATTTCAGGCTTGTTAGAGAAAGTTTAGATTATTATGAATAAGGAACTTTCTATTAAAAAGTTGTTTAGGATGGTTATGACCATAGGATAGAATTTATCACTCACTATCAGATTCTGGTTAAATCATGTTATGGCTTTTGCAAAGGCTGTAGGATTAAATGCTTCATCTTTTTCCTCCTTGTGCTCAAGATATGTCTTACATCTTTGGTACAATAGTATATTAAATTATATGATATAAAGTCTACTAGCTAAGTATGAAGCTAATTCCAAAGGTTTTTGTAAAAATTATGCTTAGTAATAGGAGGAATTTTTGCTTATAGGAAATTTGGTTTAAAATAGAGGGATGACAGGTGTGTAATCTGGCAGAGAGTTGTAATTCCACCTTTATGAACCTTAATCGTCTCATGATAGCAGGTTGTTCATGCTTGTTTTATGCAATGGAGGTCCCATTTATGAGTGCTTAGCTACTTAAAGTCTGTTTCCTTAGCCTTTTTACAAGGGATTTGTTTGGTTTGGTTGACTTAGGTTCTATGGCTATCAACAGGCACTTTGTGTCACTCTTGCATCAACAGGCACTTTGTGTCTTACATCTTTGGTACAATAGTATATTAAATTATATGATATAAAGTCTACTAGCTAAGTATGAAGCTAATTCCAAAGGTTTTTGTAAAAATTATGCTTAGTAATAGGAGGAATTTTTGCTTATAGGAAATTTGGTTTAAAATAGAGGGATGACAGGTGTGTAATCTGGTAGAGAGTTGTAATTTCACCTTTATGAACCTTAATCGTCTCATGATAGCAGGTTGTTCATGCTTGTTTTATGCAATGGAGGTCCCATTTATGAGTGCTCAACTACTTAAAGTCTGTTTCCTTAGCCTTTTTACAAGGGATTTGTTTGGTTTGGTTGACTTAGGTTCTATGGCTATCAACAGGCACTTTGTGTCGCTCTTGCATCTACTTGTCTTATCGTAGGTGGGCTAGGGTGTCGTTGTAAGTCAACTTCTCTTCTACAAGTTCCTCTCAATGCTGTGCCTTTTGCTGGGGTGTCTTGTGCAAGCTTCTCTTGGTTCCTTCTCTTTTGATGAGTCTGGATGGCACTATGAAAACATTCATCTCGACTTTGGCTTCTTGTCATATTCACATTGATCAGCTAAAAGTCTCAAACGATTAACTAGTACATCATCTTTGCTCTCTCTTTGGCTTGAGATGTCTTAACACACACACACACACACATAGAGAGAGAGAGAGAGAGAGAGAGAGTTTTGCCACATCATCTCTTCTATCCTCTTAACACATGGAAGATAACAACTAACCAAGCTAGGTTCTAACTAACACAGCTACAGTAACCATGTCTCTAAAACTAATGATAGGTTAGAGAATCCTAAACTATAATTAGACTAACCTAGCTAGACTGACCTGATTTGTTAGTCTAACCCATTATGTTTAGTCTTCTAAGGGTTAGCCTACATTCACACTTAACTTTGAAGATCGAAGACTCCTTTAAAACCAAAATTTCACCTTATGCTTAGCTTGTCATAACTTACTCAATTAATGAAACACCATGCGAATTTTTAACCCATTAGGCACCATTTCAAGGTTCAATACATTCAACTAATTAGAACCATTGGTGGGCCATTATTTGTACTAATTTTGCCATCACTTTTGCCTGTGACATTCAAATCACGATCCATTTGCAAAAGAATATTCTTACTCTCAAGGCAGATGGTCTTAAGCACTATACAGATTATTTTCTGTCAACTTAAGCACGTTCCCATGGAAATAACATGGCCCCAACCCAATTTGATGTGCAATTTGTGAATGACACAAGCTCACATCAGCTTCAGGACCTGAGGACTACATTATCCCTTTTACTTCTTGACTCTTATGCATGCAACTAAGATCTGATATATGTCTACAATAGCCCTCCTCGAATCCTTTGCCCATAATTGACACAAACTATTTGCCTCATGTAATCTACTACGTGACTAGCAATTATCATGGGGTTGGTGACCTTGACCTTTAAACCATTTCCTTAACTAGTACAACCTTCATGATTGGAAAATCATAGGAGACAACCTCTTGGAAACCTCAAACTACCCAAATACAATGGGGGTGGAAACCCAAAAAGATTCCTCCAACACTTTGATGTAGCTTGTAGAGCATGAGGTAATCAATCTGATGAGACCAAATACACCTAGTTTGGCCTTTGTGGATGAACTATTAGAGTGGTACCTTGAACTTTTGGTGGAGAAAATCGTATCGATCAAATTTAAAAGGCGGTTTCGAACCAAATGTCTTAGAGGTGATGAGGCCCTCCACCAACTTGGTAAGATCAAACAAGGCCACAAGGAAAAGTCTACATGCATTTGGTCCCAATGAAGCACTTAAGTACAAAATGTGACCCCTCTTCCCGATGACAAATACCTCGTGGCTTGGCTCCTTACAGGCCTAAAATTGAATTTGCAAAGCAATGATAAAAGTCAGTAGAGCTATGACTATCTCAATGATACTCATCTATCAGTGGTTGAGATTGAAGACGCAATGAGTGATTTTGATACCAGCAGTGATGATGGTAACTCTCCAAGACACATGCTCCACCAAGGACAAAATGAAGTCAACCATAGAAATAGTCAATGAAGATTGCCTCACAGTCATGACCACAAAGTTGAGTGAAGAAATGATTTAGGCCATGTACAAAAAAGCTTCACATGTCTCAATCACCACCTCAAACTCATCCAAGGTGGAAAACTATAAAGTGTTCACATTGCGTGGGCAAACCATATAGAAAATGAATACCACATCCTTAAGGTTCCAAGATAACTGGAGAAGCAAATCCCTCACCAAGTTTGTAATGTCCATCCATCGACATGATAAAATTCATTGCATCATCAACATGCAACCCAACTTCAACAATACCAACCAACATCCATCCCAGTGTAGGAGCAACCAACTTTCCCTCAAGCACTACCAGCTCCAACTTTGAGTCTTGTTCTAGTCTGAATGCTAGCCCACAAGGATTGGGTCCCTTTTCTTCAAATTTTTTGATAGAATGGTCACCCATCTTTTTTTATATCAACCATAGACTGAACAAACTTTGCATTTCTCTTTGGCTTTTTTCAACGTGAGAAACGTGGCTGAGACCTCCCTTTCCATCCTTTTCTTGGCATCTTGTTGGTTATCCTCACACATGGAGATTCTCTTGTTGCTATCATGTACTTCCTCTGTGAGCAATTAAACTCTTAGTCTACAAATGCACTCGTGGGTTGCCTTAGCTCGCTTCTAATGTATCTACAAACAATCCTCTCCTTGGGTAATGATTGGAGTCACTTCTTTCACCATCACCTTCTCTGATGTAATCCATGCTATGCATTCTTCTAAAACACCTCAGTAGCCTTTTGAATACTCTCTAGATATTGCTTTTTAGTGCATTTGAATGTACTTTCAAGGAGAGGTTCATTTTGACATGATCCTAGACTATTTATATTATTATTAGAAGATGTGTGCTTGGTTGGCTTTTCCCAATCAAGCCTCTCTAATCGTCAAGTCTTCACTCCTTTCTTACTCTTCCATCAGCTCATTGTCTTGAATAAATGACAATGAAAAGTTAGCCTCTCATTACGTTTGTGGAGTGTCATCCAAATTAATGATACGAGGGGTGGGGATCATTTCTGTAGCTTGAGATGGTGATGGTGACCTGAATTCAAACACGCTCTAAATGGCTGCCTAGATTAAAAAGCACCTTATGATTGTCATCATCATATCTACTGACGAGCTAAGTTCTAGTACTCATGTATGTGTGAATTGATGTGAGGTATGATCCCATCCAAATGGACTGTCTTCTTCTTGTTAAGACTTAATAACTCGCCATAGCACTTGTTAAGTCTCAACAATTTTATGTTTTCTCATCAAAGAGCTGATAAAAAAACAAAGCATCCCATGTATCATTATGTAAATTTAAAAATTATGAAGACTTTTCATTTAACAAAACACCCACCATGAAAGGGGCAATGGAAGGTTAAGGATGGGTAAAGCACCTACCATGAAAAGTAATGGTTAATTGAAGGTTAAAGATGGTTAAAGCATCTACAAAAAAATCCCATCTACCTAAACTTGGACAATTGTTGACTAATTCCACACTCCTGCCTCCTTTCATATAAAGCCCCACCCAATCCCTTCATTTTTCTTCCTCTCCATCTAGCCTCCCTCCTCTTCCAATATCCCAACCCAATTCTCTCCCTTGACATTAGACACCCTTTCACTCCCATCCTCTTCATGTGACTTATACTTCGAGCCCTCTAAATCCCCCCCTTCTTCCTCTCTTGCCCCCCTCTTTCCCTTCTGTATCCTCCTTTCTTTTTCTTCCCACTCTATCTTTTTTTAATAAAAAATTCCCCCCTTCTCTCTTTTGCACCCCTTCCTCTCTATTTCCCCCTCAATGCTCCATTCTTCCACCTTACCAAAAATCTCACCCTCACAAATGTTCGCCATATTCTCGTCATCAATATAGTGGACTTCACTCATCATACAAACCCCCATTCCAAAATATTTCATCCCCCCCTTGAACCACACTCCCGCCCTATGCCTTCTTCATCTTGATAATGCTATGTTGTTTGCAATAGCCCTCTATGACATACCTTGCACAGCCCTATCTTAGTGTAGACACTCTTGAAGCCCTTGAAAGTCAATCCCTAGCCTTCTCCATACCACTGGTATCCACTTCAAGCACCTCCATCCCCCCCTTATACTTCAAAAACCACCCCCTCTCCCACCCTCTAAGGGGGGGATGGAGGTGGTTGAAGTGGGTACCGGTGGTATGGAGAACCCACACCCTCTTGAACCACTTCCGCACCCTTCCCTTACCCCCTCCCATTTCCCATTTCCTTTGTCAACTCTGACACTGCACCGTGCCACATTGCCACCCTAGAGAACCCACACCCTCTTGAACCACTTCCTCCCCCTTCCCTTACCCTCCCATTTGCCACACGCTCAAACCACTCCCCCTCCTCCTCAATCTCACCCTCTCTCCTTTACTACCAATGGTAACCCACCTCTTGCCGTGATCCGACCCACTCCATGTCACTACCCTTTTGAGCTACCACCCTCCCTCATTGCCACTGTATGCATTGCCTTTACAACCATACAACCCTCTGACCTCCTGCGCACTGCACACTTCCTAGCCCCCTTCACTCTGTGCACACACACACGTACACAAAACAATAAACACACCACTAACCACACACGTGACTCACATGACCAATACAATACACAATGCACACATATAACAGCTATGACTCATGAATAGTACACAAATGCACACACAAACAACACAACCCATGCACCAAAAACAATACCCACGACACATACCACACACAAACACATACCTAATACACAACAGCACACACGAACAGCCAAACAAAAGCCTTAGATGACACCTACACAAGATGATGGAGGTAATAAACACACACTTGGACATACTTTATTGTTGGTGAGAACACACACACACACACACACACAGAAAGAGAGAGAGTTGCCACATCATCTCTTCTCTCGTCTTAACACATGGGAGATAACTACTAACCAAGGTAGGTTAGAACTAACACAACTAAACTAACCATAGGTTAGAGCAATCTCACTATAATTAGAATGACCTAGCTAGATTGACCTGATTAGTTCGTCTAACCCATTATGTTTATTCTTGTTTAGCCTACATTCACACTTAGAATTGAAGATGGAAGACTCCTTTCAAACCTAAATTTCACCTTATGCTGCATTTGTAATAACTTACTCAATTAATGAAACACCATGCAAAGTTTCAACCCATTAGGCACCCTTTATAGGTTCAATACATTCGACTAATTTGCACCTCCATGTGAGCCATTCTTTGTACTAATTTGGCCATCACTTCTGCCTGTAATGTTCGAATCACGATCCACTTGCAAAAGAATGTTCTTACTCTTAAGGCGAAAGGTCTTAGGCACCATAGAATTGATTTTCCCTCAACTTGAGCATGTTCCCATGGCAATAACATGGCCCCAACCCAACTTGATGCACGATTTGTGAATGACACAAGCTCACATCAGCTTCAAGACCTGAGGACTACATTATCCCTTTTACTTATTGTGCATGCAACTAGATTCAATATATGTCTACAATAGCCCTCCTTCTTGAATGTTTGCCCACAATTGACACAATCCATTTGCCTCCTCTAATCCACTACATGGCTAACAATCATCATGGTGTTGGTGACCTTGGCCTTGAAGTGGATGCATTCCATTTCCTGAACCAGTATACCTTGATGATTGGAAAATCATGGGAGGCAAGTTCTTGGAAACCTTAAACTAGCCAAATACAATGGGGGTGGCAATCCAAAAGGATTCCTCCAACACTTTGATGTAGCTTGTAGAGCAAGCGGGGATCAATCTGATGAGACCAAATCCACCTGGTTTGGCCTTTCTGGATGAACCATTAGAGTGGTACCTTGACCTTTTGGTGCAGAAAATCCTATCGATCAAATTTAAAAAGAAGTTTCGAACGAAATGCCTTAGAGGTGATGTGGCTCTCCAACTTGGTAAGACAAAACAAGGCTACAAGGAAAAAGTCTGCATGTATTTGGGCCCAATGAAGCACTTAATTACAAAATGTGACCGCTCTTCCTGATGACAAATACCTCATGGCTTGGCTCCTTATAGGCCTAAAAAATTCAATCTGCAAAGACATGATAAATGTCACTAGAGGTATGACTATCTCAATGATACTCA